>NC_082670.1:89300053-89915232 GCF_025265405.1 Mesoplodon densirostris
TGTAATGGTGCATTGAGACCAAGTTACTGAGCAGGGGTTATGACAACTTCATGGAAGGTAATTGGCCTCCACATTTATTTTTGCTATCTTGATGGGTATTAGAAGATGATGAGGCTTTCTAAACATTTGTGTCCCTCCAACTTGGGAGACTATTTTGGCACATTAGGAAAACATGGCATGACTTCAAATGAGCCAAGTTACATTAGCCTCCTTTGTGGGTAGTTCGGGTCAGATGGCCCTCTGTCCGTGCAGCACATAGGGGCTAACTTTCTCTGAGTGCAGAGTGTGTTTCAGGGACAGTGCTAAGCTCTTCATACATTTTCTCATTTAACTCTCACATCCCTATGCAGTAGATTCTGTTATTCCTGTTTTACAGGTAGGGAATGTGAGACAGACAGAAATAAGTAACTTAGCTAAATTCACATCTTAAATGATTAAGTCAAGATACAAACTCGTATTTGACTGACTCCAAAGCCAGAGTTGTTGATATGTGAGATAATTTCTTTTTGCATCACCAAAGCATTCATTTATTTATCAGCCCACTGATTCATTAATAAATATTTATAGAGCACCTATTATATGCTAGTTGCTAAGTACGAAGAAGAAAATGAAAGTAAATCTGATATTGTCTCTGCCTTCAAGAGCTTGCAATCTCTAGAACATGATAGAAAGAACCAGAAATGAAATTCCATTGTTTTTTATGCAACATGAGCAGCATCAATTTTGACATCTTCCTCTTCATCAATGTCGTCATCATCACCTGAGTTACTATTTAATGAGCCTTTACTATATTCCAGGTGCTATATTAGGTACCATTTACCTCAGATAACCCTTTGAGGTAAGTGTGATCATCCCCACAATATGGTTAAAGAAACTACAGCTCACAGAGCTTAAATGACTTTGCCCATATCACATGACTAGTAAGTGTCAGAGCCAGCATGTAAACCCAGGACTATCTGATTCTAAAGCCTCATATTTTAATAACGATATCACCTGAGGGTTCTGAGGTCACTCTAAAAGTGCGCCTGAGGGGTTTTTTAAGGCCACTATAAAAACAGTGGTGGGGGGCACTTCCCTGGTGGTGCAGTGGTTAAGAATCCGCCTGCCAATGCAGGGGACATGGGTTCGAGCCCTGGTCCGGGAAGATCCCACGTGCCGCAGAGCAACTAAGCCTGTGCACCACAACTACTGAGCCTGCACTCTAGAGCCTGCGAGCCACAACTAATGAAGCCTGCGCACATAGAGCCCGTGCTCCACAACAAGAGAAGCCATGGCAATGAGAAGCCTGCACACTGTAACGAAGAGTAGCCCCTGCTCGCTGCAGCTAGAGAAAGCCCACACAGAGCAACCAAGACCCAACGCAGCCAAAAAAAAAAAAAAAAAAAAGCAATAGGGATAAAAAGCTTAGCGAATAATAAAAGCTACTGTGTACTGAGGGCTCACTCTTGCCAGGCACGGTGCTGGAAACTGTTCATACATGCTCTCCTTTAAGCATTGAAGTATCCTGTGGGTGGGTCTGGGTAGCGCTATTTTTCTATTTTTCAGATGAGGAAACTGAGGCTCAGAGAGATAGAGTAACTTGCCCAAGGTCCACACACAATAGGGGTGATGTTTAAGCCCAGATCTAATTAGCTCTAAAGCCCCATATTTTGCTAACATTTCCTGAGGAAATGCTCATTTTCAGAAGGAATCTAGATAAAGCCCTCCAAAAAGCAACCCTAAAGGATATAGAGGGCTGGTCAGGCTCCATCTTAATAAGGGCATCTCATCCTCAAGACCCACAGGACGTTATTTCTCCCCTATTTAAAAAATACCCTTTGTGTTTTCTTCTTGCATGTTGGGAAAATGGTGTGTGTATGTGTGGGGGGTATGGAGCAATAAAAAGGGCAGAAGGATTGTAGAAAACTGGAAATCCAGGTAGATCTAGAGGCTCTTGGGCCTGGCCTCCTGCAGACTCCTTTTATCTGCTGATGACAGCTCCCCTCTGAAGGGCCAACGTGTGACGTTTTTAAGGAGGAGAGCCTCTGGCAAAGTTGAGTTGAGCCCTTTCACCTTATACAGTAAACTGCAAGAATCCTGCCTCAACAACTTTCCCTGAATATTGCTGAGTTTCAGATTCTAATTCAGCTTCAGAAGGCTGAAATTCACAGAGAACATTCAAAGGACTGGCATAAGAACAAGACCATTTATTAGATGCCTATTATGTAAATGCTTTGCACTCATTACCTCATTTAACCTTTTTGCCTGCCCAGCAAAGAAAGCATTTTTATACCCTTTTCATAGTCTACAAGATTGCACTTCAGAGACACAGAACTTGCCTCAAGGTTGTACAGCTAGATAGATCTGGGATTCATATCCAAGATGAGATTATAAGTACAATTTACCTCTCTCTTCAGTGTCCAGAGAACAGCACTAGGACCTCTGGTTAACCATGGCTGCTGTCTGACATCCTTTTCTAGGTCACTGATCCATGGGTTTTCTCCCTCCTTAGGCCTCCACCTTTCCTTTCTTTTGGCCCCTTTCTCATTGCCAATCTGTATTGGACTTGGGGATAGGATGTCTGTCCTACCATCTTTCCCTTCTAGGAGATCCCCACCCCAGCTATTCCTTACACACGAGTTCAAAACCATAGTATAACCAGATAATCTTAACCACAGACTGGGAATGAACAGTTCACCTAAGAATAGCCTATGAGGTGAGCTGTGTTGAAAGCATTATCCAGACAATTATGATGGTTACTCAGAAATTTAATTCTTTTTTTTTTTTTTTTTTTTTTTTTTGTGGTACGTGGGCCTCTCACTGCCGCGGCCTCTCCCGTTGCGGAGCACAGGCTCCGGACGCGCAGGCTCAGCGGCCATGGCTCACGGGCCCAGCCGCTCCATGGCATGTGGGATCTTCCCAGACCGGGGCATGAACCCGTGTCCCCTGCATCAGCAGTCGGACTCTCAACCACTGCGCCACCAGGGAAGCCTCCATTCTTTTTACTTTAGCCATGCCCCAGACCCCTCTCAGTGTTCAAATGATGTAAAGTACTAACATGTGTGGAGAGGGCTAGCTGGTAGGTACTTTTAGGAGTAGAAGCTACAGAGATGTCCAGAGAAAGGCCATAAAAAATCTGGGGTTGGGGCCTCCCTGGTGGCGCAAGTGGTTAAGAGTCCGCCTGCCGATGCAGGGGATATGGGTTCGTGCCCCGGTCTGGGAGGATCCCATATGCCGCGGAGCGGCTGGGCCCGTGAGCCATGGCCGCTGGGCCTGCGCATCCGGAGCCTGTGCTCCGCAACGGGAGAGGCCACAACAGTGAGAGGCCCACATACCGCAAAAAGAAAAAAAAAAAAAAAAAAAATCTGGGGTTGTGAGGGAAGCAAAGATATGAGTTAGCAGAAGATATGGAGTGATGGAAAAAGATGGGGGTTCAGCATAATGGCAGGGAATCCATGAGTTCCCACCGCAGATAGTCCAGCCTACTGCTCTTGACCCTAACTTAGCCCTCTAGGAAATCCTATTCCACCTTTGGGACTCTTACCTCTTTTGATGCTTACTTTTATTTCCATTATTTCCAAGTTAACCCAATTATTTGGAGTAATGTGTTGAGTCTCTGGTGCTTACACTCAAAGATCAGAACAGACATGAAACTCCAGCAAGAAATCCAGTGCCAAAGAGAGGTGACTTCCAGCTTGAGAAAAACATAGATTTTTTTCTTCCATTCAGTTCTAAGAAAATGCTAAAATGTAAATCTAAATCTGGATAGAGAAACATTTTATAATAGACTTCCGAAATCGGCAGGGAACTTAACGTCAAGCTACTCATACTCTTTACCTAATCCATGATTCCCATAAAAATACACTCAACTAAGAAGTTTTATCTCTGTTTGAATACTTCCACCAATGGGGATCTCACTATTGTGCTGTAATTGTTAGGTTTGAATACCTAAAACTTCTATGTACCATGTAACTAAGGTAAAACCACAATAAAAAATAGAGCAACATATTTCTAGTACTTATATACCAATTATAAACATTTATTCATTGTGCTAGATGTGGGAGTGAACAGAGCAGGTGGGATCCCTTCCTCTATGGGGTTTACATTATTTTTTCAAAATTTTAATAAGAAAAATGGCAAACATGCAGAATAGTTGTGAGAAAAGTATAATGAGTGCCTATATACCATTATCCCGTTCAACAATTAAGGACATATAGGCCTTTTTGTTTATTAATTCCTTCTTCTGCCAAGTCTCCCTCCCATTCTCTGGATTATATTAAAGTAAATACCGATGTCATATCATTTCAGTAAGTGTCTTCTTCCCCCATATAAGCACAATATCATTATTCACACCTAAAAACATTTAATAATGATTTCTTAAGATCATCTAATTTCCAGTCAGTTTATTTTTTTCTTCAAATTTTTCTCTTTATATTACCAATGTCTTTTTACAGTTGATTTGTTTGGAGTTTTATGTTCTAATGGTACATGTTCTTGGAACATAAACACAGTTGAATCTTGATGTTTTATTACTAACTATATTTACAGGTAAACCCACATGGGAGAGTATTGGTTCTTTAAAATGTATAGATTTAAATTAAATCACTAGCTATCCTTGTATTTTTAATTTTTCTTTGTTCTTTTTCTTTTAGAAATGTATCTTCTAGAGATTATCAAAAACATGAGATTGGACACAACTCAAAACTCTTCTGTTTTTCCCAAAATGCTTTTCTTTTTTTTTCACATGACTTTCTTAGTTAACAAACCACAGGTCACCTTCACAATGCAATAGGGAAACCTATTACTGTGAAAGCCTGTCATCCTCAGAAAACGTTTATTGAAAGTCCACTAGAAAAATGGAATTGCCGTTGATACAGCAATTCTACTTCTAGGACCTAATACAAAAGAAAATGTAAGATAACAGCAGAAGTAATCAATACATATATATATCGCATAATCTTTTAAGTTGCTAAAGTTTTTTGGTTACAAAGATTGAGATGTTATTACATTATATATTGTTAACATAATATACATTAAAGTTAATTTACATATTATACATATATAATGGTGCTTTTATATATTATTCATAACAATGTCCATTCATTGTTAATTATAACATTGAAATTTTTAATGTCCATTGATTGGGATTGATTGAATAAATTAAGGTCCACCTACACAATGAAATACTATGATGCAATTAAAAATTATTATTTGGAAATATATATTAATATGGAATGATAAACATGAAATACTTTAAGGTGGAGAGTATGCTGTGAAACAGTGTATGTACTGTTATACAAGATCTCCAAGATATATTAATTTTTAAAAGATGCAAAAGACCTAAAAATGATACATGTACTATACATATATATAACATGTATATGTATGTGTATGATTTATATATATATATAATTTTGTACATATGTATGCATATACATATATATGAAAGAGTGCACATAATGTGGCCCCATTTGTGATTACTCCATATATGCCTTAACACCCAAAATAGATGTATGTACATTTAGAATCGAAGAATAAAATTAATAAAATAGTCTGGATGGCTATATGCCATAATGTTAACAGTGATTCTGTATGGGTATTAGGTTTACATAAATATAAATTTGTTAAATTTTTCTGTGTTTTCTGAATTTTTAAATAATATACATTATTTTTATAGAAACTATTTTTAAAGAATGTTAGATTTCGAAAATATCTTCAAATGATCAGATTCAACTTCTTCCTTTCATGGAAAGCCAAAGTGATGGGCTTAAGGCTAAGATAGTTCATTTCAAGGCAAGACCCAAGCTTACCCTTGAGAACCATGTTCTTGTTCCTTTTCCACTTAGGACAGGTTTTCTAGGAGAAAATTTCTCAGTCACTCACGTCAGTAGGTTTCTGTTAGGCCTGTCTTACAAAGTCTTCAGACTTGGACCCAGCATACCTGAATTACAGCCTTGGCCTGATCGAGAACCACTACCACATAGGTTTAAAATTAAATAAAAAATATAAGGTAATGTATGCTAAGTTGGGCATTAGTGCTATAGGACATGAAGTGTAAGAACAAAATACAGGCCTCCCTCTGTATCTGTGGGGGCCTGGTTCCAGAACCCCAATGGAAACCAAAATCTGAGGATGCTCAAGTCCTTTATATAAAATGATATAGTATTATATTTGCACATAACCAACACACATCCTCCTATATACTTTAAATCATCTCTAGATTACTTATAATATCTAATACAACATAAATGCTATGTACATAGTTATAAATACAATGTAAATGCTATGTAAATAGTTGTTGACTTGTGGCAAATTCAAGTTTTGCTTTTTGGAACTTTCTGGAAAAATACTTTTGTCCCTGGTTGGTTGAATCTGATGGTGCGGAACCCGCAGATATGGAGGGCTGACTATTAACATGAACCAGAGGCGTCTAGGGAGGCTTCATGGAAAGGCAAGGAGAGGAGAGTGCGCATGTGCACACACACACATGCACACACACACACAGAGGTAATACATGCTCAACAAACATCAAAGGCATTGAGAGGGAAGAATAATGATCAACATGTGGTCCACTGTGTGCAGCTTTGCAGGTTGCACTCTGTACTTCTTCTGGGGTTAAGGGCACCACTTACGTTAGAGACTTAATAAGAGTTTTTGTGAATGATGCTTCCCTGAAGGTGTACAATGCCCATTCTGTACCTTGGGGCCAGTGAGCACTTCAAGCAAGGGCCCTGAGATAATCATTTCAGGACAAATCCATTTCTTGGTGATTACTATCATTGCTGTGCTAATATTCCAAAACAATTTTTGTAATATCTACAGTGAAGGTATATAAGAGAAGATTAAAAACAACACCAATTAAGGATATTCAGACTTCTCTCAAATAAAAGAAGCTCTCTTTGTTAAAAAAAATTTCAGTGAACCTTTAGTGTACTCTTAGGTATATCAGGTTTATTTCTATTGAAATTAATCAGATTTTCTCAAAGTATTTCCTGGGAAATATGAAACCGATTATACATACACTGATGAAAATGTCTTTCCTATGTTGGCTGATGTGAATCGGCTTATTCTTTCACTTCCTTGCTTAAGATAATTATTTATGTTTGTGAAGAATGCCTCTCTTACTTAGAAAATTCCAAAGCAGAATTTTAAACTGGGTAGGACAGAATTACCCTCAAGTTTCATGTAGAACTTTAGGACTTAACTATGAATTTAAGAAGCCAGAACTCAGTATTTTTTTTTTATAAATTCATTTATTTATTTATTTTTATTTTTGGCTGCATTGGGTCTTTGTTGCTGCGTGCAGGCTTTCTTTAGTTGCGGCGAGCGGGGGCTCCTCTTCTTTGTGGTGTATGGGCTTCTCATTGCGGTGGCTTCTCTTGTTGCAGAGCACAGGCTCTAGGTACGCAGGCTTCAGTAGTTGTGGCACGCAGGCTCAGTAGTTGTGGCTTGCGGGCTCTAGAGTACAGGCTCAGTAGTTGTGGTGCATGGGCTTAGTTGCTCCGTGGCATGTGGGCATCTTCCCGGACCAGGGCTCAAACCTGTGTCCCATGGATTGGCAGGCAGATTCTTAACCACTGAGCCACCAGGGAAGCCCCTCAGTATTTATTTTTAACTAAGAAGGAGAATTCTTCCCCTTCCTATTTTTCTTTTCCTTCCTCTTGCTTTCCTTTTCCTTCCCTCTCTGGCTTGGAATCAGCATGGTGGCTGAGCAAATAAATAAGTATACTGAGGATAATGGTAGCCAAATTTCTCACTGCCAGAGAAGATATTTACAAATGCGGAAGAAGGAAGGCTAGAAAGAACCCAGTAGTGTTGGATTAGAATTAGAAGATAGCAGTGTAAACTTATGGTTTTATAATATACATATACACAGAGGGATATAAACATTTATAAATGTGTGTATATATACACATATGTGTATGTGTATATATACATATATTTTCTATCTCTGTCTCTTGAGAGCCAAAAAGCAATGACACCCCAATAGCAGTGAGCACACTGAGTGCTCAGATCTTGGTTTTTAAATATCATCCTTTCTAAAATGAACCAGGGCGTCTTGGAGAAATGGCCGATTCCAAGGTTTTGGGACAGGAAACGTTCAAGATGAATCTGAAATATCTTATTGTGCCAGAATGTAAGAAAATACAAGAGCCAGCTTGAAGGAGCTCCCACTTACCAAATAGAGGAAATTTTGAGCATAAAAATAAAGATGCTACCAAATTACAAATCCATTGAATAGACTGGGAATCTATGACACAATACTGACATAAATAAATAAATAATCATGGGGGAATAGAGGTGGTAGGTTCAGGTGGGAGTCATTAATGGATGCTAATGATGGGAGTGGAGATTTGGTAAGAAATAAGATTTGGGTGTAGTTTTTTAAAACATCCCCACAAAATACTAATCAATTAACAAAGAGAAACGAGTGAATTTAAGGTGTAAAAACCTTAGACACCAACTTGATCAGGTAATCAAGATTAACGTCATCAGTGAGGGAACGAGTCAACATGATGCACTCCCTTTTGTGACACACAGAAAAGAGCATCATTCCTGGGGTACTCCTGACGAGAATGCATGCACAAGGTTTGATCATAAGAAAACGTTGGGTGGGCCCAGATTGAAAGTCATTCTACAGAATGAAAAGCCTGCAATCCTTTTATACTTCTAAGTATAACTGACGTAAAATACAGGAAAAGACTTCCCTTCTGTGCATTGGATCTGAGCTGTGCTGATTGGGAGCTTTAGATGCTGATTTTGCAAGAGAAGGTCCTTATTTTTGGAGACACACTAGACTGTTCAGGGGTAAAGGAATATCATGTCTATCATTATCATGACTAATGGTAGTGGGAATATGTATAAAGAACATGGATGATGGAGTAAATGTAAAACATTAACAATTAGGGAATCCAAGAAAAGGAAATTCAGGACATTTTTGTACTATTCTGGAACTTTTTTAAGTTTTCAAGTATCTTTTTTAAAAGTTATTTTTAAAAAGCTTAAATAAATAAGGGAAACAGAATGGTTTTTAAATAGTACAAAAAATGGTAAGATAAATAACAATGTTACTTTCCACTTACTAAGTACCAAGCACTGTATGTACCTTATTTCTTATCTTTAGAAGAATCATCTAGACAGATATTATTGTGGCTTCTTTAAAGAGGAGATAACAGGCTGAGAGAGGTTAAGTTATTTGCCTAAAGTCACTCTGCTAGTTAGGAGCAGAGACCAAATTCAAGCCCCAGAGACCTGATTCCTAAGCCCACATTCTTAGCCTCCATGCCATGCTGCCTCTGCATGGAATGATCACAAGGAGTATTACATTACTAGCGTTATCATGAAGCACTTCTATGGGCCGGATGCTGTGATAAGCGCTCTTATATGCATTCTTTCCGCTAAGCTCTCAAACTTTGTGATCTCGATTTTTACACTTGATTCAGTGAGGCCCAGACAAGTTTGACTGACACAGTTGGAAAGTATGGGAGCTGGTATTTGGAACCCAGTCCCATCTGGCTTTAAAGCAAGGAAAGAGAAATTTTTTGCCGAATAGTGATAGTGGAAAAGACATAGAGGGGGCTGGTTTCAGGTTTAGACCCTGGGCTTTCCAACTGTGTTAATTCTAAAATACCTTGATTAGTACTTGATAATTACTCAGGGCAGACTTGGTTAGGTCCAGTGCCTATGCCCTACAATACATTTATAGGGGTCCACAAAAATGTTATCATTTATTTTAATATCAGGTTTAAAAATGAATGTAGTCCAGTGTGGACTATATTCGTCTTAATACCAATGTAGTGATAACAAAGAATTTTTAATATTTTTTATGGAGGAAGCAGCTCATGAAGCAAAATTGTCTAGGGTCCATGAAAATCACAATGTGGCCTAGCAAGTGTATTTTTTAAAAAACAGCCAAAATGATAATGTGCCTTGGTCAGGATACATACAAGCAACACTTAGCAAACAAACAACTCTGAATTGTGGTTGAGTTCACACAGGACAGATTGCATGAAGACCTACTGCAAGAGGCAAATTGTGTTATATTGACTTCATGAAGTTCAGAATGATTAGCCACACAATGAAAAAAAATTCAGTTCGTGGGGAGAAGATATTAAAGTCATATCTCAATGTAGCAACAAGATAAAGGTAATAATGGACTTGTGATTTGGCACATGTCCTTTGACTGTGTTTTTGGTGTGATGAGCTATTCTCCTACAGATCTTTTAGTCTTTGCATTTAACAATATCCTGTTAAGGTCAAAATTTTATGTAATTCTACTAGCCAGCAACTGAAAGACTGGCCACATGAGAGGAGGGATGACGACTTTTCTGTTTTTAATTGTGCAGTGTTCTCTGTCAGAGTACATTTTATTTTATTTTATTTATATTCCTTCAACCAAACTGTTTTAAGCCAAAAGGGAAGTTACTGAATCATGCAACTCAGAAGACCAAGACCAGTCTTCTTGCAGGCATGGCTTGCTCAGGGCTTAAACAAAGTGACCAGGATCTAATTTCTCTCCATGTCTTGGCTTAAACGTCCTCTGTGTGTTTCTTTCTTTCTCAGCCTACATGAGATTGCAAGATAAAGACAGTAATTTCAAATGCAGAGGAAATGAAAGACTTTCCCAACATTTCCATAAAATTCTTAGGATTCGTCACATGGACCAGCTTGGGTATCATACCCACTTTTTTTTTTTATTGAAGTATAGTTAATTTACAATGTTGTGTTAAT
Source organism: Mesoplodon densirostris (assembly GCF_025265405.1). Taxonomy (NCBI): domain Eukaryota; kingdom Metazoa; phylum Chordata; class Mammalia; order Artiodactyla; family Ziphiidae; genus Mesoplodon; species Mesoplodon densirostris. The sequence goes on from NC_082670.1 coordinate 89,310,764, forward strand.
TTCTGCTGCACAGCAAAGTGACCCACCTATACATATACATTCTTTTTCATATTCCTCTCTACCATGGTCCATCACAGGATACTGAACATAGTTTCCTGTAGGAACTTGTTGTTTATCCATTCTATATATAATAGTTTGCACCTGCTAATCTCAAACTCCCAATCCATCCCTCCCCCACCTACCCTCCCCCTTGGCAACCACAAGTCTGTTCTGTATGTCTGTGAATCTGTTTCTGATTTGTAGATAGGTTCATTTGTGTCATATTTTAGATTCTACATATAAGTGGTTTCATATGGTATTTGTCTTTCTCTGTCTGACTCTCTTCACTTAATATGATAATCTCTAGTTCCATCCATGTTGCTGAAAATGGCATTATTTCATTCTTTTTTATGGCTGAGTAGTATTCCATTGTGTATATGTACCACATCTTTATCCATTCATCTGTCGATGGACATTTAGGTTGTTTCCATGTCTTGGCTATTGTGAATAGCACTGCTATGAAGATAGGGGTGCATGTATCTTTTTCAATTATAGTTTTCATCTGGATATATGCCCAGGAGTGGGATTGCTGGATCATATGGTAGCTCTGCTTTTAGTTTTTTTTGAGGAACCTCCATACTATTTTCTACAGTGGCTGTACCAGCTTACATTCCCACACCCTCTCCAGCATTTATTATTTGTTATTTTGTAGACTTTTTAATAATGGCCATTCTGACTGGTGTGAGGTGGTACCTCACTGTAGTTTCGATTTTCATTTCTCTAATAATTAGCGATTTTAGGCATATTTTCATGTGCCTGTTAGCCATCTGTATGACATACCCACTTTTGATCTCTGTTTCCAGTGCTCACTGTCTGAGTCCTGGGTTATAAATTCTGCGCAGGGTAAGACCGAGGGAGAAATGGATCCCTCAGTGAAAAGTCAGGATAAATAAAAGCTAGCAACAAAACCAAAACACCCAGAAGTCTTTCTATGCCCCCAGAGCACCTGGAAATATAAAAGGTGGTCTCTCTTTGTGTTAGGGACCCAAGTTCTAAAGTCAGTGTGCTTGGATCACTCCCTTACCTGTTGGGCAAGTGATTTAACCATTCTATTCCTTAGTTTCCTCATCTGTGAAATTAGGATAATAACAGCATTTTCCTCATACTGATTTACATGAATCCAAATAAATACCTGGCGTATAATCAACGTTCAATAAAAGCTAAATTAGGTTGCTGCTATTTTTAACCCTGAGGCATAGCATGAAATTTGCAAACCACCACTATAATTATTAAAATATATGAAAATGTTCTATAATCATAACAAACATTAAAAATTATTATCATTACACTCCAAGTCAAAAGAGATGGTTCTTTAATAAATAAATTGTGAGGGGGGAAAAAGAGATGGGGGAAAACCATGGATTTTTAAAAACTTAGACTTATTAACCAAACTTAATATGTAGATTACATTTAGATCCTGATTCAAATTTTTTAAAAAATTACTCTAATGGGACCACTGGAAGTTTAAACATTGCCTAGATATTTGATGATATTAAGGAAGTATTGTTAATTTTATTATTGAAGTAATACCGTTTTGCTTGTGTATTTACTTTTTATTTTTTAATATTTATTTACTTATTTGGTTGCACTGGGTCTTAGTTGTGGCAAGTGTGCTCCTTAGTTGCGGCACACAGGCTCCTTAGTTGTGGCATGCAAAATCTTAGTTGTGGCATGCATATGGGATCTAGTTCTCTGACAGGGGTCGAACCCAGGCCCCCTGCATTGAGAGCATGGAGTTATATCCACTGCGCCACCAGGGAAGTCCGTTGGTTGTGTATTTAAAAGTCCATAATCTTTTAGAGGTAGATGCTATAGTATTTACAAAATGATGTGATATGCTGTGTGGGATTTACTTTAAAATTATAACAAAATAAAATACTGTAGAATCTAGGTGATGGGAACATGGGCATTCATTATTCTGCCAACTTTTGTATTTATTCACAATTCTTCATTACAAAAAGTTAAAGAAAAAAGAGAGGTGCAGGGCTCCCCTGGTGGCGCAGTGGTTGGGGGTCCGCCTGCCGATGCAGGGGGCGCAGGTTCGTGCCCCGGTCCGGGAGGATCCCGCGTGCCGCGGAGCGGCTGGGCCCGTGGGCCACGGCCGCTGGGCCTGCGCGTCCGGAGCCTGTGCTCCGTAGCGAGGAGAGGCCACAGCAGTGAGAGGCCCGCGTACCGCAAAAAAAAAAAAAAAAAAAGAGAGGTGCAAAGTCAGGGCTAAGAGGAGCTCAAAGACCTAACTCCTTCATGCAGTTTCTTCACTTGTAATTGAGAGAGTTATGCTAGATCAGTGCTTTTTCAAACTTTAAAAATTTTGGTAACAGAAAATACTTTTTTTCAAATGAGCTCTTCTACAGAAGTTTGGTATCTAAAACAGATAGAAGCACAGCTGCATGGTTTGAAAGAGAAGATTAAAGACAGCAGTGACCCTTCCCCACCAGAGAGGTATGCAGGGAGGGTGGGGTAATCATTCCCTCTGAAGTCTCTGAGGTCCTGGTAACACAGGAAAAAAGCCAGTGAACTGCATGATGATGATGATAATAATGCTGTAAAAATAATTTATGGAGTGCTTACTATTATTAGGTGCCATTAGGAATACCGTGTACCTATTAATATCATTTACTCCTCACAGTAACCCAGGAGGGGGATGGGGTTTCATACCCATGTTGTAGATGATCAAACTGAGGCCCAGAGAGAGTCTTTGTCCAATATCATACTGCTGGCAGTATGTAGAGCCATGGAACCAAACTCAGTCCACTGTTGCACACTAGCTCACAAAAGTCCAACCCTCTCCTTCCCACCCAGCCTCCAGCAGTTTACATTTTCACTTTTTCTGGCTTATTTACTAGGTTAATTGCTCCATGAACATGGAAAATGACATGATGTTTTGTAATATAGTGTCAACTTTACTCCAATTTAAAATAAATAGGTACAACAGACCTCCTCCCTTAAAGCACTTAGACTCCTAACACCTTCAAGGCAGGCTTTCAGGGGACCCGCTGATCAAGACAGCAGAATCCATTATTTCTTCCTCCTCTTTTCATTAGACCATCACTCTGATGAGAATAAGAAAAGTAATTTTAAAAACTCCAGCAGCTATATGGTAGAAGCCAGGAGACATCAAAGTTTCTCATGAATGTTACTAAGTAGGTCCAAGAAGTTGCCTTATGCCTATATCATTCTGTTATTTCCCAAACATCATTGTTACTGAGTGTGAATGCAGGAAAATTGAATTAACCTAAACAAGACAAAACAATCCTTATGTTATCCAATATGTTGGCGTCTTTTTAAAATGTGTTTTGCCAAATGAAGTCTCCTCAATGATGCTTTCTTGGAAATGAGCTGGTGACTCAAGTTGGCTTAAAGTCATGTGTCTCTTTCCCTGGGGTGCAAAGAAGTGACCATCATTGCTATTTACTATGAGGGACGCTACCCACAACTGGTCTGGCCTAGTCTCCTTTCCTTGCAAATGTTTGTACAGATGTATGCACCCACATCTGGGCAGCCTCTTTGTTCACTCAGGGTTTCAAAACTCAAATCTCAAAATAACCCCGAGTTCCCCCAGCAAGTTTCCAGTCAAGAGAGCCATAAGATACAAATGAAGACCTTGCTAATCTCTAGTCCCCCCTTTTTTAGAGACCCTACTCCCCCACCTCAAAATTTATTTTTATCCCCTCTATACTCACCTGGGAACTAATTAGATATTTACTTGAACAACCCCATTCCCCCACCCTTTTTTTTTACTAGATAACTTTGTCCAGGAGTTTCTGAATTTAGATCTAGTCCATCTCACTACTTTTATCCCCTGGTTAATATTTACTTCATCCTTAGAGACTTAACAACTTCGCAAGGCTGAGCTCTTGTCAGCTCCATTCCAGGAGCCTAGAATGTTTCCTAGTTAGGCCCTTAATGAAGATTTGGTTGGCTCCTCTTCAGCGTCAGTAAAGAGTTAAAAACACGGACTGAAAACTGCTCAAGGGCTTTTGTTATTTATATATTTCATATCTATTTTTGGTTATTTACACACACATAGAATCTTAGTAAAGGCAACTGATATTCAAAAGTTATCTATAAAAGGAATTGTTATTACTTCTATACACTAAATCTTCCTTTTCTGGGATCTCTGTAAAAATATTATATAGAATCAGAGGAAAATCAGGGCATCAAACAGAGCTTTAAAGCACCAGCAATTATTTGTACTGCATTACACAAGTTCATATGCATTTACTGAGGACCTTTATGTACCTAGCACTGTTCTAGCCATCCTGTGGGTGTAAGATGGGCGGAGGGAAAGGGCAATCTCTATTTGCAATAATTTGATAATGTTGTTATGGAAATCTAAGGACTTGTCTTTATTATAGAAAACAGATTTTATGCATATTAGGGATGGAAGCTGCCCCTCAATGTCAGCCTGGACCAGTGATTCCCAGACACTTGTCTTTGGACCAGTTACGACACTTCCCATATTTGGGGGGCCAACATGAGGCTATCAAGACATTAAACATACAAATCCATGCTATTTATTATGATCATTATTTCATAAAAGTAAGGACATCTTAGTATTAAAAATAAAGGGAAAAAGGACAAGGCTTTCAAAGGATTAAATTTTGACTTAGGGAAAATTCATCATGTTCTTTTTTTTTTTTTTTTTCCTTTCCTAATTCATTCAGAGGTAACAGAAGTCCTCTCCAACTGCTGCCTGGAAACCACTGGTGTGCCTTTGTGAGGGCTCTCGGTGCATGAAGTGCTTATTTGTATTATGTCTGAGGGAGACAGTGAGCGACTTGGCTGCTGTAGGGATGTTAATCAAGATTTAGCACACTCTGGGGCCCTCTGTCTGCTCCCTCGAGCTAGTTTCCCAGCAAACATCAAGGCTCTTTGCCTCTGGCTCCTGGGAAATGAGGACACATTGCAGGAAGGAGGTGAGGTTGGCTGTCACCTGCCATTGGCACTTTAGGAAGTTTGTTGGGTGTGGAGAGGAAATGGTGTGAATTGCAGGAAAGTATAAATCCTGATAATGCGCTAGGGTGGGTTAATGAGCTCCAGGCTTCCCTGCACATTGGCACAGCCTTCACTTGCCTTCCTGGGCTGAGAGATTAGCCAGAAAGAGGCAGTAAGACCCCAAATGCTACCCAAGTATAAGCTGATATTCCATGTCTCACCCAAGTATTATTTGGTTGGGTTTAGATGCTGAGCTGGAAGGGTTCATTGTGGTGCCGTGTGGCCCATGGTTAGGAGCCAGGATGCCAGAAAGCTTTCTGTAAGTTTGCTAGACCTTTTGGAAGGTTCCAGGTTTAGAGTTTTCTCACACATCTGCTACACCTTAAGGTCAAGATCTGCCGAAGTAGCATAGGCAGATTCCAAATCAGGAAATGGGGTTATTCTTTCTGCATTATTTTTTTTTTACTTCTGAACAGGAACTGAGAGGAAGACCCAGAACTGAGGGTGCCATGCATGTGCATGAGAGAGCACATGGGTGTAGAAAGCAGAGGGCCATCCAACAGAAATAGAATGTGGGCCACATACGGCATTGCAAGTGTTCTAACAGCTACTCTAAACAAAGTAAGAAGGAAGAGGGTGAAAATAATACTAGTAATCTATTAATATATGATAATATGTAATTTAACCCAGAGAAATAGGGTGAAACTAATTTTAATAATTTTAATAGTGTACTATTTTACCCAATATATAAAAAATATTATTTCTTCATGGAATCGACATGAAAAACTATTAATGAGATTTTTTACATTTTGTTTTTGTACTGAGTCTTTGAAATACAGAGTGTATTTGACACAGCACAACTCAATTCACACTATCCACATTTCAAGTGCTCAAGAACCACATATGGCTAGTGACTACCATGGACAGTGCAGGTCTAAGAGTTAAAAGCAACTTGTGATTTTTATTTTTTACTTCAAAAACTTGTATTTTTCCTTTAGTATCAAAGAGGAAAGATTTCAAAATATAATAAGATTTTTAAAATAATTGACATAACAGTATTTACCTTTTGCTTTTTTAATACGTGGATATATGCATAGAAAAAGATTGGGAAAGTAACGTGCCAAAATAAAAACAATGGTTACCTATGAGAAGTTTGATTAAAATGGATTTTTTCCTTCTAATTTTTGTTCTTGATTTCCTGTATTTTCTTTTTTTCTGTAATTAATGTAATATTTGTATTGGGTCGGCCAAAAAGTGCCTTCAGTTTTTAAGTAAAAATAAAAGACACATTTTTCATTTTCACCAAGAACTTTATTGAACAACGTATTCACCCTTTTGTTCTACTACCTTCTGCCATTTTTCAGGCAACTTCATAATTCCATCTTCCCAAAACTTTTTATCTTTTTGAGCAAAGAACTGTTCCAGGTGTCTTTTACAGTCTTCCAGGGAACTGAAAATTTTTTCCATTAAGAGAATTTTGTAAGGACCTAAATTAATGGAAAACTGACGGTGCAATGTCTGGTGACTATGGTGGATGAATCAGAACTTCCCAGACAATCTGTAACAATTTTTGCCTGTTCATCAGAGAAACATGCAGTCTTGGGTTACCCTGATGGAAGATTATGCGTTTTCTGTTGACTAATTCTGGACGCTTTTCGTGGAGTGCTGCTTTCAGTTAGTCTACTTGGGAGTAGTACTTGTTGGAATTAATCGTTTGGTTTTCTGGGAGGAGCTCGTAATAGAGCACTCCCTTCCAGTCTCACCATATACACATTGCCTTCTTTGGATGAAGACCAGCCTTTGGTGTGGTTGGTGGTGGTTCATTTAACTTGCCCCACGGTCTCTTCCGTTCCACATTGTTGTACAGTATCCACGTTTCATCGTCACAATTTGTTTTAAAAATGGAACGTTTTTACATTTAGAGAATCGCCTGCCGAAATACGAAGAAGGTATTTTTTGCTTAACTTATGTGGAACCCAAACATCAAAGCGATTCACATAACCAAGCTGGTACAAATGATTTTCAACACTTGATTTGGATATTTTGAGTATGTCCACTACCTCCCGCGAGGTATAATGTTGATTGTTCTCAAAATATCTCCATTTGATCGCTATCAACTTCCACTGGTCTACCCGACCGTGGAGCATCGTTCAGCAAGAAATCTCTAGCACGAAACCACTTTTTGCAAACCACTTTTGACGTGTAATCAGTCACAGCACCTTCTCCATACACTGCACAAATCTTTTTTTTGCCTTTCAGGTGCGTTTTTACCTTTCTTGAAATAATAAAACACAATATGCCGGAAATGTTGCTTTTTCTCTTCCATCTTCAGTATTAAAATGGCTACACAAAAATTCACCAATTTTTGTAAGCCTTTTTTAAAATGCACACTGGTATGACAGCTGTCTCATACAATCTAACAAATTTGTTTTGAATGACGTTAAAGACAACTAAGTGCTACGAGAGCCATCTTACAGAAAAAACTTAATGAACCTTTTGGCCAACCCAATATAATGGAGCTATAATAGATGTTAATTCTGTCAAAGAATCTGAAGCAAATATGATGATGGGGATGACGTTAGTTCTGAATGATGACTAGACTGGGTGTTTCCTGCAGTGTTCACTGTACATACACTAAAATTTTTTTCTCTGGTACAAAAATTAGAATGTTTTTAAAATCAGTATATGCTCATTAAAGACAAATTTGGAAAATGTAAGTAAACAAAAGAAAAAGAGTCAGTGTCTCTCTCTCTCTCTATATATATATATCTTTTAAAAATAAAAATAGAATATACAGTGTTTCATTCTAATTTTTTTTCACTTTATTCTCTCTTGGTACCTGGAAGTTGGCACTTTCTGCAAATCCAGCATCATCTTAACAGCTTCTTAGGAGACAGCTGCATGGCAGGGGCAGTTTCACAAAGGAGCTTCAGGGCTGGATTCTGTATCTGCCCTACACAGGTTCAAAGCTTTGCCACCTTCCAGATACATAAGCATGGGAAATGGACACACATGCCTCAGCTGGTGTGTTGCTGCTGTTTTTTGATCTGTAAGATAGGAAAATGCATGTTTGTAGTATATTTTGAGTAGCATCTGGCACGTGGTAAGCTCTATGTAAGTGATAAGTAATCACAAAATTAGTTCTTTGTGGAGCTGAATCTACCTTGCTACAAACCAACTTATCATCATAGCATGTATAGCCCAATGCTCAACTACTTGACCTTTTAAGGAAGGTACAAAGAATAATCTCAGCACATTTTGTGTCATCCCCTACTTCATGGGGATGTTTGTTTCAAACTAAATATTGTTGAACCTTTTCTCTTGCTCCTGTTACCTAAACTTCTTCTATGTGCAGTCAGGCAGGCCATACCCATGCCTATTACCAGCATTTCCCAAGATGTTCCAAGTAACACTAGTTCTGTTGAATATTAAGAGGAAATACTGAAGAGGGAGGAGGTGGATATTCCACATTTGATTTGGGAAATTCTTGATTAAACCCATGTTATGAGGTATATTCTGTCAGGCCTTTAACATGCTTATATGCATTGGGAATCTTCAACAAAGACTATAACATGCAGCATTTTTGCCTTCTTTACTCAGATCTTTGGGGACATTTCTCTGCCCAACACAATTTGGGAAACGCTATTCTGTACTTTGAATAAAAATCTCCATTGCATAATGCTTTGAAAATAGAGAGCTCATGTTATCTGAAGTCCTGGTGAGCTCAGGCTTAAGCAGAAAACCTTTTAGTTCATTTGTTTCCATATTTGTTTTTGGATAACCTTTTCCAACGGTATTCCTCTCCTCCCTCGAATACCAGTGAGTTTTATATTTGTTGGATGACATCTGGGTCTTCCTATCTGAGGATTGTTGGGTTATAGTTAAGCATCAAGAGATGCAGACAAGGCTGGGATAAAGCTACAAGAACCCTAGGATGTTTCCTGAACATTGGTGCATGTATTAGTTTTCTATGCTGTGTAACAAATTACCACAAATTTAATGGCTTAAAATAACATACTTTATTATCTCATCATTTGTGTGTCACAACTCTGGGCATGGCTTAACTGGGTTCTTTGCCTTGGTGCATTCGAGGGGTTGGCTGGGGCTGAGGTCTCGTCAGAGGCTCCATTGGGGAAGAATTCTCTTCCAAGCTTATTCACAATGTTGAGTTCATTTCCTTGCATCTGTAGAAATCATGGCAGCTTGCTTCTTCAAGGCCAGCTCAAGGGAGAGCCTCTACACTTTTTGCTAAGATAGACTCTTTTATAAAGAAATGTAATCACAGATGTGACACCCCATCACATTTACCATACTCTCTTGGTTAGAAGCAAGTCACAGGTCCTGGACTTGCTCAAGGAGAGGGAATTATACAAAACATGCATTTTTGGAGATCATCTTGGGGTGAGTCCACCAGAGTACACTTCTAAATTTCTAGGTGTGCCTTTGTTTTCTTTGGTAGAGTCCAAATCTAATTAATTGATGGTTGCATCCTGGTTAATCCAGTTATTTTTTTATGTTATTTCTATCAACTGATATATAATAGTTTTTATTCAAACTGTGCCCTCTTTCTAAATCTCTCTCATTTCTTCACTTAGATTTTAAACTAAAAGGCAAGGGTAGCATCTCTTAGTATTCTTCATAACTATCAATACAGATCTCAACTCTGGCTTTTAGTAAGTGTTTGTTGCATGTATGAGTGAAGCTCTTGGCCATGTTAAGCCGTTCCTTCCTAGCTAGGTGATCTTTAGCAAATTGCTTAATCATTCTACACCTCAATCTCTTTAACTATAAAATAAGAATAATGATAGTTCCTGGAGAAATCTTCTAAAACAGTGGCTCAGATCCTATCACCCCCCTGCTTTAAACCTTCAGTGACAACCCATACACTTAGAATTAGATTCAGATTCCTTGACCCTAGGTCTCCAGGTGCTTCATGATCTGACCTCAGCCTCACTCTCTAGCTCCATGTCCTGTCACTCTCTCCCACTCAGTTTGCTGAGTCACATGGGCTTCCTTACAGTTGCTTAATTATACTCAGTTCCTTTCTGCCTCAGTGCGCTTATATTTGCTGTTCCTCAGCCTAGAGTTTTCTTCCCCCAGATTGTTTTACCACTTTCGTTATTCAGGACTCACCTTAAAAGTTGACAACTCTTAAAGGTCCTGCCAGACCACCTCCATTTCCACTATGTATTTCCTTACCCTGCTTAATTTTCTTGGTACCAATTATCACTTCTAAAACTCATACAGTATTAGTATACATCTTTTGAAAAAAATATTTATTTATTTATTTGGCTGCATCAGGTCTTTGTCGCGGCATGTGGGATCTTTGTTGTAGCACATGGGATCTTTTATTGAGGAGCTCGTTGCGGCATGCAGTCTTCTCTCTAGTTGTGGCGTGCAGGTTTTCTCTTTTCTAGTTGTGGCACGGGCTCCAGAGTGCAAGGGCTCTGTAGTTTGTGGCATGCAGGCTCTCTAGTTGAGGCGCATGAGCTCAGTAGCTGTGGCATGTTGGCTTAGTTGCCCCACAGCATGTGGGATCTTAATTCCCCGACTAGGGATCAAACCCACATGTCCTGCATTGGAAGGCGGATTCTTTACCACTGGACCACCAGGGAAGTCCCTGTATACATATTTACTCTTTGTCTCTGCTCACCAGAATGCAAGCTTCATATAGGAAGGACTTGGCTTACTTACCACTGTATCCGCAATTTCTGGCGTAGTTGTTGAATAAAATAGTGTCATTTTTATTGTAAAGCACAGTTCCTGAGATACAGTTTCAAACAGACAGAAAGAAAGGGAGAATACTGTGAAAAAAAAGTTGTAATAGTAAAATGCTATTTTCAGGTTAAGTAAAACTGGGGTTCTAACGAGAACTGGCAGACTCTAAATTCCAAATTCCTTTCTCCTAACGTTTGATTATTATTATTTTGTTTATTATTTCTTGGTGCTTACAGGAAAGGGAGATATCTAGAAGCTTGATTGTAATTTAGTGCTTGGCACACATTAATAGTAAATTGAATTGGAATAATAGCAAAATCTAATGATATTGTTATTAGAAATTCATGAGGCAAAAAAAAGATGGAACATCTCCATTAAAGCAGTATTTTTTAAAAAAATCATTTTTATTGATGCAAATTCATTTGTATTACCATAAGTTAATCTCACTGTTAATGGTACTGAACCCATTATTTCGGATATTTAGAGAAAAAGATTCAAATAATTTTTTTTACTTTTCCAAAGGGTTGAAAAACTAGTTTCAGCTGCAGTGTGCATTTGTAAGGCATTGCCTACATTTTTGCATGTATTTGCCATGGCTTTTGAAAGCAACTTTTTGTACTTGGAGGTTTGGGAGGGTAGACGGGAGAAAATATCAAAACTTTGTCAGATACTGCCATCTGCTGGTAATTTTCTAAAATGCAACTTTGGACGACTCAAAACTGTAATTCAGGGCTCAAAATTCTTGCTATTCAAATTCAAGTAAAACCTGGGATCCAAATTAGAGTTATGTTTGAATAGTAAGGTAATATAAATAAAATGTCAAGGTACCAAAAGAACTGAGTGAGTGGTTTCCCTATAAAAGTGAAGAAATGCCAATCTCGGTGTGTTTTTGTTTTGTTTTTCTTGTTTTTTTTAAATTTCTCATTTAAGGAAAGATCGTTATCATTTCATCATCTTCACGGGGCTAAATCAGCAAATTAAAGAGCCCAGAGCCCCAGGCTCTCTGCAGTTTCCCAGATTAGGGCTAAATTTGTTTAATTTTCTCAGTCAAGGGCCCATCAGAGCACTCCCTCTTCGTTTCATGTGGAGATGATAAAAACTGACAAGTCTAACATAAAAGACTTGCCTTTGCTCGACTTAATCAAAAGCCCATTGGTAACTATTATCTTTAGCATGTCCTATTTGCATCTCCTTCAGACACAGTCCACAGCAGTCCAGCACTTTGCGGATGTTCGGGCCACGGGAATTGAGTTGATCAACAGCAAAGGAAGCTGGCTGCTCCTGGGTAGGGTCCGCAGACCAGCAGTGGTGAGGCAAAACCAGGACTTGCCCGATGGCCAAGTGGACTGTCCTGCTGTGGGATGCGCCCAGCCAAATGGGCTCCCACTTTCAGATCTTCCCTGAGTTAGAAGGCAAGTGCCCTTTGCCTGAGGTTAATGAAGTTACTAATATTTGTGATGCTCTTCCTTATGCTTTCTAGTTTAATCTAAATGCGCTTGGGTTTGAATTGAGTAACACTTCTTGGGAAATTACATGGTGTTGGCTTTGAAGCAGTCTCTGGGTTTAAACAGATGTGTGTCTCCTAGCGCTTTCATGTTTCAGTGACTTCGTGCAAGTTACTGCTGCCAGGGGCTCTCTGAGCCTGAGTCTCCTACTCAGAATTTCTTAACTTCAGGTTCTTGTGTAACTTTATATTTGGACCTATGGGGTTCCATGTACACCCTTGAAAGTATATATGTGGTATGTGTGTGTGTGTGAGTGCGTGTCATCTGATTATATACATCTTTGTTCCCAAAGTGTCCCTAAGCTTTCATCAGATTTTCAGAGTAGCCTATAAATTTTCCTGTCCCCCAATTAGTTAAGACTTTATGTGATCCTGCTGTTAAATGAGGATTTATGGTACATACCTTTGAGGCTGCTGTGGGGATAGATTACAGTAGGTAAATATCGTGGACAGAATGCCAGGTGCCTGTAAATATTACTTTGGATGAGGAGATCAGAACAGGGATTAACACTATTATTAAACATAAAAGCCAGAGTAAATGTAATTTGTATTAGTGGACTTTTTTTGAGTTGCCTAATGACTGGCAGCATTCTCCTCATCTGGCCACGTGGTACCTCCTGTAATTGGCCTGACGATGTTACTACCCTTATCATAACTGGGCCTGATTTGACTGAAGGCAACTGAGCTGTGACCTTTGATGAGGTTAATTTTTTTTTTTTTTACTAGCAATCCCAGCTTTCTAGCAGAAGGAAGTGCTTCTATGTCAAATCGATGGCTTCCAGATTACTCTAAGGGTTTATAGAGTACATCTTCCATTATGTGATTAGTGAGGAAATCAAATAACGCTGAGGTAGATGCTTAATAAACATTAGTTCCCATCCCTATTTAATCTAGGAAAAACACAGTTTAATAAAAGGAATTCAGCCCACACTGAACTAATCAGGTTTTACCTGATGGCCATCGTTGTCCAAAGTTCTGTTTCATTACTCAGGGAAAGCAAGCGTAATATTGTGGAAAAGGTATTGATTTGGAAATCTGGAAAACTTGATTTTAAATTTCACTTTTTAAGACATCTCTGGAGGTCCAGGGTTTAAGACTTCATGCTTCCAGTGCAGGGGACACAGATTTGATCCCTGGTGGGGGAAGTAAGATCCCACATGCCACACGGCGGAGCCAGAAAAAAAAAATTTCACTGTTTGGAGCAGATCTTGGAGTACAATCAGGGAATTAACAAACTGCCTAAGACTCCAATTCTTCAGCTTTATAGGGGATTTTTTTAATTAGTCTTTGGATTTTATTTTTAAAATAAATTAATTTGACAGAAATAACATTATTCTTATTCCACTTTTCTCTATGTTATTTTGATAAAGATTAGGAGGAGGTGTAATTACTGTAACTTACATTGAAATTCTAATTTATTTTCCAGAATAAAGTATAGTAGATAGCACTTTTTGTGTATTTCAGGATATTTTATCTCACTTGATTTAATGTTTCTGAAGGACTATGCTATCCTTTGTGTTATAATGAAAAGTCTTCTTTCCTTGCATAAATATGACATAACCCTTACTGTTTAGTGCTGTTATCCCAGAGGCAGGGTGGTGAATGAAGGGGGAAGTTGGCAGGTGGCTGCTCTGGAGTGTCAGTTACCTCACTGAGCTGTCTGCACCAGACCAGTTATTGTCCAATCTCCAATATCTGCTTCTGTTTGTTTCATGTCGACATAATCATGGACTCCTTCAAGCAGACTTTGTCTGAGAATTCCTTTACATTCTATCTTTCTGAAAAGTGATCATTTTCCCTCTGAATAATGTGAATATGATTTAGAACACGATTCTTAGCCAGGGGTTATTTTGCACCCCAGGGGAATTTAACACTGTCTGGAAACATTTTTGGTTATTATAACTGCGGGGTGATACCGGCATCTAGTAGAGGGAGGCCAGAGAAGCTGCAAAACATCCTACAATACACAGGACAGCTCCTACAACAAAGAATTGTCTGGTTCAAAATGTCAATAGTGTCAATCAAGAAGTCCTGATCTGGTTTTAAATATATTTTTTATTCATTACTCCATGAAAGAAAGTACAATATAGAGGAAAAAGCATGGGCTTGGAAACCCCAAAGAGTTGATTTTAAACCTTTCTTCTTCATACCAGCTGTATGATCTTAGGAAATTAACAGCTTGCTGAAGACTTCAGTTTCTCATCTGAAATGGCGGGAACTAAATTCTGGTTTGTTGCATTATTATGAGGGTTGTACAAATTAACCAATGTACTGTGCCTGGCACACAGGAACCCCTCAATAAATAGTAACTGGATGTATGAAGAAAGCACATATGTTTGAATGCATTTATGCTGAAATATACTACCCAAAACGTACTTCTTTAACTTCTTAATTGCTTTCCCCCTCAAGGAACAGAAATCTGCGAAACTACATAAAGCACACATTTCCCAGAGCAAATTTTTTTATTAATGGCGTTTATTTTAACTTGAAACTTGAACTACTCAGTCTAACTTTTTCCAAGGGTTTTAATTGGAGTAATCATATTCCTCAAAGCAATGATCTCGCAAGAATCACAATTAGAAGAGGGCAAAATATGAATATATGGGGATGATAAAACAAATGTTTGAAATTGAGACATATCACTGCCATAGCTAGGGGACACTTTCAAAGAGTTTTAACTGTTAAAAAAGGTAGCAGTTAGATTTAGGCTGAACAAAACAAAACAAAAACTTAAAACGTTCACCCTTATTTATGAAAGAGCATCTTAATAATAAAAAATGTCCATTTATCTACACCACAAATCATTTGGATTTTTGCTCTCTCTATAGCTTGCCTAAGAGAATAGATTTATAAGTTTGTTTTTCTTTTTTCTTTTTTTTTTAATAATAAGGGGGAGATTTTTCTTTTTTTCTTTTTTTTTTAGATGTTGGGGGTAGGAGTTTATTAATTAATTTATTTATTTTTGCTGTGTTGGGTCTTCGTTTCTGTGCGATGGCTTCCCCTAGTTGTGGCAAGTGGGGACCACTCTTCATCGCGGTGCGCGGGCCTCTCACTATCGCGGCCTCTCCTGTTGCGGAGCACAAGCTCCAGACGCACAGGCTCAGCAGTTGTGGCTCACGGGCCTAGTCGCTCTGCGGCATGTGGGATCCTCCCAGACCAGGGCTCGAACCCGTGTCCCCTGCATTGGCAGGCAGACTCTCAACCACTGCACCACTAGGGAAGCCCATAAGTTTGTTTTTCTAACTATCAAAGCAATGCAAGTTCATTATAGAAAAACTTAGAAAATATGAGAGTAAAAAAAAGAGAGTAATAAAAGTGACCCATAATCCAATAACCTAGAAAGAGATACTCAACATTTTAGCATATTTTCCTTCTTCTCACTAAATGAATATTCTTGGGGCTGGGGTACTGCTCCAGATTTGTCCTAGGCTCAGTAAGCTCATCAGGATCTGTATTCTTAGCATCTTACACCATACTTGGCACATTTTGAGGGCATTTCTTTATTAACTAATTAATAAATGTTAATTAAATATATATATTAAGCAATAAAATTCTATGAAAATAACACACCACCTGAGACTTAAAATCACAAGTGAACTTTTATAATTGCTTATGTATTAGGTTGTACCATACGAAATGGTCTATATATACAACAAATTGTGACCTAAATGTGGCAGTTTAATTACAGCCTGTATTATATCACGTGCTTTTCAAAGTCTGAAAGTGAATATTATGCCTCTTTTATATCACCTGCAAAGCTTGGGTGAGAGCTTTGTAGAGGAAGATGCTCAAACATTAAACTCTGCATCATGCATGTATGTGTGCACTGTGAGTACCCCGAAGCCTTTCTTTGCATGAAGCCAATGATTTCATAAAGTCTTTTTATTATATGGTTCTATTTATATGAAATACCCGGAGTAGGCAAATCCATAGAGACATAAAGTAGGTTAGTGGTTTCCAGTGGCTGGGGTGAGGGAGGAATGGGGGTTTGTTGTTTAATGGATACAGTTTCCTTTTGGGGTGGTGAACATGTTCTGGTATGAAATAGTGTGATGGTTGCACAACACTGCGAGTGTACTGAATGTTGCTAATGGAAAATTTTATGTTATGTGTATTTTACCACAGTAGAAAACATAAACCAAACCCATGTTTGTTACCTGAATTAGTCAGGATTCTTTTTTTTTTTTTGCAAGGGACTGAGGCAAGTCAAATTGGTTTTAAAAAGGGAACTTGTGGGGGAGTGAATTCATTACCAGACAAAACTGGGAAGCCCAAAGATAGAGGACTCAGACAGTGCTGTCAGGGTGCATCCTCGTTCTCTCTGTCCCTCTGCTTGCTTCCCTCCCTCCCGCTTTCATCTTCGCTCTCCTTGGAATATTGGCCTGATTGTCTCCTATTACAGGTTGTCTTCCACTATGTGGCAGAAAAAGAGGGTAGCACACAGCCTGACAGAGATCCAGGCTTCCATCACCCACTGAGGGACCCCAGGTGAAAGAGAGAATCTCTTTAGCTGGCCAGATAGTACTGGGTAGCGGTAAGAAAGAGACCTCCTAGCACCCCTACTTCTATCAACTATGTGATCTTGAACAAGCTACTTAAGCTCTTTGAACTTCTGTTTCCTCATATGTAGAATAGGAATAATCATAGTGTTACCGACCTAGACCCTTGGGCTCTTTAATCAATAGAAATTGATAAAAGTCCAGATAAGAATTCCAGGCAAGGCTTTACTGGGGCTCCTGCTGCAGCATGAGGGAGCGAAAACAAGCAACAGGTGCCCTTGCTCCCTCCCCGAGAGGAGCTGATTGGGTCCTTAAAAGGGGTAACAATAGGGACGGGTCCATGGGTTAGATAGGAGGCGTGGCTTAGGTGGTCTGCCCACCCCCTTGGTGGTGCTGTGTGCAGGGCTGTGTATGGTACCCTGCTTTTGCTCCCAGCACCTCAGAAGTGGCAGTTGGTTTGTGGCCTTTTTGTATCTTATTGTTCATAACTGCCCCAACTGTTGCATGCTTGCAGTTATTTTTATTCCCTTATAGTTTCTTTGTATTCTGTTGCTGGAGGAGACATTTGTCCAGGTGCAAGCACTCCAGTAAAGGGCCCCAGGTCCCCGCCTATCTCAGTAGTATCTACCTCCTTGGGTTGTCGTGATGGTTAATATATATAAAGTGCTTAGAGCTGAGCCTGACACACAGTAGGTGCTTTTTATAAGGTTTGCTATTTTAATCATTGCTGTCATCATCATTATCATGATCATAGTGTCTATTTGTTAAATCCAGAAGAAGGACTTGGTTGGCCAAGTGTGTGCCAGTGAACTCTGCCGGGCCCAGGATGCTGGAGTGGGCAGGCCCACCAGAAGCAATTCTCACAAAGAATGAAGTCGTTACCAGAGAAGGATCAGAGCAGACATAAATACCTGTTGGCTACCCAGTAGCCTACCTCTGCTTCAGACAGTTTCAAAATCCCTACTCCATCTGCTATAAATACGTCCATGTGTACAGCGGAAATCAGCACTTATTTATTCACTAAGTGCCCAACCCAGTTTTAAGTCGCTTGTGTTTATTATGTCATTTGTTCCTCCAAAGACCCTGTATGATTAAAGTATTACTAGCTTTACAAATGAGGCAAGTGAAAGGACTTGCCTGATGTTGCCAGGCCAGGATATGAGTTCAGGCAGCCTGTTTCTAAAGCCTGAATTCTCAAGCATTCAGCTCTGTTGCCTTCCGCTTAATGGTCATTCGAAACAAGTAATGAAAAGATAAGAAAGAAGTTGGTCAATTTGCACAGGTGGCATTTGTATTGGCTAAAAAAAAGAACTTGCTTTTTTAAGAGTACAAGTATGTAACAGGTTCTGCCTTCAAGGCAACGTTGGAAGGAGCAGCAAACTCCTGAAATCAAGTTCTGTTTGCAGTCCTGTCATGAGGAAAAAATGTTTGTTGGCTTGAATAAGTACTTGTACTTTCCTAAGTTTAAATCCCTCCGTCCCACCAAAAATCTTGAGAGATTTGGAAGCAGGAATCTTTAAGGAAACCCCAGACACACAATTGTTACGTATTTGTGATCTCCAAGCAGGCATTTTTTTTTACTAACAGGCTTAACCCAAGGACCTCTGGTTAAGGAAACAGGTCTTTCCCGGACAATGGAAAGATAAACAGGACACTGAGGCATGAATGAGTGAATTGTCTTCCATTGTTGAGTCTTGCTCAAAGCACCTCTGGGTGAGAAACAGTTTGTAAGACAAAGAAAGTGCCACAGCTGGCAGTCAAATAAAATGAAATTTGCTTGTTTTGGCCATCCCATTCTATCGGTTAAAGAAGGAAACAAACACTCTTTAAATAAGCAAATAAGTAGGACTGGACCCATTCCTGCGTTTGACAAAAGGGAGCCTCTGCTTTATATTTTGAGAACTGAAATAGATTGAAGTCAAACAGATTTATTTAATAACAGAGTAAAAAAGAACAGCTGTGGAAAATATTTAGAAGATGATACACAGAGAACCTCACACATAGCTATAGTTGCAGCATTAGACCATAAAATGGTGCCAGGATAATCAGAGGGTTTTTCCTTTTTTTAAGTCTTATTTTCCTGAAGTTAAAAAACACACAACAACTTTGTGATTTAAATGATGCAATTAATAAATGGCATTTATAAAATATTCAAAAAGCAAAGATACGTGGTATACCTAGCACCTTTTGAGTACTTCCTATGCATTAAATAATATTCTAAGCATATTAATTTATTCAATTTTCTGAATTCTATGGAAATGGTTGTCATTACTAATCCCATTTTAACAAATGGGGCAACTGACACCCTGAGTTGGGAGTTGCCTTGGGTAAGATCACCCAGCATCTAAGCTGGACCCAGGCAGCTGGATTCAAAGCTATGTGCACAGCAACTAATGGAACTCTCTGAAGTCTGTAGACATTGTTTAATGAAAACAGTAGAAGGACCACAGTTCTGTGCCCATCTTCCCTTCTCCCACCCCACCTCCAATCCCATCATGGCCCAGTGGTAAGGTGACCAATTCATCCCTCTTTGCCTGAGACTTTCCCAGTTTTGAAACAAAAGTCCTATTCTCCAGGAACTAGCACACTGGGATGGTTGTTCACCCTACCCAGAAGGCACATCACAGATAAGTTTGTTTTGTATCTTTTTCGTGGATATATAAATGTACTTCCATAACTTTGTTCACACACACACACACACACACACACACACACACTCCTTCGTGACCTGCTTTTTTCCTGTTCAATGTATTAAGCAGCCCTTTCCCCTCCCTCTCTTTTTAGTGATTGCATATGCATTCATTGTAAAGTTGTATGGTCACTCTTACAACCACCCCCTTTGAATGCTCTGTTACAGAAAAAATGTATTATAAATGAAGAGGAATAATGGTGATATTTGAAGAGGAAGCCAACACTTTAAAGAAAGAAAGAAAAAAGAAAGGAGGAGAGATAGAAGGAATGGGGGGGTAAATTCCGAACAAGAAGAAACAAAGAAGAAAACGTGCATTGGAAGATAATGAGAATAATATTATCTTCAGAGGAAGGAAAGTCTCAGTGGATGAATGTCAGGAGGTCAGGGATCCAGCCCTGAGTCCATCCCTGGAGAGCTGTGTGACTGTGGATGAAACACTTCATCTCAGTTTCCACATCTGTAAGATGGAATCAGTAAGTCCTGCCCAGCCAACTGGAGAGAAGGCCTGTGAGGACTGAGTGAGTATAAAGTACAATTATAAGGCATTTTTATTAGTATCCTAGTTAAAGTACTAGCCGACAGGTTTGACTGTGCTCACTGAACTATGGTTCAGACATCACAGGGTGATGAAAGAGTCTAAACTGTTGATTCTCACACGTGTAATATTCACCCAGGGTGGGAGTTCGAAAATGAAAATCAGGAGCCCCACACCAGAATTATTGAATTAGATTTTCCAGGAGTGGAACCTGTATATTTGTCATTTTCATGAGTTGACTCGGGGAATTCTATTTTATTTTATTTTATTTTATTCTATTTATTATTATTATTATTATTATTATTATTATTGTTATTATTATTTGTCTGCACTGGGTCTTCATTGCTGCACTTGGGCTTTCTCCAGTTGCTACGAGCGGATGCTACACTTTGCTGTGGTGTGCGGGCTTCTCACTGTAGTGGCCTCTCCTGTTGCGGGTCACGGGCTCCAGGAGCTCGGGCGTCAGTAGTTGCAGCACGTGGGCTCAGCATTTGTGGCACGCAGGCCCTAGAGCACGCGGGCTGTGTAGTTGTGGCTCTCGGGCTCTAGAGCGCAGGCTTAGTAGTTGTGGCACACAGGCCCAGCTGCTCCGCGGCATGTGGGATCCTCCCGGGCCAGGGATAGAACCTGCATTGGCAGACAGATTCCCAACCACTGCTCCACCAGGGAAGTCCCTGACTCAGGGAATTCTGATGCAAACCATCCAAATTCACGAACCGTGGGCCAGATTGCCACACAGCAACAGGGGGCGCTATTCACTTGCTCTGCAATGAGAATATCAGCTGCTGGCGCTGTGCACTGGCCGGCCTGGGAAGGCTAACCTGGCTCTGTGACGATCAGGCCCCAGTGAAAACTATCAGAAATGGACTTTGACCCTTTTCTAATGGCAGAGAAAGGGCCATGAACTTCTGCTAAGCACCCTCGATGCATTAGAAGTTTTCACACACATTGGGTCTCTCACTGCTGTGGCCTCTCCCGTTGCGGAGCACAGGCTCCGGATGCGCAGGCCCAGCGGCCATGGTCCACGGGCCCAGCCGCTCCGCAGCATGTGGGATCCTCCCGGACCGGGGCACGAACCCGTGTCCCCTGTATAGATAGGCGGAATCTCAACCACTGCACCACCAGGGAAGCCCCGTTATCTTTTTTAAAAATTAAAATTTCTATTGAGGTGGAATTGACATAAAAATCAACCATTTTTTTTTTTTTTTTTTTCAACCATTTTAAAGCCTACAATTCAATGGCATTTAGTACATTCACAATGTTGCACAACTACCACCACTATCTGGTTCCACATATATGTTATCTTTAATCCTCACAACATTCTGAAAGATCGACTATTTGTTATTTGCATTTTCAAGCAGCAGAAGAAGGCTAGAAAAGTGTTAGTATTGTAGGAGATTGGACAATTAGGGAGGGAGGAAGCTGGCATTCAAATTCAGGTCAGACACTCAAAGCTATTTCAAATACATGAATGGAGGGAGGGACCCCAGGGTTCCCTATTTTCATGTGTTCTACACATGCCCAATCACAAGTTTAAATCTAACCACAAGGTAAGTCAACAACTTCACCCTGTTATATACCCTCAGGAAAAGAAAGGGAACTTTCTCAGACTATAGGTAAACCCATACAGAGTAAGATGTAAAAGGATGTGTCTTCAGTCGCTGGATCCATAGGATCCAAGCGTGTTGAGCCCTGGTCTGCAGATTAAAGTGGAACAAACCCACTTTCAGGTAGGGTGACCATGTAATTTATCCCCCAACTGGTTACATTCTCAAAAGAATACTTGGACTGGACACTAGAATGACAGACCACACAAGCACTGTCCAAGACAAATGAGGACGTATGGTCACGCAATTCATAGAATCTCTTACCAGGAGACTGAAAAGCCATTACTCCCTCAGCAAAGTCCCAGAGCAGGAGAGGAACAAAGTATACTGATAAATAAATGAGAAATAAACACATAAAACAGTAAAACTCAACTAGGAAAAATAAAGCCAAGTGAGATACCTGTGAAGATTTAAAGTTACTTGATTGCAAAACAATAGGGGAGAAAGGAGTGAAAAGTAAGAAAGTACACAAGAAAATATGGACCTGGCTAAGCCAAATGAATCTCAGAAATCCGGCACCCAGGGCCTCCCTGGTGGCGCAAGTGGTTGAGAGTCCGCCTGCCGATGCAGGGGATACGGGCCCGTGCCCCGGTCTGGGAGGATCCCATATGCCGCGGAGCGGCTGGGCCCGTGAGCCATGGCCGCTGAGCCTGCGCGTCCGGAGCCTGCGCGTCCGGAGCCTGTGCTCCGCAACGGGGGAGGCCACAACAGTGAGAGGCCCGCATACCGCAAAAAAAAAAAAAAAAAAAAAAAAGAAATCCGGCACCCATAAAACGAACAGAAACAAAACTTCAGCAAGAGACTGTACCAGAACAATTAAGTCCAAATGAAACGACTATAAAAGAAAATGCATCTTGAAGCTGGAGCAGCATCTAAATGGAAATCAGATGACCTGGGAGAAGACAAGCCAGCAAATGACTCATAAAAATATCCCTTGAAAAGGAAAGTTAACAGAAAAACAGAGAAACATCCAAATAATATGAATTCTACTAGTTCAGGATCTGGTCCAGCAGAAGGTTTCTTGTGGCCTATCGAGTCTCAGACACGGGAGAGAATTGCCAACCCTGCTTGCAGCCCAACTCACTCCATTGGAAATTGTAAGGCAGATGGCGTGTGTGTGTGTGTGTGTGTGTGTGTGTGTGTGTGTGTGCGCCTCCACAACGTGAAGGGCTTCAGGGCAGCGTGGACTTAAACACCACCTGCTTCCTGGCTGCGGGTGTCACAAGTAGCAAAGATGAACTGAGGCTGTGAGCAGGGTAGTTAAGAAGGAAGGAAGGAAGGAAAGAAAGAAGGGCGCACGCCTTACTGAGCACAGCAACAAGTCTTCATCTTTTTTTTTTTTTTTTTTTTTTTTTTTTTGCGGTATGTGGGCCTCTCATTGTTGTGGCCTCTCCCGTTGCGAAGCACGGGCTCCGGACGCGCAGGCTCAGCAGCCATGGCTCACGGGCCCAGCCGCTCTGCGGCATGTGGGATCTTCCCAGACCGGGGCACAAACCTGTGTCCCCTGCATCGGCAGGCGGACTCTCAACCACTGCGCCACCAGGGAAGCCCAAGTCTTCATCATTTTGAGAGGACTTTTGCTTGCCCAGTGTTGCAGTGTTCTACAAGAAGTGCTGCCCTGTATGATTGGGTTGTGATTGGATTGTGGTGGGTTTCCCCATTTCATCTTGGGTGATAGGAAGAGCAAGGGTTTGGGAATTTTAAAGGCCTGGCCTCAAAGCTTAATTTTTTTCATTAGTAGCCGAGTGACCTTGGGCATATATATACCTTTAGTTTTCCTGGTCTTAGTTTTCTTGCCTGTCAACAGAGAAAAATGTCTCTTGTCTTGATACTTGAAAAGTTCCAGAGCCCCCTCGGGAATTCCCAGGGGATTCATCTCCACCCGGTATGTGCTCACAATGAAAGTCATTCCTTCCCCTTTCCTGTAATAGGAGAGAAATGGTTAAAGGCACAGAAGACTTAAGTGCTTAGTCAAACAATATTTACTGTCCACGTCAGGACTGAGATCCAGTGCTTTTGCCTTTGCCCCAGCACGGATGCTGTTCTCAGCCTGCTTCACCTCCCTGTGGCCACCTCTGTGTTCACCTGCGGCTGGGGTAGAACAGGAGCTCCCAGTTTAAGTGTGGGAATGGCCCTGCTCTCCGTGTGCCTTAAGACTTTCTCCAGTACCATGGCAATGACTCCTCTTCAGCAAGACAAACCTGTAAGTGCAGAGTGAAGGGCGGGTTAATATGCCCCAGAGGCAAACTCCAATCAGTGAAGGTTAGGAGTCAATGGACAAATGGCCCCTGGTCTCTCTGTCCTGGTTCCTCCAAGGTTCTCCCTTGGCCTCGAGTGCTCACCCACTTGTTCCACGCCCGTTATCAGCTTTTCTCCCTTTCCCGTCTCACTCCCTCTCCCTGCCTCTCCCTGCCTCTCCCTGCTTCCTGGCTCCCACATAAACCGCCAGCATCCAAGTCCTTGTCTCAGGTCCTGCTTTGGGAAAACCCAACTAAGACGGCCTCTGATTTCTCTGTCTTAGGCTTTGCTTTCTGCCTTCTGCTCTCAGAACTGCAAATATCTCACCCCAAGGAAAGCATCATCATAAGGGCTCCATTTACTGAGCGTTTACTATGTGCTAGGTAAGGTGCAGAGGGGAAAAGGTATAACTACAAAAAACTTTTCTTCTAATGGCGCTAGCCTAAGTTATATCAGTATGGGGATAAGTGTGTCTACCTTTTTCCTCATACTGAGAGCAGAGAGGACCGTGAGGCACACCTGAGGTTTTTGTAATCATGTTAAAGAACGGATGTATGTCACAGGTTCTGTGGCTGCTTTGCTATGTGAGAAGTTAAAGGTCCTCCAGTAGATGGCCTCTTGTAGAGCAGAACCCTTTAAAGAATTTTGGATATGCAGCTGTAGGCTCAGTTTAAGGTGGAGTCACGAAAAGCTAAAAACGCAAACATTCAGGAAGAGGTTATAGGCGACTATGAGAAAGAAAAAGTGGATGAGGCCTGGAAGTGTGGTGGGGGCATGTGGTATCCCCAGCAAAACACATTCAGTGACAGCTTTCCATGGGGGATGTTTAATAAAACTTTAAGAGCAGCTAAGTTTACTAGACAGCTGTATTTTGCTGGGACGTAAGTCACCGGTGCTACTGGACACAATTGCCTTGTGCTAATTAACTGTTGCTGGGGATGGTTAAAGAAATAGTCCATATTTCCTTCAACACAGGGCAGAGAAAGGAAAGCAGCAGCCAAAGAGCAGTCACAGTTCAGAGGACACAGGGAACCCCAGAGTAAGAAGCTACTAGCAGAAAAGTAACCTCCTCCCACTTGAAAACAATCCAGGGACCCCTGGATTTCACAGTGTAGATGGGAAGATAGATTTAGCCAGGTTTTTTTTTTTTTTTTTTTTTTTATAAGGGAAAGTGACTCAGAGAGCTGTGTTTTGGGGTTTGGGTTTTACCAGCAGTTGACTTGTAAATTCGTTATCTCACATAGTTCTCAGTGATTAAATGGTGATGCCCATTTGATGGATGAGGATGCTGAAGTTCAGGAGAGTGAAAGTAGATTGTCTGAGGTCTCAAAGGTGAGATTTCAACCCAGCCCTGCCTTTGAAGCCTTACACTACACACATCCTGGACTGGGCTTATGTTAGACTAGAAGGGGACACACATCTCACTCAGATCTGCCCCTCCCCTTTCGGATTGTGCTTTTTAAAACCCAGTTTCAAATGTTTTTCTCATTGGATAAAAGTATAAGACAAAAGTCTTGAAGATTTATGAAATTCCCTCTTTTTACCCTCTAATTACCAATTACCAGAGAAGAAATTAGTTCTTCCTTTCACATTATGTTCATCTTCAAAATCCTGTATGGGGGACACACACACACACACACACACACATATGCACGCACACACACACACACACACACACCCAGAGTCTACTTGGGAGAGTACCAACTGGAGTTGCATATGTGTCACTGCATTTCTATTGCTGATCATTATAGAGTATGAATTGTATTAGAATAAAAGCTACATCTGGCACCGGGGACTGTGGCTCTCCATGCACATATATTCATTGCAACCAAAACCCTTAATAGCTTCAAGGTTCCCAAGCATTTCATGTCATGGGCCAGGAGAAAGCATTCATTCATTCATTCAATCAAGAAATACTTACTGAGTTCTCTCTGTGCATCAGGCACTCTTTTAGGCACTTGGAATCAAATTAGACCAAACAAACCCCCAACACCTCTGCTCTTGTGCAGTAAAAGGAAAGTACAGAAAATAAATAACATGCATAAGAATAAATAAATTAGGTAATATATTGGAAGGTGATAAAGGCAACGAGAAAGGGAAACACTAGAACAGCGTGAAAGATTAGGAGCGTGATTAGGGGTGCGAGTTGCTGTTTTAAACAGAGGAGGCTGCATAGGACTCATTGAGAAGGTGACAATTGTATAAAGACTTGAATATTAATAATCCACGAACAAAACAGGACCCCAGGGAAACTTTCTGATAGGCTTGGTGATGAAACCCTGGCCCTGACGCTTCACTCGTCTATTGACTGTGTCTATGAAACTCCACAGGGAGGCAGCAGATCCTAGTGATGATGGCAGCCTTGGGGAATTTGGACGATGAAGGCCTTGTGCTTCCCAGTTACAGACCAGGGTCTCAAGGAATCTGTCTTTGACCTGAGTGCTTGTCAAGGTATTTCTTATGTATTCAAGATGTTAGCTGGATTTGGCTCTTCGTAACAACAGCAACAACAGTAGCTTTCACATATTGAGACTTTACTCTGTGCCATGTACTAGTTGCATTGTTGCATTTACAGTCTCTGAGCTTCATCTTGTTGTCCCCATTTCTCAGATGGGGATGCTGAGGCTCAGAATCTCATCACAAGTGAAGGTGGGAACCACGATTTGCCATAAAGTCTTTGGAAAATCTTTGGACCCTGAGTTGATAGAAGGAAGGAATCTTTAGATTTGTTTATGGAAGTTTCATGTGGGATGCAATTCAGTTAATTGAAAGCTAGAAACTCAAAGATCAGCAATATCAAGAAAATAGTAATAACCATGTTTACTGAGTGGTGCCAAGCACTGTACTAAATGCTTTACATACATCTTGTAATTTAATCCTTACCTATTTGCTCACTCCATGCTGGGCATTGTCTATATTGTCATATCAATTTCCCTCCCAAAATAACTTTATTCATAAATGTCATATGTGATCAAAATCAATATTCAAACAACCAAAGGTATATAAAATGTAACAGAACTAAGACAAAACCTCTCCCTGCCATGTCAACCAATGTAAGAGTCTTATGTAGTCTTTAATAATTAAAATAGTAATTATCTATATCTGAAGCTATATAAACATAATATCTGAATATTATAAGTTTTTATTAAACAGTATAGAATACTATTATGAAAAGTTATGTCTCTCCTGGTCTTATACCTAGAAAAAATTGCCAAAATCATATTTGGGGTTTTTTCCCTGGCATTTACCATTAAACTTCCATATTGTATTTACGCTGTTAGTTCTTCACAGCATAGCTATTTTCTCCTTGCTAGCTTGTTATTACCCAAGAAACTCCCAATTTTTGTTAACTCGACCTTTTCAGTTTTTTTTTCCTACTGATTAATTTTGGGGCTTTGATTAATAGTACATGTAAGTTTCTATTTTTAATATATAAAATTTAAAACATGTTTGCTAACTTTTTCATACTCAGAAGAAGAGAAAATTCGTGAACTTATTTATTGTATACTTGTTCACATATTTGTGGTCCACCTTCCTCCTATCTCTTATCACTCACTGGTCAAAGTTTGCCCCACTGGAATTAATTCACCTCCAATGCTAGTTATATCATCCATTCCTTCTGGGGGAAGCCAGAACGCACACCATTTCCAGAAATGGTGAGAGAAGCCAGAAACTATGGGGTGTAACTGGTTGGCCTCACATGATGTAATTGCCTGGCAGTCGTTACAGTGTTAGGTGGGCTGAGGCCCAGAATGCCGCTGTGCGTCTGTGAAACTGGGGAAGCTTGGAGAATCTGAGGCTGTACCTTAGTTGTATTTGTTGTATCTCATACTGTCTTGTTGCCCCTTTTTATGCATTTATTTATTTTTTTATGCATTCAGTATTTTCTTGAATATTATTAAGGTTATTTACTGAAATTTGCTAATCTCAACTATTCCCCAAATGATTCTCTAAATGTTTCTTGGAGGTTCAGTTGTTCTGTTTGTTTATCTTGGCTCTTCCATTTATTGGTTTTCCTCAGATATCCGAGGCTTAGGTACTTGTTTATTTTCATAATTGTAAAATGTTTATGACATCAACAAACAAACACTAAATGAATATTTATCATATGCCAGCAACTATTATAAGTACTTTTTAGGATCGCCTCCTTTAATTGTTAACTCAGATAAGGAAATGTAGTGCTAAGTGCACTATACAGGATTCAATCCCCAGCCCTCTGATCCTAGAGCTTGAACTCTTAACTACCACATAACACACGGTGTTGTATTTGGTTTGCTTTTAGATTTTATTTTGATTAAAGTTTCAGAAATTTAAAGTAATCAATAAGTGCTTATGGGAACAACTAGTTGTATTCCATATCCAATCTCCTGTTTTTCCACAGCAAGAAATCTGTAGCCAGGCATGTGTCTGTCCCAAATAAACACTGTACTTTAAGCTCCCTTCGCAGCCAAATGTGGGCATGGGATAGGTTCTGGCCAATAGGATGCAAGCAGGAGTGTTGTGTGGCTTCAAAGAGACTTCCTGAAAAGACTGCTAGTCCCAGTCTGACTTGCTTTCTTCTTTGTCCCTTCCCCACCTTGTTGGGAGGAAGGTGGCTTTGGATTGCAAAGGCTACTTCCTAGTGGTTGTGAGCTGGGAGTTTTGTCCTCCTGAGTTTTATTCATGGAATGGAGCTCCCACACCAGAACGGACTACACCCCTATGGAATTTCATCTGAGCGAGAAATAGACTTTCTTATATTTAAGCAATTGTTACTTGCATACATTTTGTTGCTGTTGGTGTTACTTGCAGCCTAGTACAACCGTAACTAATATAGTGCTATAAGGCTTATGATGAAAAAAATAGTAGTTGGGCCTCCCTGGTGGCGCAGTGGTTGAGAGTCCGCCTGCCGATGCAGGGGATACGGGTTCGTGCCCCGGTCTGGGAGGATCCCATATGCCGCGGAGCGGCTGGGCCCGTGAGCCATGGCCGCTGGGCCTGCGCATCCGGAGCCTGTGCTCCGCAACGGGAGAGGCCACAACAGTGAGAGGCCCGCATACCGCAAAAAAAAAAGAAAAAAAAAAAAAAAAAAAGAAAAAAATAGTAGTTTCATGGCCCATGTCCAGCTCCCCAGTCATGTGCAACACTTCCTGCTGTTTCTTCCCATGTTTCCATCCATATTTCTAAATGATTTGCTCTTGCTGATTTTTCTTTTTTTTTTAAATTTATTTATTTAATTTATTTATTTTTGGCTGTGTTGAGTCTTCGTTGCTGCTGCGCACAGGCTTTCTCTAGCTGCAGTGAGTGGGAGCTACTCTTCATTGCGTGGGCTTCTCATTGCAGTGGCTTCTCTTGTTGTGGAGCACAGACTCTAGGCACGTGGGCTTCAGTAGTTGTGGCACACGGGCTCAGTGGTTGTGGCATGTGGGCTCAGTAGTTGTGGCTCGTGGGCTCTAGAGCGCAGGCTCAGTAGTTGTGGCACACGGGCTTAGTTGCTCTGTGGCATGTGGGATCTTCCCGGACCAGGGCTTGAACCTGCGTCCCCTGCATTGGAAGGCATATTCTTAACCACTGCACCACCAGGGAAGCCCTGCTGCTTTTTCTTGATTAAGCAATTTGGTATTTAATGACTGCCTCTTATAGTACATGTGAACTTTACTCTTAAAATTTTCCTTCCCCTCACTCACCCTCCCCATATAGATCTGTTACAATATATTTAGTTAAACTGATATTCTCTAATTACCTTGATATGCTGAACTAACTATTATCTACTGATGAGGCAAACTTTAAATTTTGGTTACATTTCTTCATCTTCTTTTTGGTATAATTTTCCTTTTTATAATTGTAGGTTTTCTCCACAATTGTCAGATTTTCCTTTAATCCTCCTATTGGACAGGTTTTTAATTACCATTTTATAGCTGAAGACTTTCAGGGTTTCTTTTTTTACTTTAATGATAATAACAAACATGTATTGGTTGTGTACATTATGCCAGACCCTGAGCTTGGTGCTCATTTAATATCCAGTAGTGCCTACTGTTGTTCCCGCTTTAAAGAAGCTGAGGCAATAGAGCTTAAGTAACTTGTCTGAGATCACAGAGCTGGTGGGAGGCAGAGTCAGGATTCAGACCCAGGTCTTTCTGACCTCGGAGCTCACATACACCTTAACTCTCCTAATTAGGGAGGGGAGGAGGAGGAAAGGGATGTTGCCAAAATATATAAAATTCAGTGCAGGGTGAGAATGAGCAGACAGAATAGCTGCTGGCCTAACCAGAAAGGAAGACAGCTGTTATTTACCAGTGCATACCAGATAAATATCAGCTCTATCTTAACTAAGAATTCCTGACTCAGCCCAAGATGAAAAGACAGTATTTTGGTTTTGTGTTTGTTTTCTGTTACCAGTTTATAGATGAACCTGCACATTTAACTTTAAAGTAGAAGAAGGGCAAGTGACAGGGGCCTACAGACATTTATTTTCCAAGTAGAAAACTTGAATTAAGCAATTTGCCTATGGTCCCACAGCTCTGTGGCAAAGGAGGGTCTCACCCTAGACCCTCAGCTTCCATAATCCAGACTCTCCTAATACTGGGACATTTTTCATGGTTGTGCTCTCAAATTTACTGCCTCAATAATCAGTGGGGGAAAAAATCTATGGGGCTTGGGGACGATATTTTTTCCAAGTTGAAATACATGCACACACACTATGAAAAGACGATTCTACTTGTGTATGCCACTGTCGATCTGGGAGATGACTTGAGATGCTCTAATAATGGCACTTCCTTGAGAGAGATTTTGATGATTTGAGGGGAACACAATAGGATCTTTAAAATTAGAGCTGTCTCAGAAGATCTGGGGACCTGTCACCAAAATAGAGGTATTGGAAGTAATGAGATTAATAATGAGACCTTAATGAAGTAATGACCCATCTCCTGCCAGTTGAGTTAGCACCTGCCTATGTGTAAATAAATAATGAATTACAGGAATAACATTACCTGAGATTTATAGGATATCTCCCAACTGTTTGAAAAAGCTGTCTCTCCCTGAGGATCAGTCAGAGGGAGATTTTTTTTAATTATCTTGAATTACAAAAATTACCATTTAGTAGTGAATAATCATTTCCTACTGGACTCTCAAAAGGACTTAATTATACTTAGAGAATAATTTGCTCCAGTTTTAAAAATAAACTTGGATATTGCCTAAGTCCCTTTTTAAAAACCCCTATGGGAATATGGTACCTAATATAAATGAAATCAGTGTCTACACAATTCCCAGAGTAGCAGTGTAGCCTCACCCCAGTCTATAAAATTAGTATTTTAATCTTACCTCTTGGGGTTTTGGTGAAGGCTGAGTGATGATAATCAGCAACTGGTTACATACCAGGGTGTTCCCAGCACTTCATATACATTAACTTACTATCCTTACAAGCACCCTATTAGGTGGGTACTATTGTTATCTTTATAGGTCGGGATACTGAGGCACAGAGAGGTTAAGTAACTTGCCTATGTCACACTGTCAGTAAGGGATAGATCTCAGATTTTAACTTAGACTGTCTAACTGCCGAAGTCCTGCTCTGGGAAAGAAGAAGAAGGTTCGACTGGGACAGAAGCAGAAGGTGTGTGATAAAATCACATGGGGAGTAAAAACAGCCAGACACAGCAGGGGAAAACAGTTAGGTTATGACTAATTGATGATGCTACGTGCTAGGAGTATTAAAAAAGTGGAAAGAGAGAAGGAATAGTATTTTCAACATTAGGAAAGGGCCAGAGGTCTCTGGGTCCCACCAGTACCACGAGAACCCGTGCCCCCTGGCTGGCCATGCCCTGGGTAGGGAGTCTGGGGCTGGCAAGACCTCAGAAGGGAATGGCTCTAGGGGGGCACCAGGGAGGCTGTACCCTGGACCTCTGGCCACAGCAATGATTCCTCTGCCCTGCAACATGGCAGGGAAACAGAAAGTCTCTGACTTCAACCATTAAGAGAGCACTACGTTTGGAGTTGGTTTGTCCTAAATTATAGAGGCGACTTCATTGGTGTTTGAAGGAGACCAATGAATAGCACTACCTTCCTACCCGCCTCCCCAGTTCATAAGCAAGGAAAAGATGGACTCACATGAGAAAGAAGTAGATCTAAGTACAGATTTGTTGTTGGTGGTGGTGGTGGTAAAAGTGAGTTGAAGGAAGTAGCCTGATCTGCAGCCACTTCTGGACCTCATAAGTATTCTGCCCAAATGTAGACCTTCATGCATGTCACCCAAGCAAGAATTAGTATTCATGGAATTACTACTTTACCTTCTTCCTGGAACAGAGAAAGAAAGATGAACTTCTGAACCTGATTCTTGAAGGAAGTCCTGGGGTCAACTCTTACATCCTTACTATCTGGTAGTAGGAACAGAGCATAAAACACTCATTTCATCCCAAGTGCACGTTGATCCAGAGCCAGAAGAAAAAAAGAGAGTCAAGAATCATGCTGTTCGGTGCTCTGTGACCACCTAGAGGGGTGGGATAGGGAGGGTGGGAGGGAGACACAAGAGGGAGGGGATATGGGGACATATGTATACATACAGCTGATTTTCTCTGTTATAGGGCAGAAACGAACACACCACTGTAAAGCAATTATACTCCAATAAAGATGTTAAAAAAAGAATCATGCTGCTCTGTTCCTTCTCCCAACATTTATTGAGTGCTTTCTGTGTGCTGGCCAACTTTCTCAATGCTTTCATGAGTTAATTCATTGAATCCTTGTAGTGGCTGAATGTATTATTATTACCAGCTCCATTCTTACAGCAGAAGAAACTAAGGTGCAGAGAGATTACCTACTTTGCTGACAACTTGAACTTTGAGCTCTGTCTGGCTCCAGAGCCCTCGCACTTACCCATTCCCCAAAAGTGCTTCAGAAATGTTACCTGTTTCTTGGGGAGGAGGGAAGAAAGGCTGGATGTGTTACTTCATTACTGTTGCTAATACAAACATGAGGATGGGAGATTAAAGTTCCCATTTTCATCCCCGATCGTGGGGCCTAAAAAGATCATGTCACCTCTCTGATTCTCAGTTTCTTCATATGTGAAGCAAAGAGGTTGGGTGTAACAGGGTGCTACATTTGTGACATGGGTGCAGCTACTCTCTTTCCTCTTGCTGCGAAACACCATTGCTGATCAATCACAGCCAAGGTCTGGGGGGCCTGAAACTTGTACAACTGGGGGTACTCCTTTAAGCAAAAGAATACAGAATCACAAATACGAATATTGTGTATGAAAGGGAATATATGCGCGGAATGAAAAAAGGGGAATTTAAGACTCAAATTATGTTTTATTTAGGGTATGCTCAGCTTCTCTGGATGTTCTTTCTCTCAAAGCTTATTTGGTTCTTTTCCTGCAGATATACAAGACTTTAGAGACTAGCTACCATCCAGTCAGTTAGCATCTATCTCGTACCTATTTATTAGACAAGCTGGGTCCCCTCTGAGCCTCCACCTATCATGCACTCGAGTTCAAGACAAACTCTGTGGTTTAAAGAATAGCCTTTGTTGGAGAAAGGAGAAACTTACACAGGTCAATATCAGCAAGAGACGAGAAGGCCTGAGTCCCCATTCTCTCATTATTCCACAGAAGTCCACACCAGATCAGAGTATTCCACTGCATTCTCTCCTGTGGTGGTGTGGAGGGAGTGGGTTGGAAGTCACAGGTTTCTTGGTACTAGGTGGCCTCAGTTTGGGGATCAGCTCTTCAGAAGGAGTTTTCTGGCAATACCAGGTGCCCAGCACCTGGAGACCTTAGAGCCTATGTGATGTTGCAACCTTTCCCAGCAGGGAAAGGGAGCCCCTGGTTCCATGGGAAGCTGAGCTTGAGTGCAGCCCCTCCTTGTAGAAGACAGGCACACCTCTGATGTGATCCCAGCTAGCCTGTTGTCCACTTAATCTGGAGTGAGCACACACGATCACCTCCAGACATTTTTGCTCATTGCACCACACATTTGGTTCACATTAACTGATGATTTTAAATGGTTTTCTATACAATCTAGCATTTCCTGAGCACTTAATACATGCTAATCAAAAAAACTATACCTATATAATCCCACTAACTCTGTGGGATAGGTACTATTATAGGTACTAATATGATCTACATGTTGTAGAGAAAGAAATGGAGGCCTAGAGCAGTCATGTAATGCATCATCACGCTTAGCACAAGGCAGATGTAGGAATTTGACTCTGTTACCAAAGCCAGTGTCCTAAAACCTTTTCCCATAATGACTCCCAGCATGGAAGGGAGGAAAAACCAGGGCTTGGAAAATCAAGCTCAGTCTCAGTTCTGGGACTCACTCTGGCAGCCTTGTTGTCCAGTCACTTCCAGCCTTAGAGCTGGCCGTAGAGCTAACTCCATACCTGAGGGCAGGAAGGATCCCTCCTCCTGGGATTGAAAAATCCATCATAGGAGATAAATTTCTAAGTGGAAGCTCTATAAAAATGTTAATGAACCAGAGTTTGTGTCTTTTGCATTTTTGGATCTTTGGTGTCTGTTGGGTACTCGATGGATGTTAAATGAATGATTGAAATGAGAATTCCTATTGGGTCAAGACCTAGAATTTTAACATGGGTTAGAAAACAAAAGGCTTAAAGAAACAGATAAAGTGGACTCAATAATATCCTATTTTAGTTCACATGTCTTTGATAATAAGCCACTGAGGTGAACACATACAAAACTCTCTCACACACACACACACACACACACACACATCACACTACATACACCATACACTGCAAATGATTCTTGAAGCTACGTGTGACTAAATTACCTGGCAAAGCTTTCAATGAGATTCAAAAGATTCCTTTTAAATTGTTGCTGACATCATGCTATCAGATTAATTTTTTTAAATTGATGTGTCTTGGGTGTATCTTGGAGGTAAAAATGAAGAACTGTATTTCTTCCTTTCTCACCTTTCTAGTGTAACTTTCAGGTACAAATATAAATTGAAGTGTTGCTGTTGTTAAAATGACACACTTTTTCACATGGGCTAAGATTAGAGAGTTTCAGAAGAGAAATTTGTAAGCCCATGGTCCAGCCCAGGAGAAGGAAGACATCATTCAGTTCCCCTGAGTTTACTACCTACTATGTGCTGTGGATGAGTCAGAGAGACGTTATAAAGATGTTCTTGTCTTAAT
This sequence comes from Mesoplodon densirostris, assembly GCF_025265405.1. Classification (NCBI taxonomy): domain Eukaryota; kingdom Metazoa; phylum Chordata; class Mammalia; order Artiodactyla; family Ziphiidae; genus Mesoplodon; species Mesoplodon densirostris. The sequence goes on from NC_082670.1 coordinate 89,345,661, forward strand.
GTATTTTCAATGTCATTGAAGAGGCAGGGCCTAAATATAGGCACGTTTACTAAGGGTGCAGTTAGTGCCTAAGAATTAAGACTCATGACTAGTGTTATAACTACTAGAGGCTTAAACAGTAAAATAATGTAATTGACTACATACCAAGATTTTGGGGGGTTAGTAGTCTTAGGATTGATTGAGTGATTTAACCATTTCAGGGATAGGAATTTCTGAGATAGACCTGGTTATTTCCTTAGGATCATGAGACACCTGCTACACGTTTAGAATCTGCACATGGCTGTGTCCAAAGGCAATGAATGCTGTATCCAATGAGAGAGATCTCCTTGAAGACTTCTCTCTTTGATCATACAAAAGAACTTTAGCCCTCTCAACAAGCATACTCTTATATTGCATTGGCCAGATCTGGACAAGCTTACTTGCAAGGGAGTCTGGAAATAGAGAAGTATCTGAGTTTTTCAGGATCTGTAATAGGCAACAAAGCAGTAAGGGAGTTGGAAATTGGCTATGGAAAAGCCAACCCAAAGTCAGAAATAGTGATTAAATGCCAAATAACTGGCATAGACTTAGCTTTCCAAAAGAATTTTCTGCAGTGATGGAAATGCTCTATGTCTGTGCTGTCCAATATGGTGGCCACTAGTCACTGTGGTTACTGAGCACTAGAAGTGCGGCCAGTGTGAATGAGAAACTGAATTTTAGTTTTACATAAATTTAAATAGGCACATGAGGCTAGCATCTACCCTACTGGACAGGGTAGAATTATAAACAGTGTCTTCTTGGAGGTGAGAGGCAACAGAGACATAACTGTGGGCCAGGATAATCTGGTAGCCTTCATGGAGGATGAGGAACTTGACATGGATTCGAAGAATAGTTGGGGCCTGGAAGTTTTCTAAGAGGGTGGACTTGCCCTGAGACAAGGAGGCAGAAGATAATAAGACATTCTTGAGAGATGCTAAGCAGATCAGTTAGGCAGAAATGTATTTTTTGGAGAGGACTGGCCAGAAAACTGAAAAACAGGTTTAAGTCAGATGGCGGGAATTTTTGGACTGTGTGCAATGGGCAACATATGATATTGAGAGAAGAGTAAAATATGAAGTGGTTTCCTAAGTGGGAAACCGTTAGCTTTGTGATGGTAAAAAAGATTAACCTGGTGATGGTTAGAACGATGGATAGAAGGCAGAAGATTCAATTACAACAGTGTTTTCCAAAATTTTCATTTTATGGCACATATGAAAACAGATGAATGTATTGCTCACTGTGGCAATTAGACAATACAGCTCCTGGTTGGGAGTGACCAGTCCAGAGGCCAGCTGCCCTAGGGGTTCACCCCAAGATCTTCAAATGATGATCACCCTGTCCTCATACCTTATAGCCTTTTCGTAGCATGGTAGTGAGTACCAGCACACAGCTGGAGCCCCCTAAGTTTGTAGACTGTCCTGGACAAAATAAGTAGTGGTGGTGTATATGAAAAAGAAAGGAAAGAATGTGAGATATTTTACAGAAAAAAGTGGAAAAGAATTAGAGGTAGTTAGGATAGATTTTGGAGTCAACAATAACTCCTAACTTTTGAGAATGGTGATACCAGAAGTAAAAATTTGCAATGTGAGTTTGTTTTGAAGGCACATGGTGATTTCAGTTTAAGATATGGAGGTGAAAAATGGACCCCTATGGTGGACCATCTCTTTGGTGGTCCCTAGTGATCTATGGCTCTAGTACTCATGCTGTTGTATAGTTCCCTCCCACATTGACTCTGTGCTTAGCCATGTGACTTATTTGGCTGATGAGACATTAACATAGTGCAGGAAGAGGCTTAATGAGTGTCTGTGCATTGAGTCTTGTCCTCTTGGAGCCAGCCACCATGATATAAGGAAGCTCAGGCTAAACCACAGAATGTTGGTAGGACTTGGGCAGAGAGATACAGGGCTATTGAGAGTACATCTTGCATGTTCCAGCCTCAGCCCAACTACTAGCTGAGTGTAGGCAGGGAAGTAACTGCAGCAGAAGAACTACTCAGCTGAGCTCAGTCAATCTGAAAATTGCTGAGAAATAATAAATCATTGTTATTTTAAGCCAGTACATTTTGGGTTTTTGTTAGGCAGCAATAAATAATAAAAACAATATCCAAATGAAAATGTTCAACAGGTCCTTGGTGATATGGGCATGGAACTCAGGCAAGAGGTCTAGGATGTAGATGTAATTTTTTTTTTTTTTTTTTTTTGTGGTACACGGGCCTCTCACTGTTGTGGCCTCTCCGGTTGCGGAGCACAGGCTCCGGACACGCAGGCTCAGCGGCCATGGCTCACGGGCCCAGCCACTCTGCGGCATGTGGGATCTTCCCAGACCGGGGCACAAACTCGTGTCCCCTGCATCGGCAGGCGGACTGTCAACCACTGCGCCACCAGGGAAGCCCTGTAGATGTAATTTTGCAAAGTATGCATGCTTCTGTCATAGCAGTTATATTGTAATTAAATTGACTGCTTATCTCCCTTGCTAGACTGTGAGCTCTTTGAAGACAGGGACTGGGTCTTTTGTGTTCACAGCAGATTCTCAAGAGATCTGGGCTGAATAATAGAACAAGACAATTAATATAGTGAGTGTAGTGGAAAGGGAGTGGACTCTGAAGTCAGATAGACCAGTCTTGAACTCCAACTCTCCCAGTTACTATCTGTGTGACCTTTAGTAAGTCACTGATCCTTACTGTAAGATGTAAGTAATGCCAGCTACCTCTCAGAGCCATTGAGAGGAGCAAATATACAGAAGACACTCAACAAACAGTAGCTGGTACTAGTCAGGATAAAGTGATCATAGAAATGTGAGAACAAATGAAATAAATAAAGGAGTAGGTATAGAAAGAGAAGAGCTCTGAGCCTGGAGAAGACAAGTAGGGACTAGAAGAAAGAAAATGATTCACAGAGAGATAGAAAGCAGGAATGAGAGGGTAAGAGAAGCAGAACCAGACCAAGTGGAATGACAGGAAAAGAACAAAGGTAGGGTGCATTCTAATGGCCATAAAAGGGCAAGTCAACCCTACTACAATGAATAGTTATAGTTTATGGAGTATATTTTTATGTTTTTATTAAAACTCAGACACTGCTCCTGGACTGTCACTAGTGAAATCTCTGAAGAAAAAGAGTAGGCTGTCTTGAATGATCTATGTCTTTACTGAAAGCAGTGGATAAGACAGAATTCTGAGGTATGCCCACTGAATGCCTGGTGGTTGATAAGAAAGCTTAAACTTTCTGTGGTTGGGTTTTCAGCATCTAGTAGAATCATTGGAAGGAAGGAATTTGTTGAGAATAAAGAAATGGTACAAGAAAGGAGAGTGCTATCCACATTAGGCCTCTTGGGAGAGATTAAACCTTAGCGTACTAATTCTCTGAAGTCAGTTCTCTCTGGAGAGACAAACAACATAAAAGACTGAAAAGGCACAGTTCTTTGAAACATTGTAAAACATCCAATAAAATCAACAACTGCAAAAACAAAATCATCAGTTATGCAAATATCTCTCATTCCATTGCCATGGAGTTGGCAAGAAATTAGGCCAGACTCTTAGTGATATCAGATTCTGTGAGTAAGAACTCTGAAGTTTACATTTGTGAGTTTTGCTGCCGAAGTCCTTTCTTTTTTTAATCAGATAACAGCGTGGGGATTTTGTTTTGGAGGAGCATCTTTCTCCCACTCTTAGTTCATATCTTTTTTTTTTTAATAATGTAATTTTTTTGGTTTCTTTTAAAAAATATACTTATTTTCGGCTGCATCAGGCCTTAGTTGCAGCACATGGGATCTTTTGTTGAGGTGCGCAGGCTTCTCTTTTGTTGTGGCGTGTGGACTTAGTTGCCCTGCAGCATGTGGGATCTTAGTTCCCCGACCAGGGATCGAACTGGCATCCCCTGCATTGCAGGATGGATTCTTAACCACTGGACCACTGGGGAAGTCCCTTAGTTCATATCTTTGAATGGCATGGCTTTCACCTCCCCTTTACCCTCTGCTGCAGGAGTAGATGTGTGACAAAGACCCAATCAGCAGAATATCACATTCATGCAACCATGCGATATATTCAAAGATGGATATTTACCCTAAGCCAAGCCAGTCTGGTTCAATCTAAGCTAATTCTGATGTTTTGCTTGAACACCTGTAAAAGAGATATGCTCCTTTTCGACTGACCGTAAACTTGGGATGATGTAAGCCTGGAGCTGCCAGATACCATCCTTGGAAGAGAAGTTGTCTGACAATATGGTCAACAAAGTAGGAAACAGCATGGAGGAATGGAGATGGATCAGTCCCCAGTGACATTGCCTAAACCTCTGGATGCAACTATATCTGAGCTTTTTGTTATGTATAAGCTAAAAAAATATCCTTTACTGTTGAAGCCAGTGTGAATTGGATTTTTATTATTTGCATTTGAAAGAATCCTGACTAATAAAACACCAAGAAAATGTGAATGCATTAGTGTATGGAGATGGAAGGGTACCAGACATAGATGTTTCAACATAATTCTCAAGTAGTTCTGTTATATTGGGCCCACTAACCACTCCATTTTAAAGATGAGAACTCTGATGCTAAGAGAGATGAATAAGTTTGTCCAATGCCAAAGAAGGGAAAAAAATGTCATTTAAATTGGATGACAAAGGAACAGTCAACAAATTACTATAGGACGGCCAAATCCAGCCCACCACTCATTTTTGTATGTTACATGAGTTAGGAATGGTTTTTATTGGTTTTTATATTTTAAATGGTAGAAAAGAAATTAAAAGATGACCATGATTTCATGATACATGAAAATTATATGAAGTTGCTACTTTGGAAGACAGTTTGGTAGTTTCTTGTAAAAGTATACATACCCTTACCATATGATCCAGCAATCATGCTCCTTGGTATTTACCCAAAGGAGGTGAAAACTTATTTCTACTTGAAAAGCTGCACACAGCTGTTTACAGCAGCTTTATTCATGATTGCCAAAACTTGGAAGCAACCAAGATGTCTTCCAGTAGGTGAATGGAAAAATAATAACTGTGTACATCCAGACAATGGAATATCATTCAGCACTAAAAAGAAAAACGAGCTTATAAGCCATGTAAAGACATGGAGGAAACTTAAATGCATACTACTAAGTGAAAGAAGCCGATCTGAAAATGGTACATACTGTATGATTCCAACTCTGTGACGTTCTGGAAAACGCAAAATTATGGAGACAATAAAAAGATCAGTGCTTGCCGGGGTGGAGTGTGTGTGTGGGGGGGTGGTGGCTGAGATGAATAGCCAGAGCACAGAGGAATTTTAGGGAAGATCCTTTGTATAAGATTGTATTGATGGATATTCATTATACGTGTAATGCATTTGTCCAAGAGTGACCCCTAAAAAAAAAGAGTGAACCCTAAGGTAAACTATGGAGTTTGGGTGATTATGATGTATCAATGCAGGTTCACCCTTGGTGAAAAATGGACCATTCTGGTGGGGGATGTTGATAATGGGGGAGGAAGCTCTGCATGTGTGCGAAAAGGGGGTATGTGGGAAATCTCTGTACCCTCCTCTCAATTTTGCTCTGAAAAATTGTCTTTAAAACAATTATATTAAGTTCAAATTTCAGTGTCCATAAATGAAGTTTTATTGGCACACAGCCATACCCATTCATTTATGTATTGTCTATGGCTGTTTTCACATGTCAACGACAGAGTTGAGTGGATTACACAGAGACTACATGATCTGCAAAGCTTAAATTATTTACTCCTTTGTCCTTTATGGAAAAAGCTTACTGTCCTTTGTGGTGGAGGATATACACATGAAGAACTCTTTGTTCCTATGGCAGGATATCTACATGTGCACATATTGTATGTTGTGTATGTGAATACAAGTGCACATACATTTATGCATACATGTATTTTGGAGAATAAGAATAGAAAGAAAACAAATCGGCTCCTTTTCCACTTGGGGATGACCCATTGCTTGGAAGTTATGCCATAGGAGTAATTTCCTTCAGATGGAACAATAATTTTGGAATATTTTTAGCAGCAGAATCCCTTTCTCAAAAGAAATTTCTGGTAATCTCCCAGAATATGTAGTAGTTGAAAGTAGGGCTTTTGTATGTGTGTGTCTCCATCCTTGTCTACTAATCACTGCCCTTGGCCTCACTTCCATTCTCCCCCAGCCACTGCCACCCCTACCAGTTTCAACCATAGACCCCAGACACTGCCTTCATACCTGAAGACAGTTTGAATCACTTAATTTGAAAAGCACAGAGAGATTTTTGCCCTCGGCCAGTGATTTTCAAACCTGTCTGCTTGTCAGAAAGAAAGGATATTACATTTAAATGTGAATTCGTCATTTGCTGCCACACTCCTCAATTCTCTATCAGAAGCGCTGGGATGCGGCCCCGGAATCTGTATGCTTAATAAGCTCTATAGGTGATTCTCCTAAATTGGCTAGGATTAGAGTTCCTGTTGCAGGTAATTACAAATTATCTCAGCGCTCTTCATCTCTTTCTTTCTCTTTTCAATAAAATATACGTGCATCTGTTAAAATTCAAACTCTACAGAAGAAAGTTTCTCTCTGGCTCGTGACCCAAAGTCCACCAATTGCCTCTCCACTGGAGTTCAGAGATGCTAATTTTGGGTACATCCTTCCAGAGATAGCATATACAAGTATTTGTGCCCATCTACCCTTTTCTTTTTTATATCAAAACTAGAAAACCACACACACTTGCTATTTTTCACTTAACCATATTATATTTGAGATCATATATGACATCTGAAATACAGAATTATCTAATTAGTTTTATTGTGTGCATAGTATTATTATTCCTGCACACTACTTCTTCACAGTATTATATCCTATTGAAAGATGGTTGGGCTATTAATCAATAATATGTTGTGTATGTACGTGTGTGTGTGTGTCTCACACACACACATGCACACAGACACTTGGACTTACATGTTTGCTGACATGTAAATCTAAGGGGTGCATTTCAGAGAGCTTTACATTAATTTCTTATGATAGTGATAAGGATTTGAATGAAACATTCTCTTTAAATATCTTGTTTTTTTCAAGTTTACTTGTTTGGGTTTGAAGTGGCAATCGGGCATAGGAAAAAAGAAGTGCCTGAAAATTGTATTTTTTAAAAATCTATCTAATAAGAGTTCTACTTTCTTAATTTAAAAAGTTACCAACTATCTTCCATGGGCAGCCACTATGCTTACGTTTTTATATAATTTACCTTACTGAAACTTCTGTGAAGTGGATGTTCTTTTTTTTGTCGTACAGATGAGGAAGCTGAGTCTCTGAGTAGTGGCATAAGCCACTTCCCATGTGTTATAAAGTAGCAAGATGAGATTTGGAACTTTGTCTTCCATCTTTAGAAATCCAAGTTCCTTTCACAAGACATGGTACTTGAGCCTTAAAAAAACTAATCTAGTGAGGTGCTATCTAATGATTTCAGGTTTAGATTTTTAAAACCCTCCAGTGACGAGTAGGAGTAGTATTCCACAAACTTCTCTTCTTACCAATGCACCACTGAGGTAGAAAGAGGAGGGACAGAACCCTGTTTCTTCCAACATGTGAGCAGAGAGCTGGGAGATTTATTATATAAGAGGGCTATGAACAGAAATAATAGAAAATAGTCATCCTAACTGAATTCAATATCTGCTTATCTAAGTCTTTCTAAATTTCTCTCCTTGACGGTACAAATTAGCTACACCTCACAAGGAGATTTATAATGTGAGAAGCCTGAAACCCTGGTAATTAGGAAACTCCTCATTATCACTCATCTTTTGAACAGTGAAGACTGGCAGGCAATTGTCAGCTTTAAGTTGGTCAAGCCTTAAATTGGCCAAGGATTTCTGAAGCCTCTCCCTCATGTCAGGAGGAGAAGAAAAAAAAAGCTGCAGAGTTTGGGGCCCCTTTCTTGAACTCTCTGAAATGGGATTCAAGCCACATAAGGGGGTCATCTTACTAGCAGAGGCTAAACATCTACTCTGACCTCTGACATCCATGGTTTTTTAATTGGTAGTCTCCATATAACAGCCTAGATTTTCCAGTTTACATCACTTGTGTCCTGTCTTAATACTTAACAAATCACTCAACATATTGTAACTGTGAAGCAGAAAAGGCAGCCACACTCTTAATTAATAATAATGGCAGTTAATATTTATTGAATTTTTTTTCACTAAGCACTGCTTGAAGATCTTTCACATGAATCTCCTCACCCAACTTAAGCAACACCTCTGTGAGGTGGGTTCTCTTAACTATTCCATTTTGCAGATGAGAAAGCTGAAGCACAAGAAATGAAATAACTCTCTCAAGGACTCATTGTTTGGAAGTTACAGAGCTGGAATTTGAACCCATTACTGACTGACTTCACAGTCATAGGCTGTAAATATTAGGCTCTAGTACATGGAAAAACAAATTCTGTAATTACAAATCTCCCCAATGGAGCAATTTTCTGTTTGCAGGAGATGGACACTTGCCGTTATTCTGGGGCTAAATGTCCCTTGGTTAGGGGCAAGCAATGATTATACAAATGGGACAGAAGATTCTTGCTGGAGGAACTGTGGCTTGAGGAGTTTAAATGCTCTGCAGGGGAACACACAAAACTGTTTTAGTCAATGAAAATCTTCATCTCTGCAGACTATGATTCCTACAATATCTATATATTATTGCTTGGTTTTGGAGTGGAGTGTGTGTAAGTGTGTGTGTGTGTGTGTGTGTGTGTGTATTTAAACAGTTGTATGCTGGAGAAAGAGAGCCAAGAAAATAAAATAGCAGGAGGATGTGTAGACCTGATTATCAAAATGAACCAGAGGAATTCCTTGGTCATCTACGCTTTCCCTAAACTCTTTTGTTTTGTGTGGTACGCGGGCCTCTCACTGTTGTGGCCTCTCCCGTTGTGGAGCACAGGCTCCAGACGCACAGGCTTAGCAGCCATGGCTCACGGGCCCAGCCACTCCGTGGCACGTGGGATCTTCCCAGACCGGGGCACGAACCCGTGTCCCCTGCATCGGCAGGCGGACTCTCAACCACTGCGCCACCAGGGAAGCCCTCCCTAAACTCTTGATGTCTGAAGCACTTCTGTGGAAGCCCTGAGATCATTCTTGGGAAAAACATGGCCCTGTTGAACACCTTAGAGCTATGGAGAGAATGGTAATTGCCACCACACGTCATCCTGGAAAGAGGCCAGTCCTGACCCCGAAATAAGGACTTCATTGGAAAGCCTAAGACTTCAGGGGTACAAGGAGACCTCCTTCATCTGTTTGGTTTTTATAGACACAGGCAGAAGAGGTGTATTCAAGGTGTCCCAAAGAGGAGATGTGAGCTGTTCCCTGAAACATGGGGCAAAGTTTGGGTTAATTACACACGCAACTGATGCCTCTTGAAATGAAGTGGACTTATGGACTCTGAGAGAAGACAAATTTAACGACTAATTTAAAATTTCCCTGTGTGGCAATGAACTTCAATTGGTCTGAGGTCTTTGGTAAAGTCTTGCTGAACATTATAGCCTGATCTCAGCCTCCCATTGAGTTGAGTATATTCTCTTTGATTACGCTTGAAGTGAGGTGATTCGACGAGGAACAGCAGCAGACTGAGTAAAGACAGCCTGTAACTGATGTTTCCTGGTTCAAAATGTCAGATAGACCACCTGTGTTTATGTATTCCCCTTCCCAAAATTCCACAAAATGACACCGAAGCGATAAGTAAGTAAGTTATTAATCCATATAGTAGATGCTATTGGTGCCCTATTCATATCTCTCAGATTCATCATGCTGTTAGATGACCACAACAAGCATATTGGAAAATAAAGTTGAAGAAACATCTTGGGATGAAAAGATCAGAGACAGTCAATAGAAAAAGAAATATGAGGATTAGAAGGTCAGTTCTACAGAAGCAAAATATGACTCATAGGGAAAAAAAAGAAGATAACAAGAAAAAGGAAGAAAGGAAACTATCAAATAATAAACACAAGAAAATTTTCCCCAAATTGAAGGACTTAGGTGTTCAGACTGAATAAGTCCAGCAAGGGCTCAACACAGTGATTAAACTAAGACCCATATCATAGTGGATAATGTTGTGTGCCACCCAGATTTCCCTACAGGACTGAAGCACTCATTTCCACATGACCCAGCTTTGTTGATAGTTGACAGTTCTCAGATGATTCCCTCTTGGGCATTTAACACTGTCTCAAGGGCGTTGCCTCATCCACGATCAGCCCCTTCTTGGGAATGGCTCAAATCCCTGACTACTCAACAGGGGAAGGGTGCGTAAAGGCTCAGCCTACCTGCCTAAGGTGGGACAGCTTTGAAGTGTTATTCCTCCCCACAGAGCTCTCCCTCTCTATGAGGAGGAAGCGTTGGCTGGCAGAGCTCTCCATAGAACTGGCTGGAGTCTCTGTGGCAGCTCAGGTTCTGCCTCTGCCCAATCCTGCCATCCCTCTCCCTCACAGTGCTGTTTTCAAGAGCAGTCCCCAGTAAGCTTCCTGCACATCCATCTCCGTCTCTGGACCCAAGCTGAGACCATACCAAGGCGTATTGTGGTAACGCTTCATAACTCAGAGGAAAAAAACATGATCGTAAAATCTTCCAGGGAGGAAAAACAGTAGATCAACTATAACAGAACTGGAAGCCAAATGACATTAGTTTTCTCAACACAACAGCAGTACTTAAATCTTAAAAAGCACCTTTTAAATATTTTCATCCTAGATTTAGACTTACTCCTAGACTCTAGATTTTATCCTAGAAATACATAACTATCAAAATAAGTGCAAGGATGGCATAAAGAAATTTTCATGTGCACAAGTACTCAATACATCAGTATCTTTCTCAATCTTTCTTTGGAAAAGACTGGAGTGAAATGATGCAAGGAGGAATAGCAGAAAACTGAGTATTGATAGTAGACCAAAACAAAGGGGTAAACCAAGAAAGAGGGAGATATGAGGTGTAGGAAAATATGTCATGTTATCCTGAAGATTGACAAAGGGCCAGCCCCAGGAATGCTGTCTTTCAGCAAGCTAAGAGAAAAATCAGCCCAGGTAGGACGAGGAGGGCAGAGGGCTCCTGGAGAGAGGGCTCTAGGAACCAGGAAAATTAATACTCATTATTAATAAAGTATTAACTCCAGCAGAAATATATGTTTGGACACAAAAGGAAGCATAATTCTAGTGAATGGAATAGTACTTGCAAAATCGTAAAAATGTAAACATGGACTATTGATTTAGTAAAACATATGACTATGTTGGAGTGTTCTGGAGAAAAAGGAAAATGGTGGGACATGGCGATGGGCTAAGTCTTTATGCAGCATGTAGAGAAGTCAGTGGATACCTTAGTATATGCAAAATTCTAGAAATAAGGAAGTAAATACTGGGGGAGGTAGCTAGAAGAGTTAAGGAGGCATTGCTTCTGGGGGACAGAAATGAAGGTCAGTGCAAAGAATAACTTTTAAAATGATAAACCTTTAAGGACTGCCTATGTTAGCCTTTTTTTTTTTTTCTTTTTTTTGCGGTACGTGGGCCTCTCACTGTTGTGGCCTCTCCCGTTGCGGAGCACAGGCTCCGAACGCGCAGGCTCAGCGGCCATGGTTCACGGGCCTAGCCGCTCCGCGGCATGTGGGATCCTCCCAGACCAGGGCACGAACCCGTGTCCCCTGCATCGGCAGGCAGACTCTCAACCACTGCGCCACCAGGGAAGCCCTTATGTTAGACTTTTAAGGTTATGTGCATGTGTTCACTAAATACAAAATTTATGGGGGTCCCCCGCCCGCTGAGGAGATGGATGAGGATGGGCTTTCTCTCATGGGGTCAGGCATAGACCTGACTAAGGTGCCAGCTATTCAACAGAAAAGAATGGTGGCATTTCTAAACCAATTTGTGGTGCACACTGTATTGTTCCTCAACCACTTCTCTACAGTCTGTGAGGAGAAACTGGCAGACCTTTCTCTTTGTATACAGCAAATTGAAACAACTCTCAATATTTTAGATGCAAAGTGGACATCCATCTCAGGGCTAGATGATGTCACGTTTGAAGTATCTCCTATAAGTGTCACTGGGATCACAAATGAAGCACATTGTGAAACCACTTCAGAGCAATCACAGCAGTTTACAAGACTCTGGACACAGGAAAGTGAAGTAACACCAGAAAATATCTTAACTGTAGTCAAGGATCCAAGATATGCCAGATATCTCAAAATGGTTCAAGTGGGTGTTCCAGTGACAGCAATAAGAAGCAAAATGATATCGGAAGGACTAGACCCAGGTTTTCTTGAGAGGCCAGATGGTCCAGTGCCTGATGGTGAAGGTGAAAAAAATACAGAAGAAAGTTCAGATAGCGAATCTTCTTTTAGTGACTAAGCTTAATTTTGATAACAATTACATATACATGTGTTGGTGCACATTTACATTCTATAAGAAAGAGAGCCTGAGCTTTAACTCTTAGTCATAAAAACATCAAATGGCTACATATTCACCACCAAGCTTCCTCTATGTTAAAAAAATAAATACATAAAGCATTTATAATAATAATAAAAAATTTAAGTTATTTAATAAAAAAGTTAGAAGTGGTAGAAAATGGCCTGCTCCATCGTGATAGTGGCAAATGGGGAGTGCAAAGATGCAGAGCTGGATGACTGATGGAGATGGCATGCATCAACCAGCACAGACTCATGGAACATGCAAGCATTCCCTAGGAGTTGCTAGAAAACCTTGACAAAGGAATCCTGATAAAAGACTGAACTTCCTAAAATCAAACCATCATGATACAACACTTTCACACTTAGGTTCTGCAGGCAGGTCTGAAACATAATGACAAGTGCCTGGCATCCGTAAGCACTTGTGCTGATGGCTGATTGCTAACTCAGCACTGCTCTATTCCATACATAGGTATGATCAATTAGCAATGTCTGTCATGGGCACAGAAAGGAGGAGTGGCAGCACATTTGCCTAAACCCTGTAACTTCAGAATCCTTCTCAACACAGGGCTCTAAGAGCCATACCACTGGGGCAGTGGGACAACTCTGAAGGGCTGTTCCAGTTTCAGAATTCCTCATAGGATTGATATCCCTGTATACAATTTGCCATTCCTCGTATAAAAGTCCAGCTTCAATACCTTAGTTTGGGTCCTTTCAGAAACAAATGCTAACACAGGATTAACTCTACAAAATTGATTAGGGGAAATGGCTGTGAGAGAAAATGGAGAGGCTGGGCGACCCTCTCCCCTACCTCATTGCAAATGTGTTCCCAACGAAAAAGAGAGAAAAGTTCTAAGTGCAGTTCTAAGGAAACTTTGGCAAGGCCATCAAGAGTTCTCAAGCGCAAGTCACCCATCAGAGGAGCTCTGTGCCCTCCAGGAATGGGCCTACCTCAGTATCTGTCCACAGTCAGTCCCTGGCCACTGGAAGCGTGGCCTTAGCCCAAGCACAGTGATGCACGTCAGACATAGCAGCTGAGACTTAGTCAATAGTCCTCCCTGCACTTGGAGGTCTGTGGTTCACATTCCCATGGTCAGCACACCCCACCTTGGCAAATGAAGAGAGCTGAGTGGGTTTCAGAATGGCCTGTGGAACTAGATACCTGAAATCACAGGTGTGACCATGGAGTCACAAAGGAAGAGTGAGGAATTACAGTGTGGACCAGGCCAGACTGTAGGCAGTAGCAGACAGACTAGGTTGCTGGTGTCTGCCTCCCAACAGACTCATCATGGCCACTGGCCAGGGCTGGACGGGGAGAGAGGGATAGGAACTTTGTTAGCCTGAATTTGGGCAGTGAGGTGAGAGGAAGAACTCAGAATCAAGATCTAGGAAGACACTGATAGGAACCCTCCTAAGTATTTGTCCAGGACTCCAGAGCACTGATCCAACATATTTCTGTTCAATGGCTCAAAGCTGTTCTAATCAGTAATTACATTAAAAGCTACAATTAGTTACTGCACTAACAACAAAAACAATTAATAAGCACATATATACACTAATATGTATAAAATGGATAACTAATAAGAACCTGCTGTATAAAAAAATAAATTAAAAAAAGTCTATGTTTGAAAAAAAAAAGCACCCTCTAAATACTTATTCCTTTGTAGTGGGTATTAAAAACAGTTCTTGACCTCCAGGTTTTTATAGCAGAGTTGTAGCATAAGCAAACTCAATCAGTGTACACTGCAAACACAGACACACACACACACACACACACACACACACACACATCCACCCAACAAACAAAAAATGAGCAGTTCCCTTTACTTCAAAGAAAGATGTTTGCACAAAAGAGCCCCTAAAATTTGTTGCTTCATCTGCTATGCCATCAAAGAAACAGACTTATTTCCAATGTTAGATAATACAGTTTCAGTCTCTAGTTGCTGTTTTCCTCAAACTCACGATGTAAGGATCTTCCTATTTTGAATTCATTTGTGTCATCATGTCTACAGAACTACACAGGCCAAATCACTGAGGTTATTGAAAAGCATTCTTTGTTCCATCGAGGGCCAACCATTGGTCATTTAGACATATCTGTTGTAGTTGATCCCCATTAAAGGCTAAGGTCATTGACAGAACTGTCAAAGCACATAAGACTCTAAACAGTCATCGTGGTTGGAGGTACTTACAAAGTGCTTAAGATTCTCTGTCGTGTTATTAAATATGTGGTGGGATGGAGTGTCTTTCCCTGCTTCCAAATCTGAATATCTGAGTAATGAAGAGCACCAGGACAATTCTAGGTTTGGCTTATATATACTAATTCACAGAGCTTCAATGCTCTGTGAAGGATGAATTTGTTACCATGTTACCCATTAGGGCAGCTGTGTTAGAGAAGTTATTCAAGGTCACATCATGAGTCATGAGGCAGTATCAGAACATGAACACTTGGCTTAATGTGTACTTTTGTGTCCCATCATATGTGTCATTTGGTCCAACCTCGTGTTGCCAGCAGCGGTCTCCACCAAATCTAGACTCTAGAGATTAATCAAGGTACTTGGCAGAGAGTCGTCTTTGTCATCGACTTTCTAAAGCAAAGTCCAAATGACTCTGCTATTGGTTCCTTAATGACACTACATATTGTTTCCAAACCTACCTTCTGAATCTGAAAGGAATAAGGAAAAGACTCCAGAACTTTCAGTTCTTTTGGCCAGTCTGGTAATTATAGTAAAATAATCTACCATTTTATCCATCTCTGGAAAAGTATTATGCTTTCAAAAAAGTGATGTGAAGGGCTTCCCTGGTGGCCCAGTGGTTGAGAGTCCACCTGCCGATGCAGGGGACATGGGTTCGTGCCCCGGTCCGGGAAGATCCCACATGCCGCGGAGTGGCTGGGCCCGTGAGCCATGGCTGCTGAGCCTGCGCATCCGGAGCCTGTGCTCCACAACGGGAGAGGCCACAACAGTGAGAGGCCCGTGTACCACACACAAAAAAAAAAAAAAGTGATGTGAAGACCAACTAAAAACGACAGGAGGACACTCTCTGAAAAAGAAGAGGTCCCCAAACGACAAATGCTAAAGGTGTTGATCACTCAGATGCTAGCTGTCCTCTCCGAATAATCCGACACTTCCAAAGCTGCACACTTATTACGTGCCTTGGCCACAACCCTCCCATTAGCAGTAATGAACATCTCAGGGACCTGCCTAGCCACATTCCCATCATATGTACTGAGCTAAGGACATACTCCACATGGGATACTCAAAGTCCTTCCTTCCCCTGGGAGTTGCTTCATCATATTTTGGGCGGGGGAGTATATTCCTAACTCTATGTAATAAAAAAACAGTTGAGTTCGTAACGTTCTGCATTTGGGAAGATGATTCAGGATTTGTCTGAGAAGTGGTAGCACTTTGGGGTTTTTTGGTTTAAATATTAAAAATAAGAAGGAACATTTGACTGAAACCCAGTTCTTAAAGATACTGTATCATTCTAACCATTAAATATAAGGAATTTCGGTATATGCTTCTTAACTATTATTTTTGTCAAATGTGTAACTCCTGAAATTTCTCCTGCCAACCTTAACTATATTAATTTTACTCCAACTACAAAAAGCAGAAAGAAAGTCATGCTACAATTCCTCCTTCCCCCAAGCAGTTGTTCTTTGGTTCATCTTTAAGAGTTAAGAAAAAATATACTAAAAATTAAAAATATTCATCTAAAGAATGTAACTTTCATGAGGAAATAAAGAGATTAAATAACATTTTACCTTAGAAACTATCATGACAGAAAAAATAATGCATTTCAGTTTTACTCTTAAAAAATTCTTTTGACAATTTCCAGCAAGCATACACACTCTCACAACACAACACGCACGCTCTCACCCATATAAACTCACAAATACTCTTAGACACCACATGTACACCCTCATACATACATTTCCTCATATGCACACCCTCACCATGTTATCTAGATTCTACTGCATAGGTTTATATCTAAGTAGTGATTTCTTTTTGGAATGGTCAAAAGAAAGTGTTTTTTTCATTTTTTAAAAAATTTTATTTTATGTTGCACTATAGTTGATTTACAATGTTGTGTTAGTTTCAGGTATACAGCAAAGTGATTCAGTTATACATATACATATATTATTTTTTATAACAAATGTTTTCGGAAGGACTAGTTCTGTAGGATTTAAATAGGTGTTCCAGGTGTGTGTGTGTGTCTGTGTGTGTGTGTGTGTGCTCCTGGTCAGATGGGTTTGAGAAATAATGAGATAAGGAAAATTAAGTAGGTCTTCTTAGGATAGAATCTTAAGATAGACTTTCTCAGAGCTTTTAATGAACTAATGTGTTCTACATATACCTAAGAGAGGTATACTGTATATAGGGCTGTGCTGTCCAATTGGCAGCCACTTGTCACATGGCTATTGAGACCTGAGTTGAGATCTGAGTTGAGATATGCTGAAAGTGGAAAACACACACTGCCATAGAGAAGAGAAAGTAAAGTATCTCGTTAATAAAGGTTTTCTATTGATTACATCTTGAAATGGTAATAATTTAGATATATTGGATTAAACAAATAGATCATTAAATTTAATTTCACCTGTTTCATTTTACCTTTATTTATGTGGCTATTATGTGGCTATCATAACCTAAAAATTACATAGTAGGCTTTAAATTCTGAGATTATACTGTCTACCATTAAGATGAGGGAGCAGTCAAAAGTGAAGGTGGTTTTGCATTCACCTGGGAGTGCTGGTGGGACTGAGGATGAATGTTGTGTCTAAAAGTACTTTCCTGTGATCCTACTCTGTGCCAGCCAGGCTCTTTATTAGGCAAGAGGATAGGTCAGTGAATCCCATATACAGTGCTCAAAACACTGCAGTAGAGACCAGCAAGTAAAAACATTGTGCTTTCAATGCTTACTCAAATCAGATTCCTGGGCACCGCTTCAGACCTACCAGATGAGCTCTCTGGGAGTGGAGCATTTTTAATGAGCGCTCCTAGTGATTCTGAGACACACTGAAGTTTAGAACAACTGTGCTAGCTGGGTGCATAAACACAAATAAAAACTTTGTTTGTCAGCTTCTTGGTTGCAGACAACAGACGTGGACAGCAGCTATCTTAAGTAAAAAGGGAATGAATCAATTGGAAGGAGATCAAGGGCTTACAGAATTAAAGGCAGGCTAGAAAAACAGGCTTGGAAAACAGAAAGCAAGGACATTTCAGAGGCTTGGCAGCAGGAGCTGTAGCTTAGGTCTGGTCAAGACACCACCAGATTTTCAACCTCCAATGGTTTCCACCATCTTTGCATCATGCGTGTGAGATTCAAAGTGTGAGATAGGTCATGTATATGTGGGGGGGGAGGGCAACGTTTGATCTCTTCTGTTTCTGTTTTAGGAAACAGCAGTGAGAGGTAGCTTCTGGGAATAGCCATCCTTTTCTACCAGCCCCACAATTACAAATAATGGAGAATCCCTCCACAGGAGAGGTCAAAATACTACTCAGAAAGTGTGTGTGATGAAGTGAAAGAGGGAGAGGTTGAATACTCAACAGCACCCAAATAACCATCATCCTAGAGTAAAATAGTCTCCAAAGTGGACAATCTAGGGGAGCGGTATTAGTTGAGAAGGGGATATTAATATATATTACTTAGGACTCTTCTGTAAGGAAGATGTATTTCTTCTCCCTAATTTAGTTATTTATTTCTCATTTTTTCATATCATTATGGACACATAAGTATGTTACTCCTTGGGTTATAATCCAGTGCTGTTGTTCCTTATCTTGTTGCTCAGTTGTTTTAACTTTGGCCATTGGGAGCTCTTTCAGATTGGCTCCTATGTCCTCTCTTCAAATTAGTCTCGGGACTAGACTAATCATAACCTTCTCGAAGGTTATGATTGTGTCTTATATGACTTTACAGAATGAATAATGCCTTATCCGTAGATGTCACTGGGTTGGAAGTTAAAAGTCCAAGTTATTCTTCTAATGTAGCAGATACTCTTGAGTGTGAGCTTGTGCAACAAGTAGCTTTTCTCTAGGACAGTAACACGTGCAGAGAGTTGAATGATTTCTAATGCATATCCTGATGCATGATGCCATTCCATTTCCACACCACCCTGTGAAGGTCGTGTTCAAAATACTTGATAACCAGTATTGGTATGAGCACCACTGACCAGTCAAGGCCCACACTGGCCTTGGCTGTGGAGCAGGGCCTCAGGGGCTCTCTGCAGGGTCAGGCTTCAACTCCTTAGCTGCTGAAGAGGTCTAGGTCCAGTCCAGGAGATTCTGAGAAATAAATCTGGGTGTCTAGGACAGCAGTTTGGGGACAGTTATCAGGCATGAGTCAGGGGATGTAGTTCTGTACCAGTCCCTGAAAAAATATCTAAATATTTTAACATTTGGTATAGCCACATTGGTGTATACCAGAACATAACGACTGAGAACTTTCTCTGTCTATAAGGCAAGGGTTAATAGGCCCATTTTATAAATTGAAATCAAATAATGTTCCCAAGGCTGCAGAGTTACAGGTAAGCCTAGATTTTCCAATAGTGTTCTGTTCACAACACCATAAAATTTGTAAATTAAGGAAATTAATTTGAATTTTGAAAGTAAACCAGATTCAGATGCACCTTCTACCTTTCTCAGAATTCCTCCTCATGGTATAAAATGGCACATTATTGCATTCAAATTCTAACCCAAAGATGCTCAGATTGACACCTGACACTTTGATTAGACTTTCTGTTTACGGGGGGAGAAAAGGTACTTTTTCCTGTCTTTTTTCTTATACACCAAGTATTAAAGTGTGTTTCCCTATTTTCCAACCTGGAACTCCATCTTTCTGCTCCCTGGAGCTGGCAGGTCTCTAAAGGCTTAATGTCAGTGGTGGCCACGTGACTTCCTCCTTAATCTACTTCATTGGACCATCTGTAGCTCTGCACAGCCAAGGTTGATAAGAGGTTGCTGTTCTCATTGGGCGTATTTTTAAATTCTTCATTTCATCCTTCATTCTGCAGATCAGATCCTCATCCCTGGGTAGATGTACAGGTTTACACTTTCTGCCTTCCAACAAGGGAGTCAAATCAGTGCATACACCTGTGTAAATGGATGTGTGTGTGTGTGTGTGTGTGTGTGTGTGTGTATCTGTGTGTAGGGGATTGTGGATTGTGGGCTCAATTTTGCTTTTTGCTGACTCATTCAAAAGCCCAGAGGTCCTAACTTTGAACAGGTGTAATTAAATTTTTTAAAAAACCTTAGCAGATATCTGTACAGGAAGATGATATTATCCATCACTCTGTGTGAAAATTGCATATTTACTCTTTTCAACGTGATATGCAGGAAAGATCACTGGAATGCATTGGGCTGTGGTTAGGCATCCAGTAAAAATAACCCAAATTGTTTTTCTATACATTTTATATGGAGGTGGAGGTAGATGGTAATGAGTTTACTTTGGGACGGTGTGATTATTCAATTTCTAAATTTGGTAACTCTGCCCTTTTTTTTTTAATGATAGGAATTATCAATGAGCTTCAAAAAATTGTGCTTATGTGGAGACTCTGAACACAATATTGATACTGTTCATTTTAAGGAAGGGAAGGTCTTCAGATCCCTCTAGAAGCAGGCCAAGGCCTTTCTTTAAAAAAATCCAAACTGAATCAGTTGCCACTAACTACAAAGATTATGCTTTATATTAAAATCATTCCCTTAACAGAGTATCTAATGAATGTTTAAATGTTCCTCCTGGACCTGATTTGCAAGATTTTCCACAGCCAGGCTCCCTCCTCTGGATCCTTCACTGTTCTCTGTATCTACTAGAACCTTTCCTCCTTGGGCCTTCTAGGAGGAACAGGGCCAGTGAAGATGCAATCCTCACAGAAGATGCAGCAGTAGGCAACCATGTTCAGAGACAGCATGTTTAATTTCTAAGCCTGAAAGTTCCCATCTTAAAAAGGGAAATAATAATAGCACCTACCTTATGAGGTTGTGTTGTAAAATAAATGAGATAACTGATAAAAGTTTCCTTACCCAGAGTTAATGTTCAATGCATATCAGCTAGCATTATCGTTGTGTTCAGTCCTTTGGGGCCAGGGCTGACTGGACCATAAGTAAGGGAAACCAGCATCCTATGTCAAGGATGACATAACTTGATAAGTCCTCAGAAATTTGGCTGGATGATACTAAGAGGAAAAGCTATTCTTTGTAGACACTAAAGCTGTAAGGTCAGGATGTAGAAGAAAGGTCACACTGGGAACTGTGATGAACCATAGAAAAACAGTCTCTAGGCTTCTCTGATTTCTGCCTTCTGTGAACACTTTTTGGACTATTCAATTTACTCATTTAATCATACAGTTTTGTTACTTTGGACTTTTGAATGCATGTGTGTTGGTTTTGTGTGTCATTTAGGGTCCAGATAAGAAAACTGCAATTACTCTAGGTGTCTCAAACGGAGGAATTAATATAGAGGGTTGGTTACACAGGTGATGAAAAAGCTGAAAAGTGATACAGGGGACATGAGATTAGAAATAATGGGAAGCTAGTCCCATCCCTAGGACTGGAGAGAGGAAGTTTCCAAATAAGTTATTTGATATGTTAGCGAAGCCCAGTATTTGGGGCTATATGCTGGAAGCTGCCAGGCAGGAACTGGGGTCAGGAAGAGACGGGCTATCCTGCAGAAAGGAAGCTACAAAGCAGATACAACCATCTCAGAGGTACCCTGTGAAGCAGAGAGTAAAGAGGAAGTACAGCAGCTTCTGCCCTCCTCTTGTCCTTCAGCCTTGCATCAATGCCTGCCATTGGCCAAACTGCCTGAAGGCCAGAGGCAGTCAACAGAATCTGAGGAATGTCATTCCCTAAGGAATGGAGCTGAGAGCAAAAAGGCACAGGACCAACAAGGGCCCAACTGTATAAGCTGCGCAATGTCATCTCTGGTGTCTCCTGGATGTTCCCTCTCTGTAAAGCTTTATCCTTATGGTAGACATGTATTATTGCCTCTGTTTGAGGTGTGATTCTCTCTCTAAAGATAAGAGCTATGAGAAGAAGAGCACTGAAATTCCATAGTCAAATTCAAGAGAACAGGCTTAAAAGTAAAAAGGATATTTTTAAACTCATAGAACTCTGCAGCTCATGTCTCATGTTTGCCAGCTACAATACAACCTGATGACTCAGAAGATTTGTGGGGGGGGGTTTGTTTGATCAAATCTTGATTATTAATGTGATCAGCCCTTTCTACCGAATCTGGAGGGAATGATTAGCAGGAGGCTAGCTGTGAACTGAACAAGATAACTTTGCACTCGAAAGGGATTCATTTTGCATCCTTAATCTCAAGGATATTTTAAATAGCATTGAAATAAATGCACACAACCTGTGTTGGTGATGGTTTCTGAATTTTGCATATGAAATTACTTTCCCAGTTAGTTCAATGAGTGTGTGTGTGTGTGTGTGTGTGTGTGTATTAATCACATCTAGATTAAAATATCAAAGCAATTGAAAATCCCAGACAGTTTTTACATTGTAAAAGCTAATTTTAGTTCATCTATGCAGTGTCAGAAATTATATCTACTTGTAAACTGTTACTTTGTGACACAGCTTTTGCCATTTCCGTTGCCTCATGGCAGAGAGGTAGATATCAACAGGACTGGCCATTAACATTCTGCTATTGCTAGACACAAACTAGTAAAGTGAGCTAGACATCTTCAACATCTGGAAACCCTAAGGAAACTCCGTCCAAGCATAGTATTAACTCATTCTGACACTTGTTCCTTTGTTCACGCTTTGCCTTGAGGAGTTCACCCACGGTGTATTTATTATTAAACCAATCCTTGTAAGAGTTATCACCTTACTGACAAACAAATCAAAGACTTACTGAGTTTGGGGCTGAAAATATCCCTGGATGTCCATGGAGACTGGGATTACATGGCCATGAACTCCATGGTTTGTAACATAACATGCTACATTTCACACATTGTCTCTAAGGTTACCCCTTGTTTACTAAAATATTATCCTTCCTGCCATTTCTAGGTGGAATCAGTCCAGCCATATGAATGTAGGTGTAGCCTGTTTTGGAAGATCCTGAGGAGGTTCCCCAACTCTCCACATTTCCATCTCACCATCAGTTCCTGAATATGGGGTCCAGCAGAACACTTATGTCTTATCTTTCACTCCTTTGAGTGTGTGAGGCATTTAGAGTTGGATACTGGTGGTGTGCCTGCCAGGCCCATTTTAACCCTCTTCCTCTGACAATTGCCCCTCTCCATACACGCAGAGGATTGGACCCCGGGCAGCTGTGTTTCTACAACTTGACTTCATCCACATTAATTGGACCAGAGTGGTCAGTCACATGACCCATTTAGGGCCAGTGGGTTTCTCTATCCCTAGAATTTACAACTGACAGACTGCTTTTCAGGGCGGTCTGGTGCCCTGAACCAAGAAGATATTACCTAGGAAGATATAAGTGGCTATTTCAGCCAAGGGCATGAAGTTGAGGAAGTACGTGAAAAGAGAGGCGAGAACAAAGAAGATATATAGAGAAAAGCCAAAGAAAAAGAGGTGAAAGTATTGCCTGGTGAATTCATTATCTCTTATTGTACAACAAATCACCCCAAAATGACCAACATTTAGTAGCTCACATAGTTTCTAGGTTCAGGAATCTGAGACTGACTTAGCTGGTTATTTGTAACTCAGGATCTCTCATGAGTGTGCAGTCAAGATGTCAGCTGGGGCTGGAGAATGCACTTCCAAACTCACTTGTGTAGCTGTTGGCAGGAGGTTTCATTTCCTTGCCATATGATCCTCTCCATTGTGTTGCTTACTTGACGTGGCAGTTGACTTTCCCAAGAGCTGAGAGAGAGAGAGAGAGAGAGAGAGTGCACCCTAGATGGTGGTGGACCTTAATTCTCCTCCTGTAGAGTGTGTGCTGGACTTGGTGCCTCTTCCAAAGAAAAAAATATGGAAAGGGAAAAGTAGTAACTATACAGTGGAGAAATATGGTAGACATCAGCTTAACCAAACAATCAAGGTTGACATCACTAATGATAAGTCATGTTGATATTATATACTCTTGATATGATATGATGAGAAGCTTACCTCACCTTGTGGTATTCTTCCCCAAATCCATAATCCCAGACTAGCTCTGAGAAGATAGCAGACAAACCCAAATTGATAGACATTCTACAAGATACCTGTCCAGTACTCCTCAAAAGTTATAAGGTCTTAAAAAAGAAAAGACTGAGAAATTGTCACAGACTTCAGGAGATTAAGGATATTTGATGAATAAATTCAATGTGGTATCCTGGATTCGATGCTGGAACAGAAAAAGAACATTAGTAGGAAAACTTGGAAAATCTGAATGAAGACTATAGTTTAATTAATAGTATTAATTTCTTAGTTTTGACAAATGTACCATGGCTATGTTAACATAAGGGAAAGCTGTGTGAATGTGATGTGGAAACCCTCGGTACTATCTTTGCAACTTTTCTGTAAATGTAAAATTATCCCAAAAGTAAAAAAAAAAATTTGTTTAACTAAAAAAGATCCTCGAAGACCAAACAACTAACCAACCAAACAAAAAATGTGCAAAATGACAAGCCCTGGGTGGGACGAGAACTTTTAGGAAAGAGATCTAGGTTAGACTTGTATGTGGGTGGATGGAATAGTCCAAGAAAGCTTCGTAGAGAAAAAAGGGGCTGGTGGCGTACAAAAGAAAGCGAAAAATATAGCTGTAGCATCATAAAATACTCAGATAACTTCTAATAGAATTGTATAAGCTCAGCAAAATGGGGTGGCCATGGTGGTGATGCATGGGGTGAGAGAGAGAATCACATAAACAATGCTAGAGAAATAGTTCCAGGCTCTTTGGTTAACACTGACACAGCATTGACTTTCTGTAGGAGATTGTAATAGTCAGCTTGGGATGCCATAACAAAATACAATAGACTAGGTGGTTTATACAACAGAAATTTATTTCCATAATTCTGGATACTTGGGTAGTCCAGGATCAGGGTGCCAGCCTGGTTGGGTTTCGACCAGGACTCTCTTCCTGACTTGCAGATGGCTGCCTTCTCGCTGCATCCTCATATAGTGGAGAGAGGTGGAGAGAGGGCTCTCTGGTGTCTCTTCTCAAAAGGGCACTAATCCCATCATAAGGCCCCCACCCTCATAACCTCATATAAACCTAATTACTTCCCAAATGCCCCATCTCAAATATACATCTGATAGGATTAGGGCATCAACATATGAATTTGAGGTGGGGGAGGGACACAAACATTCAGTCCATAACAGAGATCTTTTGAGACAGTGGTATCTAGCTCTGGGATAGATACACCCCATGATATGCTGAGGTTATAAAAATACATATTCCTGAATCTCAGTGGCTTAAATAAAACTTTATTTCTCACTTATGCTCCATGTCCATCATGGGTTGGAGCTGGGGGGAGGCTGTGTTTCTTGTCATCCTCACTCGGGGACCCAGGCCATAAGGAGTCTCTACCATCAGTGCTTGCTGTAGATAAGGGAAGAGAATGTGACAGATCACTGACCATTAAAGGCTTCTGCCTTGGATGTGACATGACTTGCTTTCATTCACATTTTTTTTTGGCCAAAGCAAGACACATGGCCAAGTCTAACTTCAAGGGTATGGGAAGTTCAGTCTTACCATGTGCCTGGAAGAAGGAAAATGGAATACTGGTGAACCGTCCTGAGGATCACCAAGGAATCCATGGAAGAGCGCCACAGGGAGTGTCACTGTCCTTCTGCCTTCTCATCCCCTTCTGCTTCCTCCTTTTTACTTCCCTCCTTATCTTTATATCTTTTTCATCCTTTTTTCTCTCTTTCTTTCCCCTCATTCCCTTTCCTTAATTTAAACAATTATCTTCTAATCAGAAAAGTGATATATTTAAACTGCAAAAAAATTCAAATCACACTGAAACCTAAAAAAATTGCTTACTTCTTTTCTTCTGCCAGAGATGACCACTCTTAACAGTTAGGATGGGGAACCTAATTCCAGATCATTTTTTTACACAATGCAATTATAAATATTACAGTACATTTTAAGTTTACGAAAGTAAGATCACACAATACATAGCATTTTGTGAAGTGCATTTTTTATTTAACAGTATATCCTGGACACGTTTCCTTATTCTTAAGTCAGGAAACAAAAAAAAAATGACTACACAATGGTAACAGCAATCATTTGTTGAATACCTAGGTTGTGCACACCACTGTTTTAGGGATGGGGTTCTCACCATGAAACAAGATCCTGTTTCTGTTCTTAAGATTTTTATATTCTATTGAGGACAGATCTGTGCCTGGTCCTGCCTCTGTCGCCAGCAGTTGTGAGACCTTAGCCAGATTCTTGGCATTATTGGGCCTGTGTGTGTTTGTGTGTGTGTGTATTTTAAACAACAACAAAAATCAAGGGGTGGGCCGTATGTTCTCACTCTACCTATGAGTCTAGTTCTAACTGTATTAGGACTTGTGTTTTTGTTGTTGCCAACAACAGACACTGACTCTCACCAAGTAAAGCAAAAAGAGGGAACTAACTGGAAGAATATAGTGAGACTTGGAGACCAGAAGGAAGAGTTGAACTATCATGTCTGGGGAAGGGCAGGAACCAGGGGTCCTTGGGAGATCTCTGTAGCAGGAACCCATGGGTTGATTTTGTAGGGTACTGCTATCAGATGACTCAGCTCCAATGGTCTTCCCTCCTGGGGTTTCTGTAGGAGAATGTTCAGGAAGACATGAAAGGTATGGAGTACTGCGATATTATTGAGACTCTTTGTGTTGAAAAACAGGGGAATGTGCTGCAGTTCAAACATCTATGCAGAAGACATTTTCTTAGAGTCATCAAAGTAGAGATTAGAAACCCCTAGACACTGGAACCCGACAAGCTCAATTACATAAAGCCTGTCACTGGCTGCCAAACCTAAGACAGTGATCGGCAGAATAAAAGCAGAAAATTCAGAATAGGAAATGAGAGAGAAGACAGGAACAGCTCAGCCATAAAAGAAAAAAGAATGAAATAATGCCATTTGTAGCAACATGGAGGGACCTAGAGATTATCATACTAAGTGAAGTAAGTCAGAAAAAGAAAGACAAATATATGATATCGCTTATATATGGAATCTTTAAAAAGAACACATATGAACTCATTTACAAAACAGAAATAGATTCACAAATAGAGAAAACAAACTTATGGTTACCAAAGTGGAAAGGGAGGGGGGATAAACCAGGAGTTTGTGGTTAACATATACACACTAATATATAAAAGAGATAACTAACAAGGACCTACTGTATAGCACAGGGAAATATACTCAATATCTTGTAATAAGCTATAAGGGAAAAGAATCTGAAGCAGTTTTCTGTATACCTGAAACTAATACAACACTGTAAGCCAACTATACTTCAAAAAACAAAAAAAAAAAAAAAAAAAAAAAGGAAAAAAAGAAAAGAAAAGAAAATGGGAAAAAAAGATAGGAACAGGATGGGGAAAAAGAAGGAAATTAGTGCAGTGAACATCAGTTTTTTGATTGAGTCAGCCTTCCTTCCTTTTTTCCTTCTTCTCTTAAGAGCACCTCCCTTTCCCTTTGGGGGACTGCCCCACCTCCATCCCATGTGGTATTGGTACATCTGTCAATCAACAGTACCCAACTCCCTCTGGTCAAAGGAGTGAACTGCTGACCC
Source organism: Mesoplodon densirostris (assembly GCF_025265405.1). Classification (NCBI taxonomy): domain Eukaryota; kingdom Metazoa; phylum Chordata; class Mammalia; order Artiodactyla; family Ziphiidae; genus Mesoplodon; species Mesoplodon densirostris. The sequence goes on from NC_082670.1 coordinate 89,372,711, forward strand.
AAGCTTTCATCTTGTTTATGCTGTCCTTTGCTGTGTGTGTGTGTTTGTGTGTGTGTAGTAACATTAGTAATAAATTTGGACAGCTGTCCAGGAAAATACTAAGTGTATTTCTCTCTGGTGGTTCAATTACAGATAATTTTTTCTTTTTGTTTATTGTAGTCTTTTCCAAGTCTTCTAAAATGAATATATATTGCTCGTGAAAATTTTTAAAAGGGAGTATGATAAAGGAAATATATACTTTAGTTATTTATGGCTCAGCTTTTTTATGCTGTCTGGTTTTCACAGCTCTTTGATTAACTGTAGAAATGATTGGGAAGCGTGGATAAAAGAAGGTCCTATGTCAAACACTAAAGCGAGTCCTAAGGGTTAAATCTATAATTTATTACTTTTTCTCATCGTAATCATTGCCATTCTTGTTACTGACCCAAATGGCAAATTTTAAAATAACCATTTTCCCCTTTACTTTCAAAAGCCACGTATGTATGTTGTTACAAAATAAGACATTACAAAATGTGTGATTTTGAAAGTGAAATTTCTTTATAATTCCTCCTTCGGCCCCAGTAATAGCCGTTAATGGTTTAATTTATATACACCATCACACGCACACACACACACACACACACATGCAAAGTTTGTTCCTTAAATGAAAATAGAATTGACATATATTGCTTGCAATGTGCTTTTTTTCATGTAAAATTTATTTTGGACATCTTTCTATGTCTGCCCATAGAGCTCATTCTCACTGTCTCACTTGCATAGAGTTCAGCTGTAAGAGTGCATCATAATTTAACTACAGCCTCTGTGCCATGGACCCAGTTTTCCAGAATAATGAAAAACATTGCAAAAAAAATTCTTGTATATACATCTTCACATCTTTGTGAGCGTATTTCTGTAGTATAGATTCCTAGAAATGGAATTCATATCCTTACTTTTTTCCCAGGTAACTGATTTGCAGTCCCCATTTCTTAGTTAGTTTGTGTGTCCTACTGAAATGGTAGCAGAGTACAAAGGGCTGAGCCATCCCACATGGCTGTGGATTGAAGGTACTCAAGATTGCTGCTTGATCAAACAGCTTAAATATTAAGAAAACATGATATTCTGAGCCTGTAGCAGGTTGAAAATGTGTTTGCTTTAATTGTCAGTCAGAGGAAAATATATCCCAGGAGGGTGTATGTCTCCACCCCATCCTTTCCTCTAGTCTATTTGAGAGGCAGAGAAGTCTACTGTCTACTTCTGTGGTGATATGAAGGGCAAGTAAGGCTGTCACTCGGGATGACTGTGTTTACAGTGAAAAGAGATAAGGATCATTCCAAAAACGTCTTGTTTTTTGGTTATTCAAGATATCTGGATTACTAAAATACTAATGGTAAACTTGGCCTCAAAGGTGTCAAATGCTGTTTATCCTCCCCTCCCATACTGGCAGAAAACTGCCTCCAAATCAACAAGTATCCCTTCTCAAGCCCTGCAAGTTAAGAATCCCCCCCAACCCCCCCAACCCCCACCCCCGACCCAGACAAAAATGTTTATAGAAGTCAAAGCAAAATGTATCCATATAGTAATAGAAATAAAGTTATACACAGTATCATACAGATGTATCTTTAAAAGAATTTTGAGTAGAAGAATCAAGATACAAGGGAATTCACATTGTGTAATTTCTGATTATTTATCTATTGCTGCATAACAAATTATTCCAAAGCTTCTTGGTTTAATACAACAGAAATTATTTATCATTGCTCATGGTTTTTGTGGGTCAGAGATTTGGGAGTGGATTGGAGTGTTTCTGGCTCAGGGGTGCTCATGAAGTTGTAGCCAAATGCCCTTTGGGGCTACAGTCATCTGAAGCCTTGGCTTGGGCTGGGGGATCCACTTCTAAGGTGGTTCAATCACAAGGCTGGCTAGTTGGTGCTGGCTGTTGGTGGGAGACCTCAGTTCCTGTCCACATGGGCCTCTTCTAGTTTCCTCATGGTCCCCTCAGATTGAACAATCTGAAACTACGCAGAAGTTGCAGTAAACTTTTTTGATAGCCTTAGAGTTTGGTCACACAAACTAGTCCTGATTCAATGTAGGGAGAGATCACCAGGGGCCATCTTGGAAGCTGGTTGGCATAATTTCATTTATCTAAATCCCCCAAATAGGCAAGAAAAAACTATATTGCTTACTTAGGGTGGCATATTTAGGTGTTAAAACTATAGAAGACGGGCTTCCCTGGTGGCGCAGTGGTTAAGAGTCCGCCTTCCGATGCAGGGGACATGGGTTCGTGCCCCAGTCCGGGAAGATCCCACATGCCGTGGAGTGGCTGGGCCCGTGAGCCATGGCCGCTGAGCCTGCGCGTCTGGAGCCTGTGCTCCACAACGGGAAAGGCCATAACAGTGAGAGGCCCGCGTACCACAAAAAAAAAAAAAAAAAAACAAAACACTATAGAAGAAAAGAAGAAATGTTTACTGTAAAAGTGGTTACCTCTTTGAGGGAAGAAGTTGTAAGTGGACAAAGATCATTATTTGTAAAAGAATACATTTATGTTTTGTGCACTTTTCCAAACTGTAATTTATTTCATAATTGCAAGAAAAGATCTTTAAAAAAAAAAAGAGAGAATTGACATTGGAAACAAAGTGTTCTGTTCTCTTTTGTGCCTCAAACATAGATTAGTGGATTCCTAAAGGCTAATTTAAGGTATGGTCAAAAGAGGAACAGAAACAATGATAGCAACAATCCACAGTAATAATAATATAAAATTTGCCAAGAGTTCTTATGAGTTCCAGACAATATAAAGCAAAGTGCATTATACTGATTTCCTTATTTAATTCTCACTAACACCAATTTGCTTCTATCACCCCATTTTTACATAAAAGGAAATTGAGATTAGGGTGATTTAGGTATCTTACTTAAGGTCACACAGCTGGTTAGTGGTGGAGCCAAAGAATAGAGCCAGCCAGTAGGCCCTTCTGATGCAGAAAAGGAGGTCAGACTATTACTATACATTTAAACCTATTTTTGCTTAAATTGAACAAACTCTGGAAACCTTTAGTGAATCAGTCAACTAGTCTTTCTCAGTATGTGAATGGCACAGAGTAAGTACGACACAGATATTTTTTAAATGAATAAAGAAATAAAGATTTATTTATTTTACTTATTTTACAAAAGTCTTGTGTGGAGTGTGTCATATGCCATTCACTGGTCTATGTGTTTTACAAGTATTAATTCCTTTGTGGTCCACTCTAATTCATCGCTAAGAAGTAAGTCCCTGGGGACCGCCCCTTCTTCATTTGCTCCTAGGCCAGAAGTTTTGTTTTTTCCAGCTACTTGACTTTGATCCCTGGGGTTTCATATTTTAGCATACTACTTTGGCAAGCCAATTCAACAGCAGTGCATTGAGTCTTCACTCCTCACTGGGTTCTAGGGGGAAATAAAGATGAATATATTTTCATCTGCAACCTGACAAATGAGTCCTTGTCTTTTAAAACTTTCTGACACTATTTTGTGCTAACATGGTTGGGAACGTCAAATCCCTTGAGGTTTACCCCAGCTACCTTCACAACAGGAAATGTGCATGTATCTTGGCTTATTTTGGTTTCTGATTTTAGTTCCTTTAATAAGTGCTAACTGATTCATTCGGTTATTTTCCAGCATGATGTTTTTCCAAATCTCCCACTAGCAAGTCTGAATGTGTCCACTTGTTGCTCTAATGAAGAGATCTCAGCTTCCTTATCAGGAATGCTACTGGGATACAGGCTAAATTCTGCTCTGATAAATCAATTCAGACTAGGATAGAGCATTAGTGATGGAGAAGAAATTAGTTCTTTTGTTCCATCAGTATTTGCCTATGTACAAATGGGCACTGTGGAAAACCTTCTAAAAATTCTATTTTCACTTGCAATATCTTTGCTCTCATTACAAAAAGAAACAATGTGAGTTTGCTAAAAAACATACTTTCTTTTACTTGATGACTAACCCATTCATTTATTCAATAGACAGTTCTTAAACATCCGTTGTGGTCATGGTTGCAGCCCTCTGGGAGCTCACAGTCTGGGCAGGGAGAGGGGTGCATTGGCTGTGTGTGTTTGTGGTGGTGATGGGAGTAGGGTTGTGGGGTGGTGGGAGCTGTGTACAGAAAGTTAAGCAGAAATTATAATACAGGGTACTGGAGATAGTATATCTAGGGAACTTAGGGATGGGGCCCTTAAACCAACGGGGAACTTGATGAAGCTTGGCAGGCTTCCTGGAGATAACGTCTGAGCTCAGTCTTAAAGGCTAAAGAAGTGTGTAGGCAAAAGAGGAGGGAAAGATGCCCCAGGCAGAGAGAAATGGACTGGCATATTCCAGGAGCTTCAGCAGTTTGGGGTCACTGCAGCTACTCAATATGGAAGTCAGGGAGTGATCTCAGAGGAGGTCCAGAGGGGTAGGAAGATCCAGGACACGGAGAGCTGGGTATCCAATGTTAAAGGGCCTGGTCTTTATTCTAGAGCAATGGGGATCCTAAAATTTTAAACTAGGGAAAGGACAAGATGAGATTTGTGTTCTAGAAAGAGCCCTCTTGAAAAAATTTCAAAAGCATGCCTGCTTTTTGGCCTAGCAATTCAATCCCTAGGCGATTATTGTGGATGGGAGCAAAGATTTAGTTACTAGGATAGGAGCGGAATTACCTGTAATAGTGAAAAATGGAAAACAATCTAAAGGTCCAGCAATACAGAAATTAGAAAAATAAGTTCTAGTAAATTTACTGAAATTACCTGTAATAGTGAAAAATGGAAAACAATCTAAAGGTCCAGCAATACAGAAATTAGAAAAATAAGTTCTAGTAAATTTACTGAATGGAAAGTATATTTTAAAAATATTAACATGATGTTATAGACGAGGAAAGCCACTTATAATACTACATGAAAGGGAAAAGTAGGTGATGAAATGGTATATTTAGTATGATCTCCTTCTGAATAGTTCTTTTTTTTTTTTTTTTTTTTTTGGTACGCGGGCCTCTCACTGTTGTGGCCTCTCCCATTGCAGAGCACAGGCTCTAGACGCGCAGGCTCAGCGGCCATGGCTCACGGGCCCAGCCACTCCGTGGCATGTGGGATCTTACCGGACCGGGGCACAAACCCGTGTCCCCTGCATCGGCAGGCGGACTCCCAACCACTGCGCCACCAGGGAAGCCCCTGAGTATTTCTTGAAATTATATATATGATATATATATATTTATATATAATGATATATATATATACCTAGGTACAAATATCTCTGGATAGTGGTATTATAGGTGTTTACAATTCTTTCTCTTTTACTTATCTGTATTTTCTAATGAAAAAAATTATTATTTTTCTATAAGAAAAATATGTTTTAAATATTTTACATACAAGCCAGTAACCTCACTTTGGTAGCTGTTTATAGGAATTCAGAGAAGCAGGAATGCCCACTTTGGAGTGTATATCTCCTCTTTCTGCTATATTATCTTATGGAATGTTTGGTGTTCTCCTTCTTACTTCAGTTCCTGTGGCCGAAGATAACTTGGAACAAGAATGAAAGCATGACTTTCACTGATAGCTCTGCATTGGGTTTAGAGTCAAAGTCCAGATGAGGGTCAAACCACTCTTCCTCCATTGCCCTGATAACTGGGGTGACAGTCACCTGCTGCCACAGCCTGGATTTGGGCCTCATGAGCTATAAAAGGCACTTCTTTTAAAAAAAATTTTTTAAATTTTGTTCTAATTTTAAATATTGAAGTAGAATTGATTTATACAGTATTAATTTCAAAAGTACAACATAGTGATTTGATATTTTATAGATTAGACTCCATTTAAAGTTGTTACGAAATGTTGGCTGTATTCCCTATAAAAGGCACTTCTTTGCTTTGAATCTCTCCTTGACGAAATTTTAGTCAGTCTCCTCTGAATCCTCTTCCCAACTAGGCCTTGACTTTTGGACTTCCACTTGCATTGACCAATTTCAGCAAGAATCTAGTCAAGTCAGTTTAACCAGCACCTCCCACCCTCAATATCTGATCACCTTTTTCATCCCCGCCATCCCCCAGGAAATATCTGATTACCCGAGCCTGCCTTCAGCAAGAATCCTGTTAGGTCAGTTTAAGCCAAGAATTACACTACACTTTTAGCAACCTTCTACCCACTGACCACCTTCCGCACCCCAATACACATTCTGTTTCTTGGATATAAACCCCCACCTTTCCTTGTTGTATTTGAAGTTGAGCCCAGTATCTTTCCTCTACTGCAAAACCCCACCCATTGCAGTAGTTCCTACACCTATGGCGATAGTCCCCCTGAATAAAGTTGGGCTTACTGTTCTTCAATAAGTGTCAGAATAATCTTTTCTTTAACAGTTCTTAACAAGGTAAAACTCTCCCCAGACCCATTGCTCAGCTCTTAACCCTCATGACTCTTCAGTTGCTCCATTGCAATCAGCTTCATATCCAAGCTTCACAAATTTTGCATTGGATTGTTTATTAATCATCCTCTTTGCTTTGCTCAAATCAGAACTCAGATAAAGTCTACAGAATGTATTTGAGTGATATGTCTCTTTTTTTTCCAGATCATTTTTAAAATCAAGATGTAATTCACACATCTAATATGTCTTTTAAATCTTTAAAAGCCTGTACCTGGGCCTCCCTGGTGGCGCAAGTGGTTGAGAGTCCGCCTGCCGATGCAGGGGATGCGGGTTCGTGCCCCGGTCTGGGAGGATCCCATGTGCCGCGGAGCGGCTGGGCCCGTGAGCCATGGCCGCTGAGCCTGCGCGTCCGGAGCCTGCGCGTCCGGAGCCTGTGCTCCGCAACGGGGGAGGCCACAACAGTGAGAGGCCCGCATACCGCAAAAAAAAAAAAAAAAAAGCCTGTACCAGTTCCTCCTGCCCCTTTATTTCATGCTATTTGTTTTTTGAAGATTTCTTAATGTCTTGTAGAATTTCTCAGTATCTGGGTTTGTCTTATTGAATCCTTGTGGTATTATTAACATAATTCTCTCTCATTTTTTTTTCTGTGAATTGGTGGTAGTTTTCATATTTTATACCTTACATTTCTTTCTTTTCTGTCTTTCTTTCTTTCTTTTCTTTCTTTCCTTCTTTCTTTTTCTTTCTTTTCTCTTTCTCTTCCTTCCTCCCTCCCTCCTTTCCTTCCTTCCTTCCACTTTCTTTCTTTCTTCCTTCCTTTCTTTTTTCCTCCAAGAACTCATCTCTTTCTTGCCCTCAGTAGTTGCTCCTTTTTCAGACACTTGTAGTATTTACCTGTCTATCACTTTATTTATCCATGAAATCACTTTCATTCCTATTTCTAAAAAGGCAGGGACCATGTCCTGAGTATAGGGAATACAGGTAGCTCATCACTGCTATTTCCCCTATATCTAGCACATAATGTGGCTGGCACAGAATAGATGCTCCATAAATAGTTGTTAAGATAAATGAATATAAAAGTATAAATCACACACCAGTTATCACTGCCTAGCATTTGCTGCCTTCGGTATGGTTTCTCATTGTGTTGCAGACCTTGACTCAACTCCTGGACTTCGAGCCTCTTGAGGGCAGGAAGGAAGTCAAACACATTCTTGTAGTCTGGGTACCTAACACAATGCCATGTTCATAACCAGTGCATGTTCAATGCATATTAAAATGGGGACCCTTGCCTATCTATCCCTGCTGGATTTAAAAAAATTTTTAATTTAATTAATTTATTTATTATACAGCAGGTTTTTAATAGTTATCTATTTTATACATATTAGTGTATATATGTCAATCCCAATCTCCCAATTCATCCCACCACCACCATCCCCCCGCCACTTTCCCCCTTTGGTGTCCATATGTTTGTTCTCTACATCTGTGTCTCTATTTCTGCCTTTCAAACTGGTTCATCTGTACCATTTTCTAGATTCCACATCTGTGCGTTAATATACGATATTTGTTTTTCTCTTTCTGACTTACTTCCTCTGTATGACAGTCTCTAGATCCATCCATGTCTCTAAAAATGACCCAGTTTTGTTCCTTTCTATGGCTGAGTAATATTCCATTGTATATATGTACCACTTCTTCTTTATCCATTTGCCTATTGATGGGCATTTAGGTTGCTTCCATGACCTGGCTATTGTAAATAGTGCTGCAATGAACACTGGGGTGCACGTATCTTTTTGAATTATGGTTTTCTCTGGGTATATGCCCAGTAGTGGGATTGCTGGGTCATATGCTAATTCTATTTTTAGTTTATTAAGGAACTTCCATACTGTTCTCCATAGTGGCTGTATCAATCTGCATTCCCACCAACAGTTCAAGAGGGTTCCCTTTTCTCCACACCCTCTCCAGCATTTATTGTTTGTAGACTTTTTGATGATGGCCATTCTAACTGGTGTGAGGTGATACCTCGTAGTTTTGATTTGCATTTCTCTAATAATCAGTGATGTTGAGCAGCTTTTCACGTGCTTCTTGGCCATCTGTATTTCTTCTTTGGAGAAATGTCTATTTAGGTCTTCTGCCCATTTTTGGATTGGGTTGTTTGTTTTTTTAATATTGAGCTGCATGAGCTGTTTATATATTTTGGAGATTAATCCTTTGTCTGTTGATTCATTTGCAAATCTTTTATCCCATTCTGAGGGTTGTCTTTTCATCTTGTTTGTAGTTTCCTTTGGTGTGCAAAAGATTTTAAGTTTCATTAGGTCCCATTTGTTTATTTTTGTTTTTATTTCCATTACCCTAGGAGGTGGATCAAAAAAGATCTTGCTGTGATTTATGTCAAAGAATGTTTTTCCTATGTTTTCCTTTAAGAGTTTTATAGTGTCCTGTCTTACATTTAGATCTTTAATCCATTTTGAGTTTATTTTTGTGTATGGTGTTAAGGAGTGTTCTAATTTCATTCTTTTACATGTAGCTGTCCAGTTTTCCCAGCACCACTTATGGAAGAGACTGTCTTTTCTCCATTGTATATCCTTGCCTCCTTTGTCATAGATTAGTTGACCATAGGTGCAAGGGTTTATCTCTGGGCTTTCTATCCTGTTCCATTGATCTATATTTCTGTTTTTGTGCCAGTACCATATTGTCTTGATTACTGTAGATTTGTAGTATAGTCTGAAGTATGGGAGTCTGATTCCTCCAGCTCCATTTTTTTCCCCTCAAGACTGCTTTGGCTATTCAGGGTCTTTTGTGTCTCCATACAGATTTTAAGATTTTTTTTGTTCTAGTTCTGTAAAAATGCTACTGGTAATTTGATAGGGATTTCATTGAATCTGTAGATTGCTTTGGGTAGTATAGTCATTTTCACAATATTGATTCTGTCAATCCAAGAACATGGTATATTTGTCCATCTGTTTGTGTCATCTTTGATTTCTTTCATTAGTGTCATAGTTTTCTGAGTACAGGTCTTTTACCTCCTTAGGTAGGTTTATTCCTAGGTATTTTATTCTTTTTGTTGCAATGTGAATGGGATTGTTTCCTTAATTTCTCTTTCTGATCTTTCATTGTTAGTGTATAGGAATGCAAGAGATTTGTATGCATTAATTTTGTATCCTGCAACTTTACCAAATTCATTGATTAGCTCTAGTAATTTTCTGGTGGCATCTTTAGGATTCTCTATGTATAGTATCATGTCATCTGCAAACATTGATAGTTTTACTTCTTGTTTTCCAATTTGTGTTCTGTTTATTTCTTTTTCTTTTGATTGCTGTGGCTAGGACTTCTAAAACTAAGTTGAATAAGAGTGGCAAGAGTGGACATCCTTGTCTTGTTCCTGATCTTAGAGGAAATGCTTTCAGTTTTCACCATTGAGAATGATGTTTGCTGTGGGTTTGTTGTATATGGCCTTTATTATGTTGAGGTAGATTCCCTCTATGCCCACTTTCTGGAGAGTTTTTATCATAAATGGGTGTTGAATTTTGTCAAAAGTTTTTTTGCATCTGTTGAGATGATCATATGGTTTTTATTCTTCAGTTTGTTAATATGGTGTATCACATTGATTGATTTGCATATATTGAAGAATCATTGCACACCTGGGATAAACCCCACTTGATCATGGTGTATGATCCTTTTAATGTGTTGTTGGATTCTGTTTGCTAGTATTTTGTCAAGGATTTTTGCATCTATATTCATCAGTGATATTGGTCTGTAATTTTCTTTTTTTGTAGTATCTTTGTTTGATTTTGGTAGTAGGGTGATTGTGGCCTTGTAGAATGAGTTTGGGAGTGTTCTTTCCTCTGCAATTTTTTGGAAGAGTTGGAGAAGGATGGGTGTTAGTTCTTCTCTGAATGTTTGATGGAATTCACCTGTGAAACCATCTGGTCCTGGACTTTTGTTTGTTGGAAGATTTTTAATCACAGTTTCAATTTCAGTGCTTGTGATCAGTCTTTTCATATTTTCTGTTTCTTCCTGGATCAGTCTTGGAAGGTTATACCTTTCTAAGAATTTATTCCAGGTTGTCCATTTTATTGGCATAGAGTTGCTTGTAGTAGTCTTTTATGATGCTTTGTATTTCTGCGGTGTCCATTGTTACTTCTCCTTTTTCATTTCTAATTTTATTGATTTGAGTCCTCTCCCTCTTTTTCTTGATGAGTCTGGCTAAAGGTTTATCAACTTTGTTTATCTTCTCAAAGAACCAGCTTTTAGTTGTATTGATCTTTGCTATAGTTTTCTTTGTTTCTACTTCATTTATTTCTGCTCTGATCTTTATGATTTCTTTCTCCTTGCTGGATTCTTAAGTGCTACAATAAGAGGTACATGTGACAAACGTGTAAAAAAAGTAAAGTATTACATACATATAGGTCATATTATTAATGACAATAATTATAATCTCTAGCCATTGCCTTGGTGCTTTTAACAGTCATGGTCCTTGGTTGAAATGTATGGAGCTATTGATCTTTATCACCTTTTTAAAAGAAGAGGCATCTACTCCTAGGGTTTAATTCACTAATGAAGAGGGATTACAGGGGTCATCTGCCAGGGGCCATCCCCAACTTTTTGTTACATGAATTAATGGCATGGAAGTCCACAGAAAACTGTCCATTAAATGGAGTAAAAGGTTTTTAAGGTAATTACTCAAAGCTCTTTTGGTTGCAAGTGACAGAAGCGTAAACGAAAACAGTTCCACCAAAAAGAAAAAAAATTTTTGGTTCATATATCTGAAAAGTCCAAGGATATCTGGCTTCAGGTATGGTTGGAACAGGGAGCTGAAACAATGTTATTGTTGTTTTCTATTTCTCAGTTTTGCTTGTTTCTGCTTCTCTTTGATTGTTGATCTTGTCTCATTCTCTCTCATTTTTGATCAGCTTCCCTTTGGGGCCATAAGTAATAAGCTCTAGCTTTCCTTCCATCCAGCACTGTGCTTCCAAGAATCAGACAGTCTTCCCCAGTTGCCCTAGAAGAAAAGTCCCAAGGAGGACTTCTAGTCATGTTAGGGTACTGTGTCCATCCCTAAAGGAATCACCATGGCTAGGAAAATGGACCCACTGGTGGCTCAGGACTAGTCACGTATCCATTCCCACTGGGTAGCGATGGCACTGTCATCAGTAACCCTACTATAGGTAATGGAAGAGTAGGACGAACCAAGAGTAGGATGAGATCAGAAGAAAAGGTGTAGGGGAAAAAATAACAGCTACCTCTGTGTACCTACGGGCAAGCTTACTTAGTTGGAGCTAAGTTCAGGTGTGTTAGCTTTTCTGACAGTTTTTTCCCCTTTGGGTTTGGTCCCTTAGGTCTAGCAGGTCACTATTGGATATAATGACAAAATGGACTGTTTCATTGTAGTTCTAAAGAGGTTATAAACTACAGTTCTAACTGAAGTCCTTGATAGCCTTTAAAGGTCAACAGACCAAAATTATGCACAAGAATCTTGTTTTCATCTACATTTTCTGGGGAGAGGGTCCATAGCTTTCCTCACATTAAAAGGCTTCTGGTGAACCAAAAGATTAAGAAGACTCCAGTGTTTCTCAACGCGGGTACCAATGATATTTGGACAAGACAGTTTGTCATTGTGCAAGATGTATAGTATCTCTGGCCCATACCCCTTAAATGCCTGTAATACCCCAAACTTAATATTATAATCAACCCCTTCTACCACATTCCAACCACCTACAGTTGAGAAACAAGATGAGACTAGGAGTCTAGACTCAATGTTTCCTGCATGTTTTACATTTCCTCTCCCTTCTGGCACAGAATAACACTTTTTAAAAAAAACTTTTAACATCTAATTTCTAGCAGTCTCTATCACGGAATCTGGGATCCCATATTCATGAGCACAAAAAGCCTATTTTTCTTAGGAAGGTTCAGGTTCTGTCATATTTTAATGGTATGGACCTAATGTGAACTTAAAAATGCCTCATGTGAGGCAAACTAGCAAACAGCCAACTCCTGGGAGGTGCCCATCATTAGTCTAGCCTCCTTAGAGTTTTCTCGCAGGGTGATCATTTAATTTTTACTTTTGAAAGGACAAACTCACAGATGAAGTGTTAGTCTGAAAGGGATATCTTCAAGATCTAATAAATAAAACTGACCATTGAGCAGCATTTTTATAGATTACAGATCACTCTCTTGCATTTGACCTTGCAACAGCTTCAAAAAACAAGTTTGCCAATCTCCTCCTTTACAGATGAAGAAATTGAGGCTTCTAGGAATCAAGTGACAAGCTGATGATTACACAGCACTTTAGAGAAGGACTCGGGATTTCAACTGTGGGTCTTAGAACTTTAAAAGCCACCCTCCAACTCTCTACTTCCTCCCTGATGCCTCAAAACACTTTTAAAAGGAGGAAAACACCCTACTGGAACTAATCAGAGGGAAAGACTGGAAGTTCAAACGAGCCATAACAGAGCCTGTTAATCTGTTACCTAAATGAGTGCCGGGAAGGTGGGGTGGGGGTGGGGGGTTGACGCTTGTACATTTCACGCGCCCCACAACTGCACGTCTGAAATGTCAGGACAATCTCATTTGAACTCCCAGCCAACTGAGAAATTAAAAGCAGACGGTGACGACGCTGTTTTGTAACTTCGTGCGTTTTAAAATTAACCGCACCTTTCAAGTACCGCTTTAGATTAGAAGTGGCTAATTGGATAAAGGGGAGAGTCATCCAGATGGATGAACAGTATTGTAAAAGCCCAGATTGAGTTACGGGAAAGGAACAAACAAGAACACTTTCTACAGTACTGTTTTACTTACAAAGTGAAGGAAAGTTCCTCCACTCAGTTCCAAACCGAGGACAAGTTGATTTGTCGCAGCAGCGCTGGGAAGCATGTAGCCTGATAGAAAGTCTTCTTATTTTAAGGGAGGCTTGAAGGCTGAAACTTTTCAGTGTCAAAACCCTTTTTTAAAAAAAATAAGGACTTGGCGTGCCCTCGCGAATGTGTGAGCTGGGAGGAGGAGTGATGGTAGGAGAGCTGGGCTGAAGTCCGTTCTTATTAATATTAAATAGCCACGTCTGTACCGTTGAAGCAAGTGGCGAGAGAGGAGGGATAGGAGCTGCTGACATTGACAATGAATCCAAACAGGAGTTGCACTAGCGGTGTCTACCACGTTGCCTCTGCCCTCGCTTGGCCTTCTGGGAATTGTAGTTTTCGGGGCAGCGGCTTTCGTGGCAAGCCGGGAGTGCCCCGCCCGGTCGGGACTACAGATCCCAGGCGGCGCCGGGAAGCCGCCCCTCCCGCCCGGGTGCGAGTGTAAACTCCGGGCGCCTGGGTTGGCGGCCGCCGCGGGCCAGCGGGCTGAGCTCTGCACTGCGCGGGGGCGCACCGCTCGGGGGACCCAGGCCCCGCCACCTCCCCTCCGCCCCCAGGCTCGGTTCTCACTTTGGAGCAGTGGGAGGACGGGAAGCGGGAGCCATGCAGTCGGAATCGGGGATCGTGCCGGATTTCGAAGTCGGGGAGGAGTTTCACGAAGAGCCCAAAACCTATTACGAACTCAAGAGTCAACCCCTGAAGAGCAGGTGAGTGGTGACAGCTGGAGGGAGGCGCGGCCGGCGGCTAGGGAACCCCGCGCCTCCCACCCTGGGGCGACGAAAGCCGCTCGCCGGGGCTCTGGGACAAGGACCCCGTGCCCTTGCCCCGGGGCAGAGGGCGAACTGATCCCCGCAGTTGGGGGCCGCGACCGCTGGGTCGGTGCGCCAACGGGGTTCTCCGCCCAGGCGCACTTTGGGGGCGCGGCGGGCAGCCCGGGACGGGCCGCGCGGACGAGGGGACCCTCGGTTGGGGATACCAGCTGCTGAGAGCTGTTGGGGGCTGGGGAGTGTCGCGGCGCGGAGGTGGGGGAGGAGGAGCGCCGGGCCCGGACGCTGTCCGGATGGGAAGGAGGAAAAAGAGTTTCGAGTGAACCCTTTTCCTGAAGATCCCAGCGGGCTGAGCACTTGGAGAGGGAGAGCTTGGGGTGGATCGAGCGCGATGTTAGAGGGAAGCAGTTAGCTCCTGTGTGGTTGCCTCTTAGGAGTCCGACCACCCCTCTGGGAAAACCCGCCCCAGGCGGCCTCCAGGTGAGGTTTCCCAAGGCCCGCCCCTCACCTTCCTGGCCGCTGCACCCCAGCGCGGGAGGGGCGGGGGGGTGGCGAGCAGCGGGGGGGGGGGGGGGGCGTGTCTCCTCGTCCAGCTTGAACTCCCCGGGCTATAGGGTCCCGTTCAAATGCAGGCCTTCCCTGGAGGGGAAGAAGCTTTCAGATGGAGGGTTTGAGGAGTGTCCCCTGTTGGGCAGCGACAAGTGTTTAATTCTCTGGGGATTTAAAAAACTTTCTGGGAGAGGAATGAAGACATCTGCTGCTCTGGCGGCCCACCACCCCTAGTGCCCACTTCCTACGCTGGCTCCATTCCCACTCGTCCGTCGGAACGGGTTGGGTGTCTTCCTTTTTGTCTGCCCTGTGGCTACTCAGGACATTTCCAATGTTTACTAAGAGGGAGATGGTCATTTGAGGCCGTGAGTAGAGAGGGTTTAGTTCCACCTCTCTCAGTTGTGAGGTAAGATGAGGCTGTAACTGGAAGGTTCTGCAGTGCTTCTGCACCCTTCTCAGACCTTCCTTCCCGCCCCTCTCGGTGGGTAGGGCCTGGGTGAAGGGCCCTGGCTGGCAGAGGGGAGGAGGGTCCAGAAATCAGGGTGAATCAAGAGAGACAGCTGAATCAGGAGTGAGGTGGTGTGATCTTAGCTGCTGGGGCACATGGGTCTGGTACTTGATCCAGTGGAAAGTGTAGCCAGGTTTGCTTCTTTCACGGCTGTGTGAGAGTCTGAATCCACTTCGGGGAAGAAAATGTGGGAACAGTGCACGCACTGACTGGGTGGCTGAAGCAGCCTCTTGGCAGATGCTTAACAGAGATTGGAAGGAAACCTGTGCAGTTAGTTGCCTAAAACCAGCCTTTAGTTGATGGTTTCTCTTCATAATGGCTGTTTTGTGTGTGAGCCTAGATTGTGTGCATTGGGGGTTGGGGGTGTGGAGTAATAGTGTGTAAAGGGTATTGTTGGTTATGCTCATTGGGGCTTTATCTGCATTCGGCTGAAGGGACCAGTGTTTTACCGAGCAGTCTCTGCTTTTGCTTCTATAAGCAAATGCTTACATGGCCAGAATGAGGGTGTGTGTGTGTGTGTGTGTGTGTGTATGTGTGTGTGTGTGTGTGTGTGTGTGTGTGGTCCTGAAAGAAATAACCGGACTGTTTGGAACGTTTTTGATGGTAGCTGATAAATAATATAAATGAGTTTGAGAGAGCGAGGAAAATACCATCTGGAAAAACCCAAATGAATTTCATGAAACTCACGTTGGAGGATTTGGGGCCTGTTCTTTTTCAGAGTCGGCAAAAAAAAAAAAAAAAAAGACTTGCAAGGGTTGAATGTCCTCAGGAGCTAGCTTGCACGTGTAAGGAAAAATTCGGGGATGTGGGAAGCTCTGGCTTCACACGTTGAAGCTGGAAACAGGTGCGGGACAGAACTGGTGTGCAGAGGAAGGCTAAATTAAAAACGCTGTAAAACTTGTCTGTGGAGCAGACACATGCTCTTTGAAATAAACCAGTGAAATAAAATCTGTGAATAAATATATGGGGTTGGCAAAATTTCTGTATAGTACTGTTTTCCACAGTTGTCTAATGTACTGTCATCAACATCTGTTGTATGACTCTACAAGGGCTGCACGTTCAGGGCCTCCTCGTGGCTTTTTGTTGTTAAGTCTTTGCCGGGGCACCTCCCTTCTTTTAATTTTGCTTGGAAAAAGTTGAAATTGGAAGGTGAAGACTGCTGCAACTATTTTGTCTCTCAGTTTTATTTTCTGGATTGTCTCTTGGAGTTGAAAATATGTCTAGAATCTGCCCACTTGTCACCAACTCCTCTGCCTCCACTTTGGTTCAAACTGCCACCCGCCCTCGCCTGGGTGACTGTCTCTTACCTGGTCTCCTGCCTTCATCCTTACCCGCTTTCAGTGGTTTTTTCATACAGGAGCCAAAATGTTCCTGTTAAAACTGGTGTTCAACCTAGGGGTGATTTGCCCCCCACGGGTCATTTGGCAATGTCTGGAGACATTTTTGGTTGTTACAGTGGATGGGGGTTGCTACTGGCCTCTAGTAAGTAGAGGCCAGAGATGCTGCTAAACACTCTCCAGTACACAGGACAGCCCCACAATGAAGAATTGTCTGACCCCAAATTGTCACTGCCGAGGTTGAGAAACCCCGTGTTAAAATGTGTTACATCGGGCTTCCCTGGTGGCGCAGTGGTTGAGAGTCTGCCTGCCGATGCAGGGGACACGGGTTCGTGCCCCGGTCCGGGAGGAGCCCACATTCCACGGAGCGGCTGGGCCCGTGGGCCATGGCCGCTGAGCCTGCGCGTCCGGAGCCTGTGCTCTGCAACGGGAGAGGACACGGCAGTGGGAGGTTCGCATACCACAAAAAAAAAAAAAAAAAAAAGTTGTTACATCATGTTATTCTCTCCTCAGAACCCTCAAAACACTCCAGTAGCTCCTAATATCAGTAAAACTCGAGACCCTTAAAATGGTACCAGGCAGATTGTATGGGAAAGCTTCCTGTCTGCTCTCACTGTATCTCTTGCTGCCACTCTCCTGGCCCCCTCCGCTCCAGCCAGTGTCCTCACCATTCCCGGAATACTCCAGACCCTTCCACCTCTGGGCCTTTGTATGTTGCACTTGCTGACCCCTCTTTCTGTCTTTGTCCAGAGAGCAATAGCATTCGTTCCTTCCCCAACCAACTTCACATCTTCCTTTAAGTGTCATTCCCACCAAGCCTACTTGACCACGCTCTGCGCAGTGGCTCTCCCTCCAAACTCTCAGTCTTCCTCGCCCTGCTCTGTTTTTTTCCATAGTACTTACATTATAACCTAGTCTATACTTTTCTAATGTGTTACATTTATAATATGTTTCTCCACACTAGACTGCAGGGTCCAAGGGGGCAGGGACTTCTGTCTCTTCCTTGTTTACTGTCGTGTCCCCAGAGCCTAGAACAGAGTTTCTCAACCTCAGTGCTGTTGACATTTTGGACTGGATAGCTCTTTGATGTGGGGCTGTCCTGGGCATTGCAGGTTATTTAACAGCATCCCAGGCCTCCACCTGCTAGAGGCCAGTTGCTCCCTTCCCTCAGCTGTGACAACCAAATTCGTCTCCAGACACCACCAGTGTCCACGGGGGACAGACTCACCCCTGTTGCACGTTGACTGGCCTAGGACAATGCCTGGCACAATAGTGTTTTGTCGTTTGAATATGTGTTGCTTTCTCCCTTTGCATCCCGCTCAGGATGGGGTGTTTGGTTCTGGTTTCTTTTAAAATAGGTATCCACCAGGGTCTGTCCAAAGAGGAGTTTTATATTCTTCATTTGGGCTAAGCTCAGATGTGCAGGTGTTTGATGGGGAGAGACAGTTTCATTCCTAACCCAGACCTCCTGGCCATTAGGAGTGTGAAGCTGATGGATTTAGATGATGGGAACCCCCTTTTGTTCAGTGACTGGCAAAGCTGTGTCGTATGGTGGAAGACACACACTATGAGAAAAGGTTCTCGTGAAGTACTGTTGGCAGTTTGGTTCCTCCCCAAAGGTTTTTGAAACGTTTGTGTGTTCTCCTGGGAATGAGCCCTGAATGGTGGGTGGCAGAGGAAGAGTGCTGAATATGAGGGGGTGAACCCAGAATTCACACATTGGCACAGTCGGGTCGGGGTCAGATGTGGAACTGTTGAATGGGCTCCTAGCAGGGAAGGGACTCTCTGTAGGGCTTTGGGTCCTGAAAAAAAAACATTAAAAAAAATATGGTAGCATCTTTCAGGTTCATGGTTCTTTTGTTTCGTTTACGCAGTGCTAAATTCTGTGATTTTTAAGCTGCTAATGCCCTTTTCCTGGGCAGACTTCAGAATTGGTTTAATCTAATTCCAGTTTCTCCTCTACTCAAAGTTTTAATAATGGTTTAGATAATGGTTATTTAACTTCCCACAAATAAGAAATGGGAATGAAAGTGAGTATTAGGTTTATAATGGCAGGACGAGATACAGCAGTGGTTCCCAAATGCTGATTCAAAGAGGTGTGTGTGAAGCTGTCACAGGTTTGTGTCAAAATGACAAAGAAAAAGACTGTTGTGTCACATGCACGCTCACACACACGTATTTCTGTGTAAGGCTACTGTCATTTCTTGGACTTATTCTGAGATTTTTCCCTCCTGTCTTCCTACTAAACATACCCTTTTGTTTATGAAATGATAACCCATTCTTGGCAAGACAGAACTGTCCATCTTTTATTGATTTCTGAAAGTTTTCTTGATTTTTTTATCTGTCCAATCTGCAGGGAACTACTTTGCATGGAGATTAAGAGCATTGTTCTGGCATTTCTGTCTGTCCCTAACAAGCTGGGTGACCTTGGGGAGGCTAGGTGACCTTTAACCTCAGTTTCCTCATCTGGCAAGTGGGGACCTGCCTCCTAGGAGTCTTAAGGACATTAACTGTGATATTGGCTATGGAAAAGTATTAGCATGGTGCTGGGCACATGGTAAGTGCTCGGTAAATGTTAGCAGATGTTGTTCTTGTTGTTATTTCTTTATTACTTAACAGAGAGTCCTGACCTTCCAGAAGGTGTTCGCTTTTGGTTGACTCCGGCTTTCTTCTCTAAGGCCAGTGTTTTTATGCAATAAAATTACCCCAAGTTTGGTAAAACCCTTTTTGCTTTCCTCCTAATGAGGTGCTGCAGATAAATCTTTCGCATTTTATAATTTTGATCCGGTCCTTAACAGTTTCTTTATGCTGGTTAAAAAAAAAAAAACAGTTGTGGTGTCAGCACATACATACAAATTCATATTCAACATATATCTATTGAGTACATGCAGATTAATACCAATAAACCCAACTAACATTAACTGAGGCCACACTGTGTGCCAGCCTCTGTTCTAAGTGTTTGTATGTGTGTTAACTTAATCTTGCAAAACCCACATAAAATGATAATAATAAATGAGAAAAATAGTGTTAATTATAATTTTGAAAACAGGTAAAACTTATGCAGTGCTTACTACATGCCAGGAATGATTCTGAATATTTTACTTGAATTAACGCAGTTAATTCTCACTTCAACCTTTGGTGTATGTATTTTTATTATTCTCATTTTACAGAGAAGGAAACTAAGGCATAGCAAGTAGATGGGCCTGGATCTGGCTCTGGGCCCGTGCTCTCATGCGCTAGTCTGTGCTACCATGTGCAAGGCGCGGGGCCTGCCCATGGGGAATCATGCTGCACCTTCTCCAAAACTTGCCTCAGTGGGGTGAGGGAAAGAGAACATGTAGATCCAGCCAAACAAACAGGATGGAGTTTGATCACCGTGGGGCGTGGGCATCAGCAGTGGGAATTTAATAGAGGAAGGGAAATTGAGGCTCAATTTTGTCAGTGAATAAGGGTATTCAATTTGGCCTTGAAGGTCGAGCAGTACTCAAATATATGTCTTTATAACATTAAATAAAATGTTAGATGCCTTGGAAGGCATAAGCTTAAAACAGACTTTTAGGATTTCTGATTGCCTTTTATATTTCTAACCAGAATCCCAGCTCTTCCTTGTGGTCTTCGGGCACCTGGGGTGGCAGAGACTGGATGCATGTGCACAGGTTCAGAAGTAGCTGTGCTTAAGTGCTGTGCCCATGGCTTTGCCACTTAACTCCCGTGTCTGAGTTCAAGACAAGACGCTTAGCCTCTTGGAGTCTCGATTTCTTTACCTGTAAAGTGGGATCAGTAGAACCGTCCTCTTAGGGTTGGTGAAGTTTTAAAAGTGAGAAAACACATGTAAAAGTGCTTTGCAGGGTGCCTAGCACATGTTAGCAAGTAATATCAGTTCCTTCTCTTCTACTTTACCATGAGTGCAATTTTCCCCCTCCTCATACCAACAATAAAGCATGTACAGAATTATGTATCTGAAGCAAAATAGGCAAGATGGGGTTGCCTTAACCTGGCAGATGTTCAGATTTTATTATGCAGATTGCTTGTGTGGTATGATTAGATGGAAAACTTGATTAAAGTGGAATTCTAAGTGTTGGTTTTGTGTGTTATTGGAGATTTCCTTTTCCTGAGTACTACTATTTATAGAATTATTTAAGTGTATGTATGTGTGTGTGTTTTTAATTCCCTTTTGAGTTCTGCAGGGCAGTTTGCACAGGCTGATGTTTATATCTGCTCCAGTTGTGCAAGAAGTGGAAAATATCCTTTTTTTAGAACAGGTCACATGTGCTTACTGTCAGGAATAGGACCTCAGTGTAAAAAAATGTATCTTGGGACAAATCGAAGTTACTAAATTTCTGCTTCCAACTGCTTTGTTTCAGAACTGGCAGTATTAGGATAAATAATAGAGGGAAAAAAAACCTCTGGCTAAATGTTTTCTGTCATTTTTCAAGGACAGTAAGCGAGAGTTTCCTTTGTTTTGTGTGTTTGTGTTTTAAGTATAAAACGTACTTTGCTGTTAGGTCTGTCTCATCAAACTAAATTATAACAATGTGTTTGACTCATCTCCAAATATGCATTATTTGAAGAAGATAGTCCAGAAGGCAGGTCAAAGATAGTTAATGTAGTCACCACAGGCTTTTGATATTGTAAAGACAAATGTGAAGTTTATAAGGAGGATTTTGTGAGTCTGGTGAACGCTGTGTACTTGAGGGCAAGGAATTAAAGCAAGCCATGAAGTCTGCATCTTTCCTGAGGCAGCTGAGGGCTGAGGGTGAGAGGACCTGCAGGCAGGTCTGGGATCTCTGTTGAAACTCCCACACCTCTTTCTGTTCCTGAGGACTTGGGGAGGAGGACCAGGCTCCTCATTTCTCTAGGTTGGCTCTCAAACATGGCCTCCTTCTTTCTTTGCTGCGTCTTTCCTTCCGTGACCTTTCTTGCACATCATGAAGAATAAAGACGTACACCTTTGGAGTGTTTACACAGAAGTTGAACCGGGGCAGGCTGAGAGGGATGCAGTGCTTTGGGGAGTGGTGATACTGGTGAGAGAAAGACACACAAATATATAAATGGTACCTCAAAGTCGTGAGCCCCTGTTGTCTTCCCTAAGTCATTTCTAAAACGTCCCTCAGTTGCTTTCAGCAAAGGCAGTATCACTTTGGGGTCAGAAGGACCTAGATTTGTTTGTTTTTCTTCTCTTCCTTCCCTTCCTCCTTTCCCTCCCTCCTTGCAACACTTATTTATTAAGTGCCTATCGTGTGACAGCTTTTCGCCAGCTGTAGGGGATCAAAACTAGAACCAGACAGACTAGGTTCCTGCTAGTATGGTGCTCCTGTCTTGGAGGTGGGGGCATAGCTAATAATGAACTAAATAGATGAACAAGATAAGTTTTGGTGCTATGAAAACTAAATAGAATGTTATGGATAGAGTGTGACTGGGAAAGAAGGGGCTTTATTGGGTGGGTCTTTAGGAATGACCTCATGGAGGAAGTGATTTTGAGGCACTGAATGTCTGAGTTAAATGTGCAGATCTTGGTGATGTCGTTCATTAGCTGTGTGACTTTGGACAAGTTCACCAACCTCTCTGAACCTGAGTTCCCTCCTCTGTAAAATGGAGCAATAGCTACCTTGCAAGGGTGCTGTGAAGATGAAAGGTAATGCGTGTAAAGAGTTAACAGTAGGCTTGACCTTATAGTTGCTCAGGAAGACGCATAGGACTGGTTTAAGGTAATTTTAAGGTAATATATGAATAGTAGAAGAAGAAATGCAGGCATTAATCTTCCCCATAAGTGTTTATAACTTGGTCTTAAGTGTCTTCCCTAATGTCAAGTGAGTCAGAGATGTATACTTGTCTTCATAAATCTACCCCTGGACTAAACGTGGAGATGGGTCTTGATATTTTTGTTATCCTTTCTTTCCTCCAGGATCATCTTACTCGAATTGTCCCATTGCTCATCTCACTGTTGTTGCATTGAGATCATTCAGGTCTGAGCATACTTCCCTTATGTTTAGTTTAGGAATGATTTTTGGCTGCATTTTGAATTACTTTTTGGCACAAAGGAGAGGTCCAAGTCATCTAGGATTAAACAGTAAAACCTGAGATTGATTTCACCAAAGACGCACACCACAAACAAATGACCCATGTAGAACTCCTGACTCCCAGTCCTGTGTTTCAGCCCCTAGATCACACGCTTCCTGTCTACACTGATGTGAAAATGTCAGCATTGGTGCAGAAAGGAAAAGAAGCCTCTTCTCCCACACACCACTTCGCCCTTTCATTAACATTGACATCCACAGGCAATGGTGTGTTTTTAATTCGACCCTTTACGAAAGAAATCTTCAAAGCATTCGAATTTCAGTAGCTGTGTTCTTTGATTGAAGTGCCCACGGAGTGGTAACTTTCAAAAGGAAAAAATCTGGGTTGTGTGGGAACAAATATTTTAAATCCAAATGTAGTGAGTTGTAGGTTTAGGGAAGACACTGGTAGAATCATGTCTTTCTATAAGAAAATTGTGGGTTATTGAGCAATTTCAGGAAGGCATCTGTGGCCTGGGCCCTCCCCGCCCCCTCCCCAGAGTGGGATAACTTGCTGACTCATTCACACACATTCCCCTATTTTCCCATGTGGTCAAGGGCAGATGGGAAAGGTGGTTGTCCCCACTGGTGGGAGCATGTGTAGCTGTTGTTTGTAGGATAGGTTTTCCTTCTGGGAAGCTTAACTTGCTTTCATGGGAAGAAGATTTGAGGCAGAGAAGATTTATGTAGCCCGATGGTTAAGGTTGTATGTGAGATTAGGATAAAATAGACAGATAGGAATGCTGTATTTACTTCGGTACCTTTATTGTGATATGTTCCTAAATATTAACTGGTTCTAAAAAGCATGTTTTTCAAAACATACATTTTATTTTTATAACTGGTGATTTGAAACTTGGTGTAGGGAAGAGCACACAGAAATCCTAAAGATGATTTTCCTGTTTAATTTGGGATCTAGTACAATCCCCATGTAGTCTACCTGGGCACCTCAGTGAGATGTGGCCACCTTGTTCCTCTTGCGTGAGTCTGTCCCAAACAGCTGGAGATAGTATTCACAGACACACCAATATTGTAACAATCCCTTCTCCATCAAAAGGACTGGGTATATTTTTGTTCTATTTTTTTGCATTTGAAGTTTTTCACCAATGATGAAAAGGTATTATTTCAGGGTCAGCTTTGCTCTGTGGTATTACTAAGCCTGCATAATCACACCACCTAAATTTAGAATTTTGGCACCTCAGCCAATAGAACACTTTGCAACAAATTTATAATACTTGGGGCAGAGAATGACTATGAATAAACATTAAAATAGTATTGGCCAGTTAGGGTCATTTACTTTCAAGGGAAAAGGATGACATCCACTATACATTCTTGAAAATTCTATTTATTTTTCAAGGTAGGGTTTACAGTAGCTTATGTAAAACAGTCTCTAAAAATATAAGCAACTGGCACTATTCCTGGTGACATTCCAAATAAAAGTTGGCCCGTTTGCTGCAAAGAAGTGTGCTTGGAGAGTAACTTGGAGAGATTGGCCACTGGCTTGTGGTGTATTGACAATCGGTGGGTAGACTTTTTGGAACCACATCTTGCATCACCTTGGCATGGTCATTAATCCACTGGTCTTCAGGTAGATAAACACTAATCATGTCTTATCTAGATAAAGGCTAGTTGTATAAATGCTAAACAATGGGGTCTTGGAATGCAATTCTAATGATACTGATTGTGTGTGGATGATTCAGAAATGAATGAGAGAGAGGATTTGATGGTGCTTGCTTGGTCATAGTGTCATAGTCACTAAGATGCATGCTTTAATGGTAGGGGGCTGAGTGGCAAGCACAATGAATTGGGATTTGTTTCTGGGGTCAGCGATGCACAGGTCACTCTGCTGGCTTAGGGTATCCCTCTTTCTCACTCTTGGGTTCATATACCTGACATCTTTCTCATCAGATCTCACTGGCAGCCAGCTTCCCTTTCCTTATGCATTTCCCCTAGTGGACAGTAGAGGAAATGTATTTGGCCTGCCTGTAGTCACTTTTCCAAATTATTATAACAACCCCTTCCCACATGCTTAGCCCACGTGCTTGAGTGTCATGGCTTTGGGGTGGAGAATTTGACACAGACTTAGCTACTCTTCTGTATCACAGGGATTGCTTTCAGGGAGTTACATGTTGACTAATGTCACGCATCCCAGGGATTTGCTTGGGTGCTAACAGAAAGAGAGTCTCCCTTTTTTTTTTTTTTTTTGCGGTACACGGGCCTCTCACTGCTCTGGCCTCTCCCGTTGCGGAGCACAGGCTCCGGACGCGCAGGCCCAGCGGCCATGGCTCACGGGCCCAGCCGCTCCGCGGCATATGGGATCCTCCCAGACCGGGGCACGAACCCGTATCCCCTGCATCGGCAGGCGGACTCTCAACCACTGTGCCACCAGGGAGGCCCTCCCTTTTTTTTTTTTTCAGTACGTGGGCCTCTCACTGTTGTGGCCTCTCCCGTTGTGGAGCACAGGCTCCGGACGCGCAGGCTCAGCAGCCATGGCTCACGGGCCTAGCCACTCCGCGGCATGTGGGATCTTCCTGGACCGGGGCACGAACCCGTGTCCCCTGCATCGGCAGGCGGAATCTCAACCACTGCGCCACCAGGGAAGCCCGAGAGTCTCCCTTTATTTCCGTTGATCTTGAACTTGGGAAGGTGTTGTGCTTGAGAATAAAGCCTTATCTTGGAGGCAGAGAAAAATGAAATCCTTGTATTGGGTTAATGTTAGTTGCTATAACAAAGTGGCAGGTGATAGTCACATAGGTAGTAGTTCCTGGTTGGCAGACAGCTTTCCTCCGTATGACAAATCAAGAACCCAGGCTCCTTCTATCTTCTGGTTCTGCCATTGCCTAGAACCCTGGCATCTTTTGTGTCTGGTGGTGGAAAGGAAGAGGAGAAGGCACAACTAAGGTCCCAAAGTGACAGGCATCACTTTTGCTCACATTCTTTCAGCAAGGACCAGGTTCATACCGAGATCTGGGTGCAGGGGTGGGAACTGGGGAATAGAGACCCCAGCTGGGCATCAACACCACTGTCCTAGGAAAGAGAACACCCTTCTGATGGATAGCTAACCTTCATTGCCATGGTCCTAGTAGTAGGGTTTTGGCTTCTGGATCAAGTTGTGCCTATCTTTGGTTAGGTTTATCCTTGGAATTTTCTGTTATTTTATCAATAAATTCTTTATCTGAGTAAATACGGTTAATTTGGATTTTCTGCTACCTGAGGGGGCGCTGCCGGAGCTGATCCGTTCCCAGAATCCCACCTCTATGCAGTGCTTCCTATTCCAAGTTCATGGATTAAATCACTGCCCCACTTCCCAACAGCAACAATACATCCGTCACTACCACCACCACCTTAGAGCAATGGTTTTCAAAATGTGGCCCGCAGACCAGCAGCTTCAGTGTCACTTAAAAACTTGTTTGAAATGCACATTCTCGGACCCTACTCCAATGCCTCCTGAATCGGAAACTGTTGGTGGGGAGTCCCAGCTGTCTGTGTCTTTTAGCAAGCCCTCCAGGAGATGCTGATGCACACTCAAGTTTGCAAACTACTTTCCTAATGCTTTTACCATAAATCCTTTGTCTCCACATTAAATTGTTCCTGTTTTGGAATGAAAAATATCCTGGATTGGAGTGTATTTCGTAAAAAATGCCGTGTTGCTTGTTATGGTCAGGCTAGAGATGATCATTGATAATAATCGCTCACTGATTAAAAAAAAAAAGGAAAATCCCCTCTAGAAAGTTAGCTATCAGGTTTAGGTTAATGAAACCAGGTAGGATGCTTGGTTGTCCAGATGTGATCTCTAAGAGACTTGGAGTTAAGCTAGCTGTACTACCATAAGGAGCCCTGGCCCAGATCTTGGAGGGTTGTAGTTTAATGGAGACTCACAAAGTGTGAAACTTGAAGCACACTGCAGTCACTTGACTGAATGATTTGATGGAGAAACAGGGTAATGGTGGTTATGAGTGTGCCCACATGACCAAATTGTTTTTCACAAAACTTCTGCTGAATAAAATTTGAAATATGACTGTCAGCCTGTTTTCCCCTCTTAATGAATTCCAGACAGTTTGTAGAGTGTGGGAGCTTCCAAAACAGAGGGGCGGGGTGACTGCGACCAGGCAGCCTCTGTTTTGTCACATGTTAGGGTGTCCTGACATAACAGATCGTCCCCCTCATCCTGAGTCTCACCAGGCCATCCTCATTTCAGGTGGAGAGGAAAGGGCAGGGTCAATGTTGTATCAGACAAGTAGGACCTATAGGGCAGTTCCGGACTCCTTACTCACCAGGAAATTCAGCCTACTCTTATTTTTAATCCACTAAAACCCAAGCATTTTTATTTTTATTCTTTTCCTTTTGCTGCATGCTGACCTTCTCCAGACAAAAAGCCCTGATGCTTTTTGGCAAAGAATCTGTTCTTATTGTAAACTGGTTAAGGGCTCTAACCAGTCTAAGAAGTCTAGAGTTCTGGGTTTAACCTTCAGAGAGAAGAAGGATTTTTAACTTAAATTTCAATTTGACCACTTACTAGTTTTTCTCTCTTTGGGCAAGTTATTCTAGTAGCCTCTATTTCAACAGAGGACTAAGTGGGGTGAGTGGATAATAGTATGATCTAAGTCGTAGTTAGTTGTGTGGATTAAAAGAAATACTTGTGTAAAATCCTCAGGCCGAAGCCTTGGCTCTTGTGCTCATAACCGGGCCCTCATTCTGATTCCATCTTTGCCCACAGCACCAACAGGGTTTTTGACTTGAAATGACTTTTTAGTTTTAGACCCTGTCATTAAGAGAAAACGACTCAAAGGCAATCAGCAGGATACAAGAGGGTCCATAGAAGAGAAGGGAAGTAGGGCCAGATCATCCCTCGGTTGGATGATCAACAGCAGGACCTTTGCGAGTGGATGCAGATCAGATAATGATGAACTTTGGGATGCCTAACAGGGAAGTATTTAAAGACAGCACATGCTATTTACAGGTAAGGCATTACTTTTGTTGCCAGAACAGTCTTTGTCTTTATCAACATGTTTCCTTTCATCGTAATGATAGACTATAGCTAGGTGGAGGAATAAATAATAAGATGCACTAATTGGGGTTTCACAACACCATGCAGGGTAGAAGCCGAGCTCCACGGCTGTGTCCACACGGGCATCTGTCATTCCTAACTGTCACGTTTGAACTTGGCCTGTAGTGAGTTCCTGCTTTATCTTTTCACATTTCACAAGACAGCCTCATTATACAATTATCTCTATGCAGTATAAGCCATAATACTCTGTGTTCTTGAATCTCAAAATCTTTATATCTTTCACTCTTCTAGGAGTTTTCCTTCCTAGTAGCACTGCGTAGCAAGGCTGGGTACCCACACCAACACGACAGCTTGCTTTTCTTTTCTGTTTTCCAGCTTTATTGAGGTATGATTGACAGACAAGAACTGGGTATATTTCAGGTGTATAACTTGATGCTTTGGTATACATATACATTGCGAAACGATCACCGCAATCAGATGACATGCTTTGCTTGAGCCTCGCAAAATTTCTCCCCCAAACCTGTGGCTAAACCGATCCCTGGAAAGCAGAAAGGGGGATTAGCTTGAAGAGCCACCATCTTTCTTAGAAGGAAAATTCCCATTATCTTGCACACATAAGTGGATGTCTTCATCAGTTACAGCTTACGAGGCGTACCACGCGTTACCTGGGTAACAAGGGCCCCTGCCTCACTGGCTGGCTGGGAAGATTCAGTAAGGTAATGAGAGTACTACCTGTGGTAAGGGCGCAGCAGATGCTGCTGCCCTAATTACCGCTCCACCTGCTGCTGTGCCTGCATTACTGCTGCTCTCTGCCTGCTACTGTACCCAAGGGCTACTCCTGGTGCCATTGCCATTAGAATTCAGGGGTTTACATAAGAATGAAAGAAGTGGTTCATCTTTGTAGGTGCTGCTGACGCTACCATTGTTTTGTCACTGTTAAGTACATATAGTCAGTTCTCACAACCCACCATATAGTCAGTTCTCATACGTTTGGGGTTTATGCAGTGAGTTTTCAAACCTGGACTTGGACTTGGCTGTCACCCAGCAGTCTTCTGGACCACTTCCTCCAGCTCTCAGCTGTTGTGTGCAGAGGGGTGGGAACTAGTTTGATTACCAATTAATGGGAGACATTTTCTACCAGAAACCATACATATATTCATACAAGCACCTACAGGATTCTCAAAACAGTATTTTTCAGAGTATCTTCAGCTTTTCTGTGGTATTGTCCTGACTAATTGAAATTTGGTTCTTGGCTAAACAGTTCCTTTCCTGAGTTTTATAACGAAACAGGGAAAATGACAGTTTCCCTCTTTCCATGTAATTGAAACACCCCTGCCTCCTCCACACACACAGAGGTGAAAGACAGGTAGAGTTAGATGCTTTAGGGTGAGATCCAGTGTGCTTGGGGAACTCAGGAGCACAGGACAGAATGAAGCCTGAGAAGGATGGTCAGTCAGAAGACTGACCATTCTTCTCAGGCTTCACACCACCCAGTGTGATGGGTTTGTGAGCTCTGTGTTTTTGTGAGAGAAGAGGATCAATCAGCTGTGCAGGCTGGAGTTAGAATGAAGATACCCATAGCTCAGGGAAGAGGAAATGGACAAGGCAGTTTGGGGAGTTTTCAGAGTAGATTTATTTCTCGGATGTCTCAAGAGGTGGACGTGAAGAGATCTAACTCTCCCTCTTATTTTTTCAGAGTCATGGTTTGGGAACTATTTGGAAGATCCTTCGGTAAATTTTCCTTGCCTATGAGGTAGAATGATGTTCAGTAAACACTTATTGAGTCTACTGTGGAGTCAGGAGATAATGGTGAACAAAAAGGGTCAACCGTAAACTGCCATTGCTTTTGGCAGATGGGTGGCTGCCAAGGGCTGGCACGAAACCCAGTTCAGGTCATCGAGGGCTAGAGGAGCTCTTTCTGGGGAAAGAAAAGAGCCCAGTTGGTTGTCACATCAGTTACCCTGTGAAAGAAATACATTTAAGTGATTTATTTATTTATTAAATAAGAGTAGTATGTTATTTAATCCAGTACATCCAAAATAATTCCAAGTCAAAATGTAATCAATATAAAAATTATTATTATTTTTATGGAGGTATAATTGACTTATAACATTATATTAGTTTCAGGTACACAATGTAGTGATTCAATATTTGTATACTGTATATTTATATATTGTCATGTATATTGGGAGATGATCACCACAATAAATCTAGTTAATATCTGTCACCATACAATAGTTACAAAATTTTTTCTTCTTGTGATGAGAACTTTTTAAAGATTTATTCTCTTGGTACCTTTCAAATATGCAATACATGATTTTTTGTTTTCTTCTGATTTTTATTTAAAAAATTATTTTTTAAAAATTGAAGTATAGGTGATTTACAATATTATATTAGTTTCAGGTGTATAGTATTGTGATTCAGTATTCCTACAGATTATACTCCATTAAAATTTATTGCAAGATAATGGCTATAATTCCCTGTGCTATGCAGTATATCCTCGTTGCTTACTGCAATACACTATTATTAACTATAGTCACCATGCTGATTACATTCTCATGACTTATTTATCTTATAACTGGAATTTTGTATCATTTGAGTGCCTTCAGTCTTTTGCCCACCCCCAATCCCTGCCTCTGGCAATCACCATTCTGTTTTCTGTATCTATGAATCTATGAGCTCCTTTTTTTTTAGATTCCACATATAAGTGAGATCATATATAATGTAAGAGATCATGTATAGTGTAAGGGAGAATATATTTTATACTGATATTCACTGAATACAGCCTTTAGCTCTTACCTTGTTTGAAGGCTTATTTAAAAAATAATGTGTATTTTAAGAAATCAAGCATCTTTTACTTATATTGGGTTGGCCAAAAAGTTCCATAACATCTTATGGAAAAACCCGAACGAGCTTTTTGGCCAGCCCAATACATAGTTTGATAGGTAATATTTATTTGATTGTCTGTTATTCCTCACTTGAAAGAGGCCCTACAAGAACAGGGAAGTTGTTAGTTCCCTGGGCATCTCTAGGATCCAGTATAGTGAGTGTCTATATATATTTCTTGAATAAAGAGTGACCAAAATGAGTGAAGTGTTTCTGGTGTGCCAGAAGGGATCAATAACTTTGGGGAATTCTGTTAAACTCTATCAGGAAAATGTGTATGAAAATATCTTGACCTTTTTTCTTACTAACTGTGGACCCTTGTACAGGTTTTTTGAACCTCAGTTTTCTCACCTAAAATATGAGGGTAATAGTATTTTCTTCTTGGAATAGCTGTGAAGATGATAGAAGATTATGTGCACATGCCTAGTAAATATAAAATGCTCAATACAGTAAGTTAGTAGGGGCACTAATTGTAGTTACTACTATTGGTGCTAGGAGATGAAATAAACATACAGTCAATTTCTGTTGTTTGTGGTAGTACTGTTCTATGAAGTCACAATGAACATTTAATTTGGAACAGGGTTAGGTTCCTGCAAGCCTGTGGTCATAGCGTATTTGTCACCCGATTGATACATAACCTTGTTTTATGTGTGTTTCTGTTTAAAGACACTTTATTTAACAATTACTGACTCATTAACATTGAACTCATGGGCAACAGCACTGTAAGTCATGTCAGGGAGCTTATCTGGCACTTGCGCTTTTCTCGGTGAGGCACCTCACAGCCGTCTCATGCTCAGCAACACTAGACTGCACTTCAGCACTAGGTAGGCTTGGAGGTCGTCAGTAAAGTCACCAACAAAAAAATACAAAAATGCAAAAAGCATAGCACAAAATGGACACCCCCCCCAAAGGACACTTGTTTACCATGTGAAAACTGAAACAAGGAGAGAGAGCATCACCTTGTTTGACCTCAGTTGGGAATGCATGTTGTGGGTGGCTCAGATCTCTCACTTCTCTGTCCACAAATGACTGTAAAAATGCTACATATATTAATTTTGGGGTTACAGATAAATTTTAGTGATAGGTAAATTTGAAAATAGGGAATCCACGAATAATTAGGGTTGACTGTATTCAAACTTGTTTTCTTGTGCCTGTCTTTCTCTGACAGTTCTTTGTCTGAGCTAAAAAACATGCTCACTAGGGAAAACATTTTTAAACACTGTCTGCATCAACATTGTTGTGGACTATACATGAAGCCACAATAATCAAGCTTTTCCAGATACCCAATCTTCTATTTTTACGAGTTTATTTGCCAATAAAAATGACCCATCAGGCTTCCCTGGTGGCGCAGTGGTTGAGAGTCCGCCTGCCGATGCAGGGGACACGGGTTCATGCCCTGGTCTGGGAAGATCCCACATGCCGTGGAGCACCTAGGCCTGTGAGCCATGGCCGCTGAGCCTGAAAAATGACCCATCAAAAAAAAAAAAGGCCCATCACTTCCAGATCTTTAAAGTTGAATGGGGCTGTTCAGATATGTTACTCTTTATTTTGGCATAATTTCTACTGTTCTTTAGAAGGTGGAGAGTGAGAATGGGGACCTGGGAAAAGAGCACAGAGAAATTGTGGGGATCACTGCCGAAGAATCCAGCAGAAAGCAGTAAAATGGCTTAGAAATTTTGGTTCAGGCAGTTTTTTTGTTTTTTTTTTTGCGGTACGCGGGCCTCCCACCGTTGTGGCCCCTCCCGCCGTGGAGCACTGGCTCCGGATGCGCAAGCTCAGCGGCCATGGCTCACGGGCCCAGTCGCTCCACGGCACATGGGGCACGTGGGATCCTCCTGGACCGGGGCACGAACCTGCGCCCCCCCGCATCGGCAGGTGGACTCTCAGCCACTGCGCCACCAGGGAAGCCCTGCAGGCAGTTTTTGAAGTAACCAGGCTCAACTTACTCATGGCCTAGAAGATAAAGGTGATGTTTTTGACTTCTCAGTGTATTGGAAATTAGCATATTATAATTATAAGCCTAGTCATTATTGTAAACGTTAACTGAGTACTTGTTTAGAGTGCTTGGAATTCTTTTAGGAAGGAAGGAAGAAAAGAATTGTTTTCAGTAGGTCCAGTAGTTTCGAGTGACATAGCAGATACATCATACAATTTAATAACAACAAAGAAAAACAAACAACAACAGTAATAACAGCAACACCTAGCATTTCAGAGTCCTTACTACAGGCTGTGTCTTGTGTTAGTGCTTTAATTTCTTCTGCATTTTGGAAACCGAAACCCACTGGGGTTAAAGTGATGAAAATGATAGAATATTGGAGTTAAAGTATTGAAAGTTGCATCTTTTTCTGCCTTGCATCTGTACCTTTTGCATTTTCATAACGTATCCTGGTGTATTATTAAAAGAATGGCTTCTTCATTTGAAGCAACATGGAGGGACCCTAGAGATTGTCATACTGAGTGATGTAAGTCAGACAGAGAAAGGAGAAATATTGTATGATATCGCTTATATGCGGAATCTAAAAAGAAATGATACAAATGAACGTATTTACAAAACAGAAACAGACTCACAGACTTAGAGAACAAACTTATGGTTACCAGTGGGGAAGGGTAGACGGAAGGGATAGTTTGGGAATGACATGTACACACTATTATATTTAAAAAGGATAACCAACAAGGACCTACTGTAGAGCACAGGGAACTCTGCTCAATGTTATGTGGCAGCCTGGATGGGAGGGGAGTCTGGGGGAGAATGGATACATGTATATGTATGGCTGAGTCGCTTTGCTGTGCACCTGAAACTATCACAACATTGTTAATCGGCTATAGTCCAATATAAAATAAAAAGTTAAAAAAAATAAAAAGAATGGCTTCTTTACTTTGTATGTGTATGTATATGTGCATGTGTGTGTGTGTCTGTCTGTCCATCTGTCTTAGTCCTGGGATAAGGAGGGTACCTATGTAATTTTTTTTTTTTTCAGATTTTTCCTGTGTTAGAAAAGTCAAGAAGCTGAAACAGCAGGAATGAATAACTCAGATCTAGTTGAATTACAAACATATTAAGACACGTACTAGGTACATTTCAAATGCTTTGTATATTTAATTCTGTGAGGTGGGCAGGATCCCATTTTAAAAGAAACTGAGGCTGCGCCATCATAAGTCACTTGCCGAAGGTCATTCAAATAAGGGTGGAACCAAGACTTAAACTGGAGGACTGTCTAACTTCAAAGCTTACCTTCTTATCTGCCCTACTGAAGTGGTTACTGTATATATTGGGGCATGGAGTGGGGAGGCAGGATAGGAAGAGATCAGGGGCAACAACTCATGTTGATTTTGGAATAGAAAGAGGACTAGGTGTCTGATGAAGTAAAGGGAGACTCTGGGTACGGTTGAACATCTTAATCCAAGATAAATAGATCTATTAAAGGTGCTCACAGAGTGCTTGGCTGAATAGTCCTTTGTTTTCAAAGCTGTTTCTGATGATTTAAAGGAGATAGGCTGTGAAGACTTCAAGAGAGGTAGCAAAAGGTGGGACGGTGGATGCTTAATCATTCACAAGCGTGTGGTATTAAGTTATAGATTTTCCTCATTCCTCTTTAAAGATCTTTTTTTTTTTTCTTCTGGTACGCGGGACTCTCACTGCTGTGGCCTCCCCCGTTGCGGAGCTCAGGCTCAGCGGCCATGGCTCATGGGCCCAGCCGCTCCGTGGCATGTGGGATCTTCCCGGACCGGAGCATGAACCCGTGTCCCCCGCATCGGCAGGCAGACTCTCAACCACTGCGCCACCAGGGAAGCCCCATTAAAGATCTTTGAATGGCCCTAGTTGGTGACATCAAGAAGTCTTGTCTACATACCCATCCTTGTGGGCTACCGTTGAACATGTAGCTCCTAACCTCTTGATGTTTTCCATTCATCTCTATTTTTCCCCTCTAACCTGAGTTGTTAATTGCTTTTCATGTATGTCTTTATGAAGTCGTAGCCAGTCTATTACATTCTGGACTGTTTATCTTTGAATGCCAAAGGTCTTGAAACATCATAATGTTGTGTAATAAACATAACTTCTGCCTTGACATTTGGGCGTTAAGGACATTAGTCATTGCAAAGTATTGAGTTAAATATTTTCAATAATAGGATATAAGGATCTAATAGAGAGGGAGAAGTTATAAAAATACTAGATGGTGGCTTTAACGATGAGCCGTATATATACTCAGTGGGTTCCAGCAGTGATAGGTTAGACATTCACCGAATGAATGTAAAGGCATTCTTATTTTTTATTAGTGGGAAAGGAGAAAGACCAACACAAATAAAAAACAACACTTAATTCTCATGCCTACTAAGAAAAATGTAAACCATTTGAGTTTTCAATGCTCCTGCTCCTGATTTACTACCTCACATGCATCTTTAGCTGCCACGAGAAAAGTTGGAGATTTCCATGAGATATTATCAATAGGGACTCCTGGGCTGCGTCTTGTCAGGAAGCCCTTAGTCTTTCAATGATCTGTTTTTTGTAGAGCATCCATCAGGTCATCCTCTGCAAGACCATCAGAGAGCCAGGGATTTCCTGAGCGAATGAACGAGGTGGGTCTTTACTTGTGGAGTTGATTTTATGAAGAGTTTTGGTCAGCATTAATCGTTATGAAACTATGTGCCTGCCTCCCTGGTTTATCTCTCCAGACATCTCCCCCATGGCAGAAGATGGAATCCTCGTCTCTCCATGTCTCTGGGCATCTAAAGATGTTAGAGGTTCATTGGTCTATTTCTTGCTAGGGAGTGTTCAGTAGATACTGGTCTTCTCTGAGGGAATATTGTCTAGTTGAGTGTTTGGTAATCAGTACTATTATTTCTTGGGGTTGGGAGGTCTAAACTGGAGATACTGGGTGCTAACTGTCCTCTACCTTGCCAGAAATCTTCAGTCATACTGGTAAAAAACTTCTGAGCTAAATACCTTTTCTTTCCTAGAGAGGTTACAACCAAGAAATTGTTTTAATTTCAGACTGGAGAGCGTAAACTGTGTCTGTGGCTGCTGTTAAAAGTTTCTTAACAGCCTGATTATTTTCAAAGGATGTCCAAGTCAAATGTATCACTTATGGGAAAAATGTTCTTTTCCAGTATGACATCATGTACAAGTTGATAGTTATCTTCATGATCAATGTATGACATTTTGGGTGTTGGAGAGTGTGTGGAAGGGACATCAGGGAAATCTGTGGTAATACTTCTGGAAGGATTATTTTTTTTTTTTTTCTTTTTGTGGTATGCGGGCCTCTCACTGTTGTGGCCTCTCCCGTTGCGGAGCACAGGCTCCGGATGCGCAGGCCCAGCGGCCATGGCTCACGGGCCCAGCCGCTCCGCGGCATATGGGATCCTCCCAGACCGGGGCACGAACCCGTATCCCCTGCATCGGCAGGCGGACTCCCAACCACTGCGCCACCAGGGAGGCCCCTGGAAGGATTATTGATCTCTAGTCCTCCTGTATGTGATTTTCAGTTTATTTGCTCGCATTATTAACTGAGTGTGTAGATAAGGAGGTAGTTTTGAATGGGAGCCAAGTAACCTGTTGATGTAAGTCTTTTTTACCTTTTATGATTCCCATTGTTAGCACCTCCCTCTTTGCTGGCTGGATTCTCTGTCATTTTAAGTAGGCAGCAATTACTGGTTTGTTCAAGAAGCTGGCTCCTGCTGCCAAGAATCTTATTAATTATCACTCCATCTCTCATTTAGTCTTCCTAGTGTTGAGAGAAGGTGCATGTAAGCGTGTGGCAGAGCAGCTACAATCACATCTTTGTAATCATCTCCTTTCTGAGACGGTTCAGTGGACTCAATGTTCAGCCAAAGGGCTAAGGCACCCATGGTGAGTCTTTTCAGCTCTTCTGTAGGTTGTTTGGTCAGTCAGGTTTGGTGTGGTTTTCTTCTCCCTCTGACTCTGACATGAGTAAAAGGTAATGGTTGGCATTTATATTGGGAGTTCAGACCTGTTCCAGGTCCATCTGTGAACTCAGATGGGACACCTTGAAATTACTGCGATGGTTTTTTCACGAGCTGTTTTCTCTCTCTGGGGGAAAAGGAGACCATGGAATTGACTCTGTCTTCAAGAAGGTAATGCAAGTAATAACCAAAGTAACTCAGTTTTTACAGGTTCTCGTATAGCATATATTTTTTTGAAGAGTGACAATCTTTGTATAATATTGAATCTTTGGTTCTTGTCATTTACAAATGGTTAGATTGCTTTCTGTCTGTTTTCAAAAATGCTTACTTCACTTATTTCAGTGACATTCTTTTTTTCAGACGTTCCACTGGATCATTTGATTAGGTTTGGGGTGCTTATCCTTCCTTTTCCACTTTTTCTGTTTTTTTTTTTTTTTTTTTGGCAGTGTTGGTGTTTGAAGCCGTTGAAGTGATTCACTGCAAAGTGAATTAATTTTCCACATCTTCAGATGTGTTTTCCAGTTGCCCCCACGTTTGTCTTCCCCACCTCTCATATGATTCTGCATTTGTAGTTCTGTCATTCTTGCTGGATCCAGTATAAACGCTGATGTCACTGAATTTCTTAAATTACAGCTGGTGGGGATTAACAGAAATTGTAAGAGAATACCACTTCCTCATTTTGCTGTTTTCTTGACTAATTATTGTCCTTTCAAGTTCTGTAGGAGGATGGGGGTTTGGAAGTAAGTTCTCTGTCTTGAAGTTAAAACAGCACTTTTCTGTTGATGTTATTCTTCAAAAATAATTTGGTTTTTACGATGCTACCCTAATCATTAAGAGTTATTAATGCTCTTTAATAACCTCGGATATACTTTCCCCACTTAGGATTTTGCACATCGAGTTGTCTTCTATCCTGGTTGAAGGGTTTTGAATACTTCCCTTAAGTTTCCTTATATAGAATATTTTTACTCAACAGCCGTTTGCCAGCTCCAGGCTGTTAATTGTAGTAGGTGAAGGGTTGTGATTCATTTACGTTTTTCTCCAGAGCCTTTTGTTCTTTAAGGAATGTCCCCATTGTTTTCTTATTTAGAATCTGAATGTTCTTGGTGAGAGTTCTGGTTGCTCGACACCTTCAAAGATTAATTTTTCTGGATTTCCAGTGCTTGTTCTAGCAGTTGGAGTCTCGGGTCCAGACTTTCTTGTCACCCTCTGTGTGGCTTGATTGATGGCTCCCTAAACCTTGTCTGGGAGTTCTCTGGACTCTCTGGGTGGGACATTGGAGGCCACCTGGAAGTGTGCATAAATGGCGGCAGAGCTCTGCAGGCGGCGGTATTGATTGAATTGCAGTCCATGGAAACAGAAATAGAAAGGGTTCAGCATTTGCACTTTCCTCTGGTGGTGTTTTTGCTTATTTTGTGTATTTGGAAAAGGCAGCCGTATGCAAACTGCTGACTTACTATTTTCCCTGGAATGGAAACCATTTGGATTATTTCAATGAGTTTTAGCTAAGATTTGTTTGTTCACAGTATTAGTTTTGTTTTCTGGTGTCCTCTTTAGAATAAGGCCAGAATGTCTCTTTCTACTCTATGGAAATAAGTGTTCCTTGGTGCCTCGGGATTTTGCAGACCATGAATTTGAAAAATCATGTGTTTACTCCAGAGTCAAAATGGAAACTCCTTAGTGAAAATTATAGGTACATAAATATATCTTTTTGGGTCAGTTACTTTCTTTGAAAAAAAATTTTTTTTGGCTAAATTATTTAAGATTTCAGAGCAGTCCCTTCTCCTGCTAACTTTTCCCACAAATTATTTTTTCTCATTAAAAAAAAATTATTTATTTTATTTTTGGCTGCACTGGGTCTTTGTTGCTGCACCCGGGCTTTTCTCTAGTTGAGGCGAGCAGGGGCCACTCTTCGCCACGGGACTCGGGTTTCTCATTGCGGTGGCCTCTCCCGTTGTGGAGCACGGGCTCTAGAGCACAGGCTCAGCAGCTGTGGCGCACGAGCTTAGTTGCTCCTCGGCATGTGGGATCTTCCTGGACCAGGGCTCGAACCCACGTCCCCTGAATTGGCAGGCAGACTCCCAACCCCTGCGCCACCACGGAAGCCCTTTTTCTCATTTTTAAAGAGAAAAAGATGAAACTGAAGAATTGCAGACCGAAAGCATACGTACTCCACTATTTGATGTAAGGTGGTGACTGGTTCTTTTCTGTTGTCTTTGATGATACAGTGGATCTAGTTTAACTTTTAGTGGTAAGATTCAGATTAGGTTTAAAAATAGAATTTCCTTGCTGTAAGAACTATTAAGCACTCATTTGAGCTCCTCAGTATAAAGATGGTTGTTCAACCTCTGGAAAATGTGAACTATAGGGTCTCTATAAGCTTAGCTAACACTTCCTTTTAACATTGTGATAAGTTCTTTGATGATAAGATTTGGGAATGATATAGCTATCTGAAAAAAATTTCAAATATCACTATGGAGTTATTGGTTAAATGTGAGTTTTTAAAAGTTTGGATAAATAGAATGGGGGGGAGAATGAATAGTTATGAATTGGTTGAATTGTTTGGAATTAGGTATTTTTTTAAAAAGAGTTTTTATATTTTTCTGGGCAATGTCACTACATATAATAAAATGGGAGTTTTATAGTGGGGAGGTGGGAGTTGGAGACATTATTGAGGTAGTAGGAGGACCTATGGATTAGGCTTCGAGGAAACTGAATTTCACTAGGTTGATGACCATGAATATTTTTGTTCATCATTTTATCTCAGCAGATGGCACCATGCAGGACCTCATACTCAGTAAATGTTGAATGAATGCACGTATTGGCCAGCTGTGCCACTCACTAATCGTGTGACCCTCAGCTAACCATTTCTGAGGGCTCTGTCTCCTCTTATGTCCAGTGAAGGGGAAGGACTAGATCAAGGTGACTGTGTGGTAGTACTCGACTGCTTCTGCCCCCGGCTATACCACTGTAGATACCGCCTACAGTCATCTCCCTTTGTTGTGTAAACCCAGGAGGAGCCTTGGGCCCTTCTGAATTCATTGCTCCAGGCTTCCACGTCTCACCATGGACATTAGGGGCAAAATTTATTTGCTATCCCAGAAGTATCTTCTTTCTGAGGTCCCTTACCATGGTTGCTTGCTTTTGGGTCCTTTTGTTTTTGATACCTCAATCCCAATTACAAGTAGGCAATATTCTATGAAGTCTCTTGCTCAGCAGGTGTTCATAATAGCAACAACAGAACACACCATTGTCCCTCCTTTCATTAATTTTTCTGGTAGATTTAGCAGATAAATATAGAACTTAATGAATGGGTCCAGACAGTATTCCTCTAGCACAGTAAGAGATCAAGAAATGATTAGCTTACCAAAGTTTTCCACTCTTATTTTCCAAAACCCACTTATCCATCAAGGAAGGGATTATTCAACACCTACTACATGCCAGACACTGTGCTAGTGATAAAATGGCCAGTCCATAATACATGGGCTCTGCCTTCTTGTAACTCACAGTGACATGAATGTGATGCTAGGTCTGTAATTATACCTTCAGGGACAAAAAATGGAGGGGTTGGTTCCTCTGAGGGGAGAAGGGAAGAGTAAAGTCTCATAGAAAAATAAAGTTTGAGTTCATTATGGAAGGATGATTGCCAAGCAAATGAGAGGAGAGCCTTCAGGGTAGACGGG
This sequence comes from Mesoplodon densirostris, assembly GCF_025265405.1. Lineage (NCBI taxonomy): Eukaryota > Metazoa > Chordata > Mammalia > Artiodactyla > Ziphiidae > Mesoplodon > Mesoplodon densirostris. The sequence continues at coordinate 89,412,593 of NC_082670.1, forward strand.
AGCCTTGGAAGTACAGCACAAGTATGGTGCCTTTGGGACAGTGTAAGCTTTTGAATGTGGCTGGAGCACCAGGGAGCATGGCCGGATTTAAGCAGAGGAATAGTACTCTGGCTGCCAAATGAAGAACAGGTTGGAAGATGGCCAAGGTCTAGTGTCACAGAGGCCAGTTAGGAGGGTGCCAGCTTAATAGTCTTTGTGAGAAATGATGATACACATGCACTATTCAGCCCTGAAGGGAGATTGGGATTGCAAGAGGATACAAGTCTTGGTTACAGATTTTAAGGGCAGTGAGGCCAAAAGTAAGATTGTGTGCACACTGCTTACTGGTGGCAGTAGTGGTTGCTCATTCATTCATTCATCCTATCACTGGGTGCCTGTTTTGTACCATACACCTGGTCCCTGCTCTCAAGAAGCCTATATTCTCATGGGAGACACAGTCAAGTATTCAGACGGTTATAGATTACTACGTAGTTATAAGTTACATGAGAAAAATTCTTTGTGTCCATTCTATCCACAGACAACCCCCTCCTTTTCTTGCAGCTAACTCATGTTCTGAGCAACATGCTCTCTGCTCCCTATAGGAAATTTTGAGGGGAAAGTTAGGTAAGCATTGTATTGTATATGCCTTGTATTGCACATGCTTAAACACACACTCCCTCTCATTCTCTCTCTCTCTCTCTCTCTCTCTCACTCTCACTCTCACTCTCTTTCTCTCTCTGATTAAAGGCATCTGTCTTCATTCCAGAGGTAGACAAACACCTAAAATAACGCATATGAGGGTTCCCATAGGCAACTCTGCCCCAGGTAAAGTTCTGGATAGCTTCTGATGTTTTCTGAACTCTGATGTTTTACATGCAGTAATGCTGGTTGTTTAGTTCTAGATCCAAGCAGAAAAATCTTAGCTCTTGTCATCTTTTCACACATAATTGGATCTTGAAGGTGGCTTTGGTGGCTGGTTCAAATTGGCCTTCCTGTCTGTGTTCCAGGTTATAGCCAGTGTTTGGGATTCATGTGCAGGAAGAAGAATTTGTCTCCAGGCAGCAAGACTGGTATGCATCAGATAAGTGGCTTATTTGAAAGAGATGTTTTGGTACAGAAATGACAGCAACCACAAATTCTTCCCCCAAATAGAACTCTTCTCCACATTCCCCATCTAACTCAGGATAACCTTTAGATTATAAAGAGTCAAAATTCAGCTGGATGGATCTGATAAGAATTCCGAGGAGGCCATTCTAGGTTCAGGCACTGTTCTTTGAAGATGAAGCATTCTGACTTATGACAACGGTAATCGCAGCTGGTTTAGGTGGGAAAGGGACTTTCCCCATTTTGCATGACTTGGAGAGGTAGTGTATTGTTGGGACCAAGACTCTGGATTCAGACTTTCCTAGGTTTGAATCCCAGCTGTACTGATGAGCAGCTGTGTGTCTGGGCAAAATGCTAAGATTCTCAATTTCTTCACCTGTAAAATGTGGTAGCCGTTAAGCACGTTAAGCCCTTTTGTTAAACCTGCCTGTGTTTGACTCTCTACTAGTCTGTGACATTGTGCAACTTGTTCACCTTGTATCTTGCTTTCTTTGATAATAATAATAATAGTAATAATAATAGTTCCTACCGCATGAAGATGGGGTAAGAATTAAATGAGATAATTTGGAATAGTACCCAGCACATAGTTAGTTTAGTACTCAGTGTACTTCACTTTCTGTTTTTCTTGCAGTCATTATATTGAGCTTTCTGAAATGTTCTATAATGCTATAGATGACTTATTGTATTCTTTCTGAAAATTAAACCTTCACAAAATGCATTCATTGCTCTGTGCTTTCTTTTTTCTTTCTTTCTTTTTTTTTTTTCTTTAATACAATTTCTGGGTTTGGAGTAGGGTTGCCAGATAAAATACTGGATGTCCAGGTAAGTTTGAATTGCACACAAAGAATAATTTTTTAGTTATACTAGAAAATACATGCCTTGAACATTTCATGGAGTGCTTATACTAAAAAAATTATTCTTTGATCATCTGAATTTACATTTAACTGGGCATTCTATATTTTTATTTGTTAGATCTGGCAATCCTAGTTTTGGGGTAATACTTACCCCTTTACCCTCTGATCCTTTTTTTTTTTTTACTCACTGAGAGGTATGTGGATGCTTATGCAAACACAGCGAATGAAATCCTTGGAACATGAGCATAGATATAGTTACACAAATTTGATGGGACATTTCCTAGTATCTCTAGTAAATATGCCTCCTAATTCATTGTGAGCAGTGGGACCATTACATTGAGATTATGTTGACACCTGAGTACTATGTAATGAGGAGTTGCTTGAAAATTCTGAAGTGCTCTAGTGTCATTTCTACCCAAAGGAGCTGGGTATTAATAATGACACATTAATGGGGAGGTGTGTATTCCAGAGAATCCTGGAAATCTCATCATTCTTTGAAGGAAAGTACCTCATTATTCTTAGAGTTACCTATCTAGGAATGGTCATACCCAGTGGCTGGCCTGTTTTTCCAAACTAGGAAAATAAACACATCAAGTGGTTAGGTTAATTACTTAGAGTGATTTCATTGTACTTAAAACTTAAGTTAATTTTTAAGTAGGTTTGGGTCTTAAGCTGTTAGACTAGTTGTAGACGTTGAGAGAATTAAATCCAAAACTGAGATTCTTTCCATTCAACCAGTATTTATTTAGAGTATCTCTTGGGTGTGAAGCAACTGCATAGAAGTAGAGAGGAATTGAAAGGATAGTTCTGGTCCCCCAAATCCTTAGTGTTAAGTGGAACAGTAAAGCAAGAAACCATTATGACACAAGACAAAATAAATAAAGTCAGGGTCTTAGGCAAGTAAAGCCAGGTCCCAGATGGCTGAATGTAGGAAATGATTAAATCTGAAGAACAGATAGAGTAGGAATGGATTACACTGTATTAAGAAGGGCTTCTTGGAGGGTCATATTGGAGAGAATTTTTCAAAGATGAGAATGATTTCATTGGGGGAAATGAAGTGTTCTAGGTGTAGTCTTAGCCTGAAGGTGGCCACATTATGAAATGAATATGTTATTTAGACCTGTCAAAAATATACATAGCACCATCACTGGCTATGACCTCTTCTCTCCTGTGTGACTGTTCATGGTCTAGAATTTCCAGATCAGGAACTTGACTTTATATAGGAGGAGGTGGGCTCATTCCATGCTGGCTTCCTAAATATTTTTTCATGCACCTGCTGTTGCTATGTGTGAGGTGGCCCGAGAGACCTGGGCAACCTTCAGAGACTCTTCGTTAGTCACTTCAAACCCACTGAAAGTCACTCCATTGAAATGTGGGTTTTTCCTGAAATGAGCATTTCCAGTGATCTCTGATTTAGATTGGACAAAATCAACAGCAGAAGAATTTAATGAGAGACTTTTTGTGAGGTACTCTGACCATGGGAATATTTGCTTAAATGACTTTGAAGGCTAGCTTAACTCATTTCCTTTTGGGATATCACTTGTTTATTAGACTTGACCCAAGTCAGAGTTTATAGCCTTAATAGTTTTGAATGGTCCCAAATGATTCTCCAGCTGTGTGCCATTAGCAAGTGGGGAGGTTTCTACAGATGGCATATAATACACAAACAACTGCTTCAGGCATTGTAGGTTTAAGAGAAGAGCTGTCCCCATCTTAGATTTAGCTATGGAAATGTGGAGTACTGGAAGGTAAGAGTTACCATTGCAGTAAATGCTAGAATATTTTTCAACAGCATTTGGCTCCAGCGTTTGGAACTTGTAGAGATCACCCCAAACTCTCCAGGAAATGTATTAAAATGGGACAGGGAGTTCACATTGGTCAACGGATAATAAGGCGTGTCATGAGGAACATTGGATTGAGTAGCATGTCCATTGCATGGGAGGGACCACTGATAGTGGGAATGGAAAACTCTAGTTTTCAATTTGTCTATTTGTTGGGCTGTCAAGGTCTAAATTAGACTAGAAATTAGCAAGACATTTAGAGGTCCCTGCTATTTCCTGTTTGTAAATTAGGACTAGCTTGTGTCTTTCAAGTTCAGACAGGTAGCTCTTTGTGGATGTTTTTGCTATTTCAGGTGCTGGTGGGGTGAGATATAACCTAGATGCAAACCTTCACTGGGTTCTTAGACATGAAAGACCATAAACTGCTTATGTTAGTTTGGGTCTGTCTGAATATTGTTGTTGTTTTTTTCCTTGATGACTGGGCCAAATATTACATAGTTTTAATATCTGCCCTTGGTTCCTTCTGCCTTGTTTTTGGCTACTCTTAGTATCTTCCTTTATATATCTGTCATTAAGGTATAATTGAAGCTTGGTGTTTTATGTTTAGAATGATGCATGGAGGTTCGGCTGTGCCAGCCATTCAGGCTTCATAGCAGATGTGGGTTCATGCCAGTTTTTGAAATTTTGTCTCTTTTTTGGGATGTCCAATCTGAGCAAACCATCCCCTTCTACTTAAGCTGAAGGGCACAGGGAAGCAATTCAGAAGTGATTTCTGCATCTGGACATGTAAGAGGCATCTTGTTGCTGATAAAAAATATTGGCTTGCTAGTTACCTCTCTAACCGAGAGTCATGAAGCCTCAAACGGGATTGCTTTGACAAGTCTTCATGTCACCTCATTCCTTAGTTTACTGTGTTTCACCCAGAGTATCAGTGAATGCCAGTTCTGGAGTGGGCACATAGTGATGGTAGATGACACCCAGGCCACAGGCTGTTTCCCAGGGGCTGCCAGATTCTGTCAGACATTTCACAGCTCTTAAATTCTCTGGATTTGAGCCACTTTTGAATTCCATCCATCAATCCATATAACCAGTTATTCAACTTATATTTACGAGGTTTTACTGTGGGCCAGGCATTCATCTAGGTTCGAAGAACAGAGAAGTGAACGAGATGGTTGAAAATCCTTGTATTCATGGAGCTTACATGGTGGAGAAGGAGAGAACTGTAGAAATAAATATATAAATAAGTAAAATTTACAGTATGTTAAATGGCAATGTGTGCTATAGAGAAAATAAAGCATGGATGGGTTTGGGGTGACATGTAACTTAAAATTGAGTGGACAAGGAAGGCCTCACTGAGAAAATGACATTGGAGGAAAAATCTGAAGGAGATGAGAGAGTGGATCATGCCAGTATTCGGGGGGAAAGGCTCAGCAGACAGAGGGAAGGATTAGGACATAGGCCCTGGGCAGGAGTGTGCCTGATTCAAGAACAGCACAACTACCACAGTGGCTGGGACAGGCTGAGCAAAGGGATAAGTGGTAGAAAAGGCATGAAAAGAAATGGGATCCAAGAGGAGGAAAACCCTGTAGGGGTTTGTACACACTTTCCCATTTACTCATGAAAAATGGAGAGCCTTTGCAGATTTCCAGCTACAGGAGTAACATGATGTGATTAATTCAGGTGGCAGCCCAGTGTGGTGGGGAAAACAATGATCTAAAAGTTGGAGATCATTTAAGTCATGGTTTTGTCACCAGGTAGAGCCATATTAGTTTAGCATTCTGAGCTTCAATTTTTTTCCACCTTGTAAAGCAAAGCTAGTGGAGTAGATAATTTTAAATGACCTTCCAGGGTTTGATACGGCCTCTCTGCATTCACTGATTTCCCCCCCACCGAATCTCAATGTGTTTGAGTATTTCATATTTGTGGCTGATTTCATTTCTGTGTGTATTCAGAGCAGGACCTCAGGTGTATGAAGTCTCATACTGCACTTTAATTTTTTGTAATTTTCCGTAAACATCTCACACTGAAAACCTTGCGAACTATGAAGTAATTTTATGTATTGACGCTAAAGGTTGCTCGCAGACTTATTGGTCTAGATCAACACAGATTATAAAGCATTTGTCTTATAGCCTTAATACTAGTTTTTGATTATATGACATAGAGCTAATTTATCGATAGCTCACTGCTACAGTGAGCTATCAATTGGGGTAGAGTGGTAAACAAGAAACAGCTTCTGCCCTCAAGGAGTTGAGTAGGAGGAGACAGGTCTGGTTAAGAAAGTACCACAGAAGGTAGTGTTCATGGCAGGAAAGAGGGCAGGAAGTCATGGCCAGCCTGAGGCCCGTGGGAGTCCTAGGCAGATTAATCAGGTGAACTTTCACACCAGTATTCTTTTTTTTTTTTTTTTTTTTGTGGTACGTGGGCCTCCCACTGCTGTGGCCTCTCCCGTTGCGGAGCACAGGCTCCGGATGCACAGGCCCAGCGGCCATGGCTCACGGGCCCAGCCGCTCCGCGGCACGTAGGAACCTCCCAGACTGAGGCACGAACCCGTGTCCCCTGCATCGGCAGGCGGACTCCCAACCACTGCGCCACCAGGGAAGCCCCACACCAGTATTCTTTAAGTATGTTTGCACCATCCATTTAGACCTAGTGCTGTGCAAGGTGTGAGGTATTAGGAGCATGGCAGACTCTCTTCTACAGCCCCGAGCAATTTGGCTCTACCCCAAACCTGCATCACACTGTTTAGTACATCAAGGTCCTGCAATTCACCCTCTTTAGGAGGCAGTGTAGGGACCATCTTTTATTACTTGAGAATATCCTTTGGGCATCTCAATCCTCTCCCTTCCATCAGAATATTTCTTCTGCTTCTTTTGATGTTTCACTGCCCCATACAGACTGGTGCCCCTGGGAGGTGCATGGCTGGTCAGTTCCTCTGTCTCCCTTGTGGAGAAGTATTGCCCTACCTTTGCCTTATCTCAGGCCTTCCATGTGAACTCTTTTGTCAGGAGTCAGTTGGAGCTCCAGTCATTTTACCCACTGACATAATGTATTCCTCATGTTTTATTAACTGACCTTGTCTTGGGCAGCCTAGAGATGTCGTAAGTTTCCAGGTTGATGATTCTGGACACAGCTTCCCAGGAGGTAGCAGGGCTGCCACTTGGCTAGACTGGCCCTTCCACTGAGTCTCCTGGCACGTTGTGGGGAGTGGGATGCTGGAGGCACTGCTGCTAGTGGGAGTTACTATGGTTCCTGCTGCCACGACTCTGAGAAGAATGAAGCCAGCCTTTTAGCACCTAAGCTGTCCTTGTGGCAACACGTAGGAGGCCGTTGACTGTGCCAATGAACGCTGTCGGAGCTGGAGGGGAAACTGAGGCCTAGAAAGGTGAAGAACATTCCCAGGTTAGTGGTTGAGCTGGAAGTAGAGCCAGGAGTTCTTGACTCCCGTGGCATTGCCTTCTTTTAATTCTTTTCTACCTCAGGCCTTTGCACACATTCTTTCTGTCATCTTGAATGCTTTCTGAGCACTCTTTTGTCTACTGTCTACTCCATCTTTCAGTCGCAATTTAAAGGTTGCTCCTTGCCCCCTCATCTGAATTAGCTTGCTGTGCTATTCTTTTATGGTTTCCTGATCTTTTCCTTCATGCTAGGAACTTACATACTCAATTACTTACATAATTATCCTATATGCACCTATGTCTTCACTGTCTGTCTCCCAACTCCACGAAGTCAGAGAGTGTGGCTCTTTCGTTCATCATTGTGTTCCCAGAGATTAGCCCACGGATAGACACTGTATAAATATTTGTTGATTAAATGAGTCCGTAAATGAAAGAATGATTAAAAGGCAGACTCTGCATTTTCTCTTGTCTATTCATATTAAATGTCTGTGCCTATCCTGGCCAAGGGTAACAACTGTTACTGACTTTGTATATTATTGTGGATGCTGAAGATGTGATTTTTGTCTCCATGTGACTCTGTGGCCTTGTGGAATTCTATTAAAGTTGTCTCTGCAAAAACCAAAACCCAGTGACACACACCAATCAGCATTCTTTAGTTGGTGTGGGCCTGACATGTTAGGCTTTGATTTATCAATTTATTTTGCTGTAGTTGCATTTTTTATTTCTTAATACTGTTTCCAGAAATGAGCTTTAATTCTTTTTTAGATCGTACTCCTTTCTTTTTATTAAAAATGAATAAAGAAACAATTGCTTTTTCTTAACAAGATTCATAATGCCTTTTTGGAGAGATTTGTTTGGGATTAAATAATGGGACTTTTAAGTGGATAGGAGTAGAAAACTGAGAGGTACTTTCTCTAGAAGAAAGAGTGAAGTTCCATACTGTGTATGAAAAAGAAAAGCAACAACAGTGGACTTTCTTTTTAAAACTAAATTGTCCTAAGTGTTCATATTGCACAGATGGTCTTTTCCCAAGCTGGGTTGGCGTGTTTAATCTATAGAGAAAGCATACATTGTTCTGAAGTGTGCATTGTGGTTGCACTGGCTCCCAGTAGATTAGCTGAAAGGTATCTATGAATAGTCACACCCTAAATTACACGAACTGAATGGTTTTACAGAGGTGGAAAGTCTGATGCATATTGTTTCCCAGCCACTCAAGCCTCAGGAAAAGAACTGGGGAGGTAGGGAGCGAAACCCAACTGTTGCTCTTTATATTTTCCAATGTGGCACTTGGCTGTGTGACCCTGGGCAACTGACTTAACTTCTCTGAGCCACAGACCCTCCATCTGTAAAGTGGAGATAAAAATACCACCTACTTCAGAGTTATTCGAGGATTTCATGAGGTAGTGTATGGAAAGTTTCGCAATGCCCAGCACATGATAAATGCCCTAGAGATGTTATTACTTGGGGGATAGTACAGTGGATAGGGCGGTAGTTTAAAGGTACATGCTCTGGAGGTGCTGGCCTGGGGGCATATCCTGGATCTGCAGCTTATCCTCTGGACCATTTTGACCTAGTAACTTGACCTTTCCATGTTGGAGTTTCCTCATATGTAAAATGAGAATAGTAATAATAGCTGCTCTGTAGGATTGTTGTGAAGATTAACTGAGTGTTTGTCAAATCCTGGTACATGATAAATGTTATGTGGTTGTTTGCACTTGTGATTAAGAAGCCTGGGTTCTGCAGAGGGATGGTCTGGGATCATAAATCAGTTTCCAGCATGTACTGGATGTCTGACCATGAAGAAATTGCTAACTTCTTTTAGCCTCAGTTTCTTCTTTTTGCAATATGGGGATGATTCTAGTTGTAGTGCCAGGTTCTGTGAGAGTTCAGTGAGATAATGCATATGCGTAGTGCTTAGCATAGGGCCTGGACCATGGAAAATACTCAGTAAGTCATAGCTACAGCAAAGGCTTTTGTTGTCATTGTTATTACCATCACTAAGATTGTTTCCGTTTAAAAAAATTTACTGATAATATGTCTCTGTCTTATATAGAGTGTATATTCTAAGATGGATTCCACAAACCCTCTTTGGAAATCAATATGACTAATGTGTGGAAATTGATGTTGAGGTCCGTTGTTACAGTTGATATATTTATATAAATGGAGCTATTTCAGCAAATTGAAAATACTCAGTAAAAGCCTTATAATCATGCATTTACAATTTTCTGTGTTACAAAAGATCAAAGTTAGTCAGGGTCAATGTTAGGTGGACAGTTTTATATTCATGGAAAATGACTCATAGGAAACGTCAGGAGCTAAACTTTCCAAAATAAAAAAATAAAAAGCCATCACATGAACCATGTTTAAATCAAGTCTGTGTCTATTTCATATCTTAACTGGCATTGTGTCCATGAAGTTTTGACATTGTTTGAATTTCTGCTGTTAAATCTCATTTAGGACTAACAACTATGCATCATAACCACACATCACTGGAAATGGATAAGCACTGATTCCAGTGTTAGTAACATTTTCCACTTCAGTCATCTGGGTCACTGGGTCTACAGTATCCCTATTTAAACCTTTATGTTGTTTTGCAATATATCTTTAAGTTCAACTTCCCTTTTTTAAAAGGAGAAAAAACCCAAAAAGGTTAGGGAAGCAACAACAGCGATTGTAATCCAGAGCTATAAATGGCGTTTGAGAAAAGCAGGGTTTTGTCTTGTGATTGACCCGGGAATCCCCTGTGTTTTAATGGAAGGTGAGAACTTGCCCTGAACCATTGGGTGTGCAGAGAACTGCAAATGGTCGTACCTAGGTTGTAGAAACCCACAATTCAAAATATGGAAGTGCTGATGGAATTCCTAGATTATATGTTCTGGAAGGATGAGTAAAGCTATTCAATCAAAAATATGTGGGAGGGCTTCCCTGGTGGCGCAGTGGTTGAGAGTCCGCCTGCTAATGCAGGGGACACGGGTTCGTGCCCCGGTCTGGGAAGGTCCCACATGCCGTGGAGTGGCTGGGCCCGTGAGCCATGGCCGCTGGGCCTGCGCGTCCGGAGCCTATGCCCCGCAACGGGAGAGGCCACAACAGTGAGAGGCCCACGTACCACACACACACACACAAAAATATGTGGGAGAACTTCCTCCAGGCATGTGCATATATCTGCTGAGATGTGGGTTGGTTTGAAGGCTGGAGCTTGGAGAGAAAGTTAATTTGAGTTCAGTGTCAATGGAGAACCTTTTCAGCCATGATTAGGAGGGTGGGCTTTATTCAAAGGCCAATAAGAAGCATGGAAAAGTTTTAAACAGGAGCCAAAGGATCCTGTTTGTGTTTCTGAAAGATCACTGTGGCAGGGGCACAGAGAGTGGATTGCAGAAGGTGGTGGCAAAGAAGACCAATGAGGAGCAGTGCAGGTAGGAGATGATGCCCACCTGGACTTGCATGGTGGTTGTAGAGATGGATGGGACTGAGAAATACTGGGGATGAGGAAGCACAGCCCTGGGTGATTGGTTGGACTTAAAGTGGAGAGACAGTGAGGAGGGAAGGATGGCTTTTAGATTTCTCACGTGGGCAGGTGGTAGAACAATAGTGCTGTTTACAGAGATGGAGCACTTGGGAGGGAACAGGTTGGGGAGGGTGGATATTAGTTCTTCTTTGTACATGGGATGTGAGGTGGAACAGCTGTCACCTGAGAGAGCTTTAGGGCAGGCACGATTCTGGGGGCAGAGTTTGTGTTTCAATCAGCTTTACATTTTCATGCATGAAACTCAATAGCCAACTAACAGTTGCCTAAACAGATGGGGATCCATTTGTCTCCCATACAAGAAGCACAGGGCTACGTGACCACTGCCATTCTTTTAGTGGTTCCATGATGTCAGAACCATCCTTGCAGTGATTTGACTTGGCTTTTTTCTGATGCTTTTTACCTTGTGGCTGCAAGATGGCTGCTGCTCCTCCAGGCATTACATCTGCTTTAAGAGGAGGGGAAAAATAAGAGGGTAAGACCTGTAGCAGAAAAACACAAGTCTTTCTAGAAACCCCCTGTAGGTGTCTCCTTGCACCTCATTGGCCAGAACTGTGTCAGATGGCAGCTCTTCACTGGGCACGTTGCTGTCCTGAGCAAATTATGGTTCTGTTAGTAGGAAGCAAAGGAAGTGGAACTTCTGTATGCAAATAGTCGCCTGGTTGGCCTCAGCCAGGTTTCTGGTAAGGGATGAAGGGGTATGAAATGTTTGAGGACTTAGAGGAGTTTAATCACATGGATGAGAGCTTTCAATGGACACGTTTTCTCTTAACTCTGTAGTCAGCCCCAAGCTGTCATTTCCTATTAACGTGTAAATTATGAGGTGTGTTTAAACTTCAACTGTATTTTTGTTTGTTACCTTCAAACACATATAACTCTGAATTGTCTTTAAAATATATTAAACCCAGCGTTTCCTCTGTCTGATTAAAGTTCTCAACCTGCAGAAGACATTTTTTTTCAAATTTATTCCAAATCTTCCTTATCCATAAGCTCTCTCTCAGTGGATCGCTTTGGGATTAGAGCAAATGAGGAGAATTCCATTTGGTGTTCTTACTGATATGCATGTAAAAGCAGGGATGGAAAATGTCATCCCCTTTACTATGACTTTTGTATCTGTGAAGGATATAATTATTCTGAGTTAAAACTAGAGAGAGGAAATATTTGTTCACTGTTTTTGAAGGTAATGTTATTCAGGGTATGGTAAGATGCAAATATTCGTCCTCTATTCCAGTTTAATTGGTTGGACTTAAAGTGGAGAGACAGTGAGGAGGGAAGGATGGCTTTTAGATTTCTCACGTGGGCAGGTGGTAGAACAATAAAGTCTGTCGAATAAGAATCCCAAGTCTTTACTGGCCCCAAATAAGTGCAGCTGTCCATTATTATGGCACTTTTGTATTCCTAAGTATTCCTAGAACCAGCTACATAATTTGCAGGGCCCAGTACAAAATGAAAATGTGGGACCCCTTATTTAAAAAGTAAGAATTTCAAGATGCTGACAGCAGAGCATGAAACCAAGCCCAGGCCCAATGCACTGCATGTCACACGCCCTGTTTAGACCACGCTGGCCCTGTTTAGACCCTGGAACATGTGTGCAAATGTTGGGGTAAAGTATGTTTTTCCAGTTGAGGGCCATTGGCTCTAATCGAATTCTCATTCGATTTTGACACCCAGAAAAGTTTTAGAAGCACTGCTTAGACAAATCAGAAAAGGTGGAAGCTTTGTGTTTGAACAGTCCTCTCCTCCCAAGCAAGCAGTATACCTTTTGGCCACAGCAACTGGTCCTGGCAGACATCAGGCTGAGCATTCTGCTGTTCATCCTCCTGAATTCCAGTGACAGCAACACAGTAGGGATGGTATATGTTGCTGAGTGTTTGATAGGTCGTCTCCGGAATGTACTTGCTCCCTTTTTACTGAACTCTGTTTCTGAAACATACAGAATAGATTGCCTGTCCAATTGATGGGCATTTAAGTTCATTTGGAACAGACAGTAGCACTGTTCGTTATGCTGGGGATTTGGGGATCAACATTTCTGGAAGGCGGTTGGTGGACTTCAGATAGGTCTGCTGCATTGCCCGACTTCACAGGGTTTATTAGTTTGGTAGGGCTGCCAAAACAAAGTACCACAAATGGAGTGGCTTGAACAACAGAAATGTATTGTCTTATAGTTCTGGAGGCTGTAAGTCTGGAATCAAGGTGTCAGTAGGACTGTGCTCCCTCTGAAAGATCTAGGGAGGGATCTATTCCAGGCGTCCCTCCTGTCTTCTGGTGGTTCCTTAGCTTGTGGCAACATAACTCCAGTCTTCACACGCCTTCTCTCTGTTCAAATTTCCCCTTTTTATAAGGACACCAGTCATATTGGATTAGGGGCCTGTTCTACTCCAGTATGTCTTCACCTTAACTAATTGTATCTGTAATGATCCTATTTCCAAATAAGGTCCCATTCTGAGGTATTGGGGGTTGAGACTTCAACATAAAAATTTGGGGGGCACACAATTCAACCCATATAAGGGGTATTTTCAGATCGTGGTTTAGGAATGGCAGGTCCTGGCATTGTGTACCGCTCAGCCCAAGCGGCCCTACACGGAGGACTTGCCCTGTAAGGACCTCAGCCTGCTATAATAATTTAGAGAGGTGTTTGTGGAGCTGGTTATTTATTTATTTATTTATTTATTTATTTATTCATTCATTCATTCATTCATTCATTCATTCATTTATTTATGGCTGCATTAGGTCTTCGTTGCTGCACGTGGGCTTTCTCTAGTTGCGGCGAGCAGGGGCTACTCTTCTTTGTGGTGGGCAGGCTTCTCATTGCGGTGGTTTCTCCTGTTACGGAGCACGGGCTCTAGGCACGTGGTCTTCAGTAGCTGTGGCTCGCGGGCTCTAGAGCGCAGGCTCAGTAGTTGTGGTGCATGAGCTTAGTTGCTCTGCAGCGTGTGGGATCTTCCCCAGACCAAGGCACAAACCTGTGTCCCCTGCATTGGCAGGTGGATTCTTAACCACTGTGCCATCGGGGAAGCCCCTGGAGCTGGTTTTTTAATAATACATGAGCCACTTTGAATTACTTGTTTGGGCCCTTGACCTGTAGCATCATAAGCTCTTAAATTATTTTTTTAATTATCCCTGTCAGTCAGTAGATGCCAAGGTCAAATTACTGTCACGCCTACATGCCTGACACTTATAATAGAATAATAATAAGCTAACATTTATTGAATGCTTATTATATGCTAGGAACTCTGCATGCATTATCTAATTTTATCTTCACAACAGCTCTATTATATAGTGGCTGTTTATCTTCCATTTAACAGGTGTGGACACTGAGATCACATATGGTTGTATGACATGCCCATAGTCACATAGCTCATAAAGTGGCAAGCTGAGATTCAAATCCAGTTCTGTCTGATTTCCAAACCCAAGCAACATTACATTGGATGTGCCCTGTATTTTTAGAGGAATGTTTGCATATGACAGTTCACCATTCAAAGCCTGTTTTGTCATGGGCCTTTTCTTTTTTTCTATATCATTCCCTGATTAAATATTCTCCACCTATGTTTATTTCTCTCAGGATTCTTAACCTTTTTCAAAGTAACCACCGGGCTTTCCATAGGTTTTATTGCTATCTACTTCAATAAATCTAGGAATGTTCATCTGAATTAATTGAAATTACAAATGGTAAATGGGATTATGTTCAAGTTGTGTGTTTTACAGATCCTTAAGAGAACATAGAAATTAACTAATTTCCTTGACACAGGTAAGAATAGAGCCTTAAACATCGCCAGAGAATTTCCTAGTAGTGATAAGGAAATTTACTGTCATCTAACGTATACTGCTTTCAGTATAGTGTGCTATATGATAAGAGTGAGGAGACGAGTTCTCTCGAAAAACACCTTTTTGCTTTGTTCCTTCTTGTCCAGGTAGCAACTAGAATTCTCTTTCTCCATCAGAGTGATAGTCCAATTAAATTCATGCAGGTGAATAGATAGGTTCTTTTGCAGGTGTGTGAACAATGCTGGTTTGGAAGCAGAGACTGGGTATCCTCTGACAGATTATGGGTCAGTTCACCTGCCAGAAATTATATTTTGCTTGGATGCTTCTTGTCTCTCTTGCCCATCTGTACAGTATTAAATTGCAGACAGTATGATAGAGTCATCTTTTTAAAAATCCTGGTTATTCTTGACTATTAGTTTATTTGGGCAGGTAGAAAAAAGAAAGATAAGGTGCTTTATTTGACTGTAGTATACTTAGTCAGATATGTACACAGAAACGCATACATATATGTGTATACAGACACACACACGCGCGCATTTATACACACACATACATCCACATAGAGCCTTTGTTAAAATGGCGTGTCAGCTTATGTGGCTTTCAGCACAATAAAAATTGAGGATTTCCCTACTCTAATTGAAGTATTTGCCAGGGGCTATGGGATAATTTATTATACCTATTTGTAAGGTTCTATAAAGGATGTTTTGAATAATCCAGAACATGTTTTGCTCCCCCATGTGTCTAAAAGCAAATGTTTCACAAAGTGTAGTCCGAGGGTCACCTGTGTCAGAATCATCTGGGAGCACATTAGATATGAATTTCTGGGTCCTTGGACTCCAGCCGTACTGATTTCGAGGTTTCCAGGAAACTGCATTTTGCTCACCTCCTTTGTGATTCTTTGCCACACCATCCTTTGAGAACCATGGTCTGATCTGTATCAACAGGAGAATAAAGATTCAATTTAATTTTCTCCTTTTTGGTTTACTTTCCTCTTGTCTGTCTTTCCTCCTCCTCCCCTTCCCTCAAATATAGTAAAACTATTTCAAGAGTTATTCTAATGGCATATATTTTTTGTTGTTCATGAAAGCCTTTTGTTAATTTTAGCAATATCACAATTCCATCTTTTCCTTTGTGGTCTTTGGAGCCATTGGGGAAGAGAGAGAGAGAGAGAGAGAGAGAGAGAGAGAGAGAGAGAGAGAGAGAGAGAGTGTGTGTGTGTGTGTGTGTGTGTGTGTTTAAATACCCACTATTCTGCATAGCAAATCTCCAGGAAGGAACAACATGCTGTTTGTTCTTTTCTCAGGATGAACCATGGCTTTCTTTGCAAAAGTGGGTATTGTCATCAGTGCTTTTCAGCAACTTATGATCCTTCCTTTTTATAAATCCCAGAATTTAGTGTGGACATTTAAAAAGTTTCTAGAGGCTACTTTTTGGGGCGAGTGAAGGGAATCAGAATTGTTTGAGCAGTCATTTCGAGGATTTTTTCTGGGATCTCAGAATAGGCAGTAAAGGCTCCCTCAGTGTATGGTGTCGAGGACTTTGAGGTCTCCAAGTATAGGAAACAGTCATAAAACTAGAGGTTTTAATGGATTTTTAGCAATAGGAAGTTTTTAACCAAAAGTATTCCTGACAGGTGAATTGCCTCCCTTCCTCCTCCATATTAGAGAAATTCCTTTGTTGAGAAGCTGAACTAGCAAGATTGTCTCCACTTTAATCCATGGTAAATAACTAGTTGGATTTCAAGAGATTAGGAATTTTCCAGGTGACTTGGATGGATGCTTCTAAAGGTATATTAGTCCAGACAATGATTTTAGAGACAGATTCTTCTTTGTAAAAGGATTTTTTTAGCCTAGGAAAATCATAACTTAAGTATTATAAAGTTAAGAAAATGTGGTGGTGATTTCTTCTGAAGTGTCAGATCCAAGGTATGTTTTCTCTTGGAGACCCTCAGGTCAGTCTCAAGCATCCTATATTCCAATCTGGAAAGGTTGGCCTGGATTGTGGGCTCCAGCAGCTAACTGTTTTTTGTTCGCTTGGATTGGTTAATACAAGTGAGAGTCTGTTATTTTTGCCTACGTGCTGTGGTTGGATTTTTTTTTTTTCCCTAGTGGTACAAGTCTCTTATCTTCCTGCTGTGTCTCTTCCATGAAAGCTTTGCACTGGCAGAGAACCCCTGGCTGCAGAGCTGGGCTGATAGACGTGGCACTGAGTATAATTCGGGTTATTCTGAGAGGGGCTTGAGCGTTCTTCATGAGGGCTGAGGCTGGCTGGCTGAGTGGCGGTAATGTGCTGGGACACTTGTGTCCTGAAATAACAGCAGTGGCAGCAGCAACAGTTTAATAGCAGTAGCTGGCTGATCATGTATTGATACTTCCACTGTGCCAGGCACTGTAAGTGCCTTCCATGCATTATCTCATTTAAATTGGCAATAGTCCCATCAGCTAAGCGCCATCTTTAATCTCCATGTTACAGATAATCATCTCAAAGACAGGAGACTACTAAGAAGTAGAAGTGGAACTTGAACTCTGATCTCTTGGGTGCCCACATGCGTGCATTTAACAACCACATTACATTCTCTCTGACTGAAGTACACATTGTTACTGGCTTTTTTTTTCCCTCGCCTTCAATCACATCATAGTTTTTACTAAGTAATTCATACTTAGTCATCTAGGAACCTAAAGACTCTCTTTCCTTATTTTTCATGAGTTGAGGTTTTGAGTGAGTGAGCAAGTTCAACCTTGGGAAACTGAGCTTGAGCATGGACATTCAACATGAGACCATGTCCATTTACTGAATGCTGGGATAAAAGGAATCTTGGAGGGGGGGTAAGGGTTGGGAGGGTTGGGTAAGAGAGAAAGAGATAGGTGGACACACCCAGGGTGATTTTTATCTTCTTAGAGGAGCAAGAGGGATATTAAATATAATTTAAGAACTAGAGTTCAGAGGTGAGCCAGGTAATAATGCCGTAGGATGCTTTATGTAAAAAAAAAAGTTGTGTAATCAAGTAAATTTGGTAAACTACCTTCTAACATCCAATTGGAGGGCGTCAACAACCAAAGCACCCATAGCACCTAACGCTTATTGAGTGCTTCCTGTGTGCACCTTAAGCACTTTATATATACCAGTGCTATAAGGTAGGTATTATTTTGATCCCAATTTCACAGATGAAGAAAGGTTATCCTGCTATTGTGTGGCAGAGCTGGGATCCTAACCAAGGCAGTATGGCCTCAGGTACTGGACTCCTACCTACTAGTGCCTCTTTTGTGACATCGACTGAGCACATATACATGTGCCAGGCCCCAGTCTTAGTTCTTATTTATGCTTACTTTTTAACCTTCTCAAGCATCATAGTGTGCATCAACATATTAAAGGTTCTGAAATGTCCAGCAAACACACTTGTTTATCTTTGTCCAGTTTTTCTCAGATTTACTTGAGTACAGAATTCTCCTGTCTTCGGAGGGGAGGAGGAGTGACAGGAGAATATCTGCCTATGTGCACTTGGGGAAATGATGAATGAGAGAATCATTTTATTCTGACTTTGCTTCCCCCACAAACGCAGGTTTGAGACATGATTTATTTTCAAAACAGAGCAGATTCCCTGAGAGTCTGGCCTCATTCTATAACTGCCCAGTGTCTGGTGACCTTCATCAGGGCTCCATCTTGCTGACCCTGGGGCATGAATACCTGCTTCTGTCTACTTTATGGGAATGTTGACAGTAAATGACTGTGAAGCTCTTTGAGCTCCTTAGAAGAAAGAAACTATTGAAGTCCAAGGTCTTTGTAATGTCATATCAAATATCCAGGGTTCCTTCATTTTGGTTAACATGGAAAAATGAATGTATGTCCTAGCAGCACAGATTAGGTAGTGTTAGCTTACTCAGGGGAGGGAAGGAGATATATCTGGAAAATGTTTACTGCTCCCTGGAGTCAAATGTTCAGGCTCTTATAGGCGGCACGGAGATGATTGCTCACAACACTTGAGTAACATTGATGTTGAGTTCCCTATAAGACTGTGGGAGCCATAGAATTGTTTGTGTTGTCTTACTCTTTTGAGGTACAAATATCTGAGGCCAGAGACCCAAATGCATACATCTGGGCATACATGCTTGGAAGTGTACACTATTTTAAAAGTTTTGCTTTAGCATTAGAGTTTGATCGGTATATCAGGTAAAAATCCGTTCAGTTGTAAATGACATAAAATCCAGCTCGAGCAAGAAAGGAAATTTACTGGTTCCTTGAGGTGAAGAATGCAGGTCCCTTCAGGGTTGGTTTGAACTTCAGGATTGTTTTGACTGAGAGGCCTGGTGTTAGTTAGTATCATGGGTCTTGTTTCTGATACCGTCCACTGTGCCTTCACGGTGACATGTCACCTTTGGTCTGTTTTTGGTTCTACCTCATGTCCAGATGTCTACTAGATATTCCTGAGGCTACTTGTCCCTTCCACATCCAGAGAGAGAGTGTGAGAGAGATTGAGAGATTAAATATATTTCTGGAGGCTCTTTCAGAGCAGCAAGGAAGAAGATCAAACCTTTCTTATTAGCCAGACTTAAATCATGTTCCTGTTCATGAGCCAGTGCCTCTGATGAGGGAATGGGTTTAGGCTGATTGGTATAGACCATGGCGCCATATTCTACTCCTAGATTCTAAGGTGGCGTGAGCTTTGCCAAGGAGGTATGGAAAATCAGATGGTTTCCAGAGTAAGTGAGAATGGATACAGATTTAAACTTTTGAGACTCATGGCACAATTTACCTGACTGTTTTCTCTTATACACTCATGTGAGCAGTTACATGTAAAACTGGCCAGTTAATGAATAAAAGACCTAGATCAAGATTTAACTTCTAAAGGATTTAGTTTCAAGCTCCTCTCTTTCTTAGTAGTACAGGCTACACCAGACCAAACTGATGGATTCTCTTCCTTTTAGCTTGTTGGAAAGTGTTGATGTTTTAGTTTTGAATTTGTTTATTAAATTGCATTAAATTGAGTTTCTGTCTGGCCAATGGTTTTCTATACCAAATGCGTTTTGGATGAGTGAATCTGAGGTTTCATTAAGGAAATATAAATTACCCTAGCTTTACTACTCTCTTCTTTGTATTAATCTCAGCATGACTGCTCCTTGCTTCTGACCTTGAACTCCTGTTTTACTAAATAAAGGATATCTGTTTCCACATTGGTGTCCTAGATGCCTGGCATTACATTTTATTCCATAAAAATTATGCCACTGATAAAAAGAAAATCATTAATATTGAGAAGCATAAATTCCAAGATTGATGTAGTAGTCAGAAGTGGATTGAGTGCTGACTGTGTGACAGGGAAGCACTGTGCTAAGTGCTTTATCTGCATTGTTCTGTTTTTTCATCACAACAGCCCTGGGAGGTGCTGTCATTACTTCCATTTTATAGATGGGGAGACTGAGATTAAATAATACACACAAGGTCACATAAACAGGAAATTGTGGAACCAAAACACAGATCTCTTTGAGTCTTGTCCTCTTAATCACTATTCCCTCCACTATCAAAGCCAGGATATTTAGATATATCTGCTCCATCTAATGTTAAGTTTAGAATTCCTGGGAAGTTGCATTATGTCTTTAAATCCTTCTGAAGTTAGTGCTTCTATATTCTAGTAGTGGTAGAGGATTGAAAAAGAGCATTTACTAGCATGGATCTTGGAAAAACCTGACCTAAGAGTCTTTCATGAAAAATGTGCATTTTTCCTGATAGCCAAAACAGTTTTGAAAAAGGACAGAGTTGGAGGACTTACACTTCCTGATTTCAAAGCTTATTACAAAGCTACAGTAATTTAAACAGTATGGCACTGACATTAAGACACAGAAATAGACCAGTGGAATAGAATAGAGAGCTCAGAAGTAAATCCTCACATACATGGTCAGATGATCTTTGACAGGGGTGCCAAAACCACAAGATGGGGAAAGGACAGTCTCTTTGACCAATGATGTTGGGAGATATCCATATACAAAAGAATGAAGTTGGGCCCTTATCTTACACCATATACAGAAATTAACTCAAAATGGATTAAGATAGAAATATAAGATCCAAAACTATAAAACTCCTAAAGGAACATGGTGGAAAAGCTTCATGACATTGGACTTGGCAATGATTTCTTGGATATGACACCAAAAGCACAGGTGAGAAAAGGAATGATAGACTAGTGGGACTACATCAAACCTAAAAACTTCTGTGCATCAAAGGACTTAATCAATAGAGTGAAAAGGTAAGCTGTGGAATAATAGAAAATATTAGCAAATCATATATCTGATGGGGTTAATCCAGAATACATAAAGAACACCTCAACTCAACAACAAAAAATCAACCCAGTTAAAAAATGGGCAGGGGCTTCCCTGGTGGTCCAGTGGTTAAGACTCTGCCCTCCCAATGCAGGGGGCCTGGGTTCGATCCCTGATCAAGGAACTAGATCCTGCATGCCGCAACTAAAGATCCTGTGTGCCACAACGAAGATCCCGCACACAGCAGTGAAGATCCCACATGCTGCAACTAAGACCTGGTGTAGCCAAATAAATAAATAAATAAATATTCTTTAAAAATGGGCAAAGGACTTGAATAGACATTTCTCCAAAGATGACATACAAATGACCAACAAGGATGGGAACAGATGTTCAGCATTACTAATCATAAGAGAAATGCAAATGAAAGCCACAATGAGATATCACCTCTCACCTATCAGGATGGCTATTATTAAACAACAGCAACAACCAACCAACCAGCCAACCCGGCCAAAACAAACAAACAAATAAACAAACAACTCAGAAAATAATGAGTGTTGGCAAGGATGTGAAGAAATTGGAAACCTTGTGCACTGTTAGAAGGGATTGTAATATGGTGCAAGTGCTGTGGAAAACAATATGGTGGTTCCTCAAAAAATTAAAAATAGAACTACCATATGATTCAGCAGTTCCTCTTCTGGGTACGTATCCAAAATAACTGAAAGCAAGGTCTCGAAGAGGTATTTTCACACCCATTATTCACAACAGCCAAGAGGTGGGAGCAACTCACAAATATCTATTAATGGATGAATGGATAAACATAGAATGGAATATTATTTAGCCTTAAAACTGAAGGAAGTCTGTTACATGCTACAACCTTAATGGACATTATGGTATGTGAAGTGAGCCAGTCAGAAAAAGGCAAATATCATATGGTTCCACTTATATGAGGTCCCTAGAGTAGTAAAATTCATAGAAACAGAAAGTAGAAGAAGGGTGGTTGCCAGGGGCTGGGGGAGGGGGGGGAAAAGGGGAGTTTTTTAGTGGGTATTGGGTTTCAGTTTTGCAAGATGAAAAAGCTTTGGGGATTGCATAGCAATGTGAATGTAATTAACACCACTGAACTGAACACTTAAAAGATGGTAAATTTTATCATATGTGGTTTTTTAACCAGAATTGAAAAAAAATTATATTTGTCTCCTGCTACTAATTTAACTAATTTAATTGAGTTATTTGAACATCTTCAAGTTGTAAACCATGAGCCTACAGGCTGAATATGGACCACAGACATATTCAGATGGATTCATAATCTTTTTTTGACAAAATATGCATTAGTGGTCAACATTAAAAAAAAAATAGGAAATTTCACATAAAAATCTCTACTTCTAGCTTCTCTTGGAAAACTGGGCCTTGTCCAGTCAACAAATGACTGGAACTGAGGAGTAGCCAACCTCTTTTTAGATACGGCATGAGACAGACTACATTTCTCTCATCCCCTATTTTCTTATATCAGGTCCAAGACCCTCATGTACAGTTGATCCCTGAACACTACAGGGATTAGGGGAACCGACGCTTCTCAATCCATGGAAAATCCACATATAACTGCCCCTCTGCATCCGTGGAGTCATCCAACCATAGATGGTGTAGTACAGTAGTATTTACTGTTGAAAAAAAATCTGCGTATAAGTGGACCCATACAGTTCAAACCCGTGTTGTTCAAAGGTCAACTGTACATATACTAACTTCCTGGCCTATTTATAGGTTTCAAATATTAAACGCCTTAATTCCTAATGCCTTGTTACTACTGATATTGCCCTGTGGGTGCTCTGCTGGTCCTATACTAACTAATTAGGGTCTGTCATCTCTAAGTAGCCTATTGTCTTTTAGGTCTGAGAGTTCTATCTGTCTTTCTGTAGGAACAATATAGACTCAGTGCTTTTTTTTCTTTTTTTCTTTTGCTGTTTCACTTGCAGCAAATGTCCTACAAGTCATGTTCTAAATATAGATGTGTTAAATTTCAAATGTGAAAGTTTTTGATGGGTCTGAAGCCAGTTTGCTAATCAGGGCAAATGCTATGATTGGCGCCAGTGTTTACAGACCCTGGGGGTATTGTGAAATCCACCCTCACCACTGTGATTCAGCTCTGGGGTGGAAAGAAGCTCCTTGACCCCTGAACAGTTCCCTAAGTTGTTTTTCTTCTTAACAGTGTGGTGGTTCGTTGAATGTCATAACTTAGAAAAGAAAAATATATGTTCCTTAGTTCATTTTACTAGTGCTGGATTAACAGTGCAGTGATAAATCATTTTTGCAAGCAAGAACAGATCATTTTTTTCTGATTTTTTTTTATGTGCCATCAGTAAGTAAATGCCTGTCTATAGAAAGAAATCCAGATACCCCAGGGCTTGCCTCTTCATATGAAGTTAAAAATAGTTACTTGTGCAAAATGTAAAAATCTTGGCGATTTGAAAGTTCAGACTGGCCCAATTTTTTATCTTGTATCTTTTTTTTTTTTTTTTTTTTTGTGGTACGCGGTCCTCTCACTGTTGTGGCCTCTCCCATTGCGGAGCACAGGCTCTGGACGTGCAGGCTCAGCGGCCATGGCTCACGGGCCCAGCCACTCAGCGGCATGTGGGATCTTCCCGGACCGGGGCACGAACCCATGTCCCCTGCATCGGCAGGCGGACTCTCAACCACTGCGCCACCAGGGAGGCCCCTATCTTGTATCTTTTAAATCTAATTATTTACTCTTTCCAGGTAGGGCTAGTGCTGTCCATCGTAAGTAGCGGCAACATACTGGAGAAGCAGCAGTTTCAAAAAATTTTCAAAGCTACACAGTGCATGACATTCATGTGTGAGTGTGTATGTATGAGGCGTTACTAGAAATGCCTATATGTTTCATGATGGGTCTATTTCATTTGTGTAGTAGAACTTGGAAAATGCATTTTCATGCATTGAATAATAGTGACCAACAGTAGAGGAGGGCTTAGTTTCCAGTACTGGTGGAGTAGAGGTATTTGGAGAAATTTCTGGTAATGAGACTTGGGTAATTAAGTTGCTGTGCCCTGAGAGTTACTCCTTAAAGGGAAGCCTGATGCTCCGAGTCCTTATCTTCACTTGCCAGAAGTTGAGGCTGTCATCTAGCGAAGTTGGTGTCTGAAATGAGATATGACTGTAGTTGATCCCATCACTATCTGGTGCAGAATTTTTCAAGATGAGCAGCGGATCAGAGAAATCAAACAAAACAAGACATTTGAACTGAGCTGTGCTTTGCTAGCTGAAGGGACCTGAAAAGGAACAAAGTGACAGACATTTGGAGTTGCTTTCCCAAATTTGGTTTCGCTGCTTTTATCCATTAAATTGATCAACAGCAGCACTCACTGGTAAAGACAGGAACAACAGACTCAAGTTTTGCTGTCAGCTATTACAGTGATGTTCTCTTTTTTCTTGCCCCTCTCTTCTCCTCCTCCTTCCTTTCTTTGATCCTTCTCTCCCTCACTCCCTTCCTAAGTTCAATTTTCTTTATAAAAATTTTTTTAATTCCAAAGGAATAATAACATAAAGAAAAACTTGTTAATTTTCCTCCTCGCCATCCCAAATCCTGCCCTACTAAAGAAATCAATATTAATAATTTGTTTTGGATCAACAATCATTCCCTTGCTCACGCAAACAAGATCTATAGACAGAGAAATTTATTTGTTTGAATTTTTACAAAAATGGACTCATGTTGTATACTGTTACTTTCTTTATTCTCCTGACACTATTTTGTGGCCATCTCTCCAAATCAATACATTAAGCGAAAAATCGTTATTTTTAATGTGGAGATATTTCATAGTATGATTTTATCATTTCTTCACATAATCCCCTGTTGATTGATTCTGTTTACAGATTCCTCCCCACGCCCCCACTAAAACAAATAGTTTTGCTTATTTTAACTGCATATTTTTTTGAAAAGCCTTTATGTTGTGTGATATTTGAAGAGGCAGCTTAAAGGGCTTTTTATTTTTCATTGTGCATCTATTTATTTTCTATACAGTTTCACCTGGTTTTATGAGTTTAAGTCTTTAGCTTTTCTAATTTGCTAATTTACCTCTCAGAATCTTTGCATTTTGGTTACCTATGTTACAGTGCAGAGTTTCTCACCCTCAGCACTCTTCTTATTTGGGGCTAGGTAGTTCTTTGTTGGGGGTGCCATCCTGTGCACCATAGGCTATTTAACAGCATCTCTGGCCTCTACCCCTCAGATTCCAGTAGCATGCCAACCCCCTCTCAAGTTGTGAAAAATGTCTCCAGGCACTGCTAAATGTTCCCCAAGTGGCAACAGGGCGAGGACCACTGCTGTAATGTAGAGTGTATACAAAGTATGTGGCAGAGCTTTATTTTCCTTATAGGTTCATCTGTACTTGACAACATGAGTCTCGTGTTACATAGTATTGTTAGAAATTACTTTCAGGACTTGCCAGGGGGGTCCAGTGGTTAAGTCTCTGCGCTCCCAATGCAGGGGCCCATGGGTTCGATTTCCGGTCAGGGAAGATCCCGCATGCTGTGTGACGTGGACAAAAAAAGGGGGAAATTAATTTCTATCTTGGGTTCCAAATAATTTGGAATGAACCTCAGTTGGCTCATGTATACAAGACAGCCTTGGACTCTTCTTTAGCTTATGCCATTTTGGTGTCATATGGTGGTGCGTTGACTAAGGGCCCTCCCTTGTAAGCCATGCTTTTTTTTTTTTTAACATCTTTATTGGGGTATAATTGCTTTACAATGGTGTGTTAGCTTCTGCTGTATAATAAAGTGAATCAGCTATACATATACATATATCCCCATATCCCCTCCCTCTTGCGTCTCCCTCCCACCCTCCCTATCCCACCCCTCTAGGTGGTCACAAAGCACCGAGTTGATCTGCCTGTGCTATGTGGCTGCTTGCCACTAACTATTTTACATTTCTTGTGTATATATGTCCATGCCACTCTCTCACTTCGTCCCAGCTTACTGTTCCCCCTCCCCGTGTCCTCAAGTCCTTTCTCTTTGTCTGCGTCTTTATTCCTGTCCTGCCCCTAGGTTCTTCAGAACCATTTTCTTTTTCTTTGAATATTCCATATATATGTGTGAGCATACGGTATTTGTTTTTCTCTTGACTTACTTCACTCTGTATGACCGACTCTAGGTCCATCCACCTCACTACAAATAACTCAATTTCGTTTCTTTTTATGGCTGAGTAATATTCCATTGCATATCTGAGCCATGCTATCTTAATCAGATAGTTTGAGTATTTCTTGGCTGCAGTTGGGGTGACACCTACTCAAATTAGGGAAGCATGGGAATGAGACGGGAATGCCATTTGAGTCTTACGTCATTTTATTCCAGTAGGATTTAGGTACTTCTTGTGGTGCACAAGGTCCTGCCCATGGCCCTCCAGATATTTTAAATGTGTAGGAGGCAGTGACACCCACGGAGCCAACCATGAGCTGCCCCTCCTTGTCCATCTTCTACAGAGTGTCCCTAACTTCTGACCTTGGGCAAAATAGCCCCAATTGGGAGGATCATGGGGGAGCTCCCTATTTTCCACATATTCTATAATTTTTCTCTGCAAAGAGATGCATTGTGTAGTGCTCTAAGTAGCTTCCCATTTTACAAGTGACTATTTATGGATGATTTATTTAATTAACAGGGTGTCTGGTACTATACCTGAACAAGGCTGGGCATCAGGTCCTTAATCAGAAATGTGGCCTCTTAGTGTGAAGTATTGTTTTTCGTGTGTTTGTTTTTTGTTTTTGTTTTTTTTTTTTACAGAAAGTCATATGGCCTAGTGTTAGTTTGACTTAGTGCCTTTTTCAGATAGGTGATTATAAGGATTACTGATGTTTCTGTGCACTGGAGAATAAGCCATGTGCATCTCCCTTCTTTTGCCTTAGTAATGAGCTAAGATGACTGAGATTTGATTCTCACGTCCTTGGTTGGCATTTTAGTTGTGCTAGCTTTTTTTGGTCAAGGTAATAGACAAACATTAAAATTTATGTGCATTTAAAAAAGTTGTAATGTCATCCAGACTGCTTTGCATCCGTGATTTATTTATACACACACCTGTAACTGCCCCCACCCACACACACCCATGTGGCTATTACCCAGATCAAGAATTAGAACGATTCCAGAACTGTGGAAGGTTCTCCCGTGTCCTTCTCAGCCAATAACCACCCCCCAGAAGAAAAAACATCAGTCTGACCTCTATCACTCTGACTTAGTTTTACCTATTCTTGAACTTCATGTAAATGGAATCATTTGTATTTGTTCCTTTGCCTCTTCTTAAGAAAGCCTGATATAGAACACTTAAATTAAAAAAAAATTACTATGTAATCACTCTTCATATTATAAAAAGATCACCTTTGGTTTTAAAAAAATAATGAATTTTCCTTTGTTTAAAAAATCAATCTGTTCATAAAATTCAAATGTATGTACATAGCAAGTATCTTAAATCAATCTTACATATTTCAAATACACATAAAATTATAAGGATATGATACACATTTTTAGATTATCTGTGATTTCTCTTAATATCAAGTATGCTTTTTAATTTTTCTTTTTCTTTTTTTTCTTTTTTTTGCGGTACGCGGGCCTCTCACTGTTGTGGCCTCTCCCGTTGCGGAGCACAGGCTCCGGACGCGCAGGCTCAGTGGCCATGGCTCACGGACCCAGCCGCTCTGCGGCATGTGGGATCTTCCCGGACTGGGACACGAACCCGTATCCCCTTCATCGGCAGGCGGACTCTCAACCACTGAGCCACCAGAGAAGCCCTTATTTTTATATTTATTAAAAAATTTTAAATTTCATATTGGGATATAGTTGATTTACAATATTGTATTAGTTTCAGGGATACAGCAAAGTGATTTAGTTATACATATTCATATATCTATTCTTTTTCAGATTCTTTTCCCATATATGTTATTACAGAGTATTGGGTATAGTTCCCTGTGCTGTACAGTAGGTTGTTGATTATCTGTTTTATATAAAGTAATGTGTATCTGTTAATCCCAACCTCCTAATTTATACTCCCCACCACCTTTCCCCCTGGTAACCATAGTTTGTTTTCTAAGTCTGTGAGTCTACTTCTGTTTTGTAAATAAGTTCATTTGTATCACTTTTTAGATTCCACACAGAAGTGATATCATATGATATTTGTCTTTGTCTGACTTACTTCACTTAGTATGACAATCTCTGGGTCCATCCATGTTGCCGCAAATGGCATTATTTCATTCTTTCTTATGGCTGAGTAATATTGCACTGTATATGTACCACATCTTCTTTATCCATTCATCTGTCAGTGGACATTTAGGTTGCCTCCATGTCTTGCCTATTGTAAATAGTGCTGCAGTGAACATTGGGGTGCATGTGTCTTTTCAAATTATGGTTTTTTGCGGATATATGCCCAGGAGTGGGATTGCAGGATCAAATGGTAGCTCTATTTTTAGTTTTTTAAGGAACCTCCATACTGTTCTCCATAGTGGCTGTATCAATTTACGTTCCCACCAACAGTGTAGGAGGGTTCCCTTTTCTCCACACCCTCTCCAGCATTTACTGTTTGTAGACTTTTTAATGATGGCCATTCTGACTGGTGTGAGGTGATACCTCATTGTAGTTTTGATTTGCATTTCTCTAATAATTAACAATGTTGAGCATATTTTCATGTGCTGTTGGCCATCTGTACGTCTTCTTTGGAGAAGTGATTTCTCTTTATTTTTGCTCATGTGCATACCATACCAAATTATATAGAACAGGGGTCCCTTACATCATAAATCACATAAGATCCTTTGTTTTGAAACACAATTTTAATTTTCTGTTGTTATTTTTGAAGGCTGGGTTTAGTTGGTATTCCTTCAAGGAGTATGGCAGTAATTCTTTTTGATGGAAAAAGAGGATATGATCTGACAGGATTTTTTCTTTCAGTGCCTGTAAGGAATCTTTTGAAATAGTTTTCCAGGTAGTAAAACGTTTAATGCCGTTTGGATGCACTGTAGTTTGTGAAGCTGACAAGCAACATCTCTTTGGAGTGGTTGTGAAACAAATCCTGGGACAGATTGACTTGTTACTTAGTCCACATCTGTTGCCTAGACAAAAACTAAACATTTCAAAATACTTGTGCAAACGCCACAAACAAGTGATGCCTGGGGATTACGCTATTAAAGCAGAAGCACCAGGACCACGTTTAGATGATAAAGGTTGCAGAAACAATATCCACTTAATAGGAGATTTTTATTGTAGGTTTTCTGAGTCTAATATACGGTAAATGCATTAACAAAGAGAAAGTCTTGTACTCTAAGTTTAGAAATTATTTTTACTTGCAATATTCAGCAATTTGCATTGTATTTTGGTCTAAAGGGTATACCCCTTATTATTTGGCTTTCATCAAAGCAATTTAGTGCCACATGTGAATGAAAACTGGGTTAGATCTGTCGTAGTAGCTGAAGGTTAGGGTGACACAGGGAAACATAAAATGCCAATCTTTGTGCCTAAGTGTTTTTTTTTTTAACCTATGTTCTCACATGCTTTTTTTGGTTTTTTTTTGACATTAATTTTTACTGCTTTTTCTCTTACTAATGGTAAGAGGGCTTTAGTTGTTTTTTTTAATGTATAACATAACACATTGATTTTTTCCCCCGTTATTTATTTAAGTTTTTGGCTGTGTTGGCTCTTAGTTGTGGAACACAGGATCTTCGTTGAGGCATGCGGGATCTTTTGTTGGCGGCTCGTGGGCTCTTCGTTGCAGTGCGTGAGCTTCTCTCTAGTTGTGGCACGCAGGTTTTCTCTCTCTAGTCGTGATGCGCGGGCTCCAGAGTGTGTGGGCTCGGTAGTTTTCAGCACGTGGGCTCTCTCATTGAGGTGCCCGAGCTCAGTAGTTGTGGTGTGCGGGCTTAGTTGCCCCGCGGCATGTGGGATCTTAGTTCCCCAACCAGGGATCGAACCCGCGTCCCCTGCATTGGAAGGCAGATTCTTTACCACTGGACCACCAGGGAAGTCCCTCATATTCACAGAGGTATTTTGTTGTCTGGGTGGTGATATCTACAAATCATATAAAGGAATATTTGTTATAGCATCTGCTGTTATACTAAGGATCATTCATTACATAATTTTGGGGAGTGAATAGGTTATAGGAAAAAAAAAAAGGATTCTTTTGGCCAAACAGGAAGGATTTTCTATTTTGTTGGACTCAGTGGGAGGAAAAAAAAATCCTGTTGGAGATTTATGTATTTGAAGGGGTACAGGTCATGATAGTTGAGAAATTAGGAATTCAGGGAGCCTCTTTCATCTTTTTCTGTTTTCATGAATTCTCATGATCTAACATCGTCCTCTTTGGCTGTAAGTGACATTTATTTTCAGTCTTGATTTTGAAATGCTGTTACTTTAATTATATATATAGTGAAAAATAATATAATTCCCCATAGATGACTTGATTGTCAAAGTCATTTCTTCTGCCCATCTTGTTGGAAATACTCAGTACTTTTTCATCTATAACCAAGGTTATCTTTATCTTTCTGAACTGTCAGTGGTGTGGTGACATATGTAGTGATGCAAATCTGGGACTCCCAATGCTGTGGGTTAGAGATTACAATAAAAATACAGAAGTGAATTTCAGAAGCAACGTGCATTTTAGATTTTCCAGAAGGCTTTAAACAGATTATAGGTAAAGTGTTGACTCATAGTTTTAGTTTTTAATCAATCTGTATCTTGATTGAAAAGGAAAGACCCTCCAGAACTTTATTGTCTTCATTGCATTCGAATCCCAGTTCTATGACTTACTGAGTCGGGAACTGTTAATGGGCCCAGTTTATGCCTCTAGCTGACCTGGCTCTGCCTCAGTTTCCCCATCTGTAAAGTGGGGATACTGCTGCCCATATGAATCAGTTGTTGGGAAGATTAAAAGCCCAACTTATTTTCAACATACTAGCCCAGTTCCTGGCTCCATAATAGTTGATACTTTTATTATTTTTATGCTAAGAACACTGTGTTGTATTAGTGGAAGCCAGGCAGACTTTATTCAGTTCCTGTTGTTATCACATATCAGCTGCATGGGACCTCGGCCAGGTCACTTAACTGACTCTGAGTCTCAGTTTCCTCGGTTGTAAAATAGGAATCCTAATATTTACCATTCACAGTTGTGAAGAAAAACGATAATATATTTATAGTGCATAGCATAGGTCTTGGCACGTCATAAGCTTTCAGCAAATGATAGTTGCTGTTGTCATTATGGTTTTTGGTATTATCATTTTTATTATTATTTGATGATGTGTCTACATCGCAAAATTTCTGCTGCCATTTCCATAGCCCAGCTACTGTTATCTCTCTCTGGATTATTGTAATAGCCCTTTAACCCTTCTCTCAATGTTGGGATAAAGACCCTAGATCATGATCTGTCCTTTGCCTACCCCCCTACCTCCCGCCCCCATTTTCCCACGTTGCTTTCCTGTAAATCTTTCTGTGCTTTGGCCACCACGGACTTTATTCATTTCTTCCAATATGTTATGCTACTTCTTTGCACAGGGCCTTTGCATATGCTGTTTTTTTTCTCCTTGAAATAGGCCTGACCTCTTTTTCCCTTCCCTTCTACTTCTTCACTTCCCTCCCTATCCCCTTATTAAATATCCTCATAGGTCCTTGTACTTAATTCTTTAAGTCATTTGTCATGTTAAAATTTTTTGTGCTCACTTAATGAATTCCATGCCCTTTCCCCACCACCCCCCAGACTATAGGTTCTGAAAGAGTAGAGGTACTGTCAGATTTGGATCACCACTGGGCCTTCATTTAGTTCCCCTCCACAGTCATTTGTTATGGGAGGGAGGGAATGACTGGATGCATGACTGAGATGGGAATAGAAAATAACTGGGTAACATTTGAGGAAATAGACGAGGTAGTGGGGTGTGAGGCTCATCGCTGGGGAATGCAGAAACAGGCATATTAGCTCATGGTCTGGCACGCCGCAGAGGAAGAATTGTGTGTTTGCACAGGAGGAGAAACTGTGCGAATGAAGAAATGCAGGGAGGAAGGAAGAAGCTTAGCAGGAAATAGTTGTGGAGGATTGTAAAGAGGAAATAACTGAGAAGTGACTTGATAGAAAATTGTGCATTTATTTCCTCTGCTGTAGCTCTTATTTTTCTGGTGTACACATTTGACACCTTTGGTTTTTTTTTTTTTTTTTTGAGTCTAATTTGTAGTATTCTCTTTTTTTCCCTCCTAGGATGCCATGTCCATTTATTTACACAAACTGATACACCAAAAATGAGCAAACAGACAATGGTAATGTAGCCTGCACGTTGTTTTCTCTTCCTAGGACAAACTCTTCCTCCCCTTTGTCAGTTTCTTTCCCTGTCTTAGTAGTTCTTCTGTCAAAAGTACACTTTTATTTTCTTGTGGTCCTCTACTCTGAAATGGATTTAAATCCCCTTCCCCTGCTCCCCTTACCGTTTATAATGTTTAAAGATTCAACATTGGCGTCTCATTTCAGCTGTTCATGTCACTATAATGAAGGGGGGTGGTGGATTTTTCAGGGCAGAAATCTCTTCGAGACCACTGTCAGGTGCTGGGTGGTTGCAGGGGGTGAAGAACTAACTGCACATCTCTAAGTTGAGTGTTTTTCTTTTTTAGTCTCTAACCTTTTCTTCTAGCGTTATGTTAAATTAAGATGTAATTCACAGAACATCAAATTCACCATTTTGAAGTATATACTTCACTGGTTTTTAGTTGGACTTTCTTGTTCAGTCATCACTATTATCTAATTCCAGAACACTTCCATTATCTCCAAAAGAAGCCCTGTACTTTTCAGTAGTTAGTTCCAACTCTCCTTTCTCCTGTCCCCTGGCAACCATTTATCTACTTTCTGTCTTTATGGATTTGCTTACTGGATATTTCATATAAATGACATTATGCAACATATGGCCTTTTTTTTAGCTTCTTTCACTTAGCATGAAGTTGTCAAGGTCCATCTTTGTTGTAGCTTGTGTCAGTACTTCATTCCTTTCTATGGCCAAGTAATATTCCATTGTAGTGCTATTCCACATTTTGTTTATTCATTCCTCAGTTGATGGACATTTGAGTTGCTTCCACTTTTTGGCTGTTATGAGTAATGCTGCTCCGAACATTTGTGTGTATGTTTTTGTGTTGTAATATATTTTCATTTTTCTCAGGTAGTTACCTACAAGTGGAATTGCTGGGTCATATTGTAACTCTATGTTAAAACTTTTGAAGAACTTTTAGACTGTTTTCCATAGCAGCTATACCATTTTACATTCCCACTAGCAATGTACTAAGGTTCTAGTTCCCAGTTTCTCCATATTCTTGCCAACACTTGTTATTTTCAGTTTTTTTTAATTGTAGTCATTTTAGAGTGTGTGAAGAGTCTTTATGTCTGACTTTTTAAATGGTGGGGCTTGATCCTTCCCCCCACCTCTGCCACTGCCTCTTTCATTTTAAAAAATGGATATTGTTCTTGTCATTTTTATTAGATTTTGAAATGAACCTTTGCTAGGACTGAGGGAATCTTGAATAGTATTTGAAATACTACTTTATGGTTGGGAAACAACATGCTTCGAGAAAGTAACTGGACCAGAAAATAGAAGTTATGGCCTACAAATTAGGATTTATTCTACCAAACTAAGCCTCAAGTAAATATTCTCATGTATAAATTATAGAAACCTATCATTATATGAAAAAAGTCAAAAAAGAAATTTGGTAATAAAAATTTGTGTCCCTCTTTGGTTTGGTTTCTTTTCCTTGTGTCTCTCTATGGTTTGGTTTCTTTTCCTTTGGTTTCCTTTCTTTTCTTTTTTTTTTTAACTTTAAATACTTTTTCGGCCATCATATGCTATTTCCATGATGATTAATAAATTCATTTATAGACTAATCTTGTAAGATCTTTTAAATCCCATAGAAAAAGCTCTGTTAACATTAGCCAACCCCATTTTTATTCTGTTGTTTCAAGTGGAAACATCATGGCTAAGGGCCCAGCATTAAGAAGCTTGAACAATTATAGACTCTTTATCTTCCCATTCATTAGATATAATTTAGTATTTAAAGAAATAAAATTGCTCAATTTCAGTTAAAGTTTAGCTGTCTTAACCCTTTCTAATATTCTCTATATGGCTTTTCATTGTAAACCCTGAACATGTCAAATCAACAGCAATATATTTTTGTTACTCTCTAGTATAAGATCAACACTATCACCCATAAACATGTCATGAGCACTTGTATTATGTGTGGAAACTGATCTCTGATCTTTAGGAGCTTACAGTTGAATACAGAGGACATTGATGCCAGTAGATATTATGGATGTAAAGCATTTCCTCTTTGATGGAAGAGGCAACTATGATATAATTGACATGGGGATTTTAAGATATCATTTCCAGATTTCATGCAGTAGGGAAACACACTGAACTCTGGTTATTCCAGGGAAAGAAAATTAGGAAAAATGTTGGAAGGAGACAAATATTTGTTGACGACCTACTGAACAACAAGCTGTGTTTGGAGATTGATTATGTGAAGTATGGTGGGTGAGAGCTTGGGCTCTTGAAATCAGATGGCTTCAGTTTGAATCTTGGCTGTGACAACTCTCATTTGTGAAAATGAGAGTGAGTGCCCACAATCCATAAGGGTGTTGTAAGGATTGGAAGGAATCAATTTAAATGACTCCTCTATTCAGTGCCTGGCACATAATGGGCATTCAAATAATGTTTATAGTTTTGTCAGAATTTTTTGTAATTATAGTTATTTTAAATTTAATTATTAAAACCATTACTTAAGAAAAGTGGTATTACATACATTTTTAAACGAGAAAATGAGGCTTAAATAATCAAGAAATTTGCCTATAGCAATGGTTCTCACCTGGGGATGATTTTGACACCCCAAGAGACATTTGGCAACATCTAGAGAGAGGGCTTTGGTTGTCACATCTGGGGTACACGGTGATACTGACATCTAGTGAGTAGAGGCCGAGGATGCTGCAGAACATTCTGCAATGCACAGGACAGCCTGTATGACGAAGAATTATCCAGACCAAAAGGTCAGTAGTGCCAAGGTTAAGAAACCCTAGCCAAGAGTCATGGACCTTCTAGGAAAAGGAGTAGGATTTGAACCAACTTTTCTCAATCATATGTTTATATTTTCCCCTTGAAACCATTTCATTTCTTCATGAGAATCCAAGGAGTGAAATAAAGTAAGTTTTGACAAGTCCCTTTAAGATAGTCTGGTGGCTTGGGACTGAAATAATGGCTTCATGGAGAGGGTGACAAACCAAGTCCAGAGAAACTGAGGTGATTTATTCTTTCACCATTCATTCATTCATGTATTGACTTGCTATTCATGTTTTAATTAATGTGTTGATCATTAAATTCTCCATACACTTAGTGAGCACCAACTCTGTGCTAAGTAATGGTCTGTATTCTCATGAAACGTCTATTCCTCTAGCCACACAACTCTCAGAAATGGAAGAGAACATTTCTGAAATGTAGCATAAGAAGTGAAAAAAAAAAAAGATTCACTATAAGAAAATCCAGTTTATGAAGTTGTCTCATTTGAATCCTCACATTGATCTTTGTTCGTTTATTCATTGACTGCTCAAACGTATGTATGCATGGTATCCTCTTTTTTTTTTGCGGTATGCGGGCCTCTCACTGTTGTGGCCTCTCCCATTGCGGAGCACAGGCTCCGGACGCGCAGGCTCAGCGGCCATGGCTCACGGGCCCAGCCGCTCTGCGGCATGTGGGATCCTCCCAGACCTGGGCACGAACCCGCATCCCCTGCATCGGCAGGCGGACTCTCAACCACTGCGCCACCAGGGAAGCCCCTGCATGGTATCCTTTTGCTAGGAAATGTGTTAGGTCCTGGCACTGTATACTCAAGGAAATCTGTCTTCTGTTGAACTTTGCATAAATCCTTATATAGCCTTCAGAAAGAAATTGCAGTTTTATCATTCTCATTACCAGTAAAAATCTTTTTAGAAACAGGAGCTATATTGGTCTGTGTTTCATATGACTCCTGAAATGAGGTTAATGCTTGGAAAAGAAAGAATCTTCCTTGGCTATTGACTGAGCCTTGTGGTTTACTCTTAATAATTATTTTAGTATGAAAGAGTTTGCTGGGTTTTGTGGGAAGTATCATAAAATACCTAATTTTCCTAAAAAAATGCTTGACTTATAAAAAGAGATTGGAATACAGCAATTCTGTTTTTTAAAAAAGTCTCTATTCTGATAGAAATTCCTTTAGTGACAGAAAGCAAGTGTGCACATGTATACACGCACACACACACACACACCCTCAAAAAGATGTATCAAAGGCCTTGATTCTTAACAGTTTGTACTTTTATCCCATGAAAAAGCAAGAATTACTACTCATATTATTGTTATTACAAATTTCATTGACCTAATAGCTCTTTTTTTTTTTTTTTTTTAAGTAACCACAAATTTCCCCATAGTGAGGAAGAGGCAAACAGTTTCCTTGATGCTGGGAAGTCCCTTTCTTAGAAATGTATATTCATCATGGATGAGCTAGGCTAATTTTTTTTTGGTTTGTTTGTTTGTGTTCTAATTGAAATAGAAGAAAGAGTTTGTGAGGCAGATATACCCTGTGCTATCCAGAGGAAGGACTGAGTCAGCACCACAGATCGGTTTCATCGGTCACTCTTGTGTAGTCCGAGCCGTTTAAACAGTTTAAAAGTACATGCACTGAGAAGCTTCATTCTTTACTATGAGACAGCCAACTCTACGATCTTTCTGAAGTTCTAAAAATATATATAACCATTTGTCATGACAGATAGTATTATATTTTGTTTCTTGATCAATTTTTGCCAGTTTGGTTTGTCTCCCCTGCCCCTCACATCAACAATTAATCTCTCTGAAACCTCTGCACACTTTTGGGGTTGAGGCCCCCCCTTTTATTCTGGCTCCCCTCAACCCTTTCCCCATTGTTTACCACTTACATTTTTTCTCTATGATTCTTCCATGTCCAACATTGAAAAAGTTTTTTATGTTTAAATCTCTTTAAAAAATACACATTAGCACTTGATATTTTTGTGTTTATTTTTTAACTGAAATTTTGGAAAGTTTACATACACAAGCGCACTTAAGAGTTGATAGTTTCAGGGCTTCCCTGGTGGCACAGTGGTTAAGAATCCACCTGCCAATGCAGGGGGACACAGGTTCAAGCCCTGGTCCGGGAAGATCCCACATGCTGCGGAGCAACTAAGCCCGTGAGCCACAACTACTGAAGCCTGCATGCCTAGAGCCCGTGCTCCGCAGCAAGAGAAGCCACCGCAATGAGAAGCTCCCACTCACTGCAAGTAGAGAAAGCCCGCGCACAGCAATGAAGACCCAACGCAGCCAAAAATAAATAAATAAATAAAAGAAAAGAAAGAGTTGATAGTTTCAAAATGTGGTTTGTGTTTGTAGTATATGAGGGCAAGATTTTTCATTTGGCACTAATGTGTTTCCTCGCGAATTCATTTTCTTCTGCTTTTCTAGAGCCTCTGAAGGCTCTCAGAGGGGCCCTGAGGGGCAGAGACCATCCTGAGGGAGGGAGTTCTGAGTCCAAGGAGAACCACGGGTGTTGGCTGTCTTGTGGTAAGCCCAGCATGATGTAGTCCTAAGACTTCACCATGCAAATCTTGTCCCTTGAAGTTGAAAAGCTGTGAAACAATTTTGTTCTACTCATTAGAAGAGTGAAACCACAGTGGGGTATATGTGGAGGTCTTACAGCTGTAGTACACGTGTACTGCTAGTGATTCTAAATCTAGTTTTTAAATAAAGCTTGCCAATTTCTGGATGTCTTATAGAGACAGATGTTACAGGAATCACTCTCTGACTTTCACGCTTGTTGTATTTAAGCTAACAAGAAACTGAGTCTATAAAATGACATAATTTTGTCTTGTACCTTTTTCTCACCTGATAATTTCCTTTTGCCGTCTTAGCTAACCAGTTCAAATTAGAAAAATAATTCCTCTATTGCCACAAGTTTCTTAACATCCTCTCCATTTTTTCCCGATTTGAGATATTTTGTTCTTGTTAGATAGAAACTAGAATTTTAAAGTAATATTTTAACAAATATTCACTATTTTACCTAAAATTTTGAAGATAACTTGGTATTTTAAAGGCACTTCAGCTAAAAACAAGAAGCTCTCTACAGTCTCCACTAGCTCTGATTATTTAAAGATTTGTTCTCTTTTTCTGGGGTGGAGGGAAAAAGCGTGAGGCCTTCCCTGACTACCTGATGTTATACTAAATCACAGCTACCTGTTGGTTTCTGTCATAGTGATTAAGAACATCCATGAGCACGTATTTTCATCATTTTGCTTATTTGCTTGTTTATTGTCATCTTTTCCACTAGACAATACATGCTATAAGGGCAAGAAGAATGTTCATTTTGTTCACTATACCTCAATACTGAAAACATTCATGATATGTAATAGACACTTAAGTAGTTGGTGAATGAATAAATGCATTTTTAGAAGAATGGATATAGAGTTATTATAATTTAGTCCATTTAATGTGAACTAGTTATGTGAAAAACTACCTTGCAAAAGCAAATTTGGGGTTCAGGGTATCTGTTTGAAGTAATAAACTTATTTATTTTTTAAACTGAGGGATTTTACTATTGTGTTTTTAGAAATGAGGTTTTTAGAAATGAGGAATTCATTTCATAATAAAATGTTCTTAACATTGAGGGTCAAGAGCCAATTTATAATTTGAAGCTAAGGATTCTTTTCTGGAAAAATATATTTAGCTCATTTAAAATTTATGCATGTAACAATAAAATTTATGGACCTTTATAGGTAGACCCTTGAACCCATATGCTAAGAACTCAGGCTGTTCTCTCTGAAGCTTTGTATAAAGAACAAATCTCTGAATCCCACTACTGGGCATATACCCTGAGAAAACCATAATTCAAAAAAAGTCATGTACCACAATGTTCACTGCAGCTCTATTTACAATAGCCAGGACATGGAAGCAACCTAAGTGTCCATCGACAGATGAATGGATAAAGAAGATGTGGCAATATATAGAATGGAATATTACTCAGCCATAAAAAGAAACGAAATTGAGTTATTTGTAGTGAGGTGGATGGACCTAGAGGCTGTCATACAGAGTGAAGTAAGTCAGAAAGAGAAAAACAAATACCATATGCTAACACATGTATATGGAATCTAAAAAAAAAAAAAAGTTATGAAGAACCTAGGGGCAGGACAGGAATAAAGATGCAGACATAGAGAATGGATTTGAGGACACAGGGAGGGGGAAGGGTAAGCTGGGACGAAGTGAGAGAGTTGCATGGACATATATACACTACCAAATAAAATAGCTAGCTAGTGGGAAGAAGCTGCATAGCACAGCATGATCAGCTCGGTGCTTTGTGACCACCTAGAGGGGTGGGATAGGGAGGGTGGGAGAGGCAAGAGGGAGATATGGGAATATATGTATAGCTGATTTACTTTGTTATAAAGCAGAAACTAACAGACCATTGTAAAGCAATTATACTCCAATAAAGATGTTAAAAAAAAAAGAACAAATCTCTGAGAATTTAAAGATGGAACTTTTATACTTAAAACTCTGTGAGCCTATGGACTTGTAATTAAAACCGCAGTTATTGTTAGATTGGTTCCATGTGTAATTAAGACAGGAAAAAATACAAGCCAGTAAAATGAGTAATGCAAGGAAATTCTGATGCACTGCTTCCTTTTGAAGAGGTTTTTACACATTCATCCCTGTCTAGTTCTCTGTTGAAGATTCTTATCTTGGATGCCTAAATTGTTCAGAATTTTCATCATAAAGGAAAACAGTTGAAGTGGCCTGCCTTTTCTTGGGGAAGCTCTCCAGGAAAGTATTTCTAGCTGGGCCAGATTCTCTCTTAACTTTATATGATTTCCCCCAGCGTGTTGGTTGGTGGTCTTATTGCCTGATTTCTCTTTTATTTAAAATTCCTGTGTGCCGTTGTAGCTTTCTGGAGCTATATTAGGGATGACCTAGCACACCTCAGACCTGAGGAATGCTTGGATGTTATTTTATGGCCTTTGGCAGTCAGTGGATTTCTTACTTCTTTCTGTCTGATTAATGGGGAATTCAGAGCTATAGTTAGGAGATAGTTCACCTAAACTATTACTGCTTTGATGGATTTAATGATAAAATGTTGGCTAGTGCCCAAAGCAGATACATGAACTGTGCTCAATTTTACATTTACCTTGTGAAAGGCAGTTATGCAACAAATGCCATATATATATTTTTTATAACTGGTGGTTTTTATTAATTGATTTTTGGCTGCGTCTTCGTTGCTGCACGTGGGCTTTCTGTAGCTGCGGTGAGCGGGGGCTACTCTTGGTTGCGGTGCGCGGGCTTCTCATTGTGGTGGCTTCTCTTGTTGCAGAGCACGGGCTCTAGGCGCGCAGACTTCAGTAGTTGTGGCTCGTGGGCTCTAGAGGGCAGGCTCAGTAGTTGTGGCACACCGGCTTAATTGCTCCATGGCCTGTGGGATCTTCCCGGACCAGGGATCGAACCCGTGTCGCCTGCATTGGCAGGCGGATTCTTAACCACTGCGCCACCAGGGAAGTCCCTACAAAAACCTTTTGTATTGATTAAAGCCAATTAATAAATGGAAATGTAATTTAATTTGTTCCTCACCTATGGTTGAATGTGATGAGTCTTGATTTCCTACAATGACATATATACAGGCAACACCTTCGTTTACTAAGTGCAATAATTAAGGCAGAACATTTTTTGCTGCACCTCTGTGGTGGATAAACCACTTCGATACCTTTATTTGGGTCAAAGTGTTCTTTATACAGCCTTTGAGGTACTGACCTTATCAAAGCAGTTGATCTTCCAGTGACCCATTTTGGAATAATATGGACACAATGGT
The DNA here is from genome assembly GCF_025265405.1 of Mesoplodon densirostris. Classification (NCBI taxonomy): domain Eukaryota; kingdom Metazoa; phylum Chordata; class Mammalia; order Artiodactyla; family Ziphiidae; genus Mesoplodon; species Mesoplodon densirostris. The sequence continues at coordinate 89,453,117 of NC_082670.1, forward strand.
GCTTCTCTAGAGTTGATCTAAAGTATTGTGTATTTAGTAACTAAGCAAAGTTATTCTCAGTGCCAAAGACTATTAAGACTTGGCTATATATTTGATGGTTCTCCCTGTTTAGCAGTTTGGTATGTTGGAAAGCTACTTGGTAGATCTTTTTTTTTCTTTATATGAATATATAGATTATATTAGATTTTTTATTATATTAGATTTTTTTATTATATTAGATTATATTAGATTTTATACTCGTCAATAGTTCAGTCAGTATTTATTGATTGCTTTATATAGCTGCTCTAGCAGTAGTTACCAGGATTCAATGGTGAATCAAAACCAGGAGAACCATATAGGTTTTAGTCTAACTGGGTATCTTTTGGAAGGCAAAGGTGGTATGCTTAGTAATTATTCTATGATAACAAGTGTAAACTGGGATTATTCCACGAAAATTGGGACTAGTGGGTCACTTTAGTTCACACAGGCAGGGTCTCTGTCCTCATGGAGCTTGTAGTCAATGGAGGAGATGGAAGTTAATCCAATAATCAGATAATCAGACTTCCCTGGTGGTGCAGTGGTTAAGAATCCACCTGCCAATGTAGGGGACACGGGTTCGAGCCCTGGTCTGGGAAGATCCCACATGCTGTGGAGCAAATAAGCCCGTGCGCCACAACTATGGATCCTATGCTCTAGAACCTACGAGCCACAACTACTGAGCCCATGTGCCACAACTACTGAAGCCCTCGCGCCTAGAGCCCATGCTCTGCAACAAAAGAAGCCACCGCAATGAGAAGCCCGTGTACCGCAACAAAGAGTAGCCCCCGCTCGCCGCAACCAGAGAAAGCCCGCGTGCAGCAATGAAGACCCAACACAGTCAAACATAAACAAACAAACAAATAAATAAATATATAAAAAATAGTCAGATAGGGCTTCCCTGGTGGCGCGGTGGTTGAGAGTCTGCCTGCCGATGCAGGGGACATGGGTTCGTGCCCTGGTCTGGGAAGATCCCACATGCCGTGGAGCAGCGGCTAGGCCCGTGAGCCATGGCCGGTGAGCCTGTGCGTCCGGAGCCTGTGCTCCGCAACGGGAGAGGCCACAACAGTGAGAGGCCCCTGTACTGAAAAAAAAAAAAAATAATAAAAAAAAATAAATACCAATTTATAGTTGTTAAAAAATTATAAAAGACCATATAATAAGGGAATTTGACCTGGCCATGGGGTTAGGGAAGGCCTTCCCAAGGAAGTAAATTTTATGCTGAGTTCTGGTAGAATATTTCGGAAGGAAAAAGCATGTGCAAAAAGCTTTAGGGTGGGAAGGGAGTATGATGTGTTCCAGGAACAGTAAGACGGGAGTGACACAAGCATAGACCTCAGTGTAGAGCATGTGTAGGATGAGGCTAGGAAGCCACACCACACAGAGCCTTGACTGCCCTGGAAGGATTTAGATCTTTACCCCAACCGAAATGGCAAGGTATTATAGAATTTAAAGGGGGGGCGGTCAGGTAGGTGGAAAGGTCACATGAGCAGGCTTGGTTTTTGAAAGATCGTTTGGGCTGCAGTGTGAAGAAGAGATTGAGCAGGGGTGGGTGGGGTAAGACAGGACTGGGGGCAAGAGGAAATCTGGGGAGAGTGGTGAGATAGTTTTTGTGTTAGTCCAACCAAGAGACAACGGTGACTTTAACTAGGATGGTAACTTATGGTGGAGTTAGAGCAAATGACTGGATCTGAGAGGTATTTAAGAGCAAAACTCAAAAGGACTTGGAAAGAGGGTCTTATGGGGAATGAAGGGTGTTCGGAATTCTTTTGTGCCCACCTGTGATGATATGCAGTTCTCTTGTATCCACTCAGCCTGTGTCAAAAATTAAAAACGGCAACACTGAGCAGAAACCACAGAACAGATAGAACCAGGTTCACTGACTTCTGAGAAGTGACTGGAGATGGTTCCTGAGAAGTCAGAGACTCAGAAAATATCTTAACTATTTGGCATCGTCAGCATACCCTGTAGTGTGTGGTGGAAATATAGCACAAAGAATGAGCTGTGTCGGGGGGAGAGTACAGCTCCTTACATTCTTATGCAAGAGTTGAACTATATAGTATGATCCGAACCAGTATTGCTGTGTGATTGATTTCTTACCCTGATCTCTACTCAAGTAACCTGTAGGGCAGCATGACTAAGGTCTCATTTAGGGTGCTAAAACAATAATTTTGTAAATAATACCCTGGTGCATTGAAGGGGTTAAGGTAAGGATGCCCAGACGCTTCATCTGTGATCAGGGTGCACCTTAGACATTGGACCCAACTAGTTTATCACATGGTTCTTTCACAAGGCTGTTGCTCATATTGAAGTGTGATGTAATAGAACTTTTGAATTAAAAATAAAAACCCACAGGGTCACGTGAGTGTGGATAAACACTAGGGAACTAAGTATATCTTTCTTTGTAGAACATAGTGTTGTGGGTAGAAGACTTTTGCTTTTGCACGTGCTATAGCATCAGGCTGACATTAGTATTTATGTATTTGCCTGATGATGAAATAGTAGTTGTTAGTAGCAGTTTGCTTTTTCCCTGTAGTCTGGATTATATCTCATTCATTCTGCCTTCTTGCTGACATGTGGGCATACTTTTTAGCACCAGTTGAACCAGGCCTGTTTCTGGGGCTGTCTTGCAATCTTAGCTCAGATACTGTACTAAGAACACCAACATTTATATTAACATAAGAGACATTCTGTTTACTCCTTAGATATTAAATACCAATTTTATGGCATTCTGAAATTCTTAAGTGTATCTTAAGTGTTCTTCCAAAAATATTGTTTCATTTAGATAAGAAGAAGCACAGGTTCTTCCATGGGTTTCTCTTCACTTTTGCTTTTAGCTCTTTAATCTCGGTGAATTATGAAATTCTAACCCAGTTTATACATAGAGATCCAGTTTGCATTAGCAGTCTTTTTTTTTTTGGCTTGACTGGAGGTGAGGAAAGATGTTGTTAGGAATTTTCATTTTCTTCTACTGTCTCCTCCTTTTTGTTTTTCTTTTATTTGTAAAGCTTAGTATTTTAAGCAGGCTCATCTGCCTTTGGTCCTCCATCCTGAGCCTGGCATTGGCTAGTTAGGAGAATTGGATGTTGTTTTTCAAAAGCTTAGTACAGATTTTGATAGCTTCTTGAAGGATTTGATACTGAGACTGACCAAGGCCGGTGTTCAGAAATAATTTAGGTGGCTTTGAATATTGCTTGCCAACTCATTGCTTTACTAAGCTTTGAGTCATATTTTAGATTAAATGTGGTTAACTTTTTCCGTTCAATTCTTAAAACTCTACACACTGAGTTAGATATGTGGCTTAAGTTTAAAGTGTGTTTGCCGTAAGTGGGGTTCCTAGATTACTGTCCAGTGTGAATTTGAACAGTCCAAAGATTTATTTGGTGGCAATATGCTCAGATTTTGGAATTAAATAATAGAGCTATTATTCAAAATAACTTTTTTTAACGCATCAGTTTTTTAAAAAATCTTTACTGAAGTATAATTGATTTACAATGTTGTGTTAGTTTCTGGTGTTTAGCAAAGTGATTCTTTTTCATCTTCTTTTCCATTATGGTATTACAGGATATTGAATCTAGTTCCCTGTACTATACGGTAGAACCTTGTTGTTTATTTTTTATAAATTTATTTATTTATTTATTTTTGGCTGCGTTGGGTCTTCATTGCTGCACAGGCTTCTCATTGTGGTGGCTTCTCTTGTTGCAGAGCACGGGCTCTAGGCGCACAGGCTTCAGTAGTTGTGGCTCACAGGCTCTAGAGCGCAGGCTCAGTAGTTGTGGCGCACGGGCTTAGTTGCTCCACGGCATGTGGAATCTTCCTGGACCAGGGCCAGAACCCGTGTCCCCTACATTGGCAGGCGAATTCTTTTTTTTTTTTTTTTCCTTTTGCGGTATGCGGGCCTCTCACTGTTGTGGCCTCTCCCGTTGCGGAGCACAGGCTCCGGATGCGCAGGCCCAGCGGCCATGGCTCACGGGCCCAGCCGCTCCGCGGCATATGGGATCCTCCCAGACCGGGGCACGAACCCGTATCCCCTGCATCGGCAGGCGGACTCTTAACCACTGCGCCACCAGGGAGGCCCGGCAGGCGAATTCTTAACCACTGTGCCACCAGAGAAGTCCCTGTTGTTTATTTTATATGTAGTAGTTTGTATCTGCTAATCCCAAACTCCTGATTTATCCCCCCCACCCCCTTTCCCCTTGGTAACTATAAATTTGGTTTCTATATCTGTGAGTCTGTTTCTGCTTTATAAATAAGTTCATTTGTATCATATTTTAGATTCCACATATAAGTGATATCATGTGATATTTGTCTTTCTCTGTCTGACTTACTTCACTTAGTATGATCATCTCTAGGTCCATCCACGCATTGTTTCATTCTTTTTTATGGCTGGGTAATATTCCATTGCATATATATACCACACCTTCTTTATCCATTCTTCTTTTGGTGGACATTTAGGTTGCTTCCATGTCTTGGCTATTGTGGGTAATGCTACTATGAACATTGGGGAGCATGTATCTTTTTGAATTATAGTTTTGTCCAGGTATATGCTGAGGAGTGGGATTGCTGGATCATATGGCAACTCTAGTTTTTTAAAGGAACCTCCATATTGTATTCCATAGTGACTGCACCAATTTACATCCCCACGAACAGTGTAGGAGGGTCCCCTTTTCTCTGTAGCCTCTCCAGCATTTATAATTTGTAGGTTTTTAATAATGGCCATTCTGACCATTGTGAGGTGATACCTCATTGTAGTTTTGATTTGCATTTCTCTAATAATTAGTGATGTTGAGCATCTTTTCATGTGCCTATTGGCCATCTGTATAAAATACCAGTTTTGATCTTTGATCAAAAGATCAGTTTTGATTAATTCTCTGAAAAGACATGTAATTTCAACATTCTCTGTATGATAAGTGGAGCACATGCATTACTCTAAGTTTATTAGAGTTTTTCTTAGCTTAAAAATCCTCATTCATGACAAGGAAATAATAATGCCTACCTTCAAGAGCCATTATGAGAGATAAATAAGAATATTCATTCATTTGTTTGAGTAACAAACATTTGTTAAGCATCTACAATGTACAAAGCACTGTACTAGACATTGGGATATGACAGGGAACAGCATGAGGTCCTTATCTTCATGGAGCTTATGATCTACTTCATAGTTGTAAAGCACATAGATGAGCAGTAAATGGTAGCTCTAATTGTTGCTGTCCAAAATTTGTCTAAAACTTGTGATCTAAAAGATGTTAAATTATTTGAGAATTTCCCTGATTTTGAATTTGAATTAGAGGTGTTAAAGAATTCCTATAGATATATTTGCACATAAATTTTAAGATTCTAAAGCAGTGATTCTGAACTCTGACTGCACATTAGAATGACCTGGGGAGCTTTTAAGAAACCACAGTACCAGTGTCAGGAGGCTGCCCTCAGGGATTCCAGTATAATTGGTTTAGGGCGGGACATGGGTACTGGCCATTGAGGGGCTTTAAGAAGCTCCTCAGGTGATTTTAATGGGCATCTATGGTTGAGGTCTACTGCTTTACAGGTAGTAATATTTCATGAGTATTTACACATGGTGGTTAATGGTAGATTTGCTAGTGACATACCAGGATGTTTAGCCTGATATGAGAAGAGGAACTCTATCCTTAACTGTGGATTGACCAGTTTCAATGATAGGTTTCAGAATAAAATATGTGGCTTCAAAGAATCGGATATGTGGACTGTAGGTATGACTGCCATGGTGCATCTCTGTCACCTTAGGTAAGTCACTTTACCATGCAGACCTCAGAATTCTCATCTTTAAAATGAGAGATTTGGTTAATGGCAATACTAGCATTTTTCTCTGTTATAATGTATTATTTTAATGCCCCAGTCTATGAATTACCCTGTTACCAGGATGATTTCCCAGCCTGCTGTATTGTCCTCTCCCTTTCCCATAGCTAATCAAACCCGTGGTGGACATCCAACCAAAGTCTGTCAGACCATCATCTGGCCAAAAGACAGCTAACTCACTCTTGAGAGAGTTGGAGTAAAGATAGAAACTTTATTACAGTCTGTGAAGCATGGAAGAATGAGGAAGGGGTAGGGGAGTTTGATGATAACCTTGGGCCACGTCTGGACTGAGGCCGACTGTGTAAAGAGAGCCTAACTAGGGTAGGTGTGTGAGGCGAAGCACAGATGTCATGAGAATGCAGCAAGATGACCCATGAGAGAGACGGCAAGGAGAGCTTTGTCTTTGACCTCATCCCAGTTCCAGTCCCCAGGGTCCCCGCTGTATCATTCCTGTCCTCAGGCAACTGTGAGGTGGCCTGCTGTGTCCTTATCATTTCTCCTTCCTTGTACTCCCCTCAGTGGGTTTCTGTCCTTTGCAACCCCATATGCTTTGAGTAGAACATTAGGTTAGTAGAAACTTTGGAGAAACAAATGGGGCAATGATAAAAATAGAAATGGGGTAAGGAGAATAAGCAAAATAGTGCGATATTGTGGAAAGAATGAGGATAGTGCGTTAGAGTCTTAACTCTGTCCCAAAATAGCTCAGTGACCTTATCCAAGATGCTTGACACTAGCAGGCTGGTCTAAAATGGGAATGGTGCAATCTCATAGGGATGGTGTAATGAAAAATTAGATAACAGTTGTAGAAATGCTTTGAAAAGGTAAAAGGGTATGTCAGGGAGGGGCTCGCCTTGGTAACGTATTTGGAGAAGGCAAGTTTTGAGATGTTTGCTCTTAGAGACAGAGATAGTAGAGAAGAGAAGCAGAGTTATAAAATATGCCTGAAGGACCAAGTTTTTAAGTATTGATTTAACTCTAAGTAGACTATTTCTTTCCTTCTGTCAATTTTTAATTTTCACAGCTTGATTTTTCTTTCACTGGTTATTATTTCATTCTTAGAACTTCTAGTTATTTGTTGCCTAAATTGTTTCATAGGGTTTTTCTGATATATAGTTTTAGATGCAGTTCAGTTTTTTTCATGAAGTTCTGCTGCAAATATGGGTAATATCAACAGAATTCTGTGTGTTATGAGTTAATGATAAAGTTACTGTTTTTCTTTGGCTTCAGTGAAGAGTAAGGATTGGGTCATGAGTGCAAGCGATTTAGCTCGTTGGTTTCCTTCTTGTCCTCAGTTGGCACATCCTAAAATCATTTTGTGGTCTCCCACTCAGTGGGCTGGGCAGACAATGGGAAACGTTTATGATTGGAATCATAGGGGTGTCCAGAGTTCAGGACTGAGGGAAATTGGCCCAGCAGTGAACACGCTTAGCATTTGGAAGCCTGGCTCAGACAGGATTTTCTCATCCTTCTGCGTTACTCTACAAGGTAACTTTTCATGGACACAGTTGGGTAATTAAGAAAGATAAAGTAAGATAAAAGGAAAATTTGATTGGTCAGTAGGTAGAATGTGTACACAGTCTTTTCTATCATTTGTGCATTTATTTACACTGAGTGGAATAATTTTTCCCTCCTGGAAGTGCTCTTATATTTCCTAATGTATTTGGGCATCATTCCCTTTCTTGGAGCCACTTACAAATTCAGTTTATATCAGAGGCACAAACATAAGGATTTTTAAAATAGATTTTACCGCTGGAAAGACCTAGGCCATTTTTCCTTGTGTTCCAAATTGTTTTCTATTGCTTTAATGGAAAAGGAAGATTATCAAATGCTGCTCGTAGATCTGACATTGGACCACGGGTTTCTTGAATCATTAGCAGCTTTTATGGAGTTATCTAGCAGCCAAATATTTAAGATTTCTTTAAAAGGTATGAAGTTTATTATGTCCAGTGAAGTATGAATGGAGCATGCAAAACTGTTCTTTTTAAAAACTTACTGACCAGACTTCCCTGGTGGCGCAGTGGTTAAGAATCCGCCTGCCAATGCAGGGGACACGGGTTCAATCCCTGATCCAGGAAGATCCCACATGCCATAGAGCAACCAAGCCCATGTGCCACAACTATGGAGACTGCTCTCTAGAGCCCGCAAGCCACAACTACTGAGCCCACACGCCACAGCTACTGAAGCCTGCATGCCATAGAGCCCGCGCGCCACAACTACTGAAGTGTGTGTACTCTAGGGCCCGTGTGCTCTAACTACTGAGCCCACGTGCCTCAACTTTTGAAGCCCATGCGCCTAGAGCCCGTGCTCCACAACAAGAGAAGCCACCACAATGAGAAGCCCACACAGCGCAACGAAGAGTGTCCCCTGCTCACCGCAACTAGAGAAAGCCCGCGCGCAGCAACAAAGACTCAGCGCAGCCAAAAATAAATAAAATTATTTTAAAAAAAGACTTACTATAAGTTGATTAAAGTTTATAGAGTTAAGTGCAGTGGAAAATCAGTAATTTTCAGAGGGTGCTTTTGTTTTTTGTTGGTTGGTGTTACGAACAAAAAGTGAAAATATTTAAGGATCACAGATAAAATTCTGTAATAGGGCACTGGAAGAGGGTCACTGATACATTCTTTTTTAGGGACACATTAACTACAGAAACTTAATGGAGGGCTGTTAAGTATTTAATTTAAGTGTCCCTGGAAGATATTATATGCTTATCAATATTACGGTTGAGTATTGTTTCATTTAACCTTCTATTGGTGGGTTAAATGGTATATGATTGGCTCCTAGAAACCAGGAGAAGAGCTATATACCATTCATCAGGTAGTTGTGTGAAAGGGCAACTTCTTGATTTCCCTCTCAGAGAATCAGTTCTCCACAGACTTTTGATCATCTTCCCAAAATGATGCATTCATAGTGTCTGATGACCCAGGCTTGTGGTACATTTTATAAAGTATAACTTAAATATTGATTCATGGCTTCATTCAATAAGTCTTTTTTCCCCATTCTGTATTTTTAACCTGTCAGTTTTACGGCCATTTTTCTCTGTAGTCTGAAATTTTGGTATCTTTATATCCAGAGATGCACCAGCTATTAATTTATTGGTTCATGCAGAAACAAGTGCAATACTTTCAGGTGTCTCTTTCCAGTGGAGTCACATTGGGGTTCACTTAATTTTCCAGAAACAATGTGTAGTAACACATGCAAAGTGTTGCCAACCAAGGATGTCTACCTGAGCCTTGCTGCTCTGGAAATTTTTTGGAGGTCGTGTCATGCCCCTGTGACTGACCTTAGCCACTCTGACTGCACCCACTCCCCCAGCCCTTCCCCCCCCCCCAGCAAAAACAGGTATTCACCCTAAATCACAAAAGTGAGGAAAAGAGTTTAAATAGGTAACAAAAGTTAGGAAAACTTTTCTAGGGTAAACTTTTCTGGTAAACTGGTACAGCATGGCCCAAGGCCTCAGGCATACAGAAAGAGATGTTCACCGTAAGACAGTGTGGCTCAAGAGCTCAGACATACAAAAAAACTCTATCAAGCAGAATATTCCAAGGGCTCCGAGGTTATCGCCTAGAAGCCAGTGAAGGTCAGTCCTGAAGACAGGCCTACCTTTGGAATGTGCAGGGTTTGAGCAACCCAGGCCTGCTGAGTTAATAAGTCTTTCCTGCCCACATATCTAGTAATATTTTATTAAAGGATAATCATTGTGAATATTATGCTGTTGCATCTCTGGATTTTGTTGCCTTCCTTTAAGAAAGGTTGAGTTTTCTCCTGGCAGGCAGTTAGTTTACTTGGGCATCAGCTTGATTCTGTTGAGGTTGTTTTTATATTTTGTGAGAGTGGATCTTGTGTAGTCTTATCGTAGGCCTGGTTTATCCCTTCTCTCCACAAAGGCCGTACCTTTCTGGACAGTAGGTATGGCCTTTCTGGAGTCTCCACTGAACGCTGCAGGTGTTTAATGAAGTCTCAGGCAGTTTGGCCTTTGTCTCCCTGTGCTCCGTGAGCTCTGAAAGCTGTTCTGCTTATAGCTTCCCAGTAGAGGTTTTTTTTTTTCCTGGTAGTCATTCTTCTCTGGTAGTTATTCTTTGCCCAGCCTTGCAGAGTTTCACCCTCTGCACTTGTGTATTGCTATTGAGCTAAAGGCTCAGGGAGACCCATAGGAAGATTTCAGGTTTCTATTTTTTGCACAACTCCTTCCTTTCCTGTACTCTGTCTTGCATATCCCAGCTACCTCATTCTCCCCACATTTCAACCTTTTCTTCTCGGCTCACTGAGATTGCTCTGCACTGCCTAGGTTGCTCCTCTCTGCCTCACAATCTGGAAAGTACTTCTAGGTAGAACTCTTAGGTGGCTATATTGCTCATCTCATTTGTTTCTCTTCCTTCAGGGATCACAGTCCTGAAATGCCTGTTGTTTAATGAGTGAAAACTGTTGTTTCATATATTTTGTCTGATCTTCTAGTTAATTACAGTGGGAGAGATAATGTGGTACCAGTTACTCTGCATGATTGAAAGTGGAATTTTTTTCTAATGTAATTTTTATGTAATGGTTAAGATCAGAGGTTGAGATTCAGACACGTGGACTTCAAATTTAGTGTCCAGCATTTACTATCTTTTGATCTTTGGCAGTTTATTAACGTCTCTCTGACTTAGTTGCCTTATCTGCAGAATGGACATAGTAATATCTAAGTCATAGGGTTTTATGAGCACTATTTTTTATAGTGCAAGTAAAATGCTTAGTGTAGCTCCTGATACATGTTAAGGCTCGATCTATGATGTTGATGATGATGACGACGATGACGGTAATGATAGTGATGGTGGTGGTGGTATTTGGCTGTATTTGCGGCATTAAATGAGGATGTTACATGGGAAAAAAGTGCTGTTAGGTTAGAAAGTCAAGGTACCACATTTCTTGTGGCAGTTAAGTGTCCCCGAAGTGTGATAGGATCAAGGAGAACATAGACATTTTCCGTTCCTCTGCTTGAAGAACTGTCAGAGAAGTTACAGAAAAATTCACTAATGACTTCCAGGCATGGTAGCCAAGAGTTGATGCTTGTTCTGAAACTACTCATATAGACTTTAGGGATGCAAAACTCCTGAAGACTGTGCAAAATGCCTTTGAAAATCAACCTGATTATATCTTTAATGTTTTGTTTCTTAGGCTGTGTGATGGATGTGTTTATTATATTTGTCCTCGTTCTTTTTGGTATACCTGAAATGTTCCATAATTTTAAAAACTTGTCTTACCCCTTCACATAATCCTGATGTGCATGTTTAAAAAAACTATTGAGGGCCTCCCTGGTGGCGCAGTGGTTGAGAGTCCGCCTGCCGATGCAGGGGATACGGGTTCGTGCCCCGGTCTGGGAGGATCCCATATGCCGCGGAGCGGCTGGGCCCGTGAGCCATGGCTGCTGGGCCTGCGCATCCGGAGCCTGTGCTCCGCAACGGGAGAGGCCACAACAGTGAGAGGCCCACATAACGCAAAAAGGAAAACAAACAAACAAACAAACAAACAAAAAAAACTATTGAATTAAACATACAAATTACAGTATGATGGGTAGGATAGGTGTCACTTAGGTTAAGTTTTAAAATATGTGTAGAACATTGCCATGTACTCATAATGACTCTGTGTGTGTGTGTGTGTGTGTGTGTGTGTGTGTGTGTGTGTGTGTATGAAAAAGTTGGCTTGGAAAGAAACAGCAATTCTAGGAAAGCAGTTTCTTTGTGAGGAGAGAAATGAATGGGAGGGAGAACAGGCAGGGGTACACAGAGTCTTAAATTGAATCCCTGATATTTTATTTCTGACAAAAATTGAATTAGAAATTTGGAATAACGTCTTAAGATCTGAATGGTGCTTACATGGGGATTTGTTATATTCTTCTTTGTATATTTGGTACATATCTTAAAAACAAATATAATAACAAGTGTTCAGGTTGGAAGTAAAACTCTTTGCTTCAGTGCCTTGGTTCATGTTATATCAAGACTTTTGGGGATGTTTCCAGGAATGTGATTATAAAATTCATTATTGTCTTACTCCAGGACAATTGCAGAATATAAAGTTATGCTTCGGGACCAGGAATACTGCTCCATCTGTATATATATTTGCAGCAGTTATTATTAGGATAAAACTTGGTGGGTGGTCTACCTCAGTTTGAATTTTGGGAATCAGAGTGCAGGTACTTTCTCCTGGGCCAGTCTATGCTCTCCATCTAATTTCCTCTCTTCTGAGCCGTTCAAATCTTCAAACTCCGAGATGGCTTCTCACTGCTAGGACGTCGTCCGTACAACTTAAGGAGACGTATGAAGTCCCCCCTGTTGTTCCTCCCAAACATCATCTACTCTTTCTTTTTGCCATCCAGCCATACTTTGCTTGCTTTTTTCTTCTTTTTTTGTTTCCTCTCAGGTTTCCTGTTCATTCACTGGTTTTCATTCCAGGTGTTTCCACTTGATTTCTCCCTTCATCTATAACTCCCTCCCTGCTTCCCTCAGTTTTTTTGGCTAACTTTCTTATCATCCATCAAATCTGAGCTTCAACAGCCCTGCCTATATATGTATGTGTGTATGTATGTATTTATCTGTCTGTCTGTCTGTATGTATCTATCATCTATCTCTCTCATTTCTTCCCTCCCTCTTTCCTTCTCTCTCTCTCTTTCTCCTTATCTGTCTGCTTTCTACAATTCCCCAGTATTAATGCTCATATTCTTAGAGTTATTACTTACTTATTCATCTTCCAGCTTAGGTTTTAAGCTCCGCTGAGGAGAGACCATGTTTCTTTTCCTTTCCCCAGCACCTCTGTAGTGTGTGTGTAGTGTCTGGTATAATGTAGGCACTAAATAAATATTTGTTGAATGAATACGTGAATGAAGTACAGTTTGAGCTTTTGACTTTCATATTCTCACTAGATGTTAAGCTTTTTAATGGAAACTACTGGATTTTAATAAAACATTTGGGAATTTTATGACTATTTTCATAAAACATTAAGAGCATTTGGAGTCAAAGGTATATTTTAAAGTCAGAAGTAATGTTAGAGTCTGTGGGCATTAAAATAGGTTAATATTCTTTTAAATTGATTTTAAATTTTCTTACAAGGAGCACATAGTTTGGAAAAAAATCAAAGAAGAGTGAGTGTTTCAAATGAAAATCAGCATTCGTCAACTACACTGTTTCTAATCCTGTCTGATTAATAGGTTAAAACTTCAGTAGGATTCACCTTCAAGAAGAAAAAGATATATACATATGTACATCAGAAGACTATACTGTTTTAAGAAAAGCACCTACAGTTGTTCAGTTGAGGCTATGCTGGGAATAAAAGGTTCATACTGAAGGGACTTTTAAAGTCACGATTTGTTTTTTAAAAAATGGCATATGAAGGGCACAGTGTCTCTTCCAGTGTTAGCTGGTGTTTCCTTTAACCTTCTTCCTCAAAGGCCCATCCTAAAAAAAGGTTCAGCCTTGGTTTTTTTCCCTCTTTCAAAGACAGTATCTCAAAAATGGTACTAATTTAAGCCCTGCTAAATGTCCAGATGCAGCACCTGGGAAAAATGAAGTTCAGAAGTTCAGCATTTGGAACTGCTTAAGCTCGGAGAATCTTCTTGCTGCGGTTGCATGTCTGGTTCTAGAAGCTGGTAACTTCTTTCAGGTGGGCATTGATCCGTTGTAACAGATGGCCCCAAGTGTGGATGTCTCAGAGAGTGAGGCCTGAGTGTGAAGTTGTCCAAAAAGTTGAAACACTTCTCAGAATATCTTCTTTTCCTGATGACAGCTTTGTCATTCCAACTAGAACTTTCTGGTTTGGAAGAGTGAACTTAATGAAGCATAAGAGAAGCCTTTAAGCTGTGTTGTCCAATATGGTAGCCCTGGCCACATGTGGCTATTAAACACTTGAAGTGTGACTAGTCCAAGTTGAGACGTTCTCCAATTATAAAATGCACACCAGTTTTTGTATGAAAAAAATAATGTAAAATATCTCATTAATCATTTTTAATTTTGATTAATGTTGAAATACTCTTGGGCACACTGGGTGAAATAAGGTAAAATTGATTTCACCTGCTGCATTTTTTTTTAATACGGTTACTAGAAAATTTAAATTTACGTATGTGGCTCGCTTTATATTTTTGTTGGGCAGTGCTGTTTGGGGTAGAATCTTTACCAGGGATCTACATGAAACTTGGTCCTACTTACACTTTGACGTGACTGTTTACTTTAATACATGTCAGTTCAGATCTGGAATGAAAAGCTTGAACTTTCTAAATTAGTTTCTTCATAACTTGCCATTTAAATGGAGCAGTAAAAGCAAGAGTAGGATTTTTTTTTCACTTGTACAAGAAATTTCTAGAAACTAAGAGCTTTGCAGAGCTAAAAATTCATTCCCATTGTTTTATTTTTAAGCTCTATTTTAAGTTTCTGCCAGGACGAAAACGTTCATTCCCTTTTGGGTTCTGATGGCCTGGTAAAACTTCTTTGTAAACCCGGGGGATGTGATAGAATTGGCACAGGAGAAAATTAATTTGGTTGGGATCCATGAATGGAACGGAGGTAATGTGCAGGGCTTGCAGAGTCCATTGTCATCCATCACTGCAGAGGTTCTGCGGCGATGCCGGGCTGCCCAGCACGCTGTCCTTTGGACAGCAGCAGGTCAAGATACCTTCCTTCCCGAAGAGCCCTACTCTTGTGCAATAAAGAAAAGCGTAAACATAGAATATGTGTGCAATTATAAGCCATGTACACACACATTCAATATGAGTGCTTGGCATCTATTCCTGTGTGTGTGGGTTTTTCTGGAAAAAAAGTTAAATGGGGTTTTCCATAACTTTTTTTTTTCTCTTAAAGCATTTGTTGTAGGATATTTTCCGACCCTACATTTTTCCAGTAACTTGAGCTCAAAGCTTATAGCAATGAGGTACTTTCTTGTCGAAGGTGAGTCAAAAACAGGAACCTTTTAATTCTGTCACATGATGGCAGATGTTATAAAATAGTAATAGCACAGAGTTCATTTTTTTCCCCCTTTAGTCGTCAGACTTTTAGCTGCTTGCCGCCTTCACCATTGCGGAAACCAGGAATTCAGAAGCGTAGGTTGGATATTCGCCGTAGAAAATGCATTCAGGAGCATACACATTAAATGGGTTATAAATAGTATCTGCCCTGACAATGCTGGAATTTTCTCAACTTCTGGAGACATTGAAGTCTTTGTTTTGTGGGTCGCTGCCCTCTCCCCCCCACCCCCTAAGCTTAAGTCATAAAGCCTGAAAAACTAATGAGGTTGCTGAAACTTAAAATCTAGTGAGTAGCATGTACGGGAAGCAAGGAGAGATGGCAGAGACTGTACGCTTGGATTCGAGGTTGCTTCTCTCTTGCAGTCCTGAACTTGCTTACCTTGTGTTTTATTGTTTCAGGCCCTTGAATTTATTGTTTTCCTTCAATAGGATCAAATTAGACTGAAAAAATTAAAAGAAAACATAAGTAGATAGCAGCAAAGCTAATATTAGCTCCTGAATACTCTGTTTAGAATAGGAAAGAAAAAGAAATCTATCCATGAAAGCAGAAGTACAAGCCAGATTAAGTTGCTTGTGTGTGTGTGTATGTATGTATGTATGTATTAGCCATAGAACTAAGAATGGTTTTTACGATTAATAGTTGTTTTCAAACACTTAAGGTAAAAATAAAAACAAAAAAACATGCAATAGAGACCATATGGGGCCCACCAAGCCTAACATTTTTACTGGCCCTTGGTTTAGAATGTGCTTGCTATGTAACACTTGATACTCAATATATAATCAAATAAAAGTTCCTTTCTTAGATTTTGTTAGTTCACCCAACAAATATTTCTTGAGTATTTGTTCTGTTCTTAGCACTGTCCTAGATACTGGGGAAATAAAGTTAAAAAAAAAGAGAGACATTTCTACCTTCAAAGAGCTTAGCTTCCTGTGGAAAAAAAAAAAAAAGACCAAACCTAACCAAATCGAATGGAAATAAGAAACTGGAAGGTTCAGTCCCAGGAAGACAAAGCAGCTGAGTGTGAGATAGAGAGCAACAGAGGGGGTTCTGTGCATCTCACCCTCTATTCTTCCTTCCTTGGACTGTGCTGCGAAACGGTGACTAAGTTATTTCCCAGATTTCAAATTCACCCTCTCACCCGCCCACACACAAACACAGAACAGTGTTTGCTTTTCCCTGTGATTTCCTTATTTTTCTATTTTATTTCTTTTCCAAAGTCTCTTTTGGCCCCAACTGAAATGCATTCATTATTCAACTCAGGCTTTTTGAGTCCTAAATTAGGTTGGTGTTCACAAGGAATATTTCTTTTCTTTCTTTTTTTTAAAAATAACATTTTATTTAATTTAATTTATTTTTTTAACATCTTTATTGGAGTATAGTTGCTTTACAATGGTGTGTTAGTTTCTGCTGTATAACAAAGTGAATCAGCTATATGTACACATATATCCCCATATCCCCTCCCTCTTGCGTCTCCCTCCCACCCTCCCTATCCCACCCCTCTAGGTGGTCACAAAGCACCCAGCTGATCTCCCTGTGCTATGCGGCTGCTTCCCACTAGCTATCTGTTTTACATTTGGTAGTGTATATATGTCAATGCCGCTGGGACGAAGTGAGAGAGTGGTATTTTTATTTATTTTTGGACACACTGCATGGCTTCCGGGATCTTAACTTCCCCAACCAGAGATCAAACCTGTGCCCCCTGCAGTGGAAGCGCAGAGTCCTAACCACTGACTGCCAGGGAATTCCCAAGGAATGTTTATTTTCATTCTACTTTTTCAGTCAGTTTTTCTGTGTCCTTCTACTTAAGGTTAGTTGCTTATATGCACCATATAGTTGGGTTTTGAACCTTAGTCTTCTATGCTTTTTTCCTTTTTTCTGGAAATATGGATTATGATTATTTTATTTCTTTTAGCATCAAGGTCTTTCCCCACATCTGATGTTCTCTAAAAAGCCTGCATTTTGTGATCTGTACCAAAGTGACTTATTGACCAGTGTTTGCTTGTTTATTTTGGATCTTTCCTGTTGTTGGAATCCTTTATAACACTACCTGATCATTAATCCTGCTCTCCTAGCATATGAGTAGTTGAATATAATTTCTTTTCTGGTTCCAGAGATGCCCTCCAGCCTGCATTTTGCTTAGCAGAATGACCAGAGCTTGGACAAAAGACCACGAATGACACACACACGCCTGAAATTATCCTATTACAGAACAGTTAACACATTCGTGTGCATGGCTAAGCAAAGGTCAAAATATGAGCAGCATTATTTATGGCTCAGTGAGTGATTTTATATTCAAAGTCTGTCATCATTTGTCAGAAGACTGGTATTATCAAAGCTGTGCCATGCTAAGGACCATCTAAAAAGTGATTTGGGACAAACTCAGCATACAGTAAAAAGAAGACAGTTTAGATGTATCCCAGGAAACAAGAACCCTGCACCTGACTTGGAAGTAGTTCTGTTATTCCTGCTGTTGTCAGACTTGTTTGCCTCTTGAAAAGTGAATTTTCCTCCCTCTAAATCAGTTTTGTCAGTGTTTGTTTCCTGCAGTGCCTGTGGCACTGAATGGGTGGGTGTTTCTCCAGTGCCTGGTTCCTGTAGTGCATGGTGGCCAGAGCTGCATGTAGTAGCTGCCAGCTTCCTCTGGCATTCTTGAGGACATTTGGAGCAGAGTGCCTCTGGTGGGCCACCTCTCTGTGAATAGCCTTCCCTGGCATCCTAGAGGATGGAGTCCAGTAAGTTCCACAGGTGCAGCACCGCAGTGAGTTTCCTGCCATGCAGAGAGCTCAAAGGACCTGGATCTCAGCCCTGGGGAGGAAGACTCTGAGCCCTAAGGGTAGTGACTGCTCCTTATATCTGCCATTCCTATATTCTTTAGAGTTTTGTTTACTTCTTATAAGCTAATTCCCTGTTGAAGTTAATAATTCCTTATATTAAACTTTCTCCATTCAAATTACTGTGTGGTTTCTTTCTCCTGATTGGACCCTGACTAATACAGGGTCCCATCAGCAGCATTAGGCTTCTGTTCTTGCATTGCAAGAAGGTAAGAGAGTCTAATGGATTTGTACAAAGGAGCATGAAATCAGAATGTATTGCAACATAAGCTGTTGTGTATTTCTCTGCGTTTTTCTGATTGAATGACCAGATCTTAGGGAAAACTGGAAATATGCAATTATCTGTGGTAAAGGTGGAGGTTGGTGGTGCTGATGACCCTAGAGTAAAAAATCCACAAAAGATTTTGTCTGACAACTTGACCATTCTGCTTTGTGTGGGACCTTCAGGGTATGTGAACAAGGCTGCTGTGAGACCCAGTGGTGAGTGATATAATTCAGTTTCTGGGGATTGTCTGCAGAGCTGTAATATCTTACATTGATAATCAAAGATTGATTAAATGTACATGTCAAGTTTGTTTCCTTCTACCCTTGTATCATGTGATAGAGTTGCAAGCAGTTGCTCTTTTGTTCCCCTTTTTTGTGTGACTGCTGCAGCAGTGTGATACGAGCAAGTGTAGGGCTCAGAAAAAAGGACTAGAATGAGGTGCCTTGAGGATTATTGGGTCTGATTCCTTCAATTTTTGGATGAGGACACTGACCACAGGTGAGATTAAATGCCTTCCTCTCAAGAGTATGCACTTAGAGAACAGAAGAATACACCCAGACAGATTTTTTGGACTCCTAGTCAGTTGTTTTCCCCCAATTCCAGTCTATTTACAAATCTCTAATGATTTTTATTTTTTATAATTATTTTTTATTTAAGTATAGTTAATTTACAGTGTTGTGTGAGTTTCAAATGTACAGCAAAGTGATTCAGTTATACGTATACATATATATATATTCTTTTTCAGATTCTTTTCCATTACAGGTTAATAATATATTGAGTATAGTTCCCTGTGCTGCTATACAGTAGGTCGTTGTTGTTTATCTGTTTTATATATAGTAGTGTGTATATGTTAATCCCAAACTCCTAATTTACCCTCCCCTCTCCCCCCGCTATCCCCTTTGGTAACCATAAATTTGTTTTCTGTGTCTGTGGGTCTATTTCTTTTTTGTAAATAAGTTCATTTGTATCATTTTTAAGACTCTACATATAAGTGATATCATGTGATATTTGTCTTTGTCTGACTTACTTCACTTAATATGGTAATCTCTAGCTTCATCCATTTTGCTACAAATGGCATTATTCCATTCTTCTAATGATTTGTTTTCTTACATTTGTACTTAAGATTTGTAAAGCTTGGGAAGATATAGTATGTGCTTTATTAAAGAATATTTGAGTCTAAATACATTAAAAGGATAAAGTAGAAAATGCCTTAAGTAGGTGCATCTTCTTTTGATTAAAAAATATTTTATTGAAGTGTAATCTGTTTAGAGAAAAGTGTGCTTATTGTTAAGTGTATAGCATGATGTGTTTTTATAAATTGGACTCCTATTATCCAGCTCTCAGATCAATTAATCAAATGACATCTGCACCCCAGATGCTCCCTTCCTGTGTCCTTTAGTCATTAACCCTCCGAATGGTAGCCACCATCCTGACTCCTAACAGCATAGATTAATTTTGCCTGTTTTGGGCTTTATAGAAATGGATTCAGTCATACAGTCACACATAGGTACTTACCTGTGCCTGGCACTTATTCATCACGATTATGTTTTAGGAATTCATCTGTGTTGCTGTGGGTAGTTGTAGCTGATTCACTTTCATGATTATATGGTATTTCATTGCATACATTTTTTGAGATTTATTTGTCCATTCTCCTGTTGATGGGTATTTAGGGAGTTTTCTAGTTTGGGGCATTTACAAATGGTGCAGCTATGAACATTTGTCATCATTATTATTATTTTTTAATGTTTGGACATTGGAAGACAGTGAGTTGTGAGGTTAAGGGCACAAGCTTGGAATTAGACAAACATTAATCTAATGTGTTTGACTTTAATCTCAGTCAAGTTATTTCCATCCTTGAGCCTGTCTCCTTATTTGTAGTGGGCATACTAATTCCAGTCTTGCAGGGTTTTGGAAAAAATTGCATGAAATGATGGATGCTCTGCACAGTGCTTGATACATAGTAAGTTCTCAAAGAATGGAAGTTGCTGTTATTTTTCAAGTTAAGCTTTTCTAAATTGTAACAAAGCATCAGCATAATTCACTGTCTGCATTCTGTTGTTGTGCACAGTGTTTTTATGTTTTTCAGAGCTTGCACGTGCTTTGTTTGAATCTTCTTTATCTTCTCCCTTCCTCCAATACTGCACTTATTACCTGCCTATTATAATCCAGGTATAGGTGCAGGTATTGAAGAAGAGTTTTTTTTTTTTTTTTTACCAGACTTCATTCTTGAGTTAACTTCTCAGTTTTTGCTGTATAGGTGCACCATTATAATACCATTTGCTTATTGCTTTTTCTTATTTTGCCTTAATCAGCTCACTGTTTTACTTTGCTTTGCTCAAAGATGCAAAATCCTTGCCATAAGGGGTTTGTATATCTGAGCCTCCGTGACCTGTAAGAAATGAGGAATCAACAGTTTCCCTCTGTAATTCAGTATTATTTACTCCTTCTGCCAGATGATGTGATAGAAGCTCTGTGGGGCTTGAAGGGAACAGTCTTGAATGCTACCTCTAGAAAATTCATGTTATAAGTACCATTAGGAATATCCTTGCCTTTATTTACAGTAGGCCCAAAGTTAGGATTACTTGCCTGAGTGCCAGCTAAGAAGTCAATCAGTGAGTATTGACTCTGTGTTCCGCCTCAAGCAGGCTTTCCTGTGGAATGCACGTTTAGTTGGACTGTGAGGAAAATCATTAACTCATTCCGACCTAAGGAAGCTTTGTGAATGGCTAGAAATTTCAGGATTATGTTTATGTAGTTTCAGAGGTTGTATTTTGGGATAAAGGATAATTTAAAGAAAAAAGAAAAGGACAATCTGTTTACTTCTTAGAAGAGTCATATGTTGGTTTTGTTTATAAATTATACTTAATCCAATTTTATTTAGGTTATATATTATATAGGATAATTTTCAAGTAGTTAATGTTAACAAACTTAGAATAGGTAAAGGAAAATACTTGTGGCCCAAGCGTATATCATTTTAGTAGAATTTTAAAAACCTCTTTATACTAGTTTGCACAATAAATATATTTCTGAAAAGCTGCAGATATATAGACATAGGAGGTAAATATATAGACTACATTTTATAAATGGATTAATATAAAATCACCATCATATTTAGATGCTTAAAATATATCTCATTATAATTATTTTACTAAATGTAGGATCTGTTATAAAATGAACAATCTGTTCCTAATTTCTATGTTTAAATCTTGGGATAATTTGAAGTGAGGTGTAGTCAATATTTTAACATATTCTTGGAGTTTGATATTAATGAGCATCATGGAGTTGATAATTTTATTCCTAGATGGTTGAAATAAGTATCTGACAGAAATGTAATAGAAGCAGAACGTTATTTTTCTCATTATCAGCTGGAAAGCAAAAGCATTAGCATCTGAAGTGGATGCTGGAATCTCCAATATACGTGTGTGTATATGTGTGTGTGTATGTGTGTGTGTGTGCGTGTGATCTGAGTCATGCTACTCCAAGTATGATTCATGGACTAGACTGTTCATGAACTATGTGTCGGTCAGCAGTGAGGTATGAACAGATATTGAGTGTTCAGAAACCTTTATAGCAATTGGACAGAGTGATTTTTAGGTCTCTTGAATCTAATACAAATTTGGGCTTGCATATTTGTGTGTCTGTTTTGTTTTTCATTTCATTTGTCTTAGAATTCATTTTTATTATGTTTACAAAAGTATTGATCTGGGGCTTCCCTGGTGGCGCAGTGGTTGAGAGTCCGCCTGCCGATGCAGGCGACACGGCTTCGTGCCCCGGTCTGGGAAGATCCCACATGCCGCGGAGCGGCTGGGCCCGTGAGCCATGACCGCTGAGCCTGCGCGTCCGGAGCCTGTGCTCCACAGTGGGAGAGGCCACAACAGTGAGAGGCCCGCGTACCGCAAAAAAAAAAAAAAAAAGTATTGATCTGTGTTGGATTTGAAATTTAAAAAAAAACAGACAAACTGATGCAAACCACAAATTACAAATGGTTTGAGAAGCATTGGTGAGAAACTTGCGTGACTGAGGCAGAAAGCTGGTATAATTTCTAATCTTCCCTAGGCATGTTTTATGCCATGGAATACTGTGCTCATGTTGCATCGAGCTTTTCTAATCCCTAGTTAACCATATCCTTGAACCTTTCCAACATAACTATTCTGTCTATTCAGTTGTGACATTTTGATCCACTGATTTCCTAGAGTGATTTGCAAAGAAGTAATTCTTTGGATTTATTCACTCATTCAACCATTATTTATTTAATGAGCATCTAATTGTGGGCCAGATACTGTTCTAAGCACTGGGAATTCAGCAGTAACAAAACGAAACAAAACAAAAAACAATCTCTGTTCTCTTCTAGCTTGTATGAAGAGAATTAAAATATATAAATATATGTGTACCTACATACACACACACACACACACACACACGTATGAACTGCAAGGCGGTCGATTAGGTCCACATGCATCCAGTTCCCCTTGGGCTTTGACTGCATGCATTCCTCTACGCTTTGGATGTTAAGGTCAGTAGTGATGTAGTTTTGTGTCTGAACCCTGTGACTAGCAAAGAGCCCCCAGGTGACGCATGTAGTTGGCTTCCCTCAGGGCTGTTGGTGTTTGGGCATGACCTCCCTGAGTGGGTGAGGACGTTGGCACAAGCACAGCCTCAGAGACTGGAGGAATCCTGGTGTCCACTGTCCTGAGCTGCTGTCTCCCTTTGGGATGTCATTAAATACAAAGGTAGATCCAGGGTGTTTCTTTGGTTCAGCTGGAGGGACTGTGATCTCCTCTAGGATGTTGTGGAGATCCTGGGAGTCTAGCAGGGAGATGTCAACCCTCTGAAATTAGGACAGCATTTTGGGTGTGCACACTTTTTGGGGTGAAGGCTCCTAGCTTTCATCAGCTTCTACGAGTAATTCATGACCCTCAAAGCTGAAGAATCATGGATATCCAGTGAGCAAAGAGCCTTTTGCAGTTTGGCTTCTGTTGTTTCAGCTGGTTGTATCTCCTGTTTTCTCCTTTGGGCTTCCCTGTGGCAGCTAGACCTGCCTCCTCGCTTTTGCTCCGGCATGCCAGGCATGGCCCCATCTGGGATGCTCGGCCTCCAACCATCCACAGAGCTCCTCTCCTCACCTCCTTTAAGCCTTTGCTCCATTGTCACCCTCTGGGCTTGCCCTGACTACTGTATTTAAAATAGCATTCCCTTCCTGCCCCTATCTTGGTCCTTGGTGCTTTATTTTTACCCTAGCACTTCCTGCCTTTAACACCTTAGATGGCTTAGTTATTTACTAAGTTTATTGTCCATATTCCCTTTCTCACCCTAATGTTCCATACAAGTAGAGATTTTTGTCTCTTTGTTCACTGCTGTATCCCCAGCACTTCAAACAGTGTCTGACACGTAGGAGGTGTTCAACAGATATTTGTTGAATAAATAAATGAATAAATGAATGAATATGGGCTCTGATTCTCCCTTTCAAAGTGTACAACATGGAGCTTAAATTCTGCCAGTTTAGCTGAGATTCCTCGTGTTGTTCTGTGTGTATTTCATCCCATCCATTGTGGTTTCATGAATGTCAGTTCTTATGTTGCCATAAATTGACTTCCAATATTTTCAGTAATTTATTTTTCTTTCCATGTTTCAAGTATTCCCATGAGGCATTTAAATCTTTTTCTTATTGATTTTCACCGTTTATTGAATCTTACTTTATCCTAGACCCTCAAAGTGTTCATGGATAAAATCTAAGGCAAGTTAGCTGGCCTCTCCATCCCTCAGTTTCCTCATCTGTAAAATGGGAATAATAATAATATCTAATCTTGCAAAATTGCTTTGAGGGTTAAATAAGATGATGCTTGTAAAGCAGATAGCACAGTGCCTGGCATAAATATTGGTTGCATTAATGCTGATGACAATATAAGCATCTTATGGCTCAGCATAGTGTCTGCACGTGGCAGTCACAGAGTAAATGGCAGTAGTTACAATTATTATGGTTTTCCCTCCCATTACCACCACTAATGATATGGTCCCAGACAATCATCAGAGAGTAGGGCATTAACAGAAAATTCTAGAGAAGGTTAAGGGTTGTCCTCCCTTCCCTTCCCTTCCTTTTTCTCTTTTTCTTCCTCTTTGTTTTCTATACACTGTTACTTTTCCCTTTCCATGCAACGGAAGACCTTTCAGGTTTGAAATTTATTCTTCACTATGCAAATCTGATCTCGGTTGCCACCATCATAACAGTACTCAGTTTTTTTGGGGGGTGACATTCCATTTGAATGGATAGCAGTAGGTCCTTGAGATGTATTTCCACATACGTATTTCACAACAATCAGGATTTCTGGCAATGGTTTAATTTTTTTGGAGGGCATTTCAAGGAGCTGCCTTGTAAATCTCTGAATGCCTGGGTTATTTGCTTTCAGTCTTTTCCTCCTCAGTGCCAAGTTAGTAAAACTCTCTAGATTTGAATCTTACAAGTAATCAATCAGCAAATGTTTATTAAGTTTATATATGAAAGACTTTTGGAGCAGCCAAATGTCAGGGTGAAAGGTGAGCTTTAGGAAGATCAGTCTGGGGGCTGTGTGTGTAATTGGTATTGGAGGTGTTGCAAATCCAGCAGAGCAGGGAGGAAGGGGCTGTGTTGTGGGAAATGGCAAGAACCAGAAGTGCAGCAGTGCCAGTGGGAATGGAAGCTGGGCTGGTGCTCGGGATGTATGTATGTCTGGCTTTCCTAGGTGCCACCAGCAGTCTCCCAAAGCAGCTGCCTCAATTTACATTTCCACCAGCAGTGTCTGAGAGTTCTGGGTGGTCCCCATTCTTGCCACCACTTGGTTACTGTTTTTGCATAACAAATCATACTAAAACATAGTGATTGAAAGTAATAGCTATCATTTCGTTATCTATTGATATCATGGTTTCTGTGGGTCAGGCACTCCAGAGGGCTGTGCTGGGAAGTTCTCGCTCAGGATCTCTCATGAGGTTGTAGACAGATGGTGGCTGCCAGACTTTCTGAAGGAGGAAGCCGTTGGTGGTCCACGTACACTATACCCCTTCTTATTATCTTTCTCCATCCCAAGGCACAGGGCCAGACTAGGGTGAGCCAAGAGATGAAGTCCCGGCCCTGCCAAGGAATGAAATGAACATTTATTGAGCATATACTATGGGCTAGGCCTTGTGCAAGCTGCTCCACTATTATGAGGTTTTTATTTCCTTCAGCATGCTCTTTCCCTCAGAGTTAGCTTCCTAGACAAGCCTTTCCTTAAGAACTCTGTATTTAAATAATATTCTTCTTTATTTCCATCTTAATTGCTCAGTTTATCACCTTCATAGCTCTTTTTTCTGTTTACACTGTGTATGTCGTTGTTTGCTTATTTATTACCTGTCCAACTACCTTCCTCCACTCCCTAGCGCTAGACTGAGGGTTCATGATAACAAGGACTCTGCCTCTTTCGTGCAGTGAAATATAGGACACCCAGTGAAATCTGAATTTCAGATCAAAACAAGTAATATTTTAATATAAGTGTGTCCCAAATGTGGGACATTTAAAAAGCATAAGTATATCTCAAATACTTAAAAACTATCTCTGTGGGCTTCCCTGGTGGCGCAGTGGTTGAGAGTCCGCCTGCCGATGCAGGGGACACGGGTTCGTGCCCCAGTCAGGGAAGATCCCACCTACCGCGGAGCGGCTGGGCCCGTGAGCCATGGCCGCTGAGCCTGCGCGTGGAGCCTGTGCTCCGCAACAGGAGAGGCCATGACAGTGAGAGGCCCGCGTACCGCAAAAAACAAAAAACAAACAAACAAACAAAAACTATATCTGTAAAAATGTATGTCTCAAATGTGGGACATACTATACTGAAATATTTCTGATTTATTTGAAACTCAGATTTAATCTGATGGCTGGTAGTTTTATATGCTACATCCAGGCCACCCAAATACCTGGTATTTAGCATATTGTGTGGCATATAATAGAAGCTCAATGAATGTTTGAATCAATGAATGAGTAAATGAAAGAGTTCATATCTTTTTTGGGAACAGTTGTGCAAGGTGGATATTATTAGTTTAAAACAGGTATAACTTTCTACCTTGTTTGAAAATAGGATTTGGAAAAGGGAACCCTCCTACACTGTTGGTGGGAATGTAAATTGGTACAACCACTATGGAGAACAGTATGGAGGTTCCTTAAAAAACTAAAAATGGAACTACCATATGACCCAGCAATCCCACTCCTAGGCATATACCAAGAGAAAACCATAATTCAAAAAGATACATGCACTCCAGTGTTCATTGCAGCACTATTTACAATAGCCAGGTCATGGAAGCAACCTAAATGCCCATCAACAGAGGAATGGATAAAAAAGATGTGATACATATATACAGTGGAATATTACTCAGCCATAAAAAAGAACAAAATAATACCATTTGCAGCAACGTGGATGGACCTAGAGATTGTCATACTGAATGAAGTAAGTCAGACACAAAAAGACAAATATCACATCCTGTTGCTTATATGTGGAGTCTAAGAAATAAAGGGTACAAATGAACTTATTTACAAAACAGAAATAGAGGCACGAATGTAGAAAACAAACTTATGGTTACCAGGGGATGTGGGGAGGGATAAATTGGGAGATTGGGACTGAAATATCCACACTACTATACATAAACTAGATAACTAATAAGAACCTGCTGCAGAGCACAGGGAACTCCACTCAATACTCTGTAATGGCCTATATGGGAAAAGAATCTAAAAAAAAAAAAGAATGGATATATGTATATGTATAGCTGATTCACTTTGCTCTATGCCTGAAACTCACACAACATTGTAAATCAACTATACTCCAATTTTAAAAAAATGAAAGAAAATAGAATTTATGTTTGCTTTGATTTTTTAGTGTGCCCACGGAGTACTGAGTCTGTACTCCCAGGAGGCACTCAACACATGAGTGAATAAAAGCTCGATTCTCTGTGTGGTGGGATTTTACAGGTGACTTTAATTTTATTCATATGTATTTTAAAAATTTCTTATCATGAATGTTTTTAATAAAAAAAAGTTTTCAAAACTTAGTAAGAGTAACTGGGAGAAAAACGATAGGGCTAAAATCCCTTATCCACAATTCCAAAATTCAAAAGTTTCTAAATGATGGATGACTTTTTAAAAAAATCTCACTTGGCAGAATTACCTGCCCTGAAATGACACAAGGCTATTTATAGTCTTTATTATCCCACTTAATATTTCTTCCAGAAAACATGAATATTCAATTAATATGGTTGATTATGGGCTGTTGCCCTGATCTCACTAGGGACATTACACTCTGTATATACTTCATTATTGTTACAAAATCTAGAAAATTCTGATGTCTGAGACTCCTCAGTCCCCAGGAGTTTTTCTGAAGAATGTTTGTGTGTGTGTGTGTGTATACATACATGCATACTATGTACATAGAAATTTCGGGAATGATACATTGAAAATTGTCAACAGTGAATATCTCTAAGAGAAGGGATTGGATGGTGAGACAGTGAGAGATGAATTTATGCTTGAGTATTTCTTATTTTTCTTATTCTTCGTATTTCTAATTATAATAAAATGATTGCCTTTTTCAATGAAAGAAAGAGTAGAATTGGCTGGAGGGTTTATTTAGGAAAATAGTGGTGTTATTAATGTTAAAAGACAGTTTATCAAGCAGGCTATGCCTTTACATATTAGTTCAACATTTCTGACTGCTGACAAGGACCCAGAAAAAGTTATACACACACCAGGCAGCCTATTGCCTTTTGGATAATGTGTGCATGGTCTAGTGGCAGGGAATTTGCATCAGCAAAAACGCTCATTTCTCTTAAAAAAATAAAATCAAGGCACCCAAAAATGTGATGAGTAAATGAAACTGCTGTTATTAGTGATGGGTTTGGCATGTTTGACGAAGTCTGAACGATTACTCATCCTCTGTACGTTTGCAGAAGTGCTTTAACAAAAGCCAGATGCATACGTACTAGCAGGGGTTAGTAGGTGGATGAGAGGATTAAACCCACTGAGTTTTTGGAGCCCTGGTTTGTAGCTGTTTTTGGCTTGTCGACAGGCTACGTTTCTGAGTCAGCCTATAGGATGGCTTCCAAGGGTAAGTCTGATTTTGCTTTTCTGGGTTTAAAATATAAGTGGTCAAGGAGATGTGACTAGTTGCCTTTTACATTGGATTCTTTTCATTAATAGTGCATGCATTTCTTCTATGAGAAAGACGTTTATCTTATTCCAGCATATTCTGGTGTGCCTGCTAGTGATTTTTATGGCTTTACCTCACCTCCCCCTAATTTTTAAAGTGAAATGTCTGAGTGCTGAAGGGATTTGCAAGGGGAATTGCAAAGGTCATATGTAAGTTCTACGGCTGGCGTGTGGAGAGCAATGTGATTGAGCCAGAGCCCTCTGTGACCCTTTCTTTTAAAGAGGATGTTTCTAATGAATTAGTGTAGCGTGCTGTACATGCTTGTTTATGACCTTAAAAATGGTTTAGTTCTTGCTGAGTGGCTATTACTGATGCTTTATGACATGTTATAATGGTTTCAACTTGCACATTTTTTTTTGGATTAAAACAATGTCATGCATCAGTCAATGTGAAGTTCATTTTTCTTTTTTTTTCTTTTAAAGGGACTCAGGAGAACATTCAACATTAGAATAAGTCCCTGGATTCTGACTTCAGAGAATGTTGGTTCTCGAGGTCAGAAAAAGTGAGGATTCGCCAAGCTCTTACAGATGAGCTTTGTAGTAATTGCTGATGAAATTATAAAACACTGCTTTTCCCACTGGATACTAAATGTCCCTTTTCATTAGCTACAGTATGGGGAGCAAAATCATGTGATTTTTTTTTTTTTTAATGTTTAACCATAACTACTTCTAAAAGGCAGTTTTCATTTTGTGGCTGCTTTTTTTTCTTCCGGTGTCTAGCACAGTTGAGGACTTTATCTTTTTTGTATCTTTTTAGGACACTCTGGTGAATGATGGGGTCTGAGTAGCTCTCTAAATGGAAGAGGGTGCCAAGGGCCCTGGGCTGGAGGGGCAGGAGGGGCGTAATTGCATCTCTGCCAGGTGTGCTTGTGGATATATTGCCCTTCTCCCTTCCTCTGCAGCTGAAGGAGTCACTGTGATGTGAGGACGTGGCATGTCGGTGGCCGGTAGCTTTTCCGAGCGGCGGTGACATCTCTGTGGGCTCAGAAGGGAACTTGCCTCAAGATTTCCGTTCATTCATGTTCAGTACCCATGAGGGAGAAAATTGATCTGCTCTAAATGTAGTCCTTCCTCAAGAAAGACTGATAGATAAAAAGGAGTAAGGGAATTGCTGTTGATGTTTTTTAAAAAGAAAATACATACATCAGGACTTTGAAAAATCAAAACACTTGTGTTCTTAGCGGAAGTCTGAAGCCCTGTGCCAAAGGCTGCATGAAGCTGGAGGTTAATGTGACTCATGTGTTTTTTCGAGCATCAGTAGTTCTTGACTATTTGGGGTAGGGGTGCAAAAGTCTCAGTAATTCAACTGGTCGGTAATTTAGGAACTGTTTCCTGCTGATAAAAGCAAGGGTATATTAGAGAGTTGAATGTGAGATGAAACGTGAGGCTGCCAGGAGACCTCTCCCTTGCTGACGGTGAATTCAAACCATGCTCCTAGGCCTTGCTTCCAGGGCTTCTTGCAAGGATGTGGCTCCTCTGCTGAGATGTGCTTCGGTGGGAAAGTTATGGGGTTCACTTTCACCCCTTCTCAAACGCAGCCTTTCCAGGACTGCTTCTGTGGGTACCCAAGGTGAATTGCTGTGAGGTTTGAGAAAAGCTATTGCCCAGGGTGATCTGGAACACTTAATCTACCATGTCACACACACACAGGTAACTTCGAAAGGGACAGGAATCTTGACTGAAGGCTTAGCTTCCACCTGGAAATTGTTATCATAATTGTTATCATAATAGGACAGTGGTCTTTTTCAATGAGAGAGGGAGAAGCCTAAAATGTGGTGGAGGCTGGCACCTGAATGGCATATGAAGATGTAACCCTGTGACCTTTGCCAGTGTTCCCTCCGTCCCCTGGTTTGGAACCTGAAATGACTTAGCTAAGTAGCTTATTTAAAATTTTTTTAAATTTATTTTATTTAAAAAAAATTTTAAAGAGAAGAGTAAAATCATGTATCAGTGATTTTAGAGCACACTATTATGTGTCTAGATTATCTCACCTCTTTTTTTTTTTCACCTCTTTTGTTTTTGTCCTTATTGCCCTCATTTCTTAGTGTTTCTCAGCATCTCATCAACTGGCAAGAGAAGATACAACCCCAAACAGCTTTCTACACCTGGTTGCTTGGTAGCCAATTTAACTTAAATATATAGAATGACATATATATTTCACATTTTATAGAAAAGAAAATTCAAGAATATATATATTTGAGCCTAGTCTTTGATAGACACACACACACACACACATACACATAAACACACACCTATATATATTTATGTGTATCTATATCTTCCACGTAATTTACTAAACTCTTAAATCCATAGTCACACACAAGCAAAATAAAATCTTAAAATAACCTTGCTGGAACAAATAAAGAGGAAAAATTGGTAGGCAGACTTCATGACACTTTTTTTTTTAAACATCTTTATTGGAGTATAATTGCTTTATAATGGTGTGTTAGTTTCTGCTTTATAACAAAGTGAATCAGCTATACATATACATAGATCCCCCAAAATATGGAACGCTTCATGAATTTGTGTGTCATCCTTGCGCAGGGGCCATGCTGATTGATCTTCTCTGTATCGTTCCAATTTTAGTACACGTGCTGTCGAAGCGAGCACCATGACACTTTAATGTGTGTATTTACTACTTAGAAATATTCAAATACAGCTTTGTTTTGTGTCGTTAATTTTGGTGGTACAGTATTTGGAAAGGTGACAGATAAAAGGGCAGAATGCAATTCTTGAAGCTGTAATTTGCAGGTGGCTGATAATACAAGTCCATTTTCTTTTCCAAATGTGCTATTTATGTAATTTATATTTTTAACCAGTCTTAGAACTAGAATGAAAATAGTAATTAATCTTAAGGGCAAGAAATGTTGCAGCTATGCCAAATTTGGAAACTTTAAGAAATTCTCTAGGTGGTTAAGCCCAGTCTATTGAATATTCTAATTTGTATGTCACAGAGCATGGTGCTCAACAGATAGTGCGTGCTCAGTTAATGTTAAATGACTGGGTCAATTTGACAACAGTTTTTGTTTTTTTTTCTTAAAGAGATGTAAACATATTTGATTTAGAAGTGGCAGGCCAACTTAAAGCCAAGATAAGATAAATAGAGCAGGCAAAATAGTGCACGTGGCAGGGATAGTGGTGTTATATGTACAAAGAGAAAACACTGAAAGGAAGAACATCAAAATGCTTGCGTATTAAGATGATGAATGATTTTTATTTTATGTATTTTTTTGTTTTCCTTTACTTTTGCAAAGTGAACACATGCCTCCTTTGAAGTGTAGTCCTTTCATGACACATATTAGGCTTCGTATAACAATTTGTTAAATGCCGAGTTAGTTGATTTATAGTGAAAATGGTACACATCTTATATGACGTGAATGGTATCCCCTGGAGTTGGGGGAGCAGCATGGTAGCTTCAAGGAGAACTTACATTCTAGTGAAATCATTTTCTTTTAAATAACATTTTATTTAGTATCCCAGTATTGACCGTTCTTCCCTAACACAACACATGCATTTCTAAAGCAATCACTAGATGATGGAAAGTCATGCAATAAATAGCACAGAGTCTACAGGAAAAGCGGGGCTGGGGCACAATACTCAAAAACTTCATTAAGAACATAAAAAAAGGAAAGCTAGGAACCTTAGAAAAGCAGTAGAGTTTTACACTTGCTAAATGGTTAAGCAGTATGCAAGTACCACATAAACTTGGTGCTTTGCCTTGAAAAGGCCTAGTGTTTGCTTGGGGAGGTGGCTGAGGGGAGGGTGGCAGCTTGTAAACCATGGTGAGGTGGTGGAAGGAAGCTGGTCTTAAACTGGGTGGAAAGTTGTAGCAAAGCTGTGGGTGGTTGCGGTGTGTAGTGCGCATGGTAAACTGAGGGTAGCAGGCAGGTGTTTGCGGTGTCTAAGTTTTGTGTGTTTCTCTACTGCCTGACTCAGGTGGGTGTGGTTTTCTGTGTTCACCTAGTGTTTCTTGTGGACCAAATCATACATAAGGAAACTCAAGTTCATGTGGGTTATGCTCAAATTGTCCCCTGATGTGTCAATCATGATTAGACAGATTTGCATTTTCAAACAAGCATTAGAACTAACTCTACATGAGACAGATGAAATAAAGTTGCATTAGTTCCAGGTATGTCAAGAGCCCAGTTTGGAACCCAGCCACCCTTTCAGCACCCCAGGGATTCCAGGGATCATCACTGTGTGTCACCGTGTGGACTAGAGCTTGCTTGTCCTTTTGATGGTGACCTGCAACAGATACAGAATTTTTTTTTGTTTTTTTATGGAGACATTTGGTCCTACCTTTGTATCCTTCCTTGGCTGGTGACTGGCAGGTTCTTCAACATCCACAAAGTTCAATCCTACTGCTAGATGGACTGTCCAGTAAAGCAAATGGCTTTGAACTTAATGGTCCCATAGAATACCTCACTCCAGATCCTCGTCAGGGGATCTAACCTTGCATCTGGTTCTACTCAGTACTTCTCAAAAGCTGCTGAGAAAAAACAGTATTTATGGATTACAGTCCGAAGGATAAAGGTTCATCTGTTATTCCGAATACTCTAGTAAAACAATGAGGAAAGAAGGCAATGTCATTTGAAAAACCATTTTCCAAGGTAGCTTTTACTCTGATTAAAGAAAGGCGTGAGGATTTTATATTTATCAAAAGTGCTCACTGGTTAAAAAATAGTTAAGGGAAATCTACTGTAAAATCTATACCTGAAATAATCCAGACCAGCAGAAATCTCTAAACCTGACAATTTGCCCCTACCCCCCACCCCATTTCCCCCCAACCCCAGCAGTTAGTTTTATTACATTACACTTAGTATTATGCTCTCCGTCTCCTTGGAAGGTCTTCATGAGATAGAGCCCCATGAATCCTGATTGTATGGGGTGCCTATCTTGTGGATATTCCAGTGTCTTCTTTATGAAGATCCTTGGGAAAAGTGTCTCTCTGGTTTTGATACCACAAATGACTGTACTTCTACTCAGCTTTGGGTTTTTATTTTATGGATATAGTTAGTCATGTAACTGATCATGTCTTCTTCCTCTTTATGGCCACAGGCATGTTTTCTTTAACCCATACTTTTTTTTTTTTTTAAACCAAAAGAAAACTAGTTTGCCAACATTGGAAAATGAGAAGATTTCGCACAAGTGTGTTTGAATTTCCAGCATCTATTGAAAAATCAGATCTGGCAATGCTGGGATCACATGTCTCCATGGCAACCGTGGGATCCAATAAAGTAATGCCGTTTTCCTTAAAACAAAGCATGCACTCTTCCCT
Organism: Mesoplodon densirostris; assembly: GCF_025265405.1. Classification (NCBI taxonomy): domain Eukaryota; kingdom Metazoa; phylum Chordata; class Mammalia; order Artiodactyla; family Ziphiidae; genus Mesoplodon; species Mesoplodon densirostris. Next base: position 89,486,514 of record NC_082670.1, read on the forward strand.
TGGTTTTACCTCCTTACTTTAACTGCTTGGCCCTTGTAGACCTTGGACTCTGTGCCCCGTGGCTTAGAAAGCAGTTTGTGACTCCTCTTTAGAAAACGTGCAGACTCTTATTTGCCTTTTGTGAACTAATCTTATCCCTAGGGTCATTTAATTCTTTTTTTCTTGAATTGTCTTTCATCCTGTTTTCTTCATCTGCGCATGTTAGTTTTCTGTTGTTTCATCTTGGGGTGTTGTGTGCTTTTACATAAGCTGTTTTAAGTTTTTTGGGGGGAACAAACAAGGTATACATAAAGAAAAATAGGAGAGTGATTTTTTTCCCCCTCAGATCATTTTATTTTTATTTTTTGCCTGGTAAGAATTTAAAACAATTACAGCTCTTTCTCTGACCTATTTTAGAGTCTGCTTGATTCTAGTACCATCCAGAGCTCTGCAGTTTTTTGCTGGGGTTTTGTTTTGGTAATTCTTCGTAGAGACTCTGAGAAAACATTGTCTTGTACCTAAGATTGGCTGGCATCCCATGATCTCTCATTAAGAACTGAAAAGTTTCTGTTTTGTAAGTAAGTTCATTTGTATCATTTTTTTTAGATTGCAAAACAGAAACACACTCACAGACTTAGAGAACGAACTTATGGTTACCTGGGGAGAAGGGTCGTGGGGGGAGGGATAGATTGGGAGTCTGGGATTGACATGTACACACTGCTATATTTAAAATAGATAACCAACAAGGACCCACTGTACAGCACAGGGAACTCTGCTCAATATCCTGTAATAACCTAAATGGGAAAAGAATTTGAAAAAGAATAGGTACAGGTATATGTGCAACTGAATCACTTTGCTGTACACCTGAAACTAACACAGCATTGTTAATCAACTGTACTCCAATATAAAATTAAAAAAAGAAGAACTGAAAAGTTAAGTCGGAATATTTGTTCATTCAGTTCTAGGAGGGAAGATTAGGAAACCATGAACTTTCTTAGAGTTTATATGCCAATTGCAAAGACCCCCAAGAAGACATCGTTCAGTGCCCTGCATGTGGCACTGCTGTGACTCCTGGGGACAGGGTCAGAGAAGACAATAGTTGCTGCTGGTCTGGGACCTTCTGTTCTGAATGGTGCTGTTAGATGTTAGTGTAGCCTGAGTAGTGTTGAAAACAACTCTGAATTGATCAAAATGTGGCATCATTAATTTCTATATTCTCTTCAGGATTTACATATTCTTTTTTAAAATCTGAAGACTCAACAAATATGGGCCAACATTCGCCCTTGGATGGGTTTGTATCTAGTTCACCACACCCTCCCACCACCTGTGTCTGCATGACATTGAGGCTGAATGTCATGTGCCCTGTGTCCCTCCATTTCTCGATATGTGACTCTTGTTACTTAATGCCACACTGGTACACCACCCTAACTCATCTGCTGTTTAGCATAAACCACACTTTGGCATATTTTCCTACTGCCGCAGTCACCTTCCGCATGCTTCCCAGCCACTCAGCTCTTTCCATAGCATTCACGTTTCATGAATTGGATTTTTGTCATTGTCCCTCTTTGTAGTCTCAGGGTTGTAAGCTTCCTCAGCAGGAGTGACATGGGTGTGCCTAAGGGTAGGTCAAAAGAACACTGTGCTTATTCACCCAACACATATTTATTGAGCACCTACTCTTGTGCCAAGTGCTGTCCCTGTGCTGGGGATAGAGCAGTGAATAAAATGGGCAAAGATACGTGCCCTATTGGAGTTAGCGTCCTGGTAGGAGTGGAAAGTTCTATGAAGAGGAATAAAGCCAGGAGGAGTTCCTATTTCATTTGAGGCTCAGAGGTTAGACCTCGCTTCTGAGGTTCCTTTTTTTTTTTTTTTGCGGTACGTGGGCTTCTCACTGTTGTGGCCTTTGCTGTTGTGGAGCACAGGCTCCGGACGCGCAGGCTCAGCGGCCATGGCTCACAGGCCCAGCCGCTCTGTGGCATGTGGGATCCTCCCGGACCGGGGCACGAACCTGTATCCCCTGCATCGGCAGGCGGACTCTCAACCACTGCGCTACCAGGGAAGCCCTTGAGGTTCCTTTTAAACAGAGATGTGAATGAATTAACTGACTGAAGAGTAAGCCATGCAACCGTCTGGGGAAGAGCGTTAGAGGCCAGGAGGACAGCAGGAAGAGTAAAACCCCTGAGGAGGGGACATACTTGCATTTGGCATCAGGCATCGTTTTTAATTCAGTGCTGTCCTTCCTAATGGTATGAATTAGGGTCAGTTGCGTTTGCAATAGATGGACCACGTCTGTGCACTCACCTCTAAAATGCAAGATTCTATATGGGATTCGCAGACACAAGCTACTATACATAAAATAGATAAGCAACAAGGATTTACTGTATAGCACAGGAATTATACCCAATATCTTATAATAGCCTATAATGGAATATAATCTTCAAAAAAATGAATTGCTATGCTGTACAACACCTGAAACTAATACCAGTATTGTAAATCAACTACACTTCAATTAAAAAAAAATCTCATTAAAATGCAAGATTCTACATTGGAGAAGGACCATGCCTTTCTCACTAGTCTCTACCCAGGGTCAAGTCTGGCCTTTGGCTCTTGGTAAGTGTTGAATAAATATATATGCAATTAACAGATGGACACATAAGGTGTTGTAGAAGCATATGAAGGATCTCAAAAGCAGGGTCTTAGCTAGGTGTATGTCACTAGTTCACAGATTAAAGACAATAAACATGGCCAGCTCTGAAGCACATGTACTAGGAATTTTTCCTTAATGGTGACTCCACATTCTTTATGCTCAGCCAGCTGCATCTACAAAGCACCACTGAGGAATATATGATGGAGGAAAGGGGCCTGGACTGTGCCTTGGTTGCTGTATCTGTTGCTGTTCATTGGTATGTCCCAACTTCTAGCAGGGTACCTGTGGGCTCAGAGTAGAAACTTAATGAATATTTGTTAAAGAGTGAATAAAATCAAAGCAGGCATACATTTTCATTTCTTTCATAAAGCAATGTTGGAATCACTCTGCAAAGATATGCATTCTGCCTGTTTTCTGCCCAAGAAAGATATACTAGGACTAGAGAAGATGAGAAAGATTAAAATGGTGTCAAGGCCAGGCAGAACATGCATGTCTTACTTACCTTAACTCATTTATTTATGATCCTCATTTACAGATGGAGAAATTAGAGTTAGTGGCAGATGCAGGAAGTTTGAGTCCAGGGGTTGTGTTCTTAACTCCTGGAGTGTGTCGCTTGTAGAGAAGGATAACTAGCTGGTATAGAAACAGAGGTATGAAAAGAATTAAATTCCACTCAATGGACTGTGTTTGTGGCATTAGTAATTGATGATCCTTAATGTTGATAGAAGTTTCTTTCACATATGACACATTTCAGATGGAGAGAAAGGTCTGATTTGTAACTTATCCTTCTCTAGTTTATGTATGCCTCAAAGACTCCTTTGGTTCAGTTTCTTGAGAATGGATCAGGTTTTCTGAAAGCCATGTGGGAATATTTCCTAACATAAATCTTTGTTTTGTTCTGGTAAGACATGGGTAAATTCTAAGTGCTATGATTACATTCCATGTGCTTCACAGCCTATCAGCTCTCGCCCTCACATTCAAGTTTAATCACGTGCTAGCAACATTATCCTCTTGTCAGCCTCGATTCCTCCCTTCTGTCCCCAACTCACGAACAAATTCTTCTACTTTATTATTCTAGGACAGTTAGATTTTCTACTACTTTTTTGCGTTTTCAATGGCATGAACTCATTTACTAACTGTGCTTTTGCAGGAGAACAAATTTAAAGGTGAAAGGAAGCCTGGTGAATTTCTAACAGTCTGCTGGGTTCGGGGGGAAGATCATTGGAACACCTTTGTTTTCCTTTCCTGTGCGTATGTGCTTTCAAGTGTGGGGAACGTTGTGATTTTCATAGCTGGTGTCAGCCTCTACGGCACAGGGAGGCAGATATCCTGGCCATCTTTCTGGGAAAGATGACAATGATTGTGTTTTCTCATTACTTTATTTTTCCATTGCTGACTATATGGCAGTATCATTCTGGCAAATATTGGCTGGCCATGGAACATTTTTAAGTACAAGGGTTTCATGAATATTCTGTCTATTACCATGGCTGAGGAATCAAAACAAAATACTCTGTGCACATTTCCTCGAGCATTCATGGATGGGTTCCAGTGTGTTACTTTTATGTTAGCTCCTAGACTGCGTGAAGAATCTAAAATAAAATATTACTGAAAACACAGTGATTAAGAAGAATTGGGTATAATATTTTGTACCATTTTCCTTTTCTACATAGTAATGCCGTGAATGGTGACATAGGTGAACTGGGTGCAGAAAGGCTTTGCAAGAATTTATGTCTTTAGACTCTTGTTATGGACATGATAGTATTGACAATAACATGTAATGTCTGTCTAGCTCTTGATAATCTCTGTTCTCACATAAGAGAAGAGCAGACACTGATGATATTAAAAAATACCCTCCCCCAATATCCCAACGATTGTCATAATTTGTTTTCCCCCTACTCTAGAGTGTGCTTCTAACGTATTTATGTGATTAACGAGAATAAATAATTGCATGTGAGTGTACAAGGAGTTTACAAGGAGAGTATTTTAATGGTGGCTTTTTGCACTGGGGCTTTATTTGGACAAGGATCCTTCTACGGTGCCTCATGGGTCTAAGAATGCAGCAGGTTGGCCCAAACATGAATTAGCGAGTTCTTTTCTGGTGCAGTTTTGGAGGAGTTCTTTTGGGGAAGCCATGTTAGCATCAGGCCAGGGTGAAAATGATGGCGATAATGATGAAGTTGTTAACAATAATGGCTACACTGTATTCAATGCTCACACATATTCAGTGTGTCAAGTGGGTATCATGCATTATTCCATGGATTGTCTTACAACAGCCTGTGAAGTTGGGGCTCTTCTTGTCCCCATTTTACAGACAAGGAAACAGGCTTAGAGGGGTTTAATTTTCCCCTGGCTGTATAGCTAATGAGGGGGGGAAGAACTTGGATTTGAACTCAGTTCTTTCCTTCCTTCCTTCCTTCCTTCCTCCCTTGCTTCCTTCCTTCCTTCCTGTCTCGCTCTTCCTCCTTCCCTCCTTCCTTCCCTCCCTCTTTCGTTCTTTCTCATTGCAGGGGAATTAATAGGCACATCTTGTTTGATTGTGCTTCGATTTATTGCATTTTGCAGATACTGCCTTTTTCACAAATTGAAGGTTTGTGGCAAACCTGCATCGAGCACGTCTATCAGCACCATTTTTCCAATAGCATTTGCTCACTTTGTGTCTATATGTCGCATTTGGTACTTCTTGTAATATTTGAACTTTTTCATTATTTTTGTATTTGTTATGGTGGTCTGTGATCAGTGATCTTTGATGTTACTATTGCAAAAAGATTACAACTTACTGAAGATTCAGATGATGGCTAGCATTTTTTAGCAATAAAAAATTTTAAAATTAAGATGTATTTTTTTTTTAGACATAGTACTGTTGCGCACTTAATAGACTACAGTATAGTGTAAACATAACTTTGATATGCAGTGGGAAACCAAAAAATTCATGTGATGGTCTGGAACCAAACCCACAATATCTCTGAGGTCTGCCTGTGTTTATATGTTTTTTTAATTGGTTTATAGCATGTAAGTTTCATATGTACAATATTATATTTCGGTTTCTGTATACACTGCAGTGTGCTCACCACCAAAAGTTTAGTTTCTATCTGTCACCATACTGTTGACCCCCTTTACCTATTTTGCCTTCCACCACCTCCTTCCCCTCTGGTAAACACTGCTCTGGTCTCTGTATCTATATGTTTGTTTTTGTTTGATTTGGTTTGTTCATGTTAAAAAAATTTCACATATGAGTGAAATCATATGGTATTTGTCTTTCTCTGTTTGACTTATTTGACTTAGTATAATATCCATAATATCCATCCATGTGGTTGAAAATGGCAAGATTTCATATCTTTTTATGGATAAGTAGTATTCCATTGCACATATATGTAGTACAAGATGTGAACCCAGTTCTTTGTGACCCCAGAGCCTGGACTCCTACCTCATTCTCACCACATCCTTCCTAGAAATAGGAAACTCTTGTCTGGAATATTTTAGTGATCTGCTACCTAATTCCCTGCTTCCCTCCTCTTTCCTCTTTAGACCTTTGTCCTCCCACCAGCTTTCTGAAACATGCACCTCTTCATCGAAGGCCCCCTTCCGTCCTTCTTTGCCTAATGCATTCTCTGTCTTCAGGACTTCCATACCCTGAGCTTTCTCCTTTGAATTCTCACAATACTTTGCTCCTCTCTTAATCGAAACCCTTTGCAGCTAATAGTCAGCTAGTCAGGTATTCCAGGGATTCCTAGGCTGTGGCTGCAAGCAGTCAGCTTTGTGTGTCTGTGCCTGTGTGAATTTTTTCTGGAGGCAGTCCATAGTTTTCATATGAGTCTCAGAAAAGTATTTGACCAAAAAGGTTCAGGTATTCTTATTTATAGGAGTCTCTGCCCTCCTCCAAGTAATGAGCACCTAGAGGCGGGGAGCATATCTCATTCCAATTTATTTCCTTAGATGGCTATAATAATATATTTTTTGAGTAAATAATGAATACATAAATATCTCTATAAGTAGAGCCATGGGTATAGCCTGTGGGTTAAGAACACAGGCTCTAGAACCAGACTGTGCCTTGGATTGAATTCCTTCTCTGCAAACTCTTCAGCAAGTGATGCAGTCTCTCAGAGCCTCACTCTTCTCATTGGTAAAAGGGACATCATAATAGTGTTTAAGTTAGTGGGTTGTTATTGAGGAATAAATCAAGGTATGGTATGTAAAATGCTTAGCACAGGAGTGCGTAGCATACCTCCCATAATTAGCTGCTACTATTAGTAGTAAGAACTTTTGAAAGAGGCTGGAGGATGAGAGTCTCATGATTTTTCTAGTTACTATCATGGAGATTTTACAAAAAGATTTATCATGCCACTTTGAGTTTTCAAAGCTTAAAACCATCGTGTTTTCTCTAGCCATGGTGGCAGGTGCAGCTCAGAGACGTCCCTGAAAAGTTGTTCTTGGACATTTCCTTTCCCTGTGGCCTCAACCCTGGCCGTGTAGCGGCTCGGGCTTCATAGATGGATACCCTGAAATGCCAGCTAATGGAAATTTTGTGATATGGCCACTCTGCCCCCGAGGATTTGGACATATGCTTTTTGTGTTTAAATCAACAGAAAAAAAGAGCAGCTGTAGCCACCCTTCTGCATAATCGTTGAAGTAGCCCTTTTCCTTGCATGTCTTGGAGCCCCTGAGTGCCAGGCCTGTCACTTACTGTCCCCTCTGTGCATCGCAGGTAAGTCCAGTAGGTCAGATGAAAGGCAGAGGCCGGCAGGGCATAATCACTTATTTACGTAGCACTGATGAATAGCTGTACACAGATCAAGGCATACATGTTATTTATAGTAGTGCGGCCATAGGGTCACATTGGCAAGAAGCAGCCTCTAGAAAAGTGCTTTAGTTGGATAGTTATGAACTCTGGCTCATTACTGTGCACTAAATATAGAAAAGGGAGTTTGAAATCTCTTTACAGAAAATATATTGTGAGCTGGGTTCATTGACATAAGGGGAAAAACTGTTGACTCCTATTTTCCCAGAGTTTTTTACGAGTGTATACCGTTTCTTTTCATCACTGGTAAATGTATGACCTTTAGTAAGTCGTTTGCAAATACTATTTTAAAAAAAAGTCTTTAAAAAGTATAGCAGCTTTAATCACTGTCATCAAGAACTGGAGACACCCCAGATGTCCTTCCACTGGTGAAAGGACAAATAAGCCATGGTTCGTATATACAATGGAATATTAATTTGCAAATAGGTACCGATACCTGCTGCAACATGGATTGATCTCAAATATACTTACTAAGGGAAAGGAGCCAGACTCAAAAGTCTCTGTATTAAATGATCCCATTTATATGACATTCTGGAAAAGACAAAACTATAGGAATAGAAAAATAGGTAGTTTCTGGGGGATGGGGTTGGGTGATGTTTTGACTCCCCAGGGGCAGCCTAAGGAGTGTTTGAAACGATGGAACTGTTCTGTATCTTGATTGTGGTGGTGGTTACATGAACTTATGCATTTCAAAACCTCTAGAACTGTACAGCAAAAAGGTGAATTTTAATGTTATGTAAATTAAGAACAATTTTTTTAAAAAAGAATGACAGCGTGTACCTAACACACTGAGAGAGAAATGTGGACTTGCTTTGAAAGGGGCAATGCATGTCATTAAAATCTCATAAGTATCTTTTGATTAGCTACTAGAAGTCAGTGCTTTATAGGAAATCAGAAAAGAAAGTACTGGTCTATATGCTCAGTGGCATAACAGTCAACTTTGGTAAACATGCACAAAAAAATAAAAGGGAACATTACATTTGTATTATGGAAATTTAGACAGAGGAGAAAAAGGCATCTAGCTGGGATCATGGATGATTTTTGTTAAAGTGAGGAAGGTTTGTCAAGGTATTAATATAATCTTGAAGAATGGGTCGATTCTTAAAATGTTTTTTAGTAAACTTTTAATGAAAGTATAACATTCCTACAGAAAAGTATACACATCTTATGTGTACTGCCTGATGAATTTTCATGGAGTAATCCAGTCTATGAGAGAGACCATTACTAGCATCCTTGCACCTTCTGCTAGTCAACCCTTCCCCAGGTATAATCACCATCCTGACTTCTAACATAGATTAATGCTGTCTGGGTGTTATTTAACTTTATACAAATGGAACAATACAGCCTGTACTGCCATGTTTGGATTCCTTTGCCCAACATTATGTATGTGAGATTCATCCCTGTTGTCATATGTGGCAATAGTTTATTCCCATGGAATATTCTGTTATATGACTATATCACTATCTCTTCTGCTGTTGATGGGCATTTGATTTGCCTACAGTTTTGCACTGTTATGAGTGGTGCTGTTATGAACATTATTGCTATATGCTTTTTGGTGAACATGCATATACATTTCTGTTTGCTGTGTGCCAAGGAGTGGAATTATTGGGTTATAAAGTATGCATATGTCCAGCTTTGGTGAATACTACAAACCGTTTCCAAAGTCTCTGTACCAATTTACACCCACAGCAGCAGCATCTGAGTGTTCCAGTGGCACCATTCCTCCTCGCCAACATTTAGTAATGCATCTCTGTTTCATTTTACTGAAGAATGTGTAGAATCTTGGTAGAAAGGGATGGTGAGTGCATGATGGGTATTCCAGGCAAGAGGAACAATTAATCAAGAGCATGCAGCTGGGGTTAGAGAATGAGTGCAGTAGTTCCCTGTTATCCACAGATTTAGTTATCCATAGTCCACCACCATCCAAAAATATTAACTGGAAAATTCCAGAAATAAACAATTCAGAAGTTTTCAGTTGCACACCATTCTGTGTAGTGTGATGAAATCTCATGCTGTCCTGTGCCGTCCTGCCCCAGATGTGAATCATCCCTTTGTCCAGCATATCCAGTCTGTTAGTAACTTAGTAGCCATCTAGGTTATCAGATTGACTGTCGTGTTCAAGTAGCCCTTATTTTACTTACTGATGGCCCCAGAGTGCAAGAATAGTGATGCGGGTGATTCAGATATTCTCTTACTGTGCGTAATTTATAAATTGAACTTTATCCTAGATATGTATGCATAGGAAAAAGCATAATATATATAGAGTTCAGTACTACTCATCCATTAGGGGTCTTGGAAAGTATCCCGTGGATAAGAGGTGGGGGACTACTGTATGTTGTTTGTAATGTTTGCACTAGTTATAATCGTTAAGACTAGAAAGATAAGTTGGCCTTGATTGCCAGTCTAAATAAGACATTTGAAATTCATTCATTCTATGTTGATAAACCATATTTTAATTTTAATTTTAATTTTATTAAAATAGTAGCATGGAAAATGAAATATTGCCATTTGCAGCAACATGGATGAACCTAGAGATCATCATACTAAGTGAAGTAAGTCAGACAAAGACGAATATCATATGGTATCACTTATATGTGGAATCTAAAAAAAGGTACAAATGAACTTATTTACAAAACAGAAATAGAGTCACAGATGTAGAAAACAAACTTATGGTTACCAGGGGGAAAAGTGGGGGAAGGGATAAATTGGGAGATTTGGGATTGACATATACACACTACTATATATAAAATAGATAACTAATATGGACCTGCTGTATAGCACAGGGAACTCTTAATACTCTGCAATGACCTATAGGGGAAAAGAATCTAAAAAATTGGATATATGTATTTGTATAACTGATTCATGTTGCTGTACAGCAGAAACTAACACAGCATTGTAAATCAACTATACTCCAATAAAAACAGGAAAAAAAAAAAATAAAGTAGTAGCATGGAAGCAGCAAAGCCATGCTTTAGGAAGAGTTATCTAGTAGTAGGTGTAGGATGTACTGCAGGGAGTGGGGAGCGCAACTTAGCCGTCCAGGCCAGAGCTGGATCATGGCAGAATAACTGTGAGGGCAGAGGAGATGCAGTGTGGTGTTGACAGGTAACATATGATAAGTGACCAGACAGTGGAGGGTTAAGGGCAAAGGAGAGTGAGAGATACCTCTGACCTGATGGTACCTTAGCCAGATAGGTCAAAATTAGCCTTAATGAGCGGACTATTATCTCTATATCTTCACTTTCCTTACACTCCTTTTTAATCCTTCATAAAAAATGTGAAATATACACATAGAAGAGCACCTGAAACCTATCAGTTAAGTAAAGAACAATAAGATGAATAACCATGTCCCCTCTATTCATCCTGAGATATAAAATACTCTAGAAGCCTCACCTTTGATTACATCCTCCTCTCTATCCTACCCCCAACTGAGTTCACCACCACCCTGAATTTTACGCTAATCACTCCCTTGCTTTTCATTATGGTTCAGTGTTGCTATCTATGACTGCATGTCTAAACTAGACTTTGAACTATAAACAATGGAGCCATATGGCAGTATTCTATGTGACTTGCCTTTTTCAACATTGTTTTTGATTTGAAAAAGGTAGAGGCATATAGCTGTAGTTTATTCATTTTCACTGTTGTGTACTTAATCCATTGTGTCCATAATCTTCAATTTATTGATCTATTCCTCCTTAATCCTTACCCTCTGTGCTGTGGCTTTAATCACTCAACACAATTTTTACACGTTGACAAAATACTGTGGCATATGTAACTCAAGTATGTCAGTGTGCTGTGTCCCACCGACTTTAAAAGCTGTCTGATAGACACACTGAAGTTTTTGCTTATTTATTTAACACTTACAGTGAGTTAGAACTACTCTGTCCCCTGTATGGGAGAGCTGCTTACTTTAAAATAGAGTTTCTCACGCGCAGCACTATTAAACATTTGGGGCTGGATAGTCTTTATTGTGAGGGGCATGCTAGCCCTTGTAAGGTGTTTAACAGCACCCTGGTCTCTGCCTCTAGATGCCAGTAGCACCTGTCTCCCCATCTGTAACAACCAAAAGTGGCTCCAGACATTGTTACATGTCCCTTGAGGACAAAACTGTGCCGTTTGAGAACCACGATTTTAAAGGATTAGGATTCAATGAAAAGGCATTGAGTTACCATGACTGACAGGAGAGAATCATCAGTGTAACCTTCCTCTTACTTCCCTGCTGCCCCATCCTGGCTCCAGGTTAGAGGTATATTCTTGTCTTTGGGCAGTGGGCCTTCCCTGGTCCTGGAGATCAGCCATTTCCTCTTGCAAGTGCCTTGGCAGTTTCACTCCATGCTGGTGACTGTTTTCTATATTCTCTCTATATCTGCCACTCTCTTTGCTCTGATCCCACCTACCCTAGAGGTAGTCTTTACTTTATGGGTCTGATGAGAGAATCATGCTTATTGCATTTATAAATTGCTTCCATTTCTCCCAAAGCAAAGGAAAAGAAATATTTTTTGATATTGTCAGTTTAAAAAACTATAATAAACACATGTTAAACCAAAGTTAAAAGTGCCAGTGAACTATAAGATGATCATATTTCAAACGTTTTTACAGCATTATTGATAGTTTGATATTAATTTGGGCTTAAGGAGTTATGGAACATATGCAGAGTGGTAAAATGATGGGACCTTTTGATCTTTAAAATTAAAACTTTGATCTTCAAATTTTAAATTAAAATATATATAGATGGTACATGGCTCTCCCATAACTTTTTGTATGGGTTTTTTTCATGTCCAGCACAAACCTGTATGTGAATCCCAAAGCATTATAAAGTTGGCTCCATCTAGTGTATAAAAATATTATACAGCTAGGAAAAAAAAACCCCAACAACTCTACTGGGAATCTCCTCTGGTACTTTATTATGAAATTAGAAAAAAGGCAAACCAAAACAAAACTGGACTATAAGCTATATTTGTGCCCCAGGAGATAACACAGGCAGAAGTGACCTTCACAGTGTGAGAGGAGAGGTCATTATATATTGAAATACAGCATGCCTAACATTTTGTTCTAACAGCCTTGCCTTTTTTTTTTTTTTCTGGACGGAGGTCTTGTTTACAGGCACTATCAACAATCGTGGCGTCACTTCCATTGTGATATTCTCGGTCCTACTGGCCTGGCCCCTAGTTTTCCTGTATGGAATCATATCTGTCAGTCATGTTCACTTTCCACAGTTAGGAAGTGATTAGGGCTAGGCCCACGTACTATGATTTCAGAGCCCTGGATGATTTTCTTTATCAGACTGGAATTCTTTGTAGCTGTTCGCTTCTCACTGCAATAGACTAGCCACTATTTCTGGGCTGTGTTTAATCTTGTTTCCCCTGAAGGATTCTGACACATTCTTCATTTCTCTCAATCAGGGTTCCCAGATTTGAGCTGTGCTCATACTAACTTCATGACCTTTGCCCCCATATTCCATATGGAGGCTTAAATAAATAAAAAATATATATTTAAAGGAAATGCTGTAATAAATGGCAACGACAGATGGATGTACGTGTAAAATAAATATAATGAAATTGGAAGAAAACTGTTAGATCCGGACTAGCTGTGTGGTCTAGAAGGGCCTGAGTATGAGATCTGGGCTGTTTTTGTTACAAAAGGCAAGTGTTTCGAGATTGAAGACACATGAGCATCAAAAAGACACTTTTCCTGGGGTGAAAGAAATTGGAAAGGACCTTTCTCACTGTGTAATTCCATGGTCATTGAATGTGGAGTCTGTATGTCTCCATTTGAGACCATCCTGTATCCCACACTTTGAGAAACTTTGCTCACGATTTACCATCTTTGCCAAAGGAAGTTTGTCATGCTACCCCAATCTCCAAAGGCCTTGTTTCCCATCGAAAGCCTTTTTGAGTAATTCTTTCTTTTCTGAGTACTTCCTTACTTCTCCCATTAAAAAGTAGAAATTGTGCTGATACTTCACATTTTCTCTCTTTTTTTTCAACTAGATTAAGTTATTTGGGAACAAACGTTGTGCATTTCTTTACATTTCTAGTGAATGCCATTAATTTAACTCATGCTTGGTATAAATATTCAGGGAAGCCTGCTTCATTCCTGTTTTTGTTTTTTTGTAAAGGTAGATTACAGTCAGAAGTGACCAGAAAAAGCACCATGGTCAATTCATTAATCATTTAACCCATTGACAAATAGTTACTGGGTTCTTTCTCTGGGTCTGGAATTGTGCCTGGTTAAAGAATGAAGAGGTGAACTAAACAGGCATGGTTTATGCCTTCATGGAATTCAGACTCTAGTGTGGGGTGTGGGGAACAGACCACTAAAGGGGCGGCTCCATTGCAAGGTTCTAATTTTAGAATTAGTTTGCTTCTGTGATTGTTGAGTGGCTCACAAAAACTTGGCACAGAGAACCCTAGCGAGAGGCGTGTGGGCCCTGGAGTTTCAAACCCCAGATCTGCAGCTCATCAACATCTTAACTCTAGGCAAGTTACCTCACTCCTTGTCCCTGTTTCTTTATTTAAATAAAGAGAGATAAAATAAAGGTACAGTTATCAGTGTGATGATATGATGAATTCTCTGTCTTTTCTCTTCCCCCCTCTTTTTTTTTTTTTTTTTTTAAAGAGGCAGAGACACAATCTTATTTTTTCAGATTTTCAGATTTTCAGATTTTCAAATTCCCTGCCTGGCACACTTGGAAATGAAAACACATTGATCCTTAATCCAGTATTAGAAAGCAGATGTCCGTTTTAATGGGAATATCATTGTGGATGGCGCTTAAAGATGGCAAATTCATGCAACTTCCAAATTGTCTGTTTAAATTAGTAAATGATTTGAGCATTCTGAGTTGCTCCAAAACATTTCTGTCTTCAGAGTCTAAGGTCTATGATATATTATTGATGTACTTCAAGCATGTTGAGTAGTGCCTGGGAAGTAGTAGGTGCTCAATAAATATTTGTTGAATGAATGAGTTTTAATAAATATTTTTCTATCTTTTACTCATGATTTTGTCCATATCTTTTAAAAATGAGCCAGCGTTGTTTGATATGAGGAGCTTAATAAGCTTGAATGGGTGTGGTGGTGATTCTCTGCAGCTCCATCACCAGCTTCATCTGTAATAGCTGGCAGGTAATAAATACTTGGTAAATGTCAAAGCAAGAATTAGGTAGTTTTGTTAGGCACTATTTTTTTTTAAGGACATATAGCTTAATTTTTTCAAGCAAAGATTTCATTTTTATGTCACTGCATAGCAGTATTACTTGAAATTACAGAGGCTATTAATTTAAAATATTGGTTATTTTAACATTTTACTATCAACATATATATACACGCTTTGATTATAGGACTCCCTAGCGTGTAAATTAGATTCAGAATGCTAATGTGTATCCAATTTATGATGATTGATTAGATTTAATCAACAGACCGGAAGGATTTCTGTGCAAATATTATTTTTTTCATTTCAAATCCTATTTGCTCAGCATAACTGAAACAGGATGTCATTAATATAAGAGTGAGTATTGAGATGCTTTAGAAGTTTGGGAAACTTGATTATTGACATAAATTTAACCTATGGTGATCTTATGAACACAGAGAGGTTTGATTTGTTATACTTTTGCTTATTTAAATACATTATTTCCTGCTTGACTTCTGAGTATGTTTATATAGTAAAAATACAAATTAAAAACATAACTGACACATCGAGTCAGAGCTGAAGGTTCCCTGGGCTAGCAATTTTGTCTGTAGCTAAGACAATCATTGAAAAAACATTGGTAGTTGTCCACTCTCAGGAGAAGTTTCAATCGCCATCAGCATCTTAGTTTTTAGTTCTTCACTATGAATGAATATGTTATTCACAAGTATCTCTAGACCCTTCCTGAGCTTACATTTATTTTCATACTGCATAACCTCTTCAAATACCATGTTTCAAAAGCATTTTCATTTTTGTCTCCTAATAATAACTTTTATTTGTCCTACAACTTGAAGTTCTTTGATTCTAAGGGCTGACTTTTCATGCCCTACAGGGTACTGAAAGTGTCCTTTTTCCTTGCATAACATTGATTGAGTGCTGTTTTTTTGCAGGTACTGTGCTAGGTACTTTTCATACCTAACCTCATTTAATCACATAACCTGTTAAATAGGTAACATAAATATCTCCATTTTACAGATGCAGATCTTGAGAGTCAGAAATGAAATGAGTTGCTCAAGGTAAAGCTACGAGTTGAACACAGTGCGTGGGGTATGTGTGTGTCTACAGTACACCACCACACTATGCTGTCTCCAGTTGAAAAACGGTGCTAAGTTTACGTCTGTAAGAGAGACTTATCAGTTGTTTACTTATTTATGAAATAGTGGACCTCTCAGAGGTTTTGTGCTCACAGGCCAAAGTCACTGCCCTGGATTCTTACCACATGTTGTACAAATGAGAGCTTTCACACCTGACACACTTTCGTACCACCTTCCACCATAGCATTGTGATTTCCCATGAGAAACAGTCTGTCTCTACCTTCAGCTCAGTTTTGGGGATACAAATATGGGATTTACATGAATGGAATAGAAAGTCTAACTGACAGAGTACCCTTCTTCTTTATTTTCATCCCTTTTCCAGTTCCCCCTTGGACCATAAAGGATTAGGTGGTTCTTTGAGCTGCTGATGCCTTGGTGTCTCAGAGAGGGAAGCTGAGGAAGGATGGATTCACCTGCCTTGTAGCCAGGACCTCAGCTAAGGTGGTCTGTGGAGGCCACTTCTAATAGCTGAATATTGTGTTGCTTTAAAATACTTTAATATCTTGACTCTTGCTCGGAAGAAGAACGAAACTGATGTCTTTGTTGATGACGATGGGGTTGCACTCTCCTGCTTATGTCCTCAACACTGTTAGGAGGATGGCAGACACACCCTATGTGCTTATTTGCTCTTCAAGCTTTAATTACTTTAAAAAAAGAGTTACTACAGGAAAAGACAAGTCCACATTTTTCTTTTTAAATAAGTTAAAAGTCCTGAAGGCGAAGATTTCACTTCTTATAAAGTCATAGTGTGAGTAACTTTGTGCCCCCCCACCATGGCAACAGCCTTATCTTTTCCTATTTATTTACCTAGATAAGGAAATTAATTGCATTTTTACTAAATTTCTCATTTGAGGAAATGCCATCAAAGTGGCATAATCTCAAATCAGTGGTTCCCTCCTCAAGTTTGTGTTGTCTCACAAACTTGGCTTATTTTGTAGATTGTGGTCTGCTTATTGCAAATACCCCGCTGCCATTTATAGAGAACAAAGAGACAGCTCCTGAATTGCCTTTAATGCAGAGCAAGTATTTCTTTTGAAGTGAACTCTAACAGATAATATCAGAGAGCTCAAGGGAAGGAACTAATCTCTCGTATTGATTTTTTTTTGGCCGGTGGTACGCGTGCCTCTCACTGTTGTGGCCTCTCCCGTTGCGGAGCACAGGCTCCGGACGCGCAGGCTCAGCGGCCATGGCTCACGGGCCCAGCCGCTCCGTGGCATGTGGGATCCTCCCGGGCCGGGGCATGAACCCGTGTCCCCTGCATCGGCAGGCGGACTCTCAACCACCAGGGAAGCCCTCGTACTGATTATTTATGAAAGACCAAGCTATTTCTCCCTTCTATTTCTCCCTTCATTAATTGCTTAAAATTTTACTTTGACAGCATTTGAGATGTCTCTTTGTAGATTATATCTGTATTCTCAGGACAGAGTTTTCTAAACAGTTTTAAAAAAAACATTATTTTTTTCTCCTGGATATTTGTATAAGCATCTAACATTTCTTAATGTTGACATGAGCCTAGATTAAGTTTACCTGGGGTCATCTTGGTCTTGTCTGCATTTTCCTTTTCAACCTTAAAGGGCTTCTTTGTGAGCCAGGTACAATGATCCGTCTTTCAGAAGATGCTGTACCATCATTGTTACAGGGAGATCTGTTCCTGGTAGTAGAAAAAAAAAAAAAAAGGAAGAAACAAGATGAAAGAGGTAAACGTTATTGAGTGGTACTGAACACTTACTTCTGCAGGTAAGTAGTCATTAAAAATTTCCCTCAGTCATGCTGTGAGGGGTTCAGATTAGAACTGCTGGGCTGCCAGTTCCTTGTAACTTTGTATCCTAATACTTTATCCATAAAAGTGAGTTGTGTTCAGCAACTAAAAGCTTCCAAACGAAAAGTATACAATTGTGAGTCCCACTTATACCTATTGACTTCCTAATTAATTAAATGCCATCATCAAATTATATTTCAGAGCTCCTTCATTACCTGATCTTTTTCATTTTGTCACTCATCCATCCATTTATCCATCCATCCATCCACCCACCCATCCATCCATCTAGCAAAAGTTTATTGAGCACTTACTTTATCCCAGGCACTGAGAATGAAATAAATACAAAGAAAGAACCCTGCCCTCAAGGATGAAAGACAAACAAATAAAATGATTAGAAGTTGGAGTAAGTGCTATAAAAGAAAGAAAAAACATTTACTGGGAGAGTAAATAGCAGAAGTGGGTGTTCCTGCTTTAGGTGGGATAGGGGGCAGGGGAAGCCCTCCCTAGGGAAGAAACAGAAAACCTGTGAGACCTCATCTGAAAGGTGAGAAGGAGCCCCCCTGGGAAGGAGCCCCTGGAGCAGCCATTCTGTCCTTCCTCCTCACTCTTACCATGGGCCTGTGTACGTGAGTTTGGGATTTCTCTGAGGTGAGTCCCAGAGAAGCAGAGCCTCTTGCATCTTCCTGTTTATCTTCCCCACAGCACTTGAGAGATGTCTCTCAAATGCTGGGTGCATCAATAAATGTTTGAGTAGAAGGGCCTTTCGGTGGCATCTTTTTCCAGAGCATGAACACGATGGCATGTGGGGAAAAGAGGGGATGTGTTTGTTACTCTGGAGAGTAGTTTGTGAGTTTTGTAATCACTTTCATGATACTCATGAATCAAGGCTTTCACTCAACATTCAAAGCATATCCATTGAAACTCCAAGTGAACACTTTAATATATCGAACTATTCAAGTAAAGACTTCTTTATTCAACAAATAAAGGGAACTTCCATTCTTGGGTGTTTTTCTGTCACTCTTGGAGAGATAATTTACATAGAATATATTATATATAATTATGTATATTATAATATGTTATATAATAGTGGTTCCCAAGCCTTACTTCACATTGCCCTTTATGAGAATTTTTTTTAAAATATGGAATTCAAAACCATGCCTTTGGAGAGTCTCAATCATTTGTTTGGGGAAAGATTCTTGACATTTGTATTTTTAAATGCTCCTGAGTTGATTTTAAGGAGATGGAGTGGGGAGAAATGTCCCCAGGTGCTTCTGATAGGAATACAGGTTTGGGAACCATTGGCTGGGATCACAATAAAACGTGATGGGTAGGTGCTTCCTAAATTGTATGAACTCATGGGTCAGTATAGTCCTTGGCATGTATTAAGTCCTCAAATGTTAACTATTGTGAGGGTGGTGAGTAGAAGTAGTTTATTGAAAAGAGCAATAACTATCAGAAGGAAAGATATAAGAAAATGATGTGCTTTGGGGGCAATAAAACATTTGATACCCAAATAAATCAAGAAGAATTCTGACTGTGATAAAACAGTGGTTCTACTTTTCTTCAGCTGAGTTTTGGACAGGATAACAAGTAAAACCTCTTATCTCTTCCCTAACATGTTCAACATAGTGATTGAATTTTTCCTTCAAAAAAGATTGTGGACCAAATTTAGCCAAAAAGAAAAGAAAAAGTTGGCTGTCACTTGGATGTTTGATAGTTTTAAGTTCCATTTTAGTTAAGGTTGTCTTTGAAAAAAGGCAGTAAGAATTCTGATGACTCTAGTTGATTTGCTGGAATTTGGGGCAAGGAGTAGTAATTAAGATTTTAATTGTATTGGAGTACAGGTAATATTTTTATTCTGCATTCAGCGTTTTGTATTAAAGAATAGTATCGTTCTTTCTCCTCTGCTACCAATTCTTAGTTTGTGTTTAAATTTAGGGTTTCGGTGTATATATGCATTTATGTATATATGTGTGTGTTTATACATGTGCATTTGTATACGTATATGCACTTAGGATACATATCTGAATAGTACAAATGTGAACAAGAGAGTTGCTTATACATTATAGATTAATCCATTTTAAACATATGAACATCAACCATGGACTATTTTTTTAACATCTTTATTGGAGTATAATTGTTTTACAATGGTGTGTTAGTTTCTGCTTTATAACAAAGTGAATCAGCTATACATATACATATGTTCCCATATCTCTTCCATCTTGCGTCTCCCTCCCAACCTCCCTATCCCACCCCTCTAGGTGGTCACAAAGCACCGAGCTGATCTCCCTGTGCTATGAGTTGCTTCCCACTAGCTAGCTATTTTACATTTGGTAGTGTATATATGTCCATGCCACTCTCTCACTTCGTCCCAGCTTACCCTTCCCCCTCCCTGTGTCCTCAAGTCCATTCTCTACGTCTGCGTCTTTATTCCTGAACCACGGACTATTTATTTTACTAGGTTCTAGGGATACAATAGTAAACCAAACAGACATGGTTCCTACCCCTCAGAAGACATTTGTTGAATAATTGCATGACTACTTGAGGGGCAGTATCGTGGAAATCTATGTAACGTTTTATGAATTTTGTAGATGGTGTCAGATGTGTAGGTCAAGCTTTATTCCATTTGCCAGTGGGTATTTCATTGCTGTGTTCAGGGAGATCCCCCAAGAACATTAGCATAACATAGGTATTTCTGAAGTACCATGAATAAGTTGAACACGTGCCCCTTAAAGGTAATTTTACTTGGACACTTATGTAAATGGTCAATGGTTAGCCTCCTTGGGGTGGTAGATTGTCCAGGACAAAATATCAGGCTATGTCATTGGCGGGACACGCCAGGGGAGCATTTGCTACCACATTCTGTCCCTGCTGGAACGGCTGGAATTGATTCCATTGGTTTTGTGATCAACGTTTGAGAGCCCACGGAGAGCACAGGTTTTCCCTGTGTGTAAGCATGTAATAAATCAGGGTTTCAGTTGTAAAACTTCCCCCGGTGCATTGTAACTTAATGCAGCTTCAAATAGTGTCCAAGGTGGGAGAGAGTCCAGCTTGGTCTTTTAGAAAAATCATCCCTTTAAGGTCCTGATATGGTAATTTCCCACCCTCTCTGTTTTCTTTGATCTTCCAGTTTCTTTATGTTTTTGTTTTACTCTGTTGCATTTCCATTGGTTCTGTAGATTGGTCAGTGTGCATCCAGAATAGACAGTTCCAACTACAATCATAATTGTAAGAGTTATTATTATTATTTTTTTTTGCAGTATGCGGGCCTCTCACCGTTGTGGCCTCTCCTGCTGCGGAGCACAGGCTCCGGACGCGCAGGCTCAGCAGCCATGGCTCACGGGCCCAGCCGCTCCGCGGCATATGGGATCCTCCCGGACCGGGGCACGAACCCATATCCCCTGCATCGGCAGGCGGACTCTCAACCACTGCACCACCAGGGAGGCCCTAAGAGCTATTTTTTATTTGAGAGCTTACTATGTGTCAGACTGTGCCATACACGTTACATATATTGTTTACTTCAGTTTTAACAATAACCTACAGGATAGCCATTGATCATTTCCCCTTTCTCAAGTGAAGAAACTGGGGCATGGAAAGTTTAGTAAATTTGCACAAGGTCACAGAATGAGTAAGTGCTGGGATTTGAACCTGGTTAAGTTGACACCAGAACCTGTGTTCTTCTCTTTTTTAAAAAATTAATTAATTAATTAATTTATGGCTGCATTGGGTCTTCGTTGCTGCGTGCAGGCTTTCTGTAGTTGTGGTGAGCGGGGGCTACTCTCCGTTCCGGTGCACAGGCTTCTCATTGCAATTGGCTTCTCTTGTAGTGGAGTATGGGCTCTAGGCGCATAGGCTTCGGTAGTTGTGGCTCACAGGTTCTAGAGCACAGGCTCAGTAGTTGTGGTGCACGGGCTTAGTTGCTCTGGGACATGTGGGATCTTCCCGGACCAGGGCTTGAACCCGTGTCCCCTGCATTGGCAGGCAGATTCTTAACCACTGCGCTGCCAGGGAAGTCCAGAACCTGTGTTGTTGATTTTTATGCCAAACTGTGCTAGAGGCAGGAGAAGTGAGGTATGGAGTAGTTTAGTAAGGGGAATAGTGTAGCATCTTAGTCATCTGTTAACCCTAGTACCCAGCACAATGCCAAGTGTGTAGAAACTCCTCAATAACTATTGTTAATGAATGCAGTCATTTGCATCAGGGACCTGGCTTCCCCACCCCACCCCCATTCCTTCTATTTATTGGTCTTTAGCTTTACCAGTAATCTACCCACTTTAATCCACTTCTCTCCACTCTTGTCCCTTCTCCCCTCCCCCATAAAGTATCATCACCTCCTACTAGGACTATTGCAGTAGCCAATCTTGCTCCTTCTCTAGGTGGTTCTTGATATAGCAGCCAGAGGGACCTTTCTAAAAGCTCAGATGTGAGCCCATCACTTCCCTGCTTATACCCTCTCAATGGTTTCCTGTTCATCTTGGAACAAAATCAGTGACTCTTCTCTGGTCTCCCAGATCCTGATGGTCTGGTCCTAGCCGCTGCTTTAGTCTCACGGATGCCATGATTTCCCTTACTCTCTGTCCTCCAGCCACAAAGAATCTTCCTTCTAACTCCCCACTTCAGGATTCTTGCACATGTCATTACCACTGCTCAGAAGACTCTTCTCCCGTGCCCCCCTCCACACCCGTAACCCATGACTGCTACCCCCACTCACTTCTATGCCCAGAGGCCCCTTCCTAAGGGAAACCTTTTCTGACCCTTACATTTTAAGCTTTCCCAGCTCCTTGTAGCATTTACCACATTTCGTGATATATTTGGGTGATTATTTAATATGTGTCCCACTAGACTGTAAACTCCAAGAGTTTGCACAGTGCCTGGGACGTAGTAAGTGTTCCATAAATATTTATTCAACAAAAGAAAAAATGAAAAATGAACAAAGAATAAAAAAAGCCAGAAATAGCTTGTCGGAGACTCCTGGCTGGATATTTGCTATTATTAAAGGGAAATGAAAGGAAGATAATTTCATTACATTATGAAATTCAAGCTGGATTATGGTTTATAGAGACTGCATTGTTTTCCAACTATGTACTTCGGAGACAAACTCTTAGGCACAGAGAGGTGAAGTAACTTGCCCAGGGTACACAGCTAGTCCATGTCAGATGTCTTTGTTCTGACCTCTGAGTTGTGTGTAAGGAGAAACAGACATATTTTCATAACTGTGCAGGACATCTTTGGTGTGCTGAGTTTGTAGGAGCTGCATCAGTATTTGATAATATTGACGTCATGTCACAATTTTAAAGCATCTTTTGAGAGCATGTATTATTATTTCGGCACATCCAGAATTTAATTAGATGACAATCTAAGAATACACAGATGTATGGCCTAAAGATGTCCTAAAAGATAGAGCCCACAGTTGAAGCAGCTTGTGTTTAACTTCCACCAGGACTGGGCAAGGGAAGCCCTCCATATATTCTTGGGGTCTGAGGGTAAGGAATGTTGTCCAGATCTCTAGCTTGTCAGCAGGAGAGCATGTGCAGTAATCAAGCTCCAGTTCCAAAAATGCCTGTGCATGGATGCAAGGCAGCTGGAGGTGTGTGATGAGCTGTTGCCAGAGGTCCCCCCAGTTGAGAAGGGGCACAAGCTGTCCCACAACCCTCCTGGATTCTGTGGCTCTTTTAAGTGTTAGAAATTCACCGGTATGTGAAATTACCTCAGGTTTCACGTTCTCTGTAACGCGCAGCCACTGCAAGCCTCCACTGGTACCTGTGCTCGGGAGGGCTAAGTAAGCATCCCAAGGTGTCACCTGGCTGCCGGGTTGGATTTCTGGTGGTGCCTGTGTCCTTGCGAAGCCCCCGTTGCAGGGTGAGGCAGCATTTTTGTCCTGCAGGTACAGTAGGTACTGGATTAAACAGGTCTGCTGTTTCAGACAGACACCAGGCACCGTTGTAGCACGAGCTGTGTTTGGATTGGAGTTTCCAGGGCCTTATCAGGAGCCACCCCTAGTGACACAGCCAGTGCCAGAACTAACTTTGACTTTCACTCTTCACCAAGGGCTTGCAGAGCACCTTAAAGGAAAAAAGATGGAGGCGCTTAGAGTTCAGATGTTCATGCCTTGTTCCTTTGAAAGCTTATATCTGTAAGTGAAGTTTTATTCTGGAAATAATCCTGGGACCACTTGACAGGAGTTTTGTTTTTTGTTTTCTGTTTTTGTTTTTTGAGGGGAGGACAGAGAAAGGGGAGGTTCTATTCGGAGTTAAAAATACTGGAACTGTTACTCTGTGACTGTGGCTTTAATCGGCTTCAGCTGTAACCTCTAGTAGGTGGCTATGACAAGGATAACGGCTAATTTGTGGGGGGAGGCGGGATTGAAATGCTAGCCCATTAGCTCTGCCTTCTCTTTGGAAATGGAATGTTGGTCTTAAATTAATCATGCCAAAAATGACTGCTTGAAAAATCTGAGTGAGAACAGGGCTTGATTTATGATTACTAGGTAGACTGCAGCCCAGCTTTGTGATGAATAAAAAAGGGTTTTCTTCGGGAAAACGAGCGTGCTTAGTGACATTGGTCAAAATTGCCCCATTGCAAACACTTTGGATATTTTGCTTTCTCCCCCCCCCGCCCCCCTCGCAACTGTGGAGTAGTAACAGTTGCATTAATAAACATCTCGTTTGCATTTCTTCATATTGATTTTTTTTTTTTTTTCTCTTTGAGAGGAAAACAAAACATCCAAAATCAGAATCATCTGTCTGGCATAGAAATGTAGAACAAGCTTGAAATTGGCACTTTCAAAGAAATACTAAAATGGAGAAATGCTAAATGGATCATAGCTCTCCCCGCCCACTCCCCCATTTCCTTTAACATTTACTTTCAGTGTTAGGTGATAAGATTTGAAAACAATACTAAAAGCTGTGTCCCTAAGTGAATAAGCATTCAAGCAAATCAACTTAAGCAAAAGCCACCTCTGGAGCTTAATAATTATTTACTGAACGTTCCTGGGTCATGAGAGAGGTTCTGATTAAGTCAGAAAAGCATTATGTTCAGCAGCTTGTGAAGGTGTGTTTAAAGACGGCAAGAATAATGGAAAAATACTCAATGTAGTAGAACTATTTTGAGAATTTGATTCTGAAAGAAATAAAATTCCCATAAATGTAATTGTGGTAAAAGTTCCTAATGTTCAGTAGAGAAATCTTTAAAAGGTTTTACAGTAGCTTTAAAAATTATTTTTAATTTGCTATTTTTGCTGTATTGTTTGCTTTTATAGATGTTTTTCATTGTATGTCCTTAAAACAGTTTAATTACTCATTTATCTAAAATGATAGAACATTTTATGAACAGAGTATACATAATTGTGTATTTAAAATGTCATCCTGTTAGAAATGTTATAATTTTCTGCTTTGTAAATCAGATACTAGTTAGGGAGATGATGGCTATTCTTTGTGATTCATACCCCACAAAAATGTCCCCTATAACTTACTAATTTTTGAAATATTATTTTTAAGCAAGTTAATGGATATCATGATTGGATAAAACATGCCATTCAGCTTAAGAACAGTAGTGGTGTCATCCTTGAATTTACACCCAAATTAATTCTTAATTTCAACTACTTTTGCTTAATTGATTTTGAATTTTCTTTTTTTCTGGTTAACTAAAATACTGGCCGCAGGAACATGCTTCCTTTATGAACCCGCAGAATGAAATTCTTAGCACACATCTTTGACAAAACTTGTTCACTGAGCTGTTGCCCATTAATTTCTTTGTGCCTGCTCTTTTGGGGAGGGCACACACTGTGAATTAATTGTTTCTTTTGTATTCTCCTCTAGGAAAGCAAAGAAACACCATAGCAGAAGGCAACATTGTAAGAGATTTGGCTTCCTAGAAAATAACTTGTCAGTTTTCACTAGTTTCAAGTTACTAGGAGCCTCAGAGGGTACCAATCCAGGAATTGAAGTACAGCACAGAAGAATCCATTGCCTATTACTTATTGTCTGCAGGGTGTGCTGGCCACTACTCTAAGAATCTTACTTGCATTAATACGTTCAGTTCTCATACTTGCTCTATGACAAAGGTACTTTTTCCTACCTCCATTTTGTAGATGACAAAATTAAGGTTTGGGCAGGTGAAAGATGCTGCCCATGTCATATAGCTGAGAAACGATAGAGCTGGAATTTCAACAGAGGTATTCTGGGCCCATGTCTGTGCCTTTCTCTGTTCCGTTCTATGGATTCTCATTTCAGATACTGAATGAATTGATGTTTCTTCCTCTGCCTTTTAATTGAGTGTGTTTCTCCGATGCTCAGATTTCTGGATTATCCAAACTATAACTCCTTTGAGCTTTTGAGCGGCTATGATTAGTCCAGTGCCACAGTACTTGTCTATCAAATGGATTTCCTTATATCCAATTCAGTGTTGATTATAAGGTGACTGTTTGGGGGAGATGAAAACTCTACTAAATATATACAATGATTATATGACCTATTCTGACTTGAGAACTCTTAAAATGTGGAAGGAAAGTGTGTCTTAGAATTAAGGTAATACAGTAGGTCTCTAGAACTGAGCTTTTTGGGAAAAATGTGTTCGCTGCCACTGGATGACTCAAGCAAATGGTTTGACTAAAAGTCTTCCAACACTAAGGTTTTAGTGTTATCTGATTTTAGGAGGTGGGGTATTTGTTAGAATAGAGACACCAAATTTACTCTTTGGATAGATACTTATTTCATCCTACTATATGCTAAGTATTCTTTTAGGTGCTGGGGAATTTATATGTGAATAAAACAAAAATCTCTGCCCTCATAGTGCTGGCTCTATCTGGTCATGAAGGGCCAGGAACATGCCAGCTCTGTCCTTAAGTCTGGTTCTCATCCTCATGGTCCAAAGTGGCTGCTAGTCCTGCAGCCATTACAGCTAAATTCAAGGAGACATGATGGCAAAGATGGGTTTCTCTTTAGGGAGAATTTTTGGACGTACCACATGACCTTTCTGCTTAAGTCTCATTGGCAAAACTTAGGCATGAAGCCAACCTAGCTCCTGGAAAGCTGGAAAATGTTGTGAGTGGCAGTGTACCAGCCTAAACAAGGAGAAAATAGAATGGATACTAGATTGTTTGAGTTGTAGCTCTTAGGCTGAAACATTGATTTTTTTTTCTTTTTTGGAATAACTTATTTTCTAAAATGCCACAAAAATGAGCTATGGTATAACAGAGTACATCCAACTGACTTAAACAGAAATGGAGATTGAGAGTCCCTTGTAAATCAATATCCTATGTCCAGGGTTATCAAGGCTTCAGGGTTATCAAACCATCAAGGATGGTTTGATCCAGATGCTCTGTGTCATCTAAACACTGGCTCCTTCTTCATTCTTCCTTCTTAGGCTTCTGTTCCCTCTTTCAACTCACTTCACTGTTTCGTTTAGTTTGGCTTTCTTTTCACATAGGTCCAGGAAGTTCCAGATTTATATCCTAGCATCTTTCCAAACATTAGTATACATAGAGGTCTTTTACCCCACTATTTCTAGTCAGTATTTCTATTTCTACTCAGCATAGGGCTGACTGTTATTGGACCATTTTAGAGCACAAGCACATTCAATGGGTATGCTGATTGGTCCAACTTACGCTGTGTTTCTATGTCTGGAGTTGGCAGCATCGCCATAACCTACCTTGTGAACGGAAAGTGAGGAGACTGATTTTTCAAGGTGAAATCAGGGTACTTTGCCAAAGAAGTGGGACAGGATGCTGGGCAGGCATAAGTAACATGTGACCACCATAAATCATTACCACTATTTGTAAGGCTGGCTTTTAAACCATGACAGGTGCACACATTCACTGCTCCTGAGATCACAATTGGTACTTTTGTCTTGATTACCACACAGTATTGCAGACTTTGCATCTTGGTTGATATGTTCTAGACATGCAGTAATTGTTAAGCGATTAAGGCTTCTGAATCTTCTCTGACCTGTTGTGACGTTGTCTAGACAAGTGGACAGAGCATGCCCTGTGACTGGGGCAATTATTTGAGTAGAGATAGAAGGCTTTTCTGTCTTTAAAAAGATCCTTCCAATTACTTACACACTCATGTCTGAATTCTGTCATTAGATTGTCATAGTTTTGGATAAAAAGTTCCTTCTTTTAAAATACTCTAAGTGGGATATCTTGTCATGACATATCAATTACTTACACCTTATAGGCGAAATTTTCAGAGCCTTTTAAAGCATGGCGTCTAGATATGAATGAGATTCCATAGTCGGACAGTGTAAACAAGAATTCTAGAACATGGTCTAGTGAAAGGCAGCTTGATAGGAGAGACAAGAAGCGTGAGTGTGGGACCCTCAACTTTATCTGCTTTATAGCTTTTTGATAGTAGGCTGACGGAAATAATTTCTTCGAGGGGAATTGAGAGTTAGGAGCATGGAAACCCGTGGTGGCATCTGTGGGAAATGGAGGACAGTCATGGCCTTAAAATGAGGAAATGGCACCCTCATATCCTTGTTGGAAAATATCTTTTAGTAAGAGAGTCTCCTTGGTTGGAGTGTATAGAAGTGAGAAACTCTCTTTGGGAGGGGTGAAAATAATCAACTTAAAAAAAATCTGATGAGGAACGTTGCCTAGAAGAACATTGGTCTAATGTTACAGAGGTCTCAAACATTTTTGGTCATCCCTCCTAGTTAAAGTAAGGTTTTTTTCAAGCAGACTCTCTCAACGTGTTTTTATTTTACTTATAAATTTTATACATGTGCCACTATACTAATACTGTATTATAATATACAACATGTACAAAAATAGAAAATAGAAATGATGGATAAGTTTTATATAAATTTTAATCTTTTCTTCCTGCACTCCAGGGTATCATTTTTCTGTACCCTCTTTTGAATATTGATATATTGGGAATCTCATTATGTTTCTTTTTGATTTTGATATAATCAGTTATTGAAATTACTCTTACTGGCATCTGTCAAAGGTCCAGCTTAAAGAATACTAATCCTGAGTAGATACGGAGAGACTACGCTGTTTTTAAACTAATTGGGGTCCAGGTGTTGAAAAGTAAGAGTTTTAGCTTTTTAACTTGCGTATGATTGCTGGTTCTTGCTTTTAGAATGCTTTCCTCCTTTTGTACCATGGAGAGTAAAGAGCTCCAGAGGACAGGTGTTCTGTCCTCTCTGGACACCATGCTACCCTCACGTCTAGCAGAACCCGGCCCTCGGAAATGCTTTGCCACAGCATTCAAATATTCGTTGAAGGAAAGAAGAGGAGGAAGACAAGCTGCACTCTGCAAGTCTTTTTATTTCCTCCATGCCAGAAACATGTAGTTTTTATTGTCTGAGCTGGTAATGTTACCAGAAAAAGCTGGATGTTTGGCATGTTTTCATGTTTTTTTCTTGACCACTAAAACCAAGGTTGGTGATGCCTGAAGTCCACAAGATCTCAATTTTTGAAGCCAAACTGTGAAATCTGGTACTTTCATGTTTACATGAGTTATACTCTCAGTTATTTTAAGTGAGATATATATTTATCACATATATCATATATACCATATATCAGACATACCATATATTTCATATATATATCATGTAGACAAGTAACAATGTATTTTCTTATTGGTACTTGCGTCCACCATTCACGATGAAGAAGTCATCTTTACGCTTACAAAGCGATGACTTTGGAAGGAACGGAAAGGTTAAGATAATGGAAGTGCTGATCATTCTAAAATGTTAGATACCCAGACTGCCATTTAAAAAGATATGTCCATTTACTGACTCTTATTTCGGTGATTTATGCACTTGGACTTACTTTCTAAAGACTCTTAAAATTTTCTTTTTGCTGACAGAACAACATTTTTGTAGATTCAACCTGTGGATTTTTTCCTTATGATAGAGTAGTTGTGTTGTAACCATGACGATCCATTGGCAGTATCTGCACAAATGTTTTTGTCTGTTTGATTTTATAGCCTGTTTGGCAGGAGTAAGTAGTCCTTCCCATTTCATTCCATTCAACATGTTGGGTTCAGTATCAGAAGGACTCTTCAGAGCTCTTGTGAGGGTTACTGGAGGTTGGGAATGGAATGTGCATTTCCTCAGACATGGAAGAAAGTGTTCTGGTCTAAGAATCAGAGATGTGTGTTCATGTCCCAGCTCTTCTACTAGACAAATGGGTAATCTTAGGTGTTCTAGTTTCTAAACATGGCATCCGAATCAGGAGCAGAGTTTTTGTAGACACATTGATTCCTAGGCCTTAGCTAACCTGAAGTCAGAATTTCTAGGGATAGAGCCTGGGCATTTTGACTTTAGACAGCGGATATTGTGGCAGCCAGTCTTTTGCATTTGGAAACCCTGGTAGCTTAACCTGTTCTCGGTATAGCTTTCTTACCTGTGCATGAGGTTAATTATCATGCCTTCCTGCATCTCCACTGTGTATATGAACATTAGCCATTGTGCTTTCCTGGACATAATTACATTGTATCCAGTACAGGCAAATGCTAGGCTTTGAGCTCTATCACCTGAATGATTATAAAGAAGATTAGTTTTTCCTGGAGAAAAATGCTAGGATTTTTACTTTATATCTGGTGAGAGAACTGCAGGGTAAATTATCTTCCCTCCACTCCTGCAAAACTTTGTCAGATTCTCTGAATTAAATAGGGATTGTCTAAACCTTAAAAGGCAGATCTGCTATGGTCCAAACTTGCATATAGGCTTATGAAAATTCACTTCCTTGCATCAAAAAAGAAGTAGCATGTTCATGGTTTCATATTTTTTTACTACTAATTTTTGAGCTCTGTTCCAGTTTATGTGACCTATGTTCTGGTTATTGTGCTAAGCTTTTTACATCTATTACAAATTTTAATCCTCCTAACAATGCTGAGAGGCAGATATATTAAACAGTCTATAAATAAGGAAAACCAAAGCTCAAAGAGATTGACTGACTTGGCCATGGCCACAGGTTAGTAAGTGTCAGGGCTGTACTCTGCCTGAGGAATTGAAGAGAGGAAATGCAGGGGAAAGTGTATCAGCTCCTTCCGCCTGAAAGGTAAGTTTCAACTGACAACCAGATTCATGTCTTGGATGACGATGATATGGAGACCAAAGACTGATTCCTAAAGTCTGGTGAGGGGGTATTGGCATCACTGTTAAACGTGAAGGGTGGTCAGGCAGGTGTTGTTTGGCTGGCAAGGTATTGGATTTCATGGAATTTCTGATACATTTAAGTGGTTGATCAAGACAGTGGAATTAACTCTGAATTTAGGAACATACCAGATAATTCAGAGCGCATGTCCACATACCTCTGTCATCACAGAGAAGAGGCAGACTTTGAAGGTTAAAAATGTAAATTCAGCCATCGAGGTAGGAACTTGAGTCACATTTATGGCTATTTATGTAAGTGTCCATATTCTAGCCACTGTGTTGAGCACTTTAACTTAGCTCACTCGATCACTGCTGTACATTTAGGGGGTGGGTTTTGGAGAGGCTCAGAGAGGTTGAGTGGCTCGTTAAAGAACAGATTGCTCAGCAGTGACTGAGCTAGAACTTGTGTCCAGTTGATGGCCGTCCTCCTTGAGTTACCACTGAGCATTTCCCACTTGTCAGGGAGGTTGCATGTCTGACTTCAGTGATTCGGGTAAGTGCCAGTAAAGGCATTTGTCTCCCCTTCAGTTGGCTTTCAAAGGGTGATTTCTTGTGGTGAGATGTATACCTTCCCATGTGGAACTAGATAAGAGCCAGATAATCTACATAATTGACTTAATTTTAAGGCATCGTAGAAAAATTATATGACCCTGGCTTTAAACTCTATGAGATTAGAAACCAGGTGTTCCCAGCACCTGGCACAGAGGAAACACTCAATAACTATTTGTTGAATAAATGACCTTTACATAATCTGATTAAAAGGAATAAGACTGATGGAATTAGGATTATCTAATGCAGATTGGGCCCTGGATGAGTTCAGTTAGCTTTAAAATTAAATACATTGAGACAACTCGTTCTTGCTTATTAGTAGTTTAAGCATCAGGTCCTCATTTTAAAAATAAGCTTTTGGCCACCTGTAATATTGTCACATAAACCTCGACTTTGAGTTTAAAACATTATGCTCATTTGACCTGCTAACATTTTGAAGTGTAGGCATCTTCATTTTTGTCAGCAAGGTGATAATTGCCCATTCAATTATTTCTAAGAGAAAGCGATGTTTAAAAGATCGAGAGTAAGGCTGAGGATCTGAGAGTCATCTTTAACATGGAAATATCCCGCAGGGAGTGTGTGTAGTGAAGTGACTACTTTTTCCTTTTTTTGAGAAGATTTATTAAAATGTCAATTAGCTGAGCCCTGCTAGATTTTCTTTTGTGGAGTTTTAATTTATTTATAGGGGTCTACCATATAAATATGTATTTTTTTTCCTGATAGGCTACTTCAGTAAGTGCTTTAAATGATACTGTTGTTGACTTTAAAGTCTGCAGCCTTAGTGTGGTTGATAACTAGTAATTTTAACTTAAGATGTCGCAAGAATGCTTTACTGTTAATTGAAAGGATTTTCCCCCCTGTATCACAGCCAATGGCTTGTCTTGAGCAGCTAATTAGTGCGATTTTTCCACAGCTGCATTTGCTACGGCACAAAGGTTTGCTCCTGATTTTATCAAAAGGATCAGTCTCTCTGGGAATGTTTTAACCTGACAGGCTTTGAATAGTAAGACCATCTATTTATTTATTTATTTTTAAATAGCCTTCTTCTCTGGGTTTAGGAAAGTACGTTTGAGCTCTGAACACATACTCACAAGTGGGAAAATGCTTTTTCTTTTGATGTCCCTTTAGCAGAAACTTACCAGGTGAATGGATTATTTTTGAGGAATGGCTAGGTATTTTTATGGTGTGGATGAATGTATGCTATAAAAATAATACAGAGTATTTACATTGTTCAGTCTTTGTACATCTGTAGGAAACTATAAAGGAAAGGGGGATTAAGTCTTCTGGATTCTGAAGACTTCCAAGAGAACCAGTGTGCTGGATATAAGTCAGTACTTTCCCATCCTATTGTCAAAATACTGTCTGTGATGGATCCAGTGTCTTCTAGCCAAACGGTGGCTTTGATCACTCAAGTTCTTTCTTCATGCTTGTAAATTAGTTCATGTTCCTCATGTTCTTAAATTAGTGGCATATATTCTGCCATTGAAAAAATATTATGGCTTTATTATGGTTTGCAGGGGAAAAAGTAAAGAGAAAGAGATTTACCTATAATTCCACTGCCACGGTGGCAACTATGATCATCTTGCTAGTCATGTGTGTATTTGTGTACATACACACTCTCTCCTTATTTTAAATTAGAATGTAAATCCACTTTTGATCCTACTTTTTAATTTACTCTTAGGACATGCATTTCTCACTTTGTAGTTGTGCGATTAAAAAAAGATATATTATCAAATCTATGTATCATAATTTACTTTTTTTAAACCTATTTTATTCTTAAATCTTTTGAATGGTTTTATTTGTTTCCTCAACTTTACCGAGGTATAACTAACAAGATTATTTAAGGTGTATAATGCGATGATTTTTTACATGTATGCTTTGTGAAACACATTTATCACCTCACATGGTTACTATTTATTTTCTTTTTTGTGGTGAGAACACTTAAGATCTGCTCTTTTAGTAAATTTCAAGTGTACAATACAGAATTATTAATTACAGTCACCGTGCTGTGCACTAGATCCCCAGAACTTACTCATCTTATAACTAAAAGTTTGTATTCTTTGACCCACATCTCCCCTCATAATTTACATAATCATGTTCATATTAAGGGACAAATTTAGGTGGTTCACAATATTGTGCAATTTGTCAACAGCTTTGTAATGTCAGGTTTTCCACATTTTGAATTTTTTTCTTAGGAAAATTATCCATCAATGAAATTTCTGAATCAAATCGATAATACTGTTATTTTCTCTTTTTTTGATTAATTAATTTACTTTTGGCTGCCTTGGGTCTTTGTTGCTGCACGCGGGCTTTCTCTAGTTGTGGCGAGCGGGGGCTGCTCTTTGTTGCGGTGTGTGGGCTTCTCA
Organism: Mesoplodon densirostris; assembly: GCF_025265405.1. NCBI lineage: Eukaryota > Metazoa > Chordata > Mammalia > Artiodactyla > Ziphiidae > Mesoplodon > Mesoplodon densirostris. The sequence continues at coordinate 89,519,990 of NC_082670.1, forward strand.
TTGTGGTGGCTTCTCTTGCTATGGAGCACAGGCTCTAGGCATGCGGGTTTCAGTAGTTGTGGCACGTGGGCTCAGTAGTTGTGGCTCACGGGCTCTAGAGTGCAGGCTCAGTAGTTGTGGCTCACCAGCTTAGTTGCTCTGTGGCATGTGGGATCTTCCCCGGACCAGGGCTTGAACCCGTGTCCCCTGCGTTGGCAGGTGGATTCTTAACCACTGCGCCACCAGAGAAGCCCAATACTGTTGTTTTCTTAAAGGTTTGTGATAATGTATACTGGCAATGGCTCAGGGTAGCATTATCTTTGCACTTATTCTTGTAGTGAACATTTTTTTAAGTTGAATCCTACCTTGAATGCTTTCTTGCAGCTGGCTTTTCTAAGTTTATTATATTGTGTAGTTTTTATTCACAACCATAAATATATCTCTACACCATTTTTAGTGGCTATATATAGTATTATAATATATTAACTTATCACAGTTTATTGAACCAGTTTTCTGTGCTGAGTAATGAGTTAACTGCTAGTATAAGTTTTATTATATAATTTTCTGGAACTATGTGAGGGTGCAATGCAAACATTTCTTCATCCTTTAGCATGTTTTTTTACCTGTAGAGTTTGAAGGTTCCTATCTTTAAGGAATTTATAAGGCTGGTCTGTGATTTAATGGCTTTATTTTGCCTTTGTTAGAAGATAAGGACAATATTGGGATTTATACTCAAGGAAGGAAGCTTAAAGGTGCAAATACTTCTTTTGGAGAGTAATTTTGGAGTGAATATTTTGTCAAATGTTACTCTTTTTTCTGTTTCCAGTGCTAATTAAGATTTTATATTCTTTGCCCTAAATAGGGATTTTTTAAAAAAAGAAAATGATATTACTGGAAACAATTAAAATTTCTAGATAATAATAATTGCAACAGCAAACCTTTATTAAGGCAGTACTACATAGCACTCATTAAGGGATTTGTGTGCCTTATTTCATTCATTATTTTATTTAATCCTCACAGAATCCCTAAGAGGTAGGGCTTTAGCGTATAAATGATGCAAAAGACATTTAAAAAACATCTCCCATTTTAATAAATGGGTAATTAAAAAAATTATTGTTATTCCTCTTTTTTGGATATGGTAACTAAGGCAGAGAGGTTTAATTATGTGTTGATGTCATAGAGCTGGCAAGATAAGCAATAGAAAACCATATTTAGGAAAATCAGGAAGTCCTTTCTTTTTGACTTACGACAAGGGTTTAAGCTTTTTAAATAATTTTGGGTAGTATAAGTACCAATACCATCAGAGGTAGGCCTCATGGGGAACTCACAAAGTGTGTGTAGGATAGGGCTTGCCAAGGCGAATCAGAAGAAAAGACAGTATAAAGAAAACCAGGGAAAGAAGAATTGGGTTGTCAAACTAGCTTGTCTTCTGCCCTCTTTCCTGAAGACTGGGGTCGAGTTCAGTGTTAACATTCTGGTCCAAATGCTTCTTTCATTAATAATTTTTACTTCCTGTATCATAGAAAAATTTCCCCATGACAAAGTTCACCTTTTCTTTAAACTATTCTGTGTTAGTAAACATTTTAGATATCTTCAAGGAATTTAGATAGCATGTAGGAGTAGTTATTTGGTTAGATCTGGCTATAAAAAAGGAAATCAAACAATTTATTTTTAAATGTGGAAATCTGGGTGCCATTAAGACGCCTCTCTTCTTGGCACTTCATATGGTGGCACTATATTTGGTGGTGATGAGTAGTATGCAGTATAAAATGTCAAAAAAATAAGTGTATGATAAAAATGCCTAGATGCAATCAAGCTGACTTGTTTTAATTCAACTACTAATGACTTAAATCCTGTCAGCTCTTGATTTTCAATTAGGTGGAATACTACTCTGCGATCTGATTATATTTACCCAGGCTCATTTCATAGTTTGGTGCAATTTAGGATACCCCAAAATGCAAATGAAGGGTTTCATTAGGGAACTAAATTTGTGTTTTTTGGTTTTCCCACAGCAGTTCCGAGGAGCATCCTGGGGCCTCCAAGCCTCCAATAAGCTCCTCCAGTATGACATCACGCATCTTGCTACGCCAGCAACTCATGCGTGAGCAGATGCAGGAACAGGAACGCAGGGAGCAGCAGCAGAAGCTGCAGGCGGCCCAGTTCATGCAACAGAGAGTGCCCGTGAGTCAGACGCCAGCCATAAACGTCAGTGTGCCCGCCACCCTCCCCTCTGCCACCCAGGTGCCAATGGAAGTCCTTAAGGTATGTGATTGTCACTCTTGTTGGTTGGGCCAAGCCTTCTTCCTCTTCAACATTTTCCATTTTCTAGGTGTTTTATTTATCTCATCGTGTATTTGGTTATATTGACCCATGTGAATCATATTCATAAATGTCAACTCCATTGATTTCTACATGGCTTTGTATTTCCAAAGAAGGATGCCAACTAACTGTAAATTTAATAGTAACCCTCACTAAATGGGGGAAGAGTGTTGATGTTTCATGAGAAATTACAAGGAGGAACAGATGTTTGTTATAATGTTATCTTCCCATCTTTCTTTGGGAAAGTTTCAAAATGTACATGTTATCTGAAATGAGCTTCTTCTAATAGCTTGTGTATATTTTTTCCCTAAATACGTTCCATGGCCATTCTTTAGTGTTCTTCTTTCTTGAGTAAATAATCTTGGCTGTAGAATCTGATTCTTTTAGAAAGTCTCTTCAGATATAAAACAGTAGAAGCACTTTCTACGCTTTAATAACCAGACTGCATAATCCTTTAACTGAAGTGAGTTGTCTGTTTTGGGTCTCTTTGATTTCTTGCTAGAGTAGAAACTGCAGGAGCTTGTTAGCATCATTCTGTTGGGGACATATAGCTTCCTAATTACCACGGGAAATTGTAACGAGTCTAAGAATAGAATTCCATCTCACACACGGGTCCTGCACATCACATTGGGAGTTACTCCTTGTTTAAAGATAAACATTCCAAGATGTTAAAAAAAAAAAGAAATTAGGTTAGATTGAATTTTTCATTATCATTTCAACAGAGTGCTATTTAAAAAATTAAAATTTGAGAAAAAAAGCAAATTGAGCAATCTTACTAATGAAGAAAAATGTGTCTTAAGTCAAATTGGCAGTACATATTTTTATTATTTAAATTTAGAAAGATATAGCACATTATTTAGATGTTTGTTACATCAAATGTTTGTTTTAAAAAGAGTATTGAAAAATAAAATAATAAAAACAAAAAAAAAGATAAACATTCCAACTCTTAAATGTGACTGATGCAAGTAAAGTTAAAAGAAAAGTAAGGGGACTTCCTTATTTTTTAATATTTTTAATCCCATCACCTAATTATTTCATTCGGAAGTGTCCCAAGTATTACTGTTCATTAAACAATGTGAACTTCACCCGCCGGTGATTGATTGTTGGGCATTGTATTCATTTCTGTGCTCAGAAAAAGGACATCTCCCACTTTTTAAAGTTTACTATGAAAGCAAATAGAGAGGATGCTGTGTTTTAATTGGGAAGCAGTCTATGATTCTTACCAGGAAGTAGGAAAGGGATTCTTTAAAAACAAATTTTAAGTCAGTTGTTTTCTTATTTGCAGAGACTCTTAAAACGTAGTGATGAAGTACTGAAACTCTTTCATAGAGAAACCAATTAAAATTGTTAGGGTGGAAAAGATCCAAATGGTTTAGCATAAAATTTTACTCTATTGTGATTGAAGTTCTGGATATTGCCACAATTAATGGGTATTTCATGCATACCCTATCCTCCCTCCCCCCCAAGTAAAGGCAAGGTTTTCTCTTGGAAATAGATTTTACATTAAATCTTTCTGTTCTGCTTGGGTGAAAATTGACAGTCACTAGGTTTTTACAGATCTAAGATTTATTTAATATTTAAGTTGTCTGGTGTTCACAAGAATCATAATTGTTTTGCCTATACCTTAGATTGTTTAAAGTTGTATGAATTAAGTAATAATAAAATAAAATGTGGAGAAATATGTCTGTTTTACTTACTATAATAGTCTGTTTTTTTAACCTGAAGGACAAATTTTGGAAGAGATGACACGGACTTGTGTTAGTAGTGGTTTATGTCTAATTCAAAGGTAATTCTTGATATTATATTAAAATATATTAGCTGAAATCTATATTCCTATTAAGGCAGTTATATTCAGTGGAAGAGAAATTACCCAAATATGTTGAAAAATCATTTCCATATCATTTTAAAAAGGGACATCGTTTTAAAAAGTTTTTATTACTTAGAATATGTAATATCATGGAATGATTAAAATTTAAATCTATACTAATTGGTTTGAATAATATACCTGTTTTTCCTTATATGTTACTATGTCCTGGTAACACTGGCCTTAGCTGCAACCCTCAATTTAGTTATGCCAGAAATACGTCCTAAGTTAAAGCATGAATAAATTGTTAGAACTGGGAGACCTAATCTAAATAAAAATGAACAAGTGGTAAATTTATATTTCATACTGAATTAGTTTAATCTCTGTTTAACTTGTGCATTTTTATACTTCATTTATATAAAGTAGTGAAGTGTGTCATATAAATGAAAAGAAAGAAGTGTAGGCATAGCAATGCAGATAGGTTTGGTAGCTATTTAGACAGATTTTAGTATCCTTAGGTAGGTGGAAGATCAAATAAAAATATATGATTTCATATAAGATGGCATTCTAAGAGATTCAAATTACATTTTAAAGGAGAGTATCATAAATGATTACTTCAAATACTTCAAATACTTAGTACTTTATGAAAATACTTTGCATATTTTCAAAAGTTTTATGTATGAAAATATTATGAATTATTTATTACGGAAAGGTAAGTGAGAGAAATGTTTTTTTCTTTTCTCTTTTATAGTTTTTAAATCATAAGCATATTATTATGAAGTAAATGGTTAATAGAAAAACAGCTAATTTGCTTAATCTTGGCCCATTTTTCTATGAATATACATTTTCAAGGCATAACACTGAATGTACTAATTTATATATAATGATACAGATTATTTAGAATAAATATCCTTTCTAATAGTATACTCTGAGTAAATTCATCATTTAATTTTTAAAGATTTAAATTGCTGAAATAGAACATACCTGCTTCTCAGTGGAGGTAGCTGTGTACAGTCAGACATGCTAGCGTGTGCTGGAGAGTCCTGGGCAGACCTCTCCTTCTCCCACTGGTTTGCAAGAACTTGATAGAAAATCACACACACAAACTCACGTTACCAACATTTTGCTGCCAGTGGGTTGAATGACTGATTTTGAAAAGCTAAATTAGTATTTTCTGGTTAATCCCTTTTCTTTTGTAGAGTTATGCTTAAAATATGAAGCTTTATAAAACATGTTTTAAATTGTTGACAGCTTCTAGTAAATTTAGGACTAATCTTTGGAATTTATAGGGATTGGAAATTCGCATTACTTATTCCTCACATGGTCGTCGTTCAGCCTATAAATTCATGAAGCTTTGCAGGATTAGCCTCTGGTTTCTACATTGATTTAATTAATTTATGGCTTTATTCATACTATTGATTTTTATGTTAGGCGATATGGAATGATTAATCGTATTGCTATGTATTTACATATTGGAGATATCCTTTAGGTTTCTTAATAACAGCCCTATTCAATTGGGCATTGTAATTTAAGGATGCTTCTTTGTCATAAATGAACCAGTTCCTGGAGTGCATAATGCATTTTCCACAGTAGTGAACAGACTCTGTATGTCAAACTGCAAATGAACAAAGTATGTCATTAAGAACCATTAATGGAAGTGGTTTCTTCCACAGGTGGGTTTTTGACTTGCAAGCCTGAGGTTTGAAATTTGATCTATAGCTTCTTTCAGACAAAAGCAGAGGAACCAGGGAAAGGCCCTGTGGACACCTGTGAGGTCTCGTGGCTGAAGAAGCACCACATAGTAACCACTGCATTTTTGTCCGCACAGCCATCAAGCACGCATTTTCACTGTCTCATCTCTGTAGCTCTGATTGAATATAGAAACACCTGGTTGCTCTAATCTTGGACTGGCAGGTTCATCAGAATTCCTCCCCCTGCATGGACTCTGACAGTGTATACCTTGAAAACCTTAGTGTATAGTTTGAAAACATTTCTCTGTTTAGAAATATATGGGAAATTGCAAAGGATTTCCCTCTCTACTTCCCTTCCTTCCTTTCTTCGCCTTGGAATTGAAAAATTTAAAGGCAAGGTGTTTTCTCTGGAGTAAATTGTATATTGAATTTTTCTTTCTCCTGAGGAGAAAGCTTAGATGAATTTAAGAGAAAAAATTATGTAATTTTGGTAATTTTAGGATATTTTCTTTTAAGTAGTTTGAAGGAATTTATTTTTAAATTTTTCCTTTGTTCCAAATCATCTCAGGTAATCCAAGGAATTAGGCAGATGACTGCAGAGTGAGAAAGGATGCTTGCTGTTCATCAGATACCGAAACACATTTTGCCAGGGCCCTCTATATTGTAAACTAAACTTATGTTGGCATTTATTGGGTGGTTGTCTCATGGTGTGGCATCCCATTTAGATGGTGATTCTAACAAGTCAGGATGGTTGGATGTCCTGTTTTCTTGTCACCATGTCCGACAACCAACATTCCATGAGATTTCACTGATGAGGGAAAGGGTGGGTGATTGAATTGCTGGCCTTTCTCTGTAATTTATGAAATCTACCTGATGTTGAATTGTCAAGGTGTGGGTTATGCTTTAGGTATAATACAGAAATAGGAAGAAGGTGTGTGGAGTTACAGGTCAGTTGGTGGGTTACAAATTAGAAGGAGGGATGGCTCCCACACCCCATTATGCATTTGATTTTCTTCCAGATTTAGGCAGGAATACAGAACCTTGATAACATCACATTGGCCAAAAGAAGCAAGAACAGATGCAGCATGTCTCAGATCGGCTTGCCTTGGTCCCCTTAGTTAGGGAACCTTGCTGGAGGTGCTGACCCCATAAGAAAGGACATCTGAGTAGTCTTCTAATCTCATAGGCCATGGGCCATCATATATTTCTGTTACCAGTCAGTGTGATTTACACAAACATTCAGTGAGCTTTGATTTCAGAATTGTTTATAAACTTCGGTGTCCTTTAGTTTTTGAATCAAACACGGTGTTTACAAGGGCTCATCTTCTCTTGGGGACAAAGGGATTCAGTCTCCATGTTCCACAAACATCTTTTCATCTTCCTAGAGACCTTGTTTCCCTATAGGGTCTTTGAATCTCTCGGTCGTATTACTTTGATGTGTTCAGTGTCACATATAAGGTAATTTTCTTTCCCTTTAAAACTTATTTTTATTGGAACTCCACTCAATACTCTGTAATGACCTATACGGGAAAAGAATCTAAAAAAGAGTGGATATATGTATAACTGATTCACTTTGCTGTACACCTGAAGCTAACACATTGTAAATCATCTATACTCCAATTAAAAAAATAAAATAAAAATTATAGACAATGCTTGTTAACTTGGGACCGATTTAAGCAGTGTGGAAGGAGAATCCAGCAGGACACTCTTCCTCCCTTCCTCTGCCTCTTCCCTTTCTTGAGCTCCTAAGAGGGAAGCTGTTGTTAACAGTTTAGGGTGCTGCCTTCCTGACTTCTGCTGCTTTCCAACTTACAGTTCCCTTTTGTGGGAGCGAGGTCTGAACAAATGTATTAGGCAGTTTAGATCAGGTAGACGTAAACCCTATCTTTCTTTGTTCACCTTTTCCGATGCCATGAAAGAAGTAGTTTCTTCTCTTTCTGGGTTGTCTGTACTTCTGAGAATATTGCTTTAAACTCCCTGCTCCTTAGGCAGAATGGAAACTTCTTACCCTGTGTATTGGAAACACTTAGATCATTCTGGTGGTACAAGTGTGCGCCAGTTTGCCTGGGCAGCAACCGGTGGCCCATTTGCTTCCCATGCAAATGGGAATGCATACCTCCGTGGGTAAGGGGTTAGTCATCTCAGGGCTGTCCCAAGAAAATACTCCGTAGAGTTGTCTTACATTGGTGAAATCTAACTCTAACTTAACCCAGGCTAAGTAGGGCACGCATCTCAGTAAATGTGCATTGATTAGTTTCAGACGTCTTTTTCTTCCAGCACTGCTTTTAGTAACTAGGAACTAGTAATGAAATGCTGGCTGAAGAAAGTCATCTTTGCTTAGATTTTTAGGCCTGGTCCACTTGAGAGAGCAGCCCTGTGGGGAGCAACTATCTAAAACAAAATAGTCAACCTTGGGCTTCCCTGGTGGCACAGTGGTTGAGAGTCCGCCTGCCGATGCAGGGGATGTGGGTTCATGCCCCGGTCCGGGAAGATCCCACATGCCGCGGAGCGGCTGGGCCCGTGAGCCATGGCCGCTGAGCCTGCGCGTCCGGAGCCTGTGCTCCGCAACGGGAGAGGCCACAACAGTGAGAGGCCTGCGTACCGCCAAAAAAAAAAAAAAATCAGCCTTGACATAGCTAAGCCTATGAATTAATTCCACTTTTCTGGAAACATTGAAACATCAGCTGTAATTCCATGTTCACTTGTTAATATTGGCACACAAACTGGAAATGATTTCTCCCACTATGAGCACATGGCCATTTTTATGTGGCCAAGGGGTACCATAGAATCGAGGTGGTGTGATCTCCTCAGGTAGTGGATTGGGTCCGCTGTTGTCAGTGGACACCTGAGCCATGCAGGTTTAGGAGGGTCACCTTCTCTTTAGGGACGAGGATCTTTATTATCTTCTCAAAGAGCTACTTTGCCATCACTGAAGTCACCTTGTGGGTTTACATGAGGAGCAGCTGCTCACCTTCTCTTTTTCTGTTGTTAAAAGAAGCCATACTGGTAGGCGCAGTCTCTTCTCATTTACACAGTTCTCATAATCCTATAACTGGAGGTCAGGGTAGCATCTTAAGGAGAGTACTAAGGTCTGAGGCCTAGGAGTGAGGACTGAAAATTGGAGTGAGCCTCTGTTTTTATCTGGCTTTGAATGGTAATTTCTTTCCAGTGTGATGAAAAGAACATCACATTGAAGAATACGTGTGACCCATAGCACATGCGTTCTTAACAGGGGTTATTGTCCCCCAGGGGTGCAAAAATTGGCTCTTGAAGGCCAAAAAAATGTAAGATGTTGTAATGGTTTCTGATCCTCTAAAGGGCCATATTACATAAGCAGATATACAGTATATGTACCTGTTACAATTTCCTGTGGTTGGGGATGAGGGGAGAGGTAGTTAGGGGAAAAAAAAAAGGTCTAAGGAGGCTGCTTAGGGGAGGTGATGATGGAAAAATAAAGACTTGAGAAACATTCCTGTTTCTATGCTGAATCTTTAACTCCTCTCTTTGTGTTGTGTTTAGAGAACACTTAGGCTCTTATAGATGTGCCACCTGCCTTCCAGCTAGTCTGTACCTCCTAGAGAACTGTTAGAATAGTAGTCATGGTTGTCATGTCCAGCACTGGGCAGTTATTACTAATGTCCCCATTTCACAGATGTGGAAACTGAGGCGAAGGGGTCCAGTAGCTCATTGGAAGTCGATGAAGCAAATGGTACAGTCAGGATTTGAACTCACTCAGTTGGACTCCGTGGCCCCAATTTCATAACCATTGGTGGTAGTTCCTCTCCTAGAGTGAATGACCTGAGAAACTTTAGGAGGCAGAAGTAGCAGTGTTTAGTTTCTCAACTGACATGGTAACCTGGGACCTGTAGCAAATGTTTATTACAGATCTTCAGGCCATAGCTTAAAATTTTTATAGGAATTACTGGTATAACTGTGGTACTACCTAAAGCAACTTTGAGGAGGACAGGTGATGACTGCACAGACATTATTTACTGGCTGTGTTAGGTTGTAAGCTGAACCCTTCATATCTTTTGTTTTATGTATCCCTCTAGAAGCCCTGTGAGATAAGTACAATAAGCCTGATCTTCCGCAGGAAGATGCATAGAGAGAGATAAGTCACTGAAGTCACACAGTTAGACTCCTCAGCCTACTTTATTTACTTATAACCACATACCCTGCTTCCTCTATGTTTTCTACATAGCTCAAAGATAGCCTCTAAACATTTCTAAAAAAATCACCAGTAACAGACTATGGTAGAGCAAAGTGGGAGGTCGAAGAGAAACTACAGAGGAGTCTCACAGGCTTAATGGAAGGATACTTGATCTTAAGCATTTGAAATTAGTAAGGGGCCATCCATATTGAATAATTAAAGTGTATCCCTGAGTCTCCACGATATGCCAGATGGAAGACCTGGATGCGTTCTTGCTGTATAAAAAGACCGCCTAGCCACATTGACCACTATGGTAATTTATGGTTTAGTTATAGTCATCATTATTGGTCAAAAAGCACTACAGTGAGTTTCTGTAACAACATCCAAAAATCATAACTCAAGATGACTTATGTTCTAGAAATCCTATTGGCCCAGGCTATTACAATTCATAGGCTTTATAGTTCTATACATTTCAATAATACATTTGCATTGTTGTAAATGATTTTTAAAATACTCAATTTGGTAGACTTAGCACATGTTTTTTAATATGAATTTTCTCCTGAGATTATGGTTGCGTTAGAGTTTTTCTTGCCCTGCCCCACTGCAGTATGTATTATAACTTTTGCTGTATTTTAGCACTTAAAGCTGGAACTTTATTAGTTCTGGTTCTTTTTTCTGTTTGCTTCTAAGTTAATAATGTCAGCTGTCATAAATCTAATATTAATGTATGAAAAGGTCATGAATCTTCTTCACAATGTTACCTACACAATCCCAACAATTAAAAGAAAGACTTAGATTTGAAAGACCACCTTCTGTAGGTATGCTCTTGAACAACAGAGATTGTGGACATGTGTAAGCAAAATCTAATTTTAACATTGCTCTACTAAAATAAGTGGGTGGGATCTGTGTTTAAAAATATGTAAAGTAGTACAGTGGCTTTGCACAAGGTTAGAGCTGCAATCAGTACTAGTATATTGGCTCTTGCCCTGAATATGTCTCTTGTTATTGACTTCTTTGAGCATCAGTCTAAACTTTAAGGAAAATTTAGCTCCCAGCAATACACTAGTCTTTTAGACCTCGTTTATAAAGTTAGATGTTTTTGCCTATTAATTTATAGTTTGCAAAAATGAGATGAATCAAAATTGGAGCAGATAAAATAGGAGGTTATTAAAGTAGAGAATGGTTCTAGAAAAAGAACTGTTGTAATCCCTGTTTTAAAAACTAGAGAATATTCTAGAAAAGGACCTAGATGAATCTATACCAAACTGTTCTTACTCATTACCTCTGGAATGGGTTTGGGGATTGGAGATGGTGGTGGTCAAAGGCTTTATTTTATTTTTTTAACCAGGAGAGCATATGCGTACATTTTTCACATAATTAAATGGGCATCTCTTAATGCATTTTATTAGGAGTCTTAGCAAAGTTTTTTTCACCTGTAACTCTTTTGAACAGCCGAACTCTTCCATCACGTGAGTTTACTAGATGTGTGCACATTATGTAAGTCTAATGGTCTTCCTTAAAGGAAAGATAGCAAGGTGTAAGGGTCCTGAAAATTAAAAATGAATAAAAGGATTTGAATCACCAGGTTATGAATAACTTTTTTTTGAATTTAATTTATTTTTTTATACAGCAGGTTCTTATGTGAATAACTTTTAAAAGTTGTTAAGAGGCCCAACGTGAAAAGCAAAATTCAGATTTCTACTACCTTACCACCAGGCATAGCTTTGTTGTAATCTCCCCTGTTGGCCCTGAGTTTCGTATAATTAAAATTTAGGAGCTAGAAATTTTGTTGAGACTTAATTAGAAGTGACAAACCAGAGACATTCCTGCTGGTTAGGAAAGGCTTAAGAAATTCTTATTGGCTAAATTACAAATATGTAACATTTTTTCAGAACACTGCATGGTAGTTCAGACTGCCTAAAGGTGACAAGATTAGCTCTGTTTTTCTAGTGAAGTAGTAAAAATTAGATTAATAAGTACCAGGCAAAGAACCTTTTCTTTTTTTCAAAAGGAATCTTACCTTGAGTACTTCTGGCTGTGGAAATCGGTGCCTTAATTAGCCACATGTTCTTTTTACCTCCTGGGAAATAAGTACGGGATAAAATTGGGGATCAAGAGGTAGTCGCACATTGACTTAGCACACGCCGCTAAGTAATTCATCAAGGAATGTTGGTAATTAGTCCTGCCTCTTTCAACTCTTGGCTTATTTCATAAAACCGGTTGATTTAAAATAATTCCTGCTGATTTATTACCAACACGTTTCAAGACTGAGACTTGGCTCTTAAACAAAAGCAATATTGTGCAGCGATGGAAACGCGCCCTCTTGTTTTTGTGTTTTTACAAATTCTGAAGGGCATCTATAGTCCCCTATTAACTTTGTTGCATTTTCTTTTACCCCATTCGGCATTTTCTTGGGCTTTCTTTTGTCTCTTGGTGAAGAAAAAGGGGGAGAAAATTAGAGAAAAAAAAATTCCAAGCTCTTGGAGGTTTTGGATGTGAGGTGCTTGTCAAAGTGTATTGACTCAGTGTGATTTGATGGAATTTAATTTGAATCCTTCGTCTGGTAAGACAGGCTGTCGTGATGGCCTTTGGTCCTCCTGCATTAAGTGTTTGGTGATATTAATGACAGCCCGGTTAATCTTAAAAGATTGAATTTATGAGAAGTACAGAACCTTATGACTTCAGCCTTGTAGCCTTGGTATCCAAACACTGCACTAAATTATTCTTTGGATGTCAAATTCCCCTTAATGCCAACTGATGTGTGCTTCATTATGCTTTGAGATGCAACCATAATCAGCATCCTTGTTGAAAAACCTGGGATTAGATTAGATGACTCAGAATTGGAGCGTATGAAGCAGATAGTCTCCAATACTTAACTGGGTGACCTTAGGCACATTTCCTGTTCTTTCTGGTTCTCAGTGTCCTCATCTGTGAAATGGAGGTAAGAGTGTCTGGCCTGGAGAATTTTTGTGAGGGTTAAATGAGATAATTCATGTAAAGCAGCACTATCCAATAGAAATAGAATGTGAGCCACATATCTAAATTTAAATCTTCTAGTTAGTCACATTAAAAACAGTAAAAAGAAACCGGCAAAATCAGTTTTAACAATGTATTTTATTTAATTCAGTATATCCAAAATGTCATTTCAATATGTAATCAATGCAAGAATTACCAAGTTTTTGCATTCTCTATTTTTTCCATATTAAGTCTTTCATACTAAGTCTCCAAACTCAGGTATGTATTTTACACCTATAGGAACATCTCCATTTGGATTCTAAATTTTCATTGAGTTACTCAATCTGTGTTTAGATATTATGAGATTTACAGTTGAAAAGGTAGATTCATATCTACCTATCAGATTGTTTCAAACACATTTAAAAGACTTCCAATAACTACGTTGAGTATAAGTCTTTAAATTCAAGTTTAAATGAAGTAAGAAGTTCATTTCCTCAGTCACACTGGCCACATTTCCAGGGCTCAGTAGCACATGTAACCTGTGGCCTCTATATTAGCACAGATCAAAAGCATTTAGCACAATGCTGGGTTGATGGAAAGTGCTCAGTAAAGGATTCTGCTTTGTTGTTGTTAATAATGAAAAATATAAATTTAATAGTTATTATTATCAAATCCAAATTCCCATCTTCATTTGCTGCCATTATACCTACCCAACACAACTGCTTTCCTACTGCCTTCCTCCCTACCAAAGAAGACCCAAAATTTTTTAGTCATTATTTTCTTTGTCACAACCCTTTGGAGCCCAGGTTAGTTGACATATCTTATGTATGGTTAATATTTCCAGTCAAAACAGCCTTTCCCAGGAGAGCACAGCAGAGTCACCCTTGGTAATGTGGCATTTGGACCCACCTCTGCCAACAGACTTCCATTCAGGCCTGAGCAGTGACAGCTCTTAACTCGTTAGTCACACATCTTACTCATACTCTCAATCCAGTTTCTTCTCAAACCTACACATATCTCACTTAAATAGCACCTGTGCAGCATGTTAAAGATGACTAAAGCCTCAGGAACATATAAGCATCTCATCAATGTTCGTTGTGCAAAAAAGACATTGAAGGAAAAGGAGATCAGTTAATCCTAGTTCTTCTTTAAATGTGTATTCAAAGTAGCTGAACGAACATGTTGGACATTGAAACCTACTTTTTTAAAGGAGTTTTATATATAATTTTTATTTGTGCTAATGGTGCTAAGGCAATTTCTTCCCTCAGTTAACTTGCAGTACATTTTTAGGAATTTTCAGCACAGCTGATAATTTCCCAAGCACCTAATTTTCTGTTTTATACTAGTTTTTGACCACTTATTAAACCGGAAATAGTACACCTAAAATGACATTTATATTTTATTAGATACCTTGTCATTCTTAATGCAAACAATGAGTTGATTATACTAGAATCAGTAAACTATGAAAGATTTAATGTGTTCTTCATATAAACACTAAGAGCCTATAGAGTTGCATTTTTGTTCAGTTACAACAAGGGAGAAAACCAAGGGAGTAAAAATATTAACCATGCCATAAGTTCCAGAAAGAAAAATCTTTCTATTGTTAGATTTTATGATTTCCTGAGTTTGGAGTTACATATTTTCTCGATGTTTATTACTTATTTTATTATCATCTTAAAAATAATATAAGTTAATAAATATGCACACCATTGTAAACTTGATTTCAATTTTCCCAGTAGCTTTCCAAATTTATATTAAAATCATATACCTAAAGAATTTTTTCAACTCATTAATTGGCATAACATTGATAGAATTCATAATACAACGTTAAGAGTATGAGACATTGTGCGCATTTATACTGACACTTAGGACCACTGACATAGACAGGGGGAGGAAAGACAGAACATTCTGGAAGGACATTTAATTGTGATGTAAAATCCTCATTCAGCTTGACCTGAAGCTTAGGTGTGTAGAACTTAACTCCAAAAGGTGTTTCTGGGAACGTTTTCTGTAGCTCAGTGGTTCTCAAAATGTGGTCTGGGGCCTGCAGCCCCTGCATTACCTGGGAGCTCTTTACAAATGCAAATTCCCTGGGTTCGCCTCAAACCTACTGAGCCAGAAACCCTGGGGGTGGAGCCCATTAATTTGTCTTAGGCAGCCCTCTGGAAGATTCTAATGCAGGCTCATGTTTGAGAATCAGTGTTGTAGAAACCTGGAAGTTAATTTATAAGAAACGTAAGTAAAATTTGGAAATGCTAGTGCAAATAAGGTCAACCTCTTAGATCTAAAGTAAACATATAAAGAGTTATGGAAATCTCCAACAGTGGTACAATTGGTAGGCACTTTGTTTGAGGAGAGGGGAGTGAGGAAGACAAGCAAAGGAAATGTTGCTTTCAGGTAAAATTGATCAGTGGAAGTTGCAAAATATCCAATAGCTCTTTAGAGTCTTTTGGTACATCTCGTTATACGCAGATGCTTATGCAAAGTTGATAAAAATAAATTAATCCTGCCAAATCTTGGGGAGATGAGTTGGGGATAAAACAATAATAAGAAACTAAAATTATACAGTAGTTCCCAATTTAAGTCACAGAAACCCCTGTGCCTTTGTAGGAACTCTGAGGGATCAATGAATCCATTTGTCCACAAACATTTATAAATTAAATATCCACCTTACTTACATATACATCTCTGTTTCAAATAAATGTTGATGCTGTTGCAATGAACAAAGTACAAATTAATACCAAGGCCATATATTTCATTTTATACCTTATCTTTACACATTTTCTTAATCAACAAAAACTAAAAGCACAAATCCTAATCAAACAGGGCCTGGAAATATTTGACTTATAAAAAAGGTTAAGAGCTACTTCTTTTTAGGAAACTTTTTCTTAAACTATCAAGTGTTATTTCAGTTCTACTTCTAGAATCTACTTTCCTCTTTTTCAAATTGGATTTAGTTAATGGTAACACAGAATGCCCTTTTCAGAGTCCCAGGGAGCCTAACATCTATCATTTTGCAAGCAGCAGACCCTTGATGGTCAGTCTCTGACATCAAAGGTCTTAACTGAAGTGGCCATAGTCTTGGCTTGCCCTTTTACACTGGAGCATTGACATCAACAGAAAGTGTTTTTCTTTCTTTTTCTTTTTCAGTATTAGTTTTCTGCTGGAAGGCAGTATATCCAGTGCATGAGGCCAGCTTGCCCCCGGGTTGGAATAAAACAAATGTTCATTTTTGGAAGCTCTATGGCAAGACCAACTCTTTTTGATGCTGGAGTCCTTAATTTGCACACCCAGCATGCGGACCCAAGTACAGCCTTAGAAGAGGCATGGCTCACATAGGAGCCATAAAGTGCCCTTTTCTTCCACCAGAAGACATGGATTATCTTCTTACCTCCCTCCTAGTAAGAGAAGAAAATCAGAAATAACTCAAAAGATGCCTCTTGTGAACTTCTGCCCTGATCATGAACCTTGTTCCCTAGACCTACTTTGCTTTTCTGTTAGGGTTTCCACTTTTCAATTAAAATTCATTCAAAAACTCTTGCCCCTAGGTGTCTGATTAGGTGTCACACCTGCCCTCTGGTTGCAGCATACATGTTTAAGGGCATAAGCTCTAGAGTAGGATGCGCAGTGCCCAAATCCTTTCTGAACCTCAGTGCCCTTGTCTGCATGACAAGGGTAATAAAAGCCCCTAGCTCAAAGGGTTACTATGAGAAATAAGTGACATGATGCTTGCAAAGCACTTAGCCCTGTGTCTAGCACAATACTTGTTCATGTTGATCACTGCCATCATCATTTCAACTAGAGTCACACACCAAGTCCATGATTGAACCACACAATGGGTTCTTGAGAAATGATCAAAACGTTAATGTTTTGGCAAAAGGTGAGGGAATTTGACTCTACATACAATCCAGAATTAATTTCTCTAGATGTATATGGAATATATAAAGATTCATTTAACCAATGATTATTGAGTTACATTTCAGCAGCAAGGAATTTTTATTCTTAAAAATCACCTGACTATGCAGTTTCCCTTAACAGTGACTTTTTTTTGGGGGGGGGGAGTGTGAGGCTTGGTCACAGTTTTTAACTTCTCCCCAAATTATACCCATTACTTATTTTATTTTATTTTATTTTTGCTTTATAACAAATTTAATCAGTTATACATATACATATGTTTCCATATCCCCTCCCTTTTGCGTCTCCCTCCCACCCTCCCTATCCCACCCCTCCAGGCGGTCACAAAGCACCGAGCTGATCTCCCTGTGCTATGCGGCTGCTTCCCACTAGCTATCTACCTTACGTTTGGTAGTGTATACCCATTACTTAAAATTCTTAGAATTTGTTTTGATGATGTACGGCCAAATTAGGCAACAATTAAATAAATCCCTACCTATAGAAAACTCTGAGGAAAATGGTAAAAATTGGGGCTAATTTTCAAGAAACATTAATAGGTGTCAGAGGCTGTCAGAATGCTCTGATTCTGAAATTAAACCTTACCTTATAGGTTGGGAATCAACAATTTTGGATCTGGAACTCTGGTTAAAAACAAGTGACCATATGCAATTTTATTAGCTGTTCACTTTTGTAAGCATTATTATTTTTAGGCAATTAGAGATTCAAAGTACATTTAACCACAGCCTCTCATCTCCGAGCCCCAGGGCCCACTTTGTAGAGCCAGTCAAGTGATAGGGATCATCTTCTATGTTCAGAAAGTTTTCATCGCTAACCAAATTGCATAATTATTTTTATATAGTCTGCAAGTGCTTTGACTCATATGCACTGGGATTACCTGACTTCTTCTTTACATGATCTGCCCTTTTTTTTTTTCTAGTTTAAGATCCTACTGCCCAACTCCTATTGCTTGTAATTTATATGAAATTTTGATCTTTTTTTAGTTTTTACATTTCAGAAACGTGTCACTTTGAGTATTCTGTACTCACTAGTAACTACTTGCTGACCTTATTTTTGCTATTAAATCATTTATCTTATTTCCATGATACATACTATCTTGAGATAAGACAAAAGGCCATTCCCTTCAGCCTATCACTACTTCAACGTCCCTTCAACGTTCACTACTTAACAGTTGATACTACAGCCCTGAAATCAAGCAACCATGCATAGTATCCATGCCCAGGCATGGACCCGTAGTATGACCTTGGAGAAGTTGCCTTTCTGGGCCCCAGTTTCCCCATCTGACTAGCTGGTCTCAGAGTTCCCGCCTACATTTAGTAAACCGTCTGTACTTTTTCCTTCAGAGGTGACCACCTACAGATTACTAAAATTTCATTCATGATAAGATAAAGAGGACAAAGGACTTTAAAAGCCCTTGAAAGAAATGTTAGGATTGTTTTAAATATTAGGTGCACAGAACAGTTGTCATGATAAAGAGCATCCAGCATCTATATTGCTTAGAGTTCCACGGTAGTTTAAGTTTCTCCTTGAGGGTGGCAAAAGGTGGTTTGGAAAACCTCTTTTATTGTTATTTAGTTGTTTTATTATTTTGTCTTTGTGTGTTTTGATAATAATAATATTAATAATACTGGCTATCACTTATTGCATCTCTGAGACTTTACTGAAAACCTTTTAAGCAGAGACTGAGCAAAGACTTATTAGGAATAGATGATGAGGAAGTTGACCAAACTGCCGTGAGTTTTTTATGCAGACATTTTAAAATCCATATTAAATACTTAATTCTCAGGTTTACTAACTCTCTAACATGAAAATTTATTTCATATTTCATATTATGACATAATTTGTGGTCATAGAATGTTCTATAGCTTTTAGTTCTTTTCCTTATTAAGAAGAAAAGGGGTTGAGGCTAAGGGTGTTTATGATTGATGAGTGAGTGTGAAGGCGGGAGCACATGACTCACTTCTATATATTTTTTGTTAATTTTCCTTTAGTTTACATACTAATACTCATTTTAATGAGAGAGAGAGAACTGACGTGTTTTCTCTCAAAGGCTTTCCTTTTTCTTCAATTTTTCCTTTTTTCCCCGCCTTGGAGTACACCTTTGTAGATGTTAATCTCCCTCCGTGTCTCCTTCCCTGCTTTGCTTTCTGCTTTCCTCCCTCCCTTCCTCCTTCCCTCCTTCCTTTCTTTCCTTCCTTCCTTCTTTCCTTCTTCTTTCCTTCTCTCTTTCCTTAAAGGCACAAATCTGGAATTACACAGCTTGCCTTTGAATCCCAGCTCTGTCATTAGGTAATCTTGGGCAGGTAATTTAGTCTCTAGTCTAAACCTTAGTTTCCTCATCTATAAAATGGGTATAGTATCAGTACGTCTTATTCTGGTGTAGTGTGTTTCTTTAATGTGAACACCTCCAATCTTAATGGCAAATAAAGAACTCATGCTATAACATAGAATTCCTTTTGTTCCTTTTCCACAGCATGTAAATGTTTGAGGCAGTCAAGAGCAAGATTTATGATATTTAAAGAGAAATCCTTAGCCGTAGACGAAGACTTTACAATAAGCCAAATATCTACAAAGCATCCACCCCTCCTGCAGGTTTAGTGGCATCTAGGCTTCAAGAACTGCTTGCCTTTCCATGGTGCCCCACTCCTGCAGAAGATTTGAGTGCAGAGGAAGAGCTGTAGAGACCTTTCTCTCTGAATTAACACAATGCACTCACAACGAAGGCTATGTCCAGGATCAGATTTTAATTTTTAAAGAAATGATCTACATTAGAAGCACTTACCATACAAGTTCTACCTTTTGAAGGGTGGAAGCAGGGGACTCAGGGTTGAAAACTGCCTGTGAAGCTGGCTGCAAATGCCAGTAGAAATTTAACCAGCTGGTGTTGAATTAGAATATACTGATAGTTGTTATTCATGCTCTGGTTACAAAGATCCAGAGGTCTAGAGGGGTTGCCCCTAACCTTCTCCTTTCCTAAATGCCTTGTTATACATAGTGTGTGATTCTGCAGAACGGGACATTTTCTCAGGACTGTATAAATGGAGTTAGAGCAGAAACACCTGAATCCACTTCAGAGTTGTGATCATCTAATGAATTAATGTTTGTGAAGTACACAGTACAGCCACTGAGGTGGTTGCCTTTGCATGGAGTCTTGAAGGACAAGTGGGAAAGCCCTGCACAAATATTAGCTAGTGCCCTTAAAGCCTTCGAGCGCTGCAGTGTTTCCTTCTCCAACGATGAAGGCAGTCGGGCTGCCTTGCGGGGTGGTGCTGTGGGCACATAGAGGAACTGTAGTTCTGCCTCAGCAGGTGAGACAAGTATCCCTGGAGTGGTTCCTGTTGAGTGGAACCGTGAAGAACAACAAGTAGGGTCATTCCAGAAGGACTAGGAGAAGGGAGCAAGGCGTGAGGAGAGGAAGGAACCCACAGTGCACGTTCTAGATGCTGGTGCGAAGCAGTGAAATGCAAGATAGTAGAAGGTGAGACCGAGGGAGCCTTGGGAGGTGACGCTGGTCGTGTGAGCAGCAACCAGGTGATAAAGGGCCTGTACATGACCCTGAAGAGCTTGGATCCAATGTAGTGGGTGTTGGGTAGCTGCTGCTGACATGTGTCTTTGTTTGTTTCCATGTGTTTGTTCATTTATTTTCATTTTAGGGGAGGACAGGGATGGTGAGGTGGGTATCTCTGGGAGCTGGTGGAGGTGGGAGATCTATCAGTTTTAGAGGAATATGATTGGAGGCAGGGAGGGTGTCAAACTAATTGGGGGAATCAATTAGAAAGAATTGGCTCTAGAAGACTTAGGAGACATAAGAAAGCATTAGTTAAAAAAAATTAAAGGGTAAAGTGAATGGAAACTTACTAGATAAAAAGGAGAAGGAATAAAGCATAATACTCTATCCATTTTACATAGAAGAAAATTAACATAGAGATTAAGAAATCAGTTTACACCTGGCGTTGGCAAAGAATGTCCACAGGCCAGGTTCTGCCTACTGCCTATTTTGTAAAATTTTATTAGAATACGACCATGGTCACTCATTTTCATATGGTCCATGGCTGCTTTTACACTATGATGGAGGGTCAAGTAGTGCAACAGAGAATTCATGGCCCACTAAGCTGAAAATACTGAC
This sequence comes from Mesoplodon densirostris, assembly GCF_025265405.1. NCBI lineage: Eukaryota > Metazoa > Chordata > Mammalia > Artiodactyla > Ziphiidae > Mesoplodon > Mesoplodon densirostris. The sequence goes on from NC_082670.1 coordinate 89,540,926, forward strand.
TCTCTGGGTCTTTCTAAAAGAAGTTTGCTGACTGCTAGTCTCTGTACATGGTTAGTAAGTGGTAGACCTAGGCTTCAAATCTTCCAGAGTGGGGATTGTATCTCTTTTGTTCACCTCTGATGGTGAGCATTTTACATTGTATCCAATATGTAGTAAGCCCTCATAAAAATAAAAGAAAAACTCTTATTGAATGAATAAATGAACGAACAAACTAGCAAAGTCAAATCTACTTGATTTATAGCTTGTGCTATTCACCATTCTGTACTAATTCTTATAAAGCTATTAAGTGGGAGTTAATATAAAAAACATATATTTTATTGAGTGCCAGCAATGTCCAGGCATTGTTCTTGGTGTGAGGATTTTTATGGGCCCTTGTCAATCTCACTGCTAACAGAGGAGGCAAGTGCTAATCAGATCATCACAGAAAGGATGTATAGCTGCAGTGTCGACAGGTGTCAGATAAGAGAAGGGCACAGTGCTATGGGAGCTGGGAGGATTTGATATAGTCAGAGAAGGCTTTCCTATATTCACCTGGCCCGTGGTCTGAAGAGTGTATAGATTTCAGTTTGGCAGAGAGAACTACCTGTGCAAAGGCCCTGTGGCAGCGGAGAGGCAACAAAGAACAAAGAGAAGGCTGGCCATGCTGAGGGTGAGACTGGAGAGATGGGCAAAGGTTTTTGTGATCAAGATATGGGAATCCACCTGCTCCTAGAGCCAAGTCTGAACTTGAGCCACACATTTGGGCCTCAGTAGTATAGTATTTTAATCCAGAGAGAGTATGAGGTCACCAGAGAGAGTGTTGTGAGAGAAGATGTGGACCTTGAGAAGAACTCTGGAACACACCACTAGAGAAGGACAAAGTATGGAGAACCTATGAAGAGATGCAAAAGCTAGGAACAAAACTTGGAGAACTTGATGTGATAGAAAAGTTTGGAGGTGGAAGAACAGCTGATCAATTGTAGGCATGACATGTGTGTCCAAGAAGTGAAGGATTGAAATGTGTCCATTAGATTGTTCCATTGGGAGGTCACTGTGACCTTTGAAAGAGTAGATGTGGAGGGGAAGGAAGGAGGAAAGTTGGAGCTGCTGATCTGTAGAATGAATGAACAGAGAGGAAAGGGAAATGAGTATATATTCATTCATTTATTGAACAAGTAGTTATTGAGCATCTGTGTATGCGGGATCCAGTGTTGATTAAAACCAGACATAGACCTTGTTCTCCTCCCCAGGATTCTCCTCTGCAGACCCCTTGCCCTTTGCTACCATGGTTGGCTGACCCCTGTCTCCACACACCCACTCCTTCTTTGCTATTAATACATTTAGGCAGCTAGATCTAGCCTGTTTGGCCAGGAGACATTGTGGTTCTTTAGGGCAACTTGGGGAGGCTTACTGTAAAGTGGGGGAGATGGACACTTAGTCACACAGTTTTCACAGCACCACCCCAAAAGGTGAATGGACAATTTAAAACTCAAGTGTGTGCTATGAAGGAAAAAAAGAAGGTTCTGTGGGAATGTACAGCAAAAGGCAGGGGAAGAGTTTTTGTAGGGAAGAATTCTCTGAAAGTGATCCTGGAGCTGAAGGAAGCGTAGGTGTTAACTCTGTGAAGTCTGTGGGGAGGTGACATTTCAGGGTGTAAAGAAAAGCATGTGGCCAGGGCCCTGCAGTGCCAGAGGGTTTGGCAGCTCCAGGAAATAAGAGAATAAGTCTGGGTGGTTGTGGGCAGAGAGTGAGAGTGAGAATTGTAGAGTCCAAGGCTAAAAGGTAGGCAAGAGCCAGAGGCCCCAGGTCCGTGCAGACCATCTTTAGGATTCATGTCTTTATCCCAGGAGCAGTGGGAAGCCGTGGAAAGGTATTGGCCAGGGTCACCAGACTTAAGTTTTAGGAAGTGTTGTCTGCTGTTTGTCGAGAGAGCATGAGCCTGTTATTCCTTTCTGAACCATCATGGGCGGGTGATCTTGCGAAGAATTCTCATCTCAAGGGGGTGTCAGTCCTCATCTGAGAGTGTGCGCACCAAAGCTCTTCAGGGAAACACCAGCTCCCATACAATCTCTGCTACTTTGTCCTGACAGCATGAAAGTTTCTCCTGAAATCACTTGGAGAAAATTCTTCTGAGGAGAATAATGTCCTTGTTGACTTTGTAAATCAGGAGACCTGAATTTCTGGATCAACCAATTGCAGGCAAAAAGAAAAAGAAATGCAGGTAACTTGGGACAGAAATGATTTTAAGGGCCACTGGCTTTATTTAGGTTTGAGTTACCTCTGGGTGGTATCTCTCCTTGGGGTCCACCTGGGGACATGACAGTAAAGCAGACACGTGTTTTCAGAGACTTGCCCACTTCTGTACTCCTGTTTTTAGATCTGATGAATCAAGAAAGCCTTACTAAGAGTCAGTAACTTACATGATTTCCCCCAAGAAGTCTAAATGTTAAGAGGACTTGACTTCTGCTGGCATGGGGTGGGGTGGGGGGGTGCGGAAATGATGGATTTTCAGAGAAAATAATGGCTGGCAGTGATGGGGGCTTTCTCTGCTACCCTTCGGATCGCAGTGGGTGGGTGGCCCCTTCCTCTGCTCCCAGTTCAGGCTCACCTCACCCAGCCCTGTTGCACCTGGTTTATTTTTGCCTCAATGATAAATAACCTTTCTCCCCAAAATTAAAACATGTGATACTTCCCTGTCTTGTTCTTCCCTATCTTCTCCTGTTTCTAAACCCTTTCTGTGTCTCTCACTCTCTTTTTCCAAGAGTTCCTCCTTAGTCAGTTTTGCATAATATGTGTGGTACCATTACTTGAATTTCTTTTCATCCTTCCTGGTGCTGTTTATCCAAACACCTCCCACAGCTTTGTTCTCTGTGCTTACACTGATTGACTCATGAGGTGACACTGACTAGTGACCTTCTTTTTGGGCTCCAGTTGACACAAGGTGATAGAAGAGGATAAAGAGTGGATGGAAGAATGCAGCCAGCTCTTTCTTCATTAAGGAAGAAGCAGCTTATATGAATATAAGAGGAAGTTATGTTGTGAATATTTGGGGAATATTTGACTAGATAATTTGTTCAAGAACAAAAGTAACATAATTAAGGCAAATAAAGGATGAGGGGCAATGCTCCCTAAGGGAAAAATGCAATAGATGGACAGAGTATTGATAAAAAGTGATTATACAGTGTCTACTTTGGAGATTTTACTTTGTGCAAGTCCTGTATTTGTTACTATTAAACTTAGAAGAATTTGTCTGGGAAGGTAATACCTACATAGGAAAAGTGGGTTTAAAATATGTTAAGCACTGGAAGTCCCCCTTTGCACATCTCCCCAGAAAAGTGTTTCAATTCAAAAGAAGAAGAAGAAGAAAAAAAACCTGTGAGGATGGAATGACGTGTGTGAATCGATTCATGTGTTGATGGATGAAGTTGCTACAGTGTAACTTTATGTCTATAACTTGGGTTTTGATTGTAATTTCAAGCAGCATGCTCCCAGATAAACTAGATAAAAGGAATTGCTCTTTAACTAAGTTAGCAGTGATATGAACCAAAGGGATTTTTAAAAAATTTATGGTCAATTAATCTTTTTTTTGTTCTTTTTTATACAATTTTTAAAGTTTAAACTCTATTTACAGTTATTAAAAAATATTGGCTATATTCCCTGTGTTGTACCATACATCCTTGAGCCTTACACCCAGTAGTTTGTACTTCCTACTTCCTACCCCTCTACTGCCCGCCCCGTAACCATTAGTTTGTTTTTTATATCTGTGAGTCTGCTTCTTTTTTGTTATATTGACTAGTGTGTTGTATTTTTTCAATTCCACATATAAGTGGTATCATACAGTATTTGTCTTTCTTTGTCTGACTTATTTCACTTAGCATAATGCCCTCCAAGTCTATCCATGTTGCTGCAGATGGCAAACTTTTGTTCTTTTTTATGGCTGAGTAGTACTCCGTGTGTGTGTGTGTGTGTGTGTGTGTGTGTGTGTGTGTGTGTGTGTATAACCATATCCTCTTTATCAATTCATGTGTTGATGGTCACTTAGGTTGCTTCCGTGTCTTGGCAATTGTAAATAATGCTGCTATGAGAATCAAAGTGATTTTTAAAAATCCAGTATATCTTCAGTAATATTTTGCTTCTGTGTTAAAATTAGTAATATTTAGCTTCAATTAGAGCATTTTTTCCCTAAATATGAATAGTCCGCTATTAATAATGCAAGTGTTCTGGCTCTTTTTTAAAATTATGTTTTTATAACAGTTTTTACAATTTCCATTTTGTCAAGGTCTAGATAAATTTCATGGGTTTGAGCACAGCTTTCTATTTACAAACCCAAGCTTTTAGCCATTATGCCATTGATACTACTCTTCTATTCATCCTCCATCCCTCTCCCATGGTTCAGATTTCTTTACGAATGCCTTTGTCGGCATATACTTAGAATGAATAGTTCATGAGCCCATGGAGGTTAGCTATTGCTCCATTATTTTTCTCCCAGTGGCTCACGGTCTAATCACCATGTTTTGAGATAGGACAGTTGGTCCTATTTTATGAGTTGCTCCATACTTCTTTATAGGTTATAACCAGATGAAGAAACTGATTATTACGATGGTAACTTGTGAAAACAGGCATTTAACATGTCACCACCTGCCTCATTCAGACAGTTGCAGAAAAACTTGGGCGGTACTTCGAGTTTCCGAGATATATTGTGTTTTGAGTATAGCTTCCTATCCTATGTCATTAAGAGCTCGTGGTGTAGGCAGTTAACTGACCTGTTTATCCCAGCATGAGTCTATCTTGCAAATGCACATACTACAGACTTGGAGTTGGCCCCTCTGTGCCTGCACAGGGGTAGTAGAAGGAAATGGAGCCCTGGCCCAGTCTGGCAAGGTTGGGGGAAGTGGTACAAATGCCATTTGCTTTAGAACTGTTTGCTTTGCATTGGAAATTGAGATGTGGCCCCCATCCAGCTGGCAGTGAAGAGGGAGCCTGACTCGTAGATTTTGTCCCCCATGCTTGGTGAAAATAAAAGTGGATAGGTGGCCATCAGTGAAATTGAAACCTTTTACAGAAGAGTCATAATATCTAATAGGAAGAAATACTTTCGTGTTTTGTGGTTGTTCCTTTTTCTAATTTTTTCTTTAGTTTCTCCAGTGATAGGTTATTTCTTGTGCATCCTCAATCTTTCCATTTATATAAACTTATGAACCTTCCATACTTAATATATTTATTCTTAAAGTTCAGTTTTAACTTCATGAAGACATGGATCTTGGCTTACTGCTGGGGCCTCAGCAAACAAAATATTACTGGGACATACTGTGGGCTCAATAAATGTTTATTGAAAGGAATTGCAGTTTAATCCATGACTCACTCTTCATCCCTTGATTTTTCTGTTTGAGTGAACTAGCTGTCCAGTGAGCTTGTGAGGATGATTTATATTTTCCTCCAAATGAAGGGTGAAACAGAGAGCTTATAGGTTATTCTGGTATAAAATAGACCCCTTTGAAAACCAGCCTGAGGCTTTTTTTTTTTTTTTTTTTTAAACATAGGACACACTGGTTTGATCTTCTGACAAAAATACTACTTCTAATTACTGTGCAGTCTTTGTTACACTTATAACCTCTGGAACACTGAGATGGCAACACATTCAAGTCTTTGTCTTTAAAGATCTTGCTTTTTGAGTTGGTTATTAGCAGTTCATATTTAGCTGGAATTGCATCTGTAACATTTTAATATGTACTTTATATTTCAAGGTTAAAAACACCAAAAAACCCCACCCCAATCCAAAGGGATTTGTTTTTGAATTTTAAAATTACTTTTTTTTTGTTTTACAAAAATATAGAATAGTTGAAATAATGCAATAATGGTATTTTCTATGAAGTTTCATCATTTCCAATTTTGTTTGTAGAGATTATAAGCTGTGGTCTCTTAGTCTTCAAAGAGTTTAGGAATTAGATTTCCCTTTTAAGTTGACCACATTTCATGGGTTTTAGTTTCAATTATTATGAAACCATAGAGATGAAAATTCAATGTGTATGGTAAGAACAGTTTTTTCCCTAGGAAGTGGGTCTAGTTTGCAATTGAGTTTAGTGATTTCCAAACTAGCTAATCATTGGGATACCCTGGTGAGCTTTTAAAAACAAACATAGCTAGACACAGACCTATACTTTGGAAGTGCCCTTTCTATCTTTATTTTTTAAAAAACTCACTCATAGTTTCTGATGATAAGCAAAGTCTGGTTTAGAACACTGGATCAATGAGTTCAAGGTAATGAGTATGATTTGTCTATTGCTGTATTGATTGTACTTACTCTCTTCTATGACCTGAGACCTGCTTCTGACCATGACCAATTCTCGGATGATGAGGCAGGTAAGGTCCTTCTTTCTGAAGACAGATCATTTTGTTAACTACATCAAGAAGCAGGCTTGTCTCTGGAAGCTTCTTTCTTTCTTTTTTTTTTTTTTTTTGGATCGATGGTCAGTGGAGGGGTGTTGTTGAATTGCCACTAGTTGAGACACAGTGGTCCTTCCCACCAGAATTGACTGGAGTTGGAATACAGAAACTCAACTCCCTTCTAGACGTCATAGCTTCTACCTCTGCATTGGTGTAGGAGGTGTTTCAGGAGTGTGTGAGCAAATGGCCCTGGAATCAGATCTCATGGGATTCTTTCTGCTTCTGCCATGTCCTATATGTGTTTTCTTGGCAGCAAAATTTTAACTTCTGAGAGCTCCTGTTTTCCCATTGGCAAAATGGGAAATATGTGATGGCAGTCTTTAGAGAGGTAAAACTGAAACTTTGCTTTATCACTGTGGTTAATAAATGCCATAAAGCAATAATAATAATAAGATAAGGTTGTTGGAGATATGAGATAATGCCCATGCAAGCACAAAAATAAGTGCGGAGTAAATGTTAATGGCTAGTATTTTTACTGTTAATATTACCACAAGTTTTGAATAAAAACTCTAGAGACAACTTGTCATGATTGATTTGAAGCAGTATTGCTCATAATTGTTCATTACTTTTGTCCTCTAGAATTTTTATTCATTTCACAAATACTGACTTAGTTCTGACTATGTGCCAAACAGGGTTACTGCACACTGGAAATACTGTAGTGAACAAAAGAGACAATACATAACTGATAGTTTAAAAATTGACACTTCATTGCCATTTGACATCCCCACCATTTAACCATACTGAAGACCAAGAGAAAGGCTGAGATACTTAACCAATTTTAGATTTTGTGTATTTGCCCACACCAGGCATCGACCAGCATGAAAAATAGCAGCAGAAGTGCTGACAGTGTGCTCATAATATCTTCTGCTGGTCTGCCCTCTGTCTCCATCTGTCCTCGGCCAATTGCTTTTCCAACCAGTAAGACCCAGTTCAAACACTGCCTTCTCTGTAAAACATTCCTGACTTTTCCTCCCCTCCCCTCCCCTTCCCTCTCCTCCACTCTCCACCCACCTCCTTCATGGAATTTTGCTTGTATTCCACTTACAGCACTTACTACCACTTTATCCTTTCTACTACCATTAGTTATTTTCACCCTAAGAGGCTGTAAGTAAGGAAATGACTTCCAGATCTTTGCATGATCCTGGCTCTTAGGACAGTTCCTAGTACATATTAAGTAGTTGGTATGATGCAGAGTTAATTGAGAGAGAAAAAGAAATCTCAGTCTACATTTCTCCACTGCTCTGTAAAACAGGAGTAAATAATACCTACCTACAGGGTGGTAAAGATAAGTGAGAATATATATATATATATATATATTCATATATATACATGAATGTTGGCACAGCACAGTCATATTTTTGAGGCATAATTGACATATGATACACTGCACATATTGTGAAGGTATATATTTTGATAAATGTTGATATATTATACACCTGCAAAATGACTACCTCCGTCAAGACAATGCACATGTCCTTTGCCCTCAAAAGTTTCCTTGTGCCTCTTTAGCATCCCTCCTTATCACCCAGCTCAGCCTTTCTCCCCTCATCACCAGGCAACTACTGATGTGATTTCTGTCTTTATAGATTAGTTTGCATTTTCTAGAGTTTAATAAATAAGGATTTATACAGTATGTACTCTTTTTTGGGGGCAAGGGGTCTGGCTTCTTTCAACCATAATTAATTTGAGATTCAGCAGTGTTGTGGCATGCATGAATAGCTTGTTCCTTTATATTGCTATGTAGTATTCCTTTGTATGGATTTACCACAATTTGTTTATCCAGTCACCCTTTAATGGACTTTTGGGGTTGTTTCCAGTCTTGGAATATTACAAATAAAGCTCCTATAAACTTTTGCGTACAAATCATTGTATAAATGCATCCTTTCTTTTCTGTTACATGAATATCTGAGAGTGGACCAGCTGAATCATACAATAGGCATATATTTAAGAGACTTCCAATTTTTTTTTTCCAAAGTGGTTTTACCACTTTCTATTCTCACCAGCAGTATATGAGAGCTCCATTTTTTTTTTTTTTTTTGCATTCTCTCTAACACTTGGTATGGTCAGTCTTTAATTTTCTGGTAGGTGTGTATAGTGATAGACCTGTAACACTAGCTCATTGTGGTTTTAATTTGCATTTCCCTTTATGACTGATAATGTAGAACATCTTCTCCTTTACTTATTTGTTATCTGTATACCTTCATTTAGTGAAGTGTCTGTGCAAATCATTTGCTCATTTTAAAACTGGGTTGTTTGTCTTTTATTTTGAGAGTTCTTTATTTCTTCTGGATCTAGAGGTCCTTTATCAGATATATGCTTTGCACAGGTTTTCACCCAGTTTGTGTTTCATCTTTTCATCCTATTAATAGTGTCTGTTGAAGAGCAAAAGTTTTGAATTTTGATACAGCCCAATTTATTAATTTATTCCTTTACTGTCATTTCTAAGAACTCTTTGTCTAACCCAAAATCATAAAGATTTCCTCCTAATTTTTATTCTAGAAGTTTTACAGCTTTAAGTTTTATGATCCATTTTGAACAATTTTTGTATATATTGGAAGATATGGGTTGAAGTTCATTTCCTTACATACGGATGTCCAGTTGTTCCAGTATCATTTGTTGAAAAGACTATCCTTACTCCATTGCATTGCCTTTGTACCTTTGTCAAAAATCAGTTGTTCATGTATATGTCGGTCTACTTCTGTACTCTCTGTTCAGTTCCAGTGATCTGTCTGTTTTGATACCAATATCAAAATTTCTTGCTGGGCTTCCCTGGTGGCGCAGTGGTTGAGAGTCCGCCTGCCGATGCAGGGGACACGGGTTCGTGCCCCGGTCCGGGAAGATCTCACATGCCGCGGAGCGGCTGGGCCCGTGAGCCATGGCCCCTGAGCCTGCGCGTCCGGAGCCTGTGCTCCACAACGGGAGAGGCCACAGCAGTGAGAGGCCCACGTACCGCAAAAAAAAAAAAAAAAAAAAAAAAATTTCTTGCTTACTGTAGCTAGTAAGTCTTTTTTTTTTTTTTTTTTTTTTTTTTTTTTGCGGTATGCGGGCCTCTCACTGCTGCGGCCTCCCCCGTTGCGGAGCACAGGCTCCGGACGCGCAGGCTCCGGACGCGCAGGCTCAGCGGCCATGGCTCACGGGCCCAGCCGCTCCGCGGCATGCGGGATCCTCCCAGACCGGGGCACGAACCCGTATCCCCTGCATCGGCAGGCGGACTCTCAACCACTTGCGCCACCAGGGAGGCCCAGTAAGTCTTTTTTAAAAAATAAATTTATATATTTATTTTTGGCTGTGTTGGGTCTTCGTTGCTGTGTGCAGGCTTTCTCTAGTTGCAGCGAGAAGGGGCTACTCTTCCTTGTGGTGTGAGGGCTTCTCACTGTGGTGGCTTCTCTTGTTGTGGAGCACGGGCTCAGTAGTTGTGGTTCGTGGGCTCTAGAGCGCAGGTTCAGTAGTTGTGGTTTGTGGGCTCTAGAGCACAGATTCAGTAATTGTGGTTCATGGGCTCTAGAGCTCAGGTTCAGTAGTTGTGGAGCACGGGCTTAGTTGCTCCGTGGCATTTGGGATCTTCCTGGACCAGGGCTCGAACCCCTGTCCCCTGCATTGGCAGGCGGATTCTTTTTTTTTTTTTTTTTTTTTCTTTTTTGCGGTATGCAGGCCTCTCACTGTTGTGGCCTCTCCCGTCGCGGAGCACAGGCTCCGGATGCGCAGGCCCAGCGGCCATGGCTCACGGGCCCAGCCGCTCCGCGGCATATGGGATCCTCCCAGACCGGGGCACGAACCCGTATCCCCTGCATCGGCAGGCGGACTCTTAACCACTGCGCCACCAGGGAGGCCCAGGCAGGCGGATTCTTAACCACTGCTCCACCAGGGAAGTCCGCTTGTAAGCCTTGAAGTCAGGTGGTATCTGCCCTCCAATTTGTTCTTCTGTTGTTATCTTTTAAAGTAAAATTTAATGGTTAATAGTTGTGTATATGGTGACAGTTTTTAGAGAGGTAAAATTGAAACTTGGCTTTATTACTCTGGTGAGTTAATGCTATGATCTAGCATTCTGCTAGATATCTTTCTCTTCAGATAATTTAACTGAAGCATTTCAGAATTCTCCCAAATAGCAGAGGGGTGAGTTATGTATAAGTCCATTTGTTTAATCTTTAATTTTTTCTAAGTCTGATTTTTCATGGTCTTTAATGATATAATTATTTAACATTTAGGAAGTGACTTCAGAGTGCTTGTCACAAGACTGATTAAACCCTGGTAGCTTCCGAAGTGGATTGCAGAATCTGTCCAGGAGGATTGTGATTGAGGTTTTTTTTGCTTATTTTATAAGATGCCTAAGTGGAGATGGTCTAGAATGATGACTGGCAACCATTAGACTGTTGGGTATGATTTAGAATAGATGCTGTCAACACACTGCCTTTTCTACTTCTTTGCTCACAGGTACACAATAAACCAGCAGCTTTTATTTGTTGGCTATTTAATATATACTGGTCACTGTGCTAAGTACTTTACATAAATTGTCACGTTTGGTACTTGTGTTGTCAGTGTGAGGGAGGTGCTGTTAATGACTGTTTTGCTTGGAAAGAAGTTAAACAAGTTATTGAATGCCACACAAACAGGAGTGATGGAGTTTGTATTTGATCTCCTCCCCGTGTCCCCAGATAATCTTATGTTGCTAACCACTATGCTGTAATGCCCTTAGTATTGATACTTAAAGAATGAAAGGGATTTAAAACTTGAAATATAACTTAAATAAGCTATTTATCTCTGGAATTTTTTACTTTCTATGTCCAAAACTTTCCTGTATATTATCTCTTTAGAAGCATTGGATGAGAAAAGCTCATCCAATATTTAGAGATGGGGCCCTGTGGGTCAATCTGCTTGAATGAATAAATGGGTCATTTATTCATTGAGTAATTCAACACAAATCTGTTAAGTATTTATGTGCCAGGCACTGTTAGAGGTGCTGAGAAAACAGCAGCGAAACAAACAGAAAAACAAATAAAAAACCACAAAGGTCTTTCTTTCATGAAGGTTGTATTCTACTAGGGAGAGACATCATGGACAGCTCTGTGATTATATGGATGAAATTCGTCTACAAGTAGATGTAGTATTCTCCTCCAATCCCAGTCTAAAGGCCTGGATTACAGTGACAAAAGTTATAGCTGGAATTACCTTTGATTTTAGACAGGAGACCCAGCCTTCTGTCCCTGTCAGTTTTGAGCACTATCTAGTTTGGGTAGATCATCTGCTTTACCTTAGCTTAGGCCATTGGCTGTCCTTTCTAATATTGAGTTTTCCTCAAGACCACTCATTTCTCCACATACTCTTTAAATGTATGAGAGCATACTCCCCCAAACTTAGTCACTGCTCTTGAGAATAAACAGTATCTGAAAGAAAGAAGAAACAAGATATTTCTTCTGGGCTCAAAAAGAGTTTCTCAGAATTATCTCAGGAGAGGCTTAAAAATAATAAATATTTATTTGGCTTGAGTTTCAAATTGACTAGTATTTCCCTTCATCACCTTCTTCCCATTAAAAATAATTACTAGGTAGTTGAATTTTTAAAAATTTGACAATTAAAAAATAGTTGCACCTTAAGAAACATAACAGGGCTTCCCTGGTGGTGCAGTGGTTGAGAGTCCGCCTGCCGATGCAGGGGACATGGGTTCGTGCCCCGGTCCGGGAAGATCCCACATGCCGTGGAGCAGCTAGGCCCGTGAGCCATGGCCACTGAGCCTGTGCATCCGGAGCCTGTGCTCCACAACAGGAGAGGCCACAACAGTGAGAGGCCCGCGTACTGCAAAAAAAAAAAAAAAGAAACATAACAAAATCATTATTGTTAAAAAAATCATATTAAAATAGCAATATTAAATAATACCAAATAAAATAATGGTAAGACTTTTTTTTTTTACCACATTGATATTTGTGTTTTTGTGGTTTGTTTACTACATTGCTATTTAATCTCTTGCAGTGTGTGGAGAAATGGACCCTTATACACTGCAGATAATAATGCAAACTGGTGCAATTTTTCTGGATGAAAATTTGGCAAAGTGCATTAAAAGCTTTAGTGTTTTGTTTATGTTCTTTTATTTGGTAATTCCACTCAGGATTTATTTTTCTCCTTAGGAACAATCTGAGAGCTTTTCTTCCTATAGGAGCAAACACAATTTCTGAAGATTTGTATTAGAGTTAGTTCCTTTGTACGATCAGTTTTGCTTTTAAGTTGAGATTATTTATGTGATAAAATTTATTTAATATAAGTCCTTAGAAAATATGTCTTTGATGATTATGATTATAGGAAAAGGTGATTTCCTTTACAAGCTGCTAAATTCTGTTAAGTTTAAACCACACTTTCAGGAGATGATATTATAAAAGTTGAGACATTAATGCTGTGATTATTTGACTTTTAACATGAAAGGCCACAGAGGTGATTCTTAGTTATCATATAAGGTTTTAATCTTCTGTATTAAATATGAATATCATTGTTAGTGATGTATTTAAATAGTGAATCTATTTGTATACAAAAGTTCTCATTTTAAAAAAAGTTGATTTTCCAATCTTCAGAAGCCAATGTTATGGATTGACAATTTAACTATAATATTTATGGGTTAGTGCCCTAATAATATTATTAACAATAATTTTCTCTGAAAGAATTTAAAAAACAGTTTATACTTTATTTTTCTTTTTCATTTTACTTTGGAAAATTAATGAAGCACAAATGCAAATGGGATAAATGAAAATGAAAGATCTCTTCCTATGGCTTTTATTCTTGAACCATTTTCAAGGAAGGTAGAAGTAGTTAAATAGAAACAAAACTAAAAGACAAGCAGTAAATAGGAAAATAGTATCGATAACATAAATGACAGGCATAGGATTAGTAGCCACAATATATAAAGAACTTCTAAAAATCAATAAGAAAACAGTGGGTTGAGAGGAAGGGCAAAGAAAGATAGAAAATTTACAAAAGCTCAACCCGATTTATAATTGGAGAGCTGCAAATTCAAATGATAACATATACTATTTTATGTACAACCAGATTGGCAAAAATTAGAAAGCCTGATAATACCATACCATATTTGGACAGAACAGGGAAATCAGAACCCTTATATGTTGTTAGTGGGACCATAGATTGTTCAAATACCTTGGGAACAATTTGGCAACATTTAATAAAGTTTTAAATGTGCAGAACCTACCATCTAGCAATTCCATTTCAAGGTTTATATCCTAAAGAAACCACAAAGGAGACACAGGAATGTTCACTGTGGCATTGCTTCTGATTGCAACAAATCACAATCAAACTAAATGTCTATCAGTAATGGGTTGGGTTACATCATAGCATCAGGAAAATATATGAATTAGATGTGTATATGTTATTGTGGGTAGATCTGAGCAACGTAATATCAAGTGATAAAAGCAAGTTGGTTCAGACGTACATATGGTCAACGTTTCTGTTTCTTTAAATAAAATCATCCAAAATAACACAGATGCTTTATAGGTGCTATGTTGTAAAATGCATAAAACATGGACTGGATGGATACACAACAAATTCTGTGTAATAGTTGCCTCTGGGGAGGGAGAAAGGGGAATAAGACTGGACGGGGGAACCTAAGGGACTTATTATTATCTCCAGTATTTAATCTAAAGCCAACATGGCGATATCTGCATTTTTTTCACTCTGGGTGCTGGAAGATGGTTATTAGTGTATCATTCTTCCCAAATTTTAAAAATTGAAAACAAAAAAAGAGCGATCACTTTAAGGTAAAAAAAGTAATGAGTCAATCCCAACCTAAGAGACTACCAAAGTGCTTTATCATAGAAGCTTTTGGGGGGGGGGGCTCTTACTGTTGTGGCCTCTCCCATTGCGGAGCACAGGCTCCAGATGCGCAGGCTCAGCGGCCATGGCTCACGGGCCCAGCCGCTCCGCGGCATGTGGGATCCTCCCGGAGCGGGGCACGAACCTGCATCCCCTGAATCAGCAGGCGGACTCTCAACCACTGCGCCACCAGGGAAGCCCCTGTCATAGAAGCTTATCATCACTTTGCTTAGTTAGCTTCCTTGGGTCCGGTCTTGGGTATTTTTTAGTTGTCTTCCGTGTTGCAATTTCCCCTTACGCTGTAATTATCTTCAAGGCAGGAGCTTTACCTGTGATTTCTTTGAAGTCAAGCGTCTTAAAGTTTCCTAAAGAAAAGGTGACACTCATTCTTTAAGCTGCTTGTAAAAATTGTTAGAAAGCTTCTCAAACCTGTTGGAGTCAGCGTTGGGGAGGGTGTGGGTAAGAGGCCACTCAGATCCTCTTTTGGTGGGACTGTAAGTGGAACAGCCTTTTGGCAGAGAGTTTGAGCAGCCTCTACAAACGTGTAAAACAGGCACTCTCTTTGCCCAACCATCTTCCACCTTAAAGATTCCAGCCCCTGCAAAGATCATATATAACAGTGCAATGTGTTCATGAATGCAACAATATCCAATTCCGTATTACTTACCATAGTAAATTGGGAACCACCTAAATGCCCTTCAATCTGGGAATTATTGAAAAATATATTAATAGAATGGAACACTAGGTGGGTGCTTTTAAAAAGGGAGATAGATCTAGTTGTCTATAATATAATAATACATATTCTTTAAAAAGCAAACTACGAAAATGTATGCATCACACAACCAAATGTTTGTTCTAAATGCATATATTATACACTACCAAATGTAAAATAGCTAGCTAGTGGGAAGCAGCCGCATAGCACAGGGAGATCAGCTTGGGTGCTTTGTGACCACCTAGAGGGGTGGGATAGGGAGGGTGGGAGGGAGAGGCAAGAGGGAGGAGATATGGGGGTATATGTATATGTATATGTATAGGTGATTATCTTTGTTATAAAGCAAAAGCTAACACACCACTGTAAAGCAATTATACTCCAATAAAGATGTTAAATTAAATAAATAAATGCATATATTTTATATATATGATTATATTTTTATTTAATTCTATTTGAATTAGCCTAGAAATATAAAAAGTACATGTTAACTCTAAAATTGATTAAAGAGTAGAACTCAAAGAGAGGAATGAGATGGGGCATTGTGTTCTAGATTTACGTTTGTCTCTATTGTTTTAAGATTTTGTTTTGAATTTTATTTTATATTTTTTATACAGCAGGTTCTTATTAGTCATCCATTTTATACACATCAATGCATACATACATGTCAATCCCAATCGCCCAGTTCATCACATCACCACCCCCTGCCGCTTTCCCCCCTTGGTGTCCATACGTTTGTTCTCTACATCTGTGTCTCGATTTCTGCCCTGCAAACTGGTTCATCTGTACCATTTTTCTAGCTTCCGCATATATGCATTAATGTGCGATATTTGTTTTTCTCTTTCTGACTTACTTCACTCTGTATGACAGTCTCTAGATTCATCCACGTCTGTACAAATGACCCAATTTCGTTCCTTGTTACGGCTGAGTAATATTCCATTGCGTATATGTACCACATCTTCTTTATCCATTCGTCCATTGATGGGCATTTAGGTTGCTTCCATGACCTGGCTATTGTAAATAGCACAGCAATGAACTTTAGGGTGCATGTGTCTTTTTGAATTATGGTTTTCTCTGGGTATATGCCCAGTAGTGGGATTGCTGGGTCATATGGTAATTCTGTTTTTAGTTTTTTAAGGAACCTCCATACTGTTCTCCATAGTGGCTGTATCAATGTACATTCCCACCAACAGTGCAAGAGGGTTCCCTTTTCTCCACACCTAGCATTTGTTGTTTGTCGATTTTCTGATGATGCCCATTCTAACTGGTGTGTGGTGACACCTCACTGTAGTTTTGATTTGCATTTCTCTAATAATTAGTGATGTTGAGCATCTTTTCATGTGCCTCTTGGCCATCTGTATGTCTTCTTTGGAGAGATGTCTGTTTAGGTCTTCTGCCCATTTTTGGATTGGGTTGTTTGTTTTTTTAATATTGAGCTGCATGAGCTGTTTATATATTTTGGAGATTAATCCTTTGTCCGTTGATTTGTTTGCAAATATTTTCTCCCATTCTGAGGGTTGTCTTTTCGCCTTGTTTGTAGTTTCCTTTGTTTTAAGATTTTTAAATGAGC
This sequence comes from Mesoplodon densirostris, assembly GCF_025265405.1. Taxonomy (NCBI): domain Eukaryota; kingdom Metazoa; phylum Chordata; class Mammalia; order Artiodactyla; family Ziphiidae; genus Mesoplodon; species Mesoplodon densirostris. Next base: position 89,557,434 of record NC_082670.1, read on the forward strand.
TTGTTTTATCATTGTTTAATGAGCAACATAGTAGTGTTACTGGTATTTGCATGACATTTCTGTCCAAATATATGAAGGAAGCAAGTTGTGTGTTGCATTCATGTTTTATGCCATTATTTTTCTTTAGGAGATAACTTCTTCCTTGAGAGCTCTCATTTGCCCTACGTTTGTAATATAAGGTTTTTCTAAGGTTCCAAAGAAGAAGCTGAGGTAATGGAGCAGTGACATAGTTGAGTCTGCATGAAGGTGACTCAGTTTTCAGCCCCTGAGATACTTGAGCACCGGGCGCGGTGATGAACTGCGTCTCATTTATGATAATGCAGTCGACTCTTCTTGGATATAAATAATAGCACAGCTCATTGGACAGGAGGGTAGAGCCAGGCAGTTCCACAGGTGTCACCAGCATGTAAACTAGCCAGTGATTTTATATCGTCATAACAAACATGCTAATAGCATGATAAAATGCATGCCCTTGAATTGTTTTGGTGCTAGTACCTACTCAGCCTTTCCATATCCAGGATGACAGAAAGATGTAAATGGCTTTCATGAATGCATTATAGATTTGATATTGCACTTTTTATTGACTGTGACATGATGGATTTTGGCACTTTAAATAAGAAGGGGAATTCTCCCTCTTTTTGAAATGTGAATTAACAAAATGCTTATTCTTGGGAGACATTGGTTTTGTGGGCTTCCTCATTTGTTTCCGTTGTGGTACCCCTTCTCCTGCTCCTTTATTAGAGAGACTTACACACAGTTCATACTCATCAATACTTGCTATCAGAATTGAACAATTTTGTTTTCAAAGAACAGTTTTGCATTTCAAAAGATATTTAAACTGGACCATGCAGTGAACACCCTCCAGCAGATGAACTTGATCCTCTTCTGTATTTATTGTCTGTCTGTGCAGAAATGGTTACTTCCTCCAACTTAGGGACGCTTCATCCGCTTGTGCGGTGGCAGTAGTGGACACTTACCTACCCCATGGGGGTGTTGGGTCAATGCCATCACTGCACAGTGTCAGATGAGTAAATAAGTGAACAAGGGTGACTGCTAAAGGCTGAGACTTTTTGCAGGGGTGGACTGTAATAGTTGCCTGGTTGTTTTTAAATAAGAGACTAAGAAGAGGAACCCTGAGCTTGTCTTCCTCTAGGGGACCTGAACCTGTAAAAATAATGAGCAGTTCAGGATAGTTCACTATCCATTCAGTATTTGCATACTTATTGGATACCTGCTATGAACAATGTGTACTGAGCATAGGAGGAGATGTAGAGCCTAATTTAGTAGGTTCTAATGGAATGGAAGCATCGTAAAGTAAGTGTCCTTTTTTTATATAACAAACAGCACTTGTATTCCATGGATCAATCACTGTGCAATACATAGATCCAAACATGGATTTTAAACATCATCCGTTGCTCTTTTCTACAAAGTTGAAGAGAGATACTTACTACCTGCTTCCACAGACTACATTTAATTGTAAGGTGTAGCCAGAGAGAAACGCTAGCAGCTCATTTCACTTGTTTCCTTTGGGAAGAAATTATCAGAGAATCCATTCATTTGTGGTTTTTCCATACCATAGAGTTCTTTTCTAAACCAGAGCTTGTATTCCTTTAAATGCAAGAAGTGTACATCACAATCAGGCATCATAAAAATGGATCATACCATATAGTTCTTGTTTGTGTGAAAAGTTCCTAGTACTTAAAAATTAACACCCCCTTTATATATATGTACATAAGTATATCTGCATACATGAATGCATATATTCATATATATTTAGGTATATACCTATTTCTATAATCAATATATATATGTATACACATCTACATATATATTTATAAAAGTAGCCAAACCTTAGCCCTGTATCAGAGTTTTTAATAGCTAGCAACATTGGTTAAAGAGATTTGTTGACAGGATGTTGGGATACCTGCAGAGTTATTAGGTAGGTAAGAGAACTAGGCTTGGAGCCATGAAGCTGAAACACCTCAAACCACAGCATGGAACTGGTCTGCAGAACAACCACTGAAGCCTGCTCTATTGCCCCTACTGCACCAGAAACGCAGTATTCCCGCACCATGACCACCCTCAGTGGTGCCCACTACTTATCTCTAGCACATCAGTCCCATGCAAGTACATCCAACTGGTGGATCCTAAGTTACTTGTTCTCTCCTGAGCTGCAAGGGAGGCAGGAAAAGAAATATCTATGATTCTCTACTTCTCTAGTAGAAGGCTGGCTCTGCAGCAAAAATAACTTGGCAAATTGTTATAATCATACCAGAAAGTTTGAAAGGTAGAGAAGATGAAAATATCATATTCCGTTGTTCTGATATAAAGTATTTTAAAATACAATTTTCTTAGTTTTAAAAAAATTCATGTTTTTCTGTCAGTGCAATTATAGCTTTTATATCTGCATTTTATTTTCAATATCATGTGTTTTTATATTGCTATATGTGTCCCATATGTATCATTTTTTTTTTTTTTTTTTTTTTTTTTCTTTTTGCGGTATGCGGGCCTCTCACTGTTGTGGCCTCTCCCGTTGCGGAGCACAGGCTCCGGATGCGCAGGCCCAGCGGCCATGGCTCACGGGCCCAGCCGCTCCGCGGCATATGGGATCCTCCCAGACCGGGGCACGAACCCGTATCCCCTGCATCGGCAGGCGGACTCTTAGCCACTGCGCCACCAGGGAGGCCCTGTATCATTTTTAATACAAATGAATGTACTTTGTCATTCTTCTAATGTTGGAGATTGCTTATACATTTTCATTATTATGAAAAATGATGTGGTGGATATGTTCATATCTGAAGCTTTGGCATCTAGATGTTGGATTTAGGGGTTAAGAGCCCAGAGAGAAATCTTATTAACTCTCCGTTCTCTAGTAAGAAAAATCAATACATGTAACTTACACCTTTCTCTAATTTCAGCATAGACACACTCCTGACTCCTTTTGATGTGAAATTTTATAGGTTCATAATTGAGTGAGTTAAATTTGAGGCTGTTTAAACCTTTAAAAACATTTTATGTAGGCAAGCTATATTTGTCAAGCAAAAATTTACTAAATAGCACTGCTTTTTAATTTAATATTAGGAAAACAGATCTATGACCAAATAGTAAATATCCTGTATCTAGACTAGGTAATTTGATAGACATCATAATAAGCTTATGGCTGTCATATGACTATTAACATTTAAAGTGAAACATTTCCGGTTTATCAAGATCACACATTTTGGAATGAAATTCTCCTTACTTTGTGGATGTTCTGAATCAATTACAGTATTGACAAGTATACTCTTTTAGAATTAAATGATATTATCATAAAATGAACATACCATGGTTTATTAGCCAGCTCCCGTGGTAAATCTGTCAATCTACTATTGCCATCTTTAGAAGACTTGCTCTCTCCTGTAGGATTGTGGTTCATGCAACGTATTGTTTATTAGAAATAGAAACATAGTACAGTGCACTTAGTCAGACACTGTACTAAGAACTAGCGGACAAGAACAAGAAGGCCATCTGTTCCGCCGTCAAGGAGCTCACATCAAGAAGGTGATTTTATAGTCTGGAAAGAAATGTGAATAGATGCTTTTGAAAAACCACAATAGACTGTTTTGGGAAATAATGACCAAAAAACTCATTTGTACATTTTTAAGTTGTTGGCATTTAGGTTAGTGTGCATGATCTGGGGACTCAGGTCTGGAAAATTGTTAGGTATTGTTCATCATTTTTGACTTTGAAATCTGGGGATATTTGACTTGATACAGTTTCTGTCCTCTTTTTTTTTTTTTTTTTTGCCACTGTTGGTTAGCCCTTCATCAGAGTCTGGGGTGTAATTCTGCTCTTAGGTGAGGGTGGTTGCATGTATGGCATGATATAAAACACATTAGTGTGGTGAAATTGGAAGGGTTAGGAGGAAGCATAGGATTTTTCCACATTAAGTCTTTCCTTCTATCTTATTCCTTATATTCTTCTTATTGATGATTCCATGTATCACTCCCTTGATACCTGGCGCAGGGCTATTTGTAGCTCCAAGTATTTCCTAGAATTGAGACGTTACAGCATACAGTTAAAGAGTAGGGGAAGTAAAATATAATTTAAATTAATAATCCAAATCAGAGCTCTACTCTCAGAGATTAAATTGGATGTGATTTGCAGGATCTTGGTGGGTCAGTGGCGAGTATGTTTTGTGTTTTAGAGATGTGTATAAATCCCCCTTTTGGGAAGATAGAGCCCTGGTCTTTTTCAACAAGATAACTTCTGTTCTAGTCCTGCTAACCTTGCCTGTGTCCATGTTAAAATTCTACTTTGATCAGTAGAAAGATAAATACTATAATGCTGTCAGGATTTCTCTCTCTATAGAATTATTTCTGTGGTGTTTTTCCCTTCCCTTTTCTCATTTTTATTTTCTAAATTTTCTCCAACCGTATACTTTACATTTTTTAATAATAAAAGTCATAAAATTTTTGTTTCCTCCCTAGTCTTGAGGGCAATAATAAGTTCAATAAAATTCCCTCAGTGGTTTTTCTCTGATACATTCCTTCTTGAGGTGACAATTTTGGAGTTCTTTAAATAAGCACATTTGCCATATCACTTGTAGCACAGCATTGATGACTCCTGAGAAGTGAAGCCTCCATGAATCCTGTGTATTTTGGTTAGTTTGGAACCCAGCAAACTTGCGTTTAGATCTCTGATTGTGTGAGAGCAGGCAAGTGACATTGGACTAGTTATTTAACCTCTCTTTTCGGTTTCCTCATCTGCAAACCAGACTAGTGATAGCACTTTACTACTGCTGTGAGCATCAAGTAAGGTTCACATCTGTAAAGGCCCGAGCCTATGCCTTATACAGAAGAGATGCTCAATAGAAGTTAATTTTCTTCTGTAATTTTATTTTCTTTAAACAGAGAGGGTAAAAATTGTGTTAAAACTCAGTCTTCTGCCCTCTGATGAACATTTTGAATATGGATAATTACATGGCTTGTTGTTAAGTAAATAATCTTGTTGTATCTAAAGGAAAACCAACCAAAAATATTGCATTATCTGGCTTTTCATGACATGCTTTTCCTTAAGGAAAAAGAAATCATTTCTGGGCCTCCCTGGTGGCGCAGTGGTTGAGAGTCCGCCTGCCGATGCAGGGGATACGGGTTCGTGCCCCGGTCTGGGAGGATCCCATATGCCGCAGAGCGGCTGGGCCCGTGAGCCATGGCCGCTGGACCTGCGCGTCCGGAGCCTGTGCTCCGCAACGGGAGAGGCCACAACAGTGAGAGGCCCGCATACCGCAAAAAAAAAAAAAAAAAAAAAAGAAATCATTTCTATTTTTTCTCTCTATCTCTCATCATTTTATATCAAAGGATAACTTGTAAACATATTCAGTGGTAAAGTTATAACTGCATCATTGCATATTGCAATACTAAAGGGAGAGAACACTCAAATTCAGCTATTGCAATGCAATAATTTTTTGGAGTACTAATTAGATAAAACAGAATATAAGGAAGCTTCAGTGTAGCAGTTGAAATTCACTTATCATTTTGCTAAAACTAAGAGCCCATTTATGGTCATTTCGAGCCACACTCCAGGCATCATTTGAGATAAAATTTTTTTGAGATGATATTGTTTAATTAGTGCAATTTCTTCCACTTTAGCTTTTTGTTTGTTTTTCCTTTCTGAGTGTTTACAGATTTTTTTTTTCCCTAAATGTAGAGGATGGGGAGGCAGATAGCAAAATAAAGCCAGAGCTAATACCTTTAAGACCAAAAAGAATTTGCCATTGAAATAACTAGGATTAAATTATTTTATATAAACATTTGTGTGTGTGTGTTTGTATGTCTAAGAACTGTTTAAACATTTTTTTATGACTTTTATGATGGGAAATTTGCAAGATACTTAGAAGTAGGAAGAATAGCATAGTGAGCCTCCTCGAGCCCCATCATTCAGCTTTAACAGATATCAGCATTTTCTTCACTTCTACTTCTACTGCTTAAAGCAGTTAGAAAATAAAAATCTGTATGTCATATACAAAATTATAAATTAATGGCTTGAAAGTTGTTAAAATATACTGAAAAAATAACTCCTTTTTTAAGATACAGGAAATGAATTGATGAAAACTTTGTTGTTTTGTTATTGTAGCTTGGGAGAGTAAGGAGGATTTATGTGAAATGTAAAACTAAGAACTGACGTACTCTGGCTTTGTTTGCAAGTACAGTAATGTTCCTTTAGTATTTATCAGATAGAAAAGACTTTTCAGTGATATTGCCAATGCATTCACAGTTGCCAGTGCACTCAGAGATGCCAAAGCAAGTTCCCAGTGTGCTGGGAATCATTAGAATTGTTTGAATCATTAAATGGTTTGGAATTGTTAGGATTGTTTGAATCATTAGAATTGTTTGGTTTGGTTCTGTGTAGTTTTAGGGCACAGTTGATCATTATTGTGTAGAATTGATAATTCTCAATTTACTTTTCCCACCCACATCACTGTCCAGAACTCAAGTTGATACGAGATCTTGGAGTTTGAATTAAGCTCTTCACAGTGACAATGACATTTCCTCCTCCTTCCATGGAACTAAAGGGTGTCCTTTGCATGTTAAGACCAGGCATGAAATAACTATTGACTATGAAACTCAAGATACATGTGGAAGCGCATCAGGCGTTGATGAGGTATCTATGCCATTCCTTTGGCTTGACTGGTTTTGTTGCCTTTTTTTTCTGAAATCTACCCCAGAGAGGTTTGGGGTGGTGAATTGACACAGCATCTCTTAGTGTAGGGCTTCTCCACTATCGAGATTGGGGCTGGGTCATTCTTTGTAGAGCAGGCCCGTTCTGTGCACTGTAGGATGCTTGACATCATCCCTGGTCTCTACGCACTAGATGCCAGTAGCAGCCACCCAACTGTACCCCCAGTGGTGACAACTAAAAATGTCTCCAGACATTCCCAAATGTTCCTCAAAGAGCAAAATTGCCTGTGGTTGAGAATCACTGTTTTAGAGTGTAGGACCATCTTACATGTAAAGTTGTGTGTGGATTTCCCTTTCCTTTGTCCCCATCCTAACTCTCCATTTGTAAGCTCCTTGAGGAGAGGAATGAGGGGTTTCTTTCACACTACAGTCCCTCTATTTACTACATGTAAGATAAAGACTTTTGGGGACTGACTAAACCACTGCCTTTTGTTTTTGTTTTTTTCCAAACCATTGGGCCACTTAACAAAGGAGTAATCTGGACACTTCTCTTCCCTAACTTTTTTTTTTAATTGGTTTACCATTAGGTATATGGCGACAGGCATTTCAGTGATAACAGTGGCTCATTTTCTTTCTTATAAAAGACGTTACTATACTGTACAATGGTTTAACCTTTCCTTTAAAAATCTCATGATACAGATGCTTTCGGTTAACAAAAATTCCTTTTGAGTCAGGAAGATTCTGTTTGCCTGCCGATCCCACCCCCTCCCCCAACACATCCCCCGCCTCCCCCCCAGAAAAGAAGAAAGTAAGAAGAAGCATCAACCCTTAAACTACTCAAAGTCCTGAGGCAGCTTTCCCATAACAGATGTTCACATTGACTTCTCTTTTGTAAAGTTCTGTCTTCATTGGCCCACTGCTGGCCTGAGGGCTCCTTCTGTTTGCTTAGGAATGGGGTTGTGCTTTGGCTTAATGCCTAGTGTCCACCCAGGTGATCATCATATATTAAAGAGAGACTATTTATAATGAAAGTGTGAAAACAAGTACTCAGGAGAAAAACATATTACAAAGGGTCTCTACAGTTTCACAATCAGCAATACTATGCTGAAATATAAATTCTACAGATAACTCATAACATGGTAGTATTTAGTGTAGTGGTTGGGAGCCAGCCTCAGATTTCTCATCCCTAAAATGGCAATAATAACAGCCCTTACCTCATAGGGTTGTAGTGAAGATTAAATGAGCAAATCCATTGAAAACTTTTAGGAAAACTACCTAGTATATGAGTTCTCAGTAATTACTTCATTTTCACTTTTTAATTATTTTTCTTCTTTTTGAGAAACCCCAGTATGTTCCCATATTCTTATGTCTTTCAAAATTCCCACTTCTGTTCTCAAAAGAAGTATTTTGTCCCTTTCCTCTTCACACATTTTATCCATTATTTTTGTCACACAAAGAAATCCACGTGGGGCTATCTCAGTTACATATATTGATTTTGTATAGGTGTGTCCTACCTTTTTACATTTTTTATAGATTTGCAGCAAATTTTAAATCCCTCTGAGAATTTGCTTTGTAGAGTGTGGTAAATCTTTTTTTTTTTTTTTTTTTGCAAATGAACAGGGTTTTTTTAGTGAGGAAAACCAAAACTCCTCCTAAATGTCTTCATCAGCTCAATTTCAGATGACTGTACTTTTTTCTGTGACATAAATGTAGATCATTAGCCACTTTGTTTGAAAGAGGTTGTCCTGATTTTGATCCGAAAAGGTCCATATGAATTCAGTTTTGTACCCTCTGCACAAGTTAATAAATATTTCAGGGCTTCCCTGGTGGCGCAGTGGTTAAGAATCTGCCTGCCGACGCTGGGGACACGGGTTCGATCCCTGTCCCAGGAAGATCCCACATGCTGCAGAGCAACTAAGCCCGTACGCCACAACTACTGAGCCTATGCTCTAGAGCCCACGAGCCACAACTACTGAGACCGTGTGCCACAACTACTGAAGCCCATGTGCCTAGAGCCCATGCTCCCAAACAAGAGAAGCCACAACAATGAGAAGCCCTTGCACCACAACGAAGAGTAGCCCTTGCTCGCCGCAACTAGAGAAAGCCTGAGCACAGCAATGAAGACCCAACACAGCCAAAAATAAAAACAAATAAATAAATTAATTTAAAAATAAATAAATAAATAAATAAATAAATAAATAAAATTTTCATTTGTAGCTAAACTACACACTCCTGATTCTATCACTGAGAACACTACATGGGCAGATCCAACTTACTTTGTTAACAAAATGTTTCTGTGAGAGGCGCTCAGGCTGACAGTACAGAGGAATGACCTGGAGCATATTGAATACAGCGATCAGTTCATGCAACATAAAGTCAGCTCCTTTAGAGGAAAGCTTCAGGCAAAGACCGAGAACAGTGAGCAAAAAAGCAGATATTTATGCTTGTGGTAGGTTATTAGATTGACCAAGTGCTTACTTAGTAAATATGCTACCATAGGACTTTTCTTTTTATAGAAAAAGAAGATAGAAAATGAATATAAGTGAAGTATCTAGAATGTAAATGTCTATGCACTGTATGAATGTGGATAGGTTGTTTCAAACTTAAATAAACTCAGAGAGAATAACATAATGAGCCCCTCATATACTCATCACCAAACTTCAACAGTTATCAACTCATGGCTCATCTTGTTTGTTTGTTTTTTGCGGTACGCGGGCCTCTCACTGTTGTGGCCTCTCCCGTTGCGGAGCACAGGCTCCGGATGCGCAGGCTCAGCAGCCATGGCTCATGGGCCCAGCCGCTCTGCGGCATGTGGGATCTTCCTGGACCGGGGCACGAACCCGTGTCCCCTGCATCGGCAGGCGGACTCTCAACCACTGTGCCACCAGGGAAGCCCTCATCTTGTTTCCTGTATATACCTCCCTCTTACCTGCAAATTCTGCATGTAATTTCATCTTTAAATGTTTCAATATGTTAGATCTCTTCCTAGAAAAATGCAGAGTCAAAAGTTTGCATACGGTTTTCAGGAGTTTCCACTTTCCCTAAGCCCAGATTAAGAATAAGTAGCTGAGCTAGCTTGTTTGGAAGTGGGAGAGAGAAAAGATTTCACAAAGTCTTCTGTATGATACTCCAGCTAACAAGTGTCCCATGCTCTATGATTCTTGTTTCTCCCCATTTACTCTTATCTTTGGCATCCATCTGTGATATTTGAGTCAGCCAAAGAGAAAAAGATAAAAGGATACCGAAAGAGGCTGAACTGCCTCCCTCCTTTTTGCCCTCTCCACTCCTTCAAGGTGACCTTTTTTTTTTTTTTTTTGAGATGGATGAGCTAAATGATCTAACAATAACCTACTTGGATGTGAAACAAAAAATCCAGGACTAACAATAATAGAGGGCATTATTAATTTATTGAGCATTTACTACAAACTAAGTACTTTTTGTGCATTCTGTCACTTAAACTAATCAACAAGATGAGCAACTACTAGGTAAGTAGTATCCATGATCCCATTTTACAGATAAAAAACTGAGGTTCAAAGCAGTTAAGCAACTCGCTTAGGATTTGAGGTCAGATCTCTCTGAAATTCTAGCCAGATACTAACAAGACAAGGCTGCCTCTCTCCATTGCACTCTGACAGTTGGCCATACACTTAGCTTATGTGTTCCAAGCAGGTATACATGGAATATTTTACAACACTGTGCATCATTTATAGTTTCTTCTTGGTGTTAGTGTGAGACATTTCAGAGCATTGTATAAGAAAGTCCTTTAACGTATGTGCTATTCTTAAATTAGTTTTGATGGAAGCTAAGAAGCAGCCAGAGACAAGAGCTAGTGGTATATATCTCATATCCAACTGCATCTTAATATTTGAGTCCAAGGCATCAGCAGCTCTCATATGTGTAGCTACGGGAGCCTCCTAATTGTTTCTCCTGTGTCCACTGTTCTTTCCCATCAACATCAATCCCAGAGTGATATTTTACAAATGTTCATCAGGTCTGGTCACTTTTCTGCTTGAAACCCCCCAAAGGCTTCTTATAAGCAGCAGAGAAGAAAAATCAAATTCCTTTCTGAGGCCTACAAAGCTCCATAATATCCGGTCCTGACCATCCCTCTCAGTTTATGCACTGACCTGGTCACCGCTGCAGCCCCGCTGGCTGGGTTATTGATGTCATTCTTGTTTTTCAAAGATGCCAGCCTGCTTCCGGCTCAGGATTTAAGCTCCTCTGATTCTCAACACACATGGCTTCTTATCATTTGGGTTTCGGCTGGAATGTCCCTACTTCAGAGTAGCCTTCTTTTCTCCCAGTGGCTTTTTTTCTTATCTTTTCTGCATTGCACTTGTGTCACTGTGTGAAGTTCTTTCTTTGTTGATTTGTTGCCATCGTGTTTGTCTCTGCTTCCCCACCTTCAGTATGGCTTTTGCGGGCTCAAGAACTCTGCTTCAGTGGCCACTGTATCCTCAGTGCTTCCATAAATGCTGGTTAAATGAATGGCTGGGTTGTTCAGTGGGGTAGTTACGATGTACCTGCCTGTAAAACTCTCAGTCAGAAAGTGCTTGTGAGCTGATAGTGTTCTTGTTGGAGTTGTTAATTCCAGACTGGAATTTCATTATCACATAATCTATACAACAAGTTTTAGGAATTGCCCAAGACAATGCATTTCCTCAAGAACGAGGAGGACCCCTCAGTCTCATGATCTAGGCCCTAAAGTCTCTGTTATTATGAGGTGGCTGCTTTTGCCAGTTTTCGGCTCGTGTGGACTTGACCTTCAAACCAGCAGCATTCAGCTCTCATTTCTGACTGACCTTTTACTTAGGCCCAGGGCAATGTTTTCATCTCTGACAAACTTGACCACTGCTAGTTTCTTAAGAGTGTCTGTCCTTATGAAAAGGGATTTTGCTGCCTGTGTCATAATGATCTCTAATACCCGATAAACTGCGAACAATAGGGGCATTTTGGGGGGATGCTGAAACAAAAAGGCGTCTGCAATTCTGAGGCAGTGCTAAACTGGGGCACATAAAAAAGTTATAGCACGTGGAATGCTGCACTCGCAGCTCCCATCAGGAGGGGGGAGAACTCGACGGTCCTTACAATGAGCTATTATTTTAAGGGCACCATGGAACCACGTAATTGCAGCCCTTTATAAAACCATAAAAATGTGTCAAACATTGTACAAACTCAGACTGGGCTTGAATGTTAGACCAAAAATGTAATAAATAACGTAGTCTTCTTAACCTGATCAAGTATTTAAAGAAAAAATTGAAATGAGGCAGATTTCATCATTATGTAACAACTTCATGGGTTTATTTGTGGTTTTTAAAATGTTCAGTAGAGGAATTCTGCCTGAATATATTTTTGTTTGTCCAGATCCACAGACTTTAATTTTTGTGGAATTTATAGATTTTTTTTAAAAAATTACAAAATTAGTGCCATATACATTATAGAAAATATTAAAAAGAACCAATAAGGTAGCAGCCACCTATAATTTAATCATCCGGAGACAGTCATGAAGAAGATTTTGGATGAATGATTTGTAACTGGTTTTTGTGTGTGTGTGTATGCATATGTATAAACAACATTTTTAAGTCAGTTTAGGGTCACAGTGTATGTAGTGATTCTAACCTGCATTGTGTTCCTGCTTACATGATGAACTTTTCCCCTCATTTAATAGTTTTATAATATATGGACTTCATTCACTGTATTATATCCATCTATATGGGGGCAATTCCCCTCCCCACTCCAAGGACATTTGTAATGTTAGAGACATTTTTGGTTGTCAGAACTGGCATTGGGGGGAAGGTGGTACTGGCATCTACTGGACGGAGACCAAGGATGCTGCTAAATATCCTATAATACACATGCAACCCCACAACAAAGAAGTACCTGGCCATACGGTCAGTCGTGCTGAGATAGGGGAACCTTGAACTTATATGGCTCCTTCATAATTAATTGAATGCATTGCTTTCTATTAGATATTTGTTTCCAATATTTTGTTATTAGAGTTTAATGGTTGGCACACTTTCTGTAAAGAGCCAGATAGTAAATATTTTAGGCTTTGGAGGATATAAGGTCTATGACTCAACTCTGCTCTAGTATTGTAATAGCTTGAGAGCAGTCTTAGACTATATGTAAATGAATGGGTGTGGCTGTGTCCCAATAAAACTTTATTTACAAAAATAGGCGGTGGGCACTACGGTAGTAATTTGTCCACTTCTGTTTTAGGCAATACTCTGATGTACCTCTGTGTTCTTAAATCTTTGCCCTTATATCTGATGATTTCCTTAGAAAAGTTCTTGAAAGTGTGAATTGCTGGATGAACATGTATGTACCTTTTAGAAGTTTATATCAATTTATTTTTCTTTCTCATTCACATCATATGAGATTGTTCATTTAGTGTGGTTTATCCTAATCCCACTTATGCCACCATCATTCCGTCAGATTTGGAACTACCTCCTGGAATGTGGAGTGTGAAAGGTAAAGCAGGGTTTGCCAATTTAAATGCCTTCAGGAGCCAGACAGATTAATGAGTAAATCAGGCCGGTTGTCAGTGTCAGAATAAGGAGTGGTAGGAATGTAGCAAAATGAAGAACAGGTGTCCCATCAAAAGAGGGAAGCTGCTTCTCAACTCTGCCCCCTGCTGGCCCACTAGAAGGTGGTTCATTGTTGCTAGATCTTCTGTTTTATCCAGAGAAACCAGAAATCCAAATTTTAGTATGATAACTCCCAGTTTTTAATTAAATACTCTGTAGGCCATACCTGTGGACTCTGCCCATGGGCCACCAGCTTGAGGACTTCTGCTTTAACTGTGACTTATCAAGGGGTCTACAGTTTAGAGATGGAGACAGATCTCCAGGATCCTGGCCCTAAGCATCGTGGATGAGAGCTATAAGAGTTGGCAGCCTTTGGGTCTGCCCTCATAGAAGAGGAAGCTTTATAACTCAGATTAGGGAGGTGCACTGTGAATCAACAGCCTGGCTTGGAGATATTACCTCCAGAGATTTCTGAATTAGTTAGGAAGAGTGAGGGTCTGCCACTTCTCCATCTCCTCAGGACACTTCTAGAGGCTTCAGGATCCTAGCCTCCAACCTGTACAAGGCCCTACACAATCTGACCCTTTGTCCTTAGTTTCTAGTCTCTCCCCTCATTCATGCATTTCAGCCACACTGCCTTCATTCAGTCATTGATTATCCAAATATTTGCTGAGCTCCTACTATGTGCCAGGCCATGTTCTGGACAAAGTAGAGCAGGGTATGTATGGGGATGGAGAGCACTGGCAGGGTGGGAGTTGGGATCTGTAAGTTCTTAGGATGGTTGTGGGAGATAAGATCAGAGAGGTCATGACCCCAGGGTGGAGGGGGAAGGGGGCACAGTAGGCTGGAGTCTTCAAAGTTTTCTGTGCATAAGAATCTACCTGGAGAACTTGTTAAAACATAGGTTTCTGATCCTCACCCAGAGATTCTGATTCGTTAGCTCTGAGATGGGGCCCAAGAATATGCATTTCTAACAGGCCCCATAGGTAATTCTGGTTTAGGGACCCGTAGGCCATTGTAAGTAGTTTGTTTTCTCTCAGACATAAATAGGGAGCCATTACAGAGGGGTTCGTTTTGCAGAGGAGTGACATAATCTGACATATTTTACAAGGATCACACAGTGTATTGAACACAGGCTGCAAAAGAGCACAGACAGAAGTAGGTGGAAGAATCAAGAGGCTTTCAGTCATCCAAGTGAGAAATCATGGTGGCCCGGATCAAGTGGTAACAGTAGAGATGGTGAAAATTAGTTAAATTCGGGATATATTCTGAAAAGGAAGCCAGTACTTCTTGATGGAGTAGATGTGGGGTGTGAAGGAACGAAATGAATCAAAGAAGACCAAGGGGGCTTCCCTGGTGGCGCAGTGGTTGAGAGTCCGCCTGCCGATGCAGGGGACGCGGGTTCGTGCCCTGGTCCGGGAGGATCCCACATGCCGCGGAGCGGCTGGGCCCGTGAGCCATGGCCGCTGAGCCTGCGCGTCCAGAGCCTGTGCTCCGCAACGGGAGAGGCCACAACAGTGAGAGGCCCGCATACAGCAAAAAAAAAAAAAAAAAAAAAAAAAAAGATGACCAAGGTTTTGGAAATGAGCAGTGAGGTTGAACAAGATGAAGGTCATTTTTTTTGGTAATTTCATATGTTTCAACCTAATGGAAGAATGGGGGTACCATCTACTACGATGGAGAAGACCATAGGGGCAAGAGGAGGATGGACACTTTAAGCTTGAGACGTCTGCAGTCCTCCCAATGGAGTAAGCAGGTGGAGCTGAGTGTGGAGTTCAGGACATCTAAACAGAGTGTTTAAATCCAGGAGCCTGGCTTAGGTCACCAGGGCTGTGCGTGCAGAGAGAGGAAATCAAGCTCTGAGCCTTGAGGCATTCTGACATTTACGAGGGAGAGAAGAGGAGAAAACTAGCAAAGGCCACTGAGAAGAAATGTTGAAAGAGGCAAGAGGAAAATCAGGCGAGTGCGGTCGAGAAGCAGCCAAGGAAGGAATGTGTGTGAAGAGCCTCCTTGCTGTTCCCTGAGCATGGGAGGCTTCTTCACACCTGAGGACTTTTGTACTTTGCTGGGTTTCTCTTCCCACCTGTCTGCCTGGCTCATTCTCTTCCCCAACTTCAGGTCTGTGCTTAAATGTCATCTTCTGGGTGAGCCTTGCCCCAAACAACCTGTGTAAGATGAAGACAGTTGCCGGGCATCTGGTTGGTACTCAGACAGTATTTGGTGAATAAATGTGAAGATATAAGTCTTTTGATCGGGGCAGAAGTCCAGGTGAAAACGTATTAAAGCCATGCACTCAAGGTGTGGTGTGGTTTGTGGACCAGCAGGGTGGGCATCCCCTGGGAGCTTATTGGAAATGCAGGACCTTAGGCCGCACCCCAGACCTACAGAATCACACAGCACTTAACAAGATCCCAGATGATTTATATAGACATTAAGGCTCGCACCCAATCCTGTATTTAGTTCTTTTTGTATATGGTAAGAGGACGACTGGGTATACTCTCTGACAGTAACAACTCAAAATAAGAGGTTAAAACTATGAAAATCCAGAGTCCATAGTTCCTTCTGTATTCAATCAGTTGTCGTAATATGATCTTTAATAAGTTGTGAGGAGAGGCTTTCAAGAATACTTTGTAGGCTAGCCAAGTGAGTTCTTAGTTTTATTTTGAATTGACCTAAGCTAAGAGTGAACATATAAAATGCACAGCATCAGGTACATGGTAGACAATTTTGAGCTAATTGTTTTCTGTGTTTTAAAAAATCTTGGTACTTATGACATATCATAAGTAGGAGGTAATAAGCATATCCTGTGTTCCTATGTCCAGTTATATGGAAAAACAACTATAAAATTATTTATACATATACTGTTTCTCTTTAGAAAAACCACCTCATTCTTCAAACCTTGCTAAAGCTTCAACAAAACAGGAAAGCTGAATTCTAGATTGGTAAAACTTTCTTACAGAGCACTGGTTGACATTTTCTGTAAACACTAGATATTTTAGGCTCTGGGGGCCACGTGGGCTCTGCCGCTGTAGTGTGGGCGCAGCGTGGACAACATGTAAACGAATGGATGGGGCTGTGTGCCAGGAAGCTTTATTTATGGACACTGAAATTTGGATTTCATAGAATTCTCATGTATCATGAAATATCATTCTCCTTTTGATAGTTTTCAACCATTGAAAAATATAAAATCTATTCTTAGTTTCTAAGCCATACAAAAACAGGGAGCAGGCCTGATTGGGCAGGTGGGCAGATCCCTGTGATAGAGAAAAGGACCTGGGCATATCAACCTTGGTCACTTCTGACTTTCCTTTATTTAAGTACTCATTGTTTTTGCTTTTTGTTTGCATATGACTTTTTAAAATTGAAGTATAGTTGATTTACAATGCTGTATTCATTTCAGTTGTACAGCAAAGTGATTATTATACATATGTATATATCTATTCTTTTTCAGATTCTCTTCCATTATAAGTTATTACAAGATATTGACTATAGTTCCCTGTGCTGTACAGTAGGACCTTGTTGTTTACCTGTTTCATATATAGTAGTGTGTATCTGTTAATTCCAAACTCCTAATTTTTCCCCTTCCACCCCTGCTTTTCCCTTTGCAAAACCATAAGTTTGTTTTCTATGTCTGAGTGTCTGTTTTCTTTTTTGTAAATATGCTCATTTGTATCATTTGTTTAGATTTTGCATACAAGTGATATCATATGGTATTTGTCTTTCTCTGCCTGACTTACTTTACTTAGTATGATAGACTCTAGGTCCATCCATGTTGCTGCCTATGGCATTATTTTATTCTTTTGAATGCCTGAGTAATAGTCCATTGTGTATATATACAACATCTTCTTTATCCATTCATCTGTTGATGGACATTTCGGTTGCTTCCATGTCTTGACGATTGTAAATAGTGCTGCTGTGAACATAGGGGTGCATGTGTCTTTTCGAATTAGACTTTTCGTCTTTTATGAATATATGCCCAGGAGTGGGATTGCTGGATCATACGGCAACTCTATTGTTAGTTTTTTGAGAAACCTCCATACTGTTCTCCATAGTGTCTACACCAATTTACATTCCCATCAAAAGTATAAGAGGGTTCCTTTTCTCCACACCCTCTTCCAGCATTTATTATTTGTCTGCATATGATTTCGATTCTTCTGTCTTAGGTCAGGATTCGTATTCTTGTCCTTCTTTTTTGTTAGGGAGACCTTTGTACAGGTTGTACAGCAAACACGACTGAGTGAGAACATGTGTTCTGGACTGGTGTTTTCTTTCGTGGTAGTGTTATAATTGTGGGACTGAAAAGAATCTTGGCACCTCTCAGATGTGACCCTGGGCAAGACTTTGCTGAAATTATTTCAGAAAGCTAGCTTCCTCTGTTTCATCATTTTCTCAGGGATGGTGATTGCATTGTTGACCATCTCTGTACATAGTCCTTTAAAAAACAGTATGAAAAGAATAGTGGTTTGGGAGTGGTAGTGGATAGCAATTGATTGAATTATAATCCTTTTACTATTTCTTTAACTTACTGAGCAAAAGAACACATTCTCTCTCTAAACACAAAATGAGAAATCTAAATACTTTGTTGACTTGTTAAAAAAGTAAAATCAATTATAAACTAAAAGGATTATGGGAATCTTCACTCAATTTTATTTTTATTCTGGTTTACAAATAGTAGAAGGACTAGAAGGACAGTGAACATCAGATGGGGATTTTTTTTCCTCCAGTGAATTCTTTTGTCAGCCAATTTGATAGTATCTGCAGGCACCATCTTACACTGATGTGCTCCAGGATCTCTTTAGAATGAAACTGGTGGAAAATAACCTGTCAGTGTCACCTGGGAAGTGGCGAAGCTAAACTGTGACAATTAGAATGTGAGTTATTCCAGTTCTCTTGCTATCAATTCAGGATCTGAGTGAAGAAAGGAAAAAGGGCAAAAAGATAGTAGTAGTAATAAGGAAGAAAAGTTTCAAAGCCAGTGGACTTTTGCCCTTGATCCAGAGAGCTAACATACTTTATTTATGTGAAATATAAGTTACGTCAATAAAATACTCTATTTCGATAGAGTAAGAAGTATTCCAGGTTTATTTTGTGGTCTGTGCTTCTAGTGCTCAGCAATACCCAACTTTTGGTATCCGAATTCTGTGGTATAGTTGGTTTCAAGGTCAAAAACATGAAAAAATTATCAGGAAATCATGCAGACGTTTAACACCACATATGTTTTCAGTTGCACGCTTGTTTGGCTATTTAAAAATTAATGAAAGGGAAATCAATCACTAAAAAGCTATGGTTTAGGATGGCTGAACACAGAACATTATATTTATATGGCTTTGAAAATATTCCGAGGACTGTAGTATAGAGCCTCATAATAATGCTATGAGAAGTTAGGGCAATTAGTGTTTCCTTCCAGCATCTTCTGGATATGAGGGAAGCAACACACACAGAGGTTGTGTCGCACACCACCACCACACAGTGGGGATGGCATGGCTAGGATGGGGTGGAGATAATGCAACAGTACTAACTGTTCCAGATCAGCGCTTCTCAAAGTGTCTCAGAGAGCCCTGGGGGTCTCCAAGACTCCTGTGGTTCTGTCAGGTCAAAACTACTTTCATAATAATACCAAGAGGTTATTTTCCTTTTTTTCATGCTCATCTCTCACGTACAGTACTATGCCATTTTATATTAGGGACTTGAGCATCTGTGGATTTTGCTATCTGAAGAGGTCCTGAAACCCATCCCCATGGATTCTGAGGGATATCTATATACAGAAGAGTTTTACAGAGGCTACATGATGTGTTAAAATGTCGTTGTTCTCATGGCCAGTGGACTATGTGCTAGTGGATAATCTTATGTTTTAAAAATCTCTAAGTCTTAATTCCTAAGATGAGAAATATGGATAGATATAACCTACATAAACAGAAGAACTTCAAACAGTTTAAAAGCATCCTAGGACAAAAACAAAAAAGTTTGAGAATTGCTGTTTGAGATAGGTTGCTAAGCCTGGTAGAGGTGTGATTTCATTTAATACAGAAAACACCTCTAAGAGGCAGGTTCTATTGTCATTCCCATCGAGCACATGATGTGACGAAGGCCTGGAAAGGTTAATGACTTGCAGAAGGTCATAAAAGTAGTAAGCTGCAAAGTCTGAATTTGAACCCAGGTTTCAGCTTCTTAATTCTTCTGTTGACTGTGCTGTCAGGCATGATATCCCTGTCAGAGAAGCACCAGAAATGCTTGGATTTGATGCTAAGTTCTCAGAAGAGGAACTAACTTCTCAAAACCTAGGCCATCCCCTTCAGGGAATGTAGATAGGAAGATTCTCCTTGTGGGCATTATAGAGCAGAGACCACATTCTACTGGCTTGTGGGCTGAGTCCAGCCAACAGATTTGTTTGATTTGTCTTCTACAATATGAAAAATCAAACAATTCGGTGTCATTTTTGTAATCTGGGAGATTTCATTTAAAAAACAAGTTCAGATTGCCAACTAAATTGAAAAATTGGAAGATCTAGCTAGACTGGAATAGTTTTCCCATATGGCCACAATCAGTTGCAGATTATGTTAGCTATTCCTTTTAGATGAAATATCTGCCCTCTAGTTTGCCACAGGCCTCATCACTCCCTATTACACACCACAGATCATGACCTCATTTATGTTACCTGCTTTAGGTGTTTGGAGTGGAGACATCTGGGGATGTTCTGTCTTCTCCATAGTGTTTATAGCCAATCTGTTCTCAACTTACTTAAAAAGACACTGACAGTAAAAGGGCAAAAATACATCCCACTCTGACTACCCCAACCTGGTTGTAGTAAAGACCTCACTGACAATGCCAAATAGAGAACAAGTTGCTTTTTTCCTTACTGAAGCTTAAAATTTTGATTCATTAAAAATAAGGATCTGCCAGTGAATTAACATTTATTTTTAAATGTGCAGCCCCTTGTGTTTAAAGTGTAATAGTGAAATAAGCACATTACACCAATTGCCCTCATTTTATGTTTATTTTAGAAATGTCTGTCGTCCTCATCATTATCGTGTCTGGACCCTTTATGAAACTTAAAATGTCTCTGTGAACCTCTGTGTGCATGTTAGATCAGTCATTTGAAACAATTTGAGGTTGTCAACTGAAGGACTTCATTATCCTGGGCATTTGGATGGAATTATTGAATTTCAAATTCTTGTGCTTAAAGTATCTCACCAATTCAGCAGTGCATATCAACCATTATCATAATTTTTAGATATATATTTGTTTGCCTTTTATCTTCCTTTGCCTCCCCCCAGACTCTCAGGGTCATAAATCTGGCAATTATATCTACTTGCTCACAATGTGTATTCTGTGCCTTGCACAGTGTTTAGCACATAATAACAGTAAATAATGGAATGAATAAATGAGGAAATCTATAAATGCATCAGTTGTGTATATGATAACTCTTATTCTTCTCTAGCCCCAAGAATTATATTAAAAGATTTTTTAGTGAAAAATTTTCTGCTTCCTAATTTGAGGATTAAATTGGGGAGATGTGCATTTCTTATTTTCCACATAAATATATATCCAAAACTGCCTCTGTATGTATGTATTTTTCCTTTTCTATTTAGAATAGCTCCCACTCTTCCTGATGCAAGGTCAGTAGGAAATTTATATATCTGTCCAGCTAAGAATAAGATGCACATTGAGACCAGGATGCAAGATGAGGCTGTTGAACTTGAAAGTTCATCAGAGACTCCCCCATACTGAAAGACACTCTTTCTGCATTTGGAAGGGCTGAGTTATTCGGCCATTAAAAGAGTCTCATGTGTAGCTTTTAGGCAATGTTCTCTAAAGGGGGCATCTAGCTCTTAACCTATTGCTGAAAGAGAAATACCATTGTCTATTAATACTACTGGAACTAAAGATGAATAGTGAATTGGCCTTGATCTGACAGTGAGTTTGACTTTGATAGCTCATCCCTTAAAAAGGTTCTTTTATATTTATGAAAAAAAAGTATGACGTCAAGCTGGGTGGGGTGCGAGGGGGGTTGATATCAATATTTAAGAGCAAACTCGTAGGGCTTCCAAAAAAAAAGCCCTTTGTGTGAACTTTTTTTTTTTACATGCATAACTAATTAGCTTAGGTTATTATAAGCAGGGCTGCTGTGATAAAGTTTCCGGTGGTGTCTCGGGATACCTTGTTTATAGTACTTTTCTCTATGCCAGTCTACGAATCGGAGTTACAGAAAGTAGAGGGAGTGAATAGTCTACCGTTATTTGTTGGATTGGGGCCACCTAAAACGTGGTTATGCTGGAAATGCTAGAATATAATCACTATCAGGTGAGCTTTATTTTTATATTTAGTCTCTGAAATGTAATCAATAAATTGAGCGTTTCACCTTTTCATGTTACTGTAGTAGACACAGTTTTCAATAAGTACATGTCTTCCCATTTAATGCTGTTTATTGTTTGATACCATAATCAGTAACTCAATGTAGTTTTGAATAAAGTAAATATTAGTAGGATTTTTTTCCCCTGGTGCATGGCTGTGCTCTCTCCATGAGCTCTTGTTCATGCCTCTAAGATTAAATTGTGTTTATCAAGGAAAAAGTGACTAAATTGAGTATCATTGATTTTTTTAAGTTCTTATTCTCTATTAATGTCTATAAGAAAGAAGGGAAAAATAATGTTGGTGGCTTAATATTCATGCCTTTAAAAACACATACATAGAAGTGCTATGTGTTTGAAGGAAACTGCTTAATGTGGAATTGCTTTTTATGTTGAGTTTAAGATCTTAATTAAAATGTTGAACAATCATGTCCAAATGCAAGTGGGAGGAACTGATCCACAACTAGTTGATTTAATCATCCGAATGTTTCTGTTTCCGTTCTACAGCCGTTTTATAGTTGTTCCTTAAGGAGCATTTATTGTGTTTTTTTAAAAAAGAAAGCGGTTCTGTTTGCCAAAGAAAACTGAAATGAATCAAGTTATGCACCTTCTTCCAGATTGTTGTTTTGATCTTAACAAACTCTTTCAGGTGTGTTGGGGAAATTTTTGCCCTACAGATAGTGGCAAATTTTTAGTCATCAGACATGAGAAGAAGGGCACAAGATTTTAAAGAGATGATGGACCGCCAATTAGCAGGGAAATGAAACAGGGCAGAGTATTACCCCAAATCCTAAGAGTTAGCCTTTAAACTTCAGTAGTATCAAAATCCATCAGCACAGTGCCTGGTACCTAACAGGGGCTTAATAATCTATTCTGTTGGTGGACTGGCCCGTCTCATGCTTGTGCCTGAAAGAAGAGCTGTCCGAAACTCACCAATAACAGCGCTCTCTTCTCTTCCCTCCGTGGCTATGTTCAGGTGCAGACCCACCTCGAAAACCCCACCAAGTACCACATACAGCAAGCCCAAAGGCAGCAGGTAAAGCAGTACCTTTCTACCACTTTAGCAAATAAACATGCCAACCAAGTCCTGAGCTTGCCATGTCCAAACCAGCCTGGCGATCATGTCATGCCACCAGTGCCCGGGAGCAGCGCACCCAACAGCCCCATGGCTATGCTTACACTTAACTCCAACTGTGAAAAAGAGGTAATTCATGTCTCCTCCCCTCTCCTTTTTCTTACACTGAATGACTGTCTGTTGGATCTCCCTCCCGCACTTGACCGTGGACTCCAGTCTGTCCGCGTGGCCACCTTCGCTGGCCATTGTCCCCGATTCCCTGTTCTAGTTGTCACCCTCCAGCCTCTTCTCCCTGTCACCATCCCTGGGTTATTGGGTTATGGCTCCTGGCAGGGGACCTGGCCCCCTCAGAGCAGAACCTAGATGCGAGGACACTTTTTCTTCCACCCCGTTTCTGCTTTGTTAGCTGAGTGTTCTCTTCCATTCCTTTCCGTTTACAGAGCAGTGAAAATGCAAGGAGAGAAGGAAAGGTGGAAAAGGGAGAGTAAAAATAGAAAAGGTGTCGGACAGGCGGTTTAGAAGTTCCGCTTGCTGTGAACGTCTGGGATGTTATTTTTATTGCTCCCTGAGTTGGAAAGGAAAAAAAAAAAAAGCACAGAGTGTGCATGGCTGGATTGGAAGAATATAGCACATGAAAATCTAACAGAAAAGCAAAGATTTCCTTGCTGGGTGAATTCGGTTTCCTAATAAAATTGCCACTGCTGGTGAAATCTCCTTTTTGTAAAGGCTGGGTTGGAGACAAGACTCAAATGTACCTCAAGCTAATTGTTGCATCAAAATTTGAAGCATACCTAACAGGAGAGTTGTGATTTAATACGTTATTTCCAAATATGAGATGATGAGCTTCATTTTAGTGGAGTTTGTCCTCTGAAATGTTCATGTGATTCAGAGGTGACTCTTCTGAAGTTTGGTTGATTTTAATTTCTAGAGGGACTAAGTCTTTTCCCTTTTGCCCAAACCAACCATCTTATTCTTCTCTGTCCATGTTTGTCATCTGTCAAGCTGATTTGCTGGAAGAAGTTCTTCCTTCATTATTTTGTTTCTCAGTCAGATTACACTTTATCGGAAAGCTTAGTTCATCTTGTTGCCGCGCCATCCGCCTCGTGTGAATATGTCATTGAAAAGTCATTTGCAAATCCAGATCATAGGCTGATTTTGCTTGTGTTTTTGCAGGGATTTTATAAGTTTGAAGAACAAAACAGGGCGGAGAGCGAATGCCCAAGTATGAACACGCATTCACGAGCGTCGTGCATGCAGGTACTGAATGACTCAGCAGCCGAAAGATGTAACGCTCTGTAATGAGGATCTATATTTGTGGCTAATCACACTTTCCTGATGACTTAAGGGTTTTTCTCCCCCCATTGATTTTTTTTTTAATTGAGGAAGCTATGAACAGAGCTATTTTCTTCATAATGTCTCATGATTTAAAAATTCCTAGGGAAATGATACTTAAAATGCATTTTTCCCTGAGTTGCTGTAAGTCATTAAACAGTGCTTAAAATACGTAAATTTTAATAAAATAGAATGTAAACTACTGTACTTCATTTAGATACCATCATCAAAATATGTTATACAAATTTATAGGTTAGCAACTTTGACAGGATATTTGTAAAACCAAGATGTGTGTGTGTGTGAGATCTATATATTGTTTTATAAAATGGAATCTCATGGAAAATATATTTTGAAATTTTATTTATTCATTTAATGATAAATCATGGATATTTTCCCAAGTAATGAAAAGTTCTTCTATGACATCCTACTTAATGGCTATATAAATCATGCTATACCTATTTATAAATATATTTATGTATTTTTAATGTGTATATATATATGAGAAAGAAGAATAAGCAACACAAAATTATTATTTTTTTGCTTTTCTCTACTGCCTTTTATCAACATGTATGACTCTTTTCATAAGAGAAAAAATTCTCTCATACCAAGCCCACTAATTTCATTTCCCTAAAAATAAAATAAAAATTTTACGTAGAAAGGCTGCTCATAAGTCTTCTGGCCCATTTTCCAGTTCACCAACTCATTTAGAAAATCATCTCTTAAAAAAAAACAAACGAAACAGATACAGCTGATGTACCTGGAAAGGAAACAGTGTGCTGACAGTTATTCAAAACTGACCTCCAATTATTCTCAGGGGTCACTTAATGCCACTCATTTTTTGAATGTTTACTATATTCTTGGTACTGTGAGCACTTTATATGGTTTGTCCTGAAATCTCACAGGAATCCAATAAGGCCATGAGTATTATTACCCCCATTTTACAGATTGGGACACTGAGGCTCTTAAAGGTTAGGGGTGTTGCCCCAATCCAGAAAGTGGGAGAACCAGGATTCCGACAAGCCCCATGATGTTGGAGCCTGTCTTCTTTAATTAGAAAATGGCAAAAAGACACAAAGGAGCATCCCTCTGAGTTCTGAGATTTCATTGTGTACTTGTGAAGCACAATTAAGACCCAAGTGTGTGTGCACACACACACCAAGTAGCTCAAACATATAAGGTGTTTGCGAAGAAATGTTTTCACAGACTTGTCTTTGCAACTGCTGCAATGCACGTGTAATCACTGTTGTTTATTATCATAACTAATGTTTTGGTACTACAGGAATAAAATTGATCTAGAGGGAATATCAGCTCCACGACTATAATGATAACCTTGTCCTGGTGTACTCCTCTGGGAGTGCCAAGCACACTGGCAGCTGTACAAGGAGAAACTTATTTTACAAGTCCTTGTAAGATTAGTGCAGGGATACCCAGTGGCCTGGGAGCCACAGTGCCCCACACACCCCTGTGGGAGCAAAGGGCTGAATTGCCATCTGTGGTTTTTTATTCCAAGGAGGGTGTGGGAAAGGTACAGGGCATAGTCTTTAGAGGAGAAAAGGAAAAGGCAGCTATCATTCAAGATGAAATTCCCTGGTTCATCTTTCTTGTTGAAGGCAGGCAGTTTTGCATAAAAGTTCAGAGCATGGTTCAAACTGCGGCTCTAACCCTTCTCCAACGTGTGACTTTGGGCAAGTTGCTTCTCATATATCTCACCTGGAAAATTGCTATAATAATAGCACCTACCCTGATAGGGTTATTGTCAGGATAAATGACGCAGCACATAAAAAGTCCTGCGCCCAGTGTCTGACACCTAGTAATCACTCACTAAGTGCTGGTTGCATATGTCATCCTCATCCCCCATTAGTGTTAATGGTCTTCAATAATATTCTTATTTGGGGAGGAAGAGGACAGTTACCTCTTAGAATCTAACTAAAGAATGTTATTGCTTTGGGTCAGGAAAGACCATGGATTTTTTTTTGGGTTGTTTTGTGGTTTTTGCTTATATCCGTCTGTTTTCCATTGCCTTTTTCCTTCAGATGGATGATGTAATCGATGACATCATTAGCCTAGAATCAAGTTATAATGAAGAAATCCTGGGCCTGATGGATCCCGCCTTGCAAATGGCAAATACGGTATCGGTGATCTTTTATTCTACAAGAAAATCTTGTGACATTATTTCCAGTGTTTTCTCCCTTTTCCTGAATTTTCAGTTTATCTTTGCAAGTGATTCATTGAGAAATGTATTGATGAGGAGGCAGAGAAGTATCTCAGGATCACAAATAAATGACTTAGACATCAGAAATTAAGAATTTCTCATGAGGGCTTCTCTGGTGGCGCAGTGGTTGAGAGTCCACCTGCCGATGCAGGGGACACGGGTTCGTGCCCCGGTCCGGGGGGATCCCACATGCCGCGGAGCGGCTGGGCCCGTGAGCCATGGCCGCTGAGCCTGTGCGTCCGGAGCCTGTGCTCCACAATGGGAGAGGCTACAACAGTGAGAGGCCTGCGTACAGCAAAAAAAAAAAAAAAAAAAAAAAAAATAATTCTCATGAGTTTATCAGTAACCCCAAGATGAAGCTCTGCATTCCCTGGAGTCCAAGTCCACTTTCAGTAGCACGTTAGATCTTCCAGTTGCCCTTGACATCTGATGCCCAACTTAGAATACTGCTGCCAAGGGAAATACTCTGGACTGTGTTATTTACAGTGGTTTTCTAGTTGGCCTGAAAAGTTAATGCACTTTTTAAAGGAGATCCCTTATTATTCACAGGTGATAGAGTGACATTCAAGTTACCCTTCTTCAACAGCAAATTTATTCCAATTTTAGTTAATTAATCAGGGGTCATATTTGCTCTTCTCTGTTACTTATTCCTGTTTGCAGTTTGGAGCCTTGCTTGTAGAGTTCATTTTCTTGCACTCCTTCCATTTTTGTCTTATTTGGTCCTTGCAGGAATTCCTTGGGTCATTGCCCTCCGTTTTAGGGTTAGGAAAAGTTAGGTTGTGTTGCCCTAGATTACACAGCTCGGATGTGTCAGAGCCAGGACTCCTCAGTACATCTTTGAATGCCTAGTCCCATCCTTTTCTGTTTTCTATACGAGCAATGCCATGAAACTATCATATTCTTTAGTAATTAGTATTTAAAAGGCTAACTTCCATGGTGGTAAGGGGGTAAAAGGGAGTTGTTGTTAATGGGTATGGAGATTCAGATTTGCAAGATGAAAAAGTTCTGGAGATGTGTTGCCCAACAATGTGAATATACTTAACACAATTGAGCTGTACACCTATTGGATTGGCCAGAAAGTTTGTTCGGGTTTGCCCAGAAAACCCGAACGAACATTTTGGCCAACCCAATAAAAATAGTTAAGATGAGAAATTTTAGGTCATATGTTTTTTACCCCACATACACACAAAAAAGTTTTAAAGACTAAATTCCAATAGTAAATTTCCTTGGGAAGGGAATGTGGTAGCTCTTATTTATACTAAAATCCCTAGAAAACCAATTTTTTTTTTTTTTTTTTTTTTTGCGGTACGCAGGCCTCTCACTGTTGTGGCCTCTCCCGTTGCGGAGCACAGGCTCTGGACGCACAGGCTCAGCGGCCATGGCTCACGGGCCTAGCCGCTCTGCGGCATGTGGGATCTTCCCAGACCAGGGCACGAACCCGTGTCCCCTGCATCGGCAGGCGGATTCTCAACCACTGTGCCACCAGGGAAGCCCCCAATTTTTTATAGTTAAGTTTTCTTATCTATCTTGATCCAGTCCTTTAAGTCACTTACTTGAAGTCTTGAGGGTTAAGGACGACTCCCCTAGAAACCTCTAAGCTTCTTCTGGGATCCTTAGTTTTGTCAATTTCCTGTCCATTTAAACTCACCCCCTCATTTTGAAAGAACTAAATATTCTTTCTGACACGTTTCCGTGCCAAACTCTTCCCAACTTCTTTGAGCCCTTGCTTGGCTTCTGTGGAACCCTCTTGCTTCCAACTTTTGCGCATCCCGTGAGGCAGACTGCACTTTGGCAGCTGTCAAAATCCTAGGACGAACAGGAGCAAAAACCTTGGAGGAGCTTGCACTGGGGAATTTATAAATATACCCAATGCCCTAGCAGTACTGATTAGCAATGGCCCAGTCATCTCAAAAGAACTTTGCTGATGAGGGTGGTCATTTTTCCAATGGCATCAAGTGGATACCTGAGCACACTCAGGAGGACTGTAGAATTGGCATGACTTTTAAAAATTATTCCTTTTTAAATTTTTCCCCAAAGGTGAGGACCTTGGGTGTCTGTCACCTGATCCAACCTAGTACTCAATGCGTTAACCTCCTCTTGCATATCCTTTGTATTCCCCACCAAAATATCAGGCATTTGGCTTCTTAAAAGCCTCCAGTGAAAAATATGCACTCACTTGCAAGTGAAGCAGTAAAGCACAATGGTTGGGAGTTGAAGATTTATGATCAGACCTGGATTCAAATCCTGAGTCTGCCATTTACTGTCTGACCTGGCCCATTACTTTGCTTCTTAAAGTCCTCTGTTTCCCCGTCTGTAAAATGGGACTGATCACTGTTTCTACCTCACATGGTCATCTCATAAAGTATGTACAGCATTTAGCGTTGGAAACATAGCTTGTACTCAACAATATCTAAATTATTAAATGTAATTTATTATAGTTTCAAATAATTTTGATAGCATTTTTTCTGGGTGTTATTCACTCAGCACCTGTAATGTGTGAAGCTCTACGTTAGAATAATACCATACTCGATAATGGAAATATTTCTCATAGTGAGTCTCTCTGTGAATTCCAGATGTGGGTCCCAGTTTGCCTCATGGAGAGCTCGTCCTTGTGACAGCCCTTCTGGAGATGTGACCTTTAGGCTGAATACCCACGTCTCCTCGGTCAGTCTACGTTAGAGTAGACATCCTAGTCTTTCATTATCCGATTGCTCTTGAACTCATTTTAAGATTGATTTAGCATTTATTAAAGGCCTCATATGTGACCAGTGCTGGGTAAGGTGCTGTGGATGCAAATGACTCAGGTCTCCTTCCTGGTCTCATTGGGCTTACAAGTTTAGAAAAGGAGACCACTTCAGACCTTGAATGAAGAAGGATAATTCAGAAGCAGAGAGGCCATCTCAGGGGTGTTCCCGGATAGGAAAGAACCCCCAGGTAGACTTTAATTAATTCCCAGTCAGGAGAGGAGTAACCTGCTGCCACGCTCAGGAGTCACTGACTTTGTCCCAGCATCCATTTCTCTTCTGTGTTCCCCCGCACCAGAGCTTTCCCACAAGAAACTATTTTAGCATTTTACTACGGGCAGGAAGACACTGTAACATAGAGGTTTGGAACACAGACTCTGAGCCAGACATCTGAGTTCAATACATACTCTGGAGTGAGTTATTTGTCTTCCCTGCCTCACTTTCCTTCTCTGGAAAATGGGGACAATAGTAGCATCTAAAACAATAGAATCCACGTGCAAATTATAAGAGTTAATCTACAAAAAAACATTTAGGACAGTCTTGCCTGACATGCTGTCACTGAACGTTAGTTACTAGCTCTTATTCATGATAAATTTGGGGTTTAATTGTCAAAATTAAATAACAAAGCCACTACAACTCACTAATGTTTTAATTTTTTTTCCCACAGGGAAGTTTAAACTGAATGTTCTTTACGTTGGGCATTTTTCCTTTTATTTGATTCTTTGAAATGGTCTATTTCAAGTAAACTACTTTAAAAAATAAAGTGGAAGGAACACTTAGAGAGGAAACTATCCTAAGGGAATTGGAGTCTAGAAATAACTATTCTGAGAGCACAAGGGCCCTCTTGTACCATCACAAACAAAGAATAAAAGTCCCAGTTTACTTGTGCTAACAGTACTCAATTGATATTCAGAGAAGGGGACCATCCAGAGAGAAAAAATAATAACATTTTACAATTATCATTTACTTGGAAAAATATTCATTTTGGTAGAGCAGAACACTGAAGAACTTGATTCAGACCAAGTTGAGGGCACATACCCACGTGTGTCTACCTTCTCTTTATTTGTCCTAATTAGGTTGCGGCTTTCGTCTGTCCATTGTGTAGCTTGTGCACTGGAAGTGAAATCTTGTCCATCAAGTTAATGTGCTAGATAAAAACCCAGCAAAGACAGAATATATCCATGTTAACAGAAGATGCCTCTTCCTCTTCCTTAGCTCCAAAGGTGTTATTTTGACCTAATTTTGACATTAACCGTGTTTATGAGGGGATTTTTCGAATTCAGAAGGGGAACCACAGAATCATTTCTTAAATTTGCATGGCTAGGAGACTAATTTCTAATTAGAAAGCCATATTATTATTATTATTATTATTATTATTTTTTTTTTTTTACTGTATGCGGGCCTCTCACTGCTGTGGCCTCTCCCACTGCGGAGCACAGGCTCCGGACGCACAGGCTCAGCGGCCATGTCTCACGGGCCCAGCCGCTCCGCGGCATGTGGGATCTTCCCCGACCGGGGCACGAACCCGTGTCCCCTGCATCGGCAGGCAGACTCCCAACCACTGCGCCACCAGGGAAGCCCAGCCATATCATTTTAATCAGCCTTCCTCTGAGTAGATTCAACAAGTAGCAGTCATTAATACAAAGAGCAAAAGCCATCATTTAGAGCGGAGTCTTTCAAACCTTGGTACTATTGACATTTGAGATGGATAATTCTTTGTTATGGAGACTGTCCCGTCCATTGTAGGATGTTTAGCAGAATCCCTGGCTTCTACCCACTGGATGTCATTCGCACCTTGCCATCCCACTGTGACAACCAGAAGTGTCTCTAGACGTTGATGAATGTCCCCTGGGGAAAGGGGCAAAATCACCCCCAATGAAGAAGCTTTAGGGTAGTGAGTGGTCGCTTTAGCTCTGCAGATCCCCTTATTTCTGTGCTTAGATCTGCATTGCAGTCCGATAAATTGGTGCAGTGGCCAACAGGATGCTTGGCAATTAACATGGCAGTTAGTTTTGTTGATCAAAGTGAAAATTAGCTTGACTGTCCCAAAACTGTAGACTGGGTATACAGTACTTTCCAGAAAACTATATTACTACACATAGCAGTTTATCAGTCACTTAAGAAGCAGGTACTCCGTTTCACCTACTTTTATCTCGTTTACATTTTACAAAACCCTGTGAGATGGGTGATATGATTTCCACTTTTCAAAGAGGGACATCTCACCTCAGAGACGTTAATATCATGTAGCAGGTCAATGACAGGCAGGTCCTAACCTGGGTCTCTGACTCCTAAGCCCAGGCTGTAAATGACTGTACTGTTAATTTCTAAATTTGAGTATCCACACTTGGTTAGTGAGCAACTGGGTTTTTATTTGCTCAGGTTCAGTTGGAGATTAATTGAAAATTGCAGTTTCTAATTGGTTATTATCAGCAGGTTGATCCTGCCCCCCAAACACTACAATTAACATTCAGTGTGAACCTCCTATCAAAAACCTCCACTCAGACACAGCAAGACTTTTCTTTTTGTAGAGTCAGCAAGATAAGCTACACAAAGTGCCTTTCTACTTCTGTGCCTGGCTCAGAGTAGGCGCCCACAAAATTAAATTTTCCCCAGCAAAATATTCCAGCAGACTCTACGCTGCCCACTCCTAACCAGCAAGTATTGGAAAAGCAGCCAAAGCGGGAAATCTTTTAGAGAACTCTCCAGAGGGTTATAAGCTGCTTTTTCAACTGGAAGTAATGAGGTTTGACCTCAGTGGAGTGCCCGATAAGGCGTCTTGTTATAGAGATTTTAATTCATCTCTCTTTTTGGTCAGCACTGCTGTCAGTCCAGGCAATCTTCTCTGCAGTTTTTAACCCCTTCCCAATCCATTCCTTTCTGGGTTTCCCCCACTTCCACCCCACTTGTCTATCCCTCTCTCTCCCCATCTTGGGTTTGTGTCTCTCTCTCTTCCTGTTTCCATCCTGCCCTTTGTGTCTTTGTCTCTGTCTTATTCCTAGTTTTTGAGTTTTTCACCCTCTTTTTCTCTTTCTGTGAGTCTGCATTTATTAAATATATGTACATATAACATCTTCCTTTACATTGTGGTTAGAAAATGTATTCTTGTCCTGGAGAAGCTTATAATAGAAGATATCTGTTCAATATAGATCCAGTGATGACTTAGAGGTTTTTTTTTAAAAAGCTAGTTGCATTTATCACTTGCCTATTGTTTATCTCTAACAAATATCATAATAACACAATTACATGCTTTGCATACAATTTGCATATGAAGCATAATACATACGATCTATATTTCTCGAGCTATGGAAACAATTGTTTTTAGCTTGTGGCATTGAATCTGAAGTCACATTCTTGGTTTATTAATACCTGGTAGTTCTTCCCAAATCTAAAATTCCAGGATAGGAGGATAAAGCTTTGGAATCTAGAAGGGTTACCAGATGTCATACCAGCTTTGTAAGTTTTGACTCTCTGACTGTACAGTGCTGTATTGAGACATTTGAGCACCTTTCACTTTGCTGTATTAAGTTGGACAAGAATAAAACTGAACACACACAGGGCAAGACTGACCCTGAGAAGGTGACCTATTTCGTATAAAACCACTAAGTGAAATGACAGCTAATAATCAAAGTCACTTTTTTTTTTTTATCAGTTCCTTAGCTAGAGGCCCTTGAAATGTGGTTCAAGGGCATTTTACATTATCACAATGCATTGTTCATATGCATATATATAGTAAGATATGTGTAATCCATTTTATGTACATGATTTAGATGCTGTCTTCACAAAGGAGTAAAAGACTGAGTGGAGAAGAGAGATGTGCCCTGCTGATCTGTCTGTGCTACCTGCCCCCAACCCCAATTATATCAGAGCAAATGTCATATTAACATGTTGGAAAATACCTTATTCTTTGCGCAGCCTGCCCCCATCTCTCTAGCTAGGAGTTTAGTTCATAGAGTATTTATTTAGAAGCCATGATAGGAATATGATGGCTGATGACTACCAATGAGGGGAAACACATTTGATTCTGTATTTCACGGTATAATTTCATCTGTATGTTAGTGGTTATTTGAAAGAGTGAAATGTGTTGTATTGTGGTACAGCCTTTACCAGATACCTCTTGATTACTAAACATTTTAATCATACTTAGATGTTATCTAAATTTACTTTTCTCAGATTCAGAGTAAAATTCAGAGTGTATAATCAAGTAAGGGAAGGGCTGAATGACATAAAATCTCACCTGGTAATAATAGTTACAGAAATTATTTAAGTTAAGCTGGAAATGGGAAGTGTCTGCCATGGAAATAGTGAAGCCACCTATTTAACAGCAATTAATATTTAGAACTTTATTTCAGAGGAAATGTCTTGGATCTCTTTCATCTACAAAAACGGGTGCATCAAACTCATGACAGTGAACTAGTTACAGGAAAATGCATATGTTGCAAAGGGAAGTCATTGTTGGGAAAAAAACAGGTTCATTACTTGAAAATATTCAATTCAGAACAAGAGACAAACACTCTTAAGATAGTTTAGGAAAGCTAAATATTTCTTTCGTTCTTTTTCTTTTTCTTTTTCTTTTTTTTTCAAATGTAAAGTTTTGTTCTTTTATGAAAGCCAGTGGGCTCCCTCTTGTGGCTTTGTGAAAGATTTCAGTTTCAAGAAAAATAGGTTTTTAGCAGTAAGGAAACCATTTCTTTTCCAATAAGAAAACACTGTTAATTGCTTTTCCGTATAAAGAGAGAGAAAGAAATAAGGGAGAGAGGAAGAGAAGGAAGGAAAAAAGTTGACTTTGATGAAAAATGTGATTTGGTAACAAAGCCATGCCACATATAACCCTACCTATAATAATAGACAATATTTACTGGGTGTCTTCTATAAGCTACTACATGTGCTAAATAATGAGTTTGCACGTTATCCTTTGTCTCCATGCTCAAAATAAACCTATAAGCTGGATAGCAGAGTGATTTTATGGGCGTGAGATTCTGCCTCCTTTCCTGTCTCTAAGGGCAACCCCCTAAGGAGACCATATATCTGTGAATGAATGAAAAGGTAAACATCTCATCTTTTCCTATGTTAAAAAATATCTTTTTACATCAAATCATTTCTTTTAAATAAAGTCTGGAATAGGATATGGGTTTTAGCTGAATAACTTAGGAATCGTTCAACAATTCATTTCTGTTACTCCTTTTCTCTCTCTAGTTACCTGTCTCTGGAAACTTGATTGACCTTTATGGGAATCAAGGCCTGCCACCACCGGGCCTCACCATCAGCAACTCCTGCCCAGCCAACCTTCCCAACATAAAAAGGGAGCTCTCAGGTAAATACCCAGCAAACGGGCCTCTTACTAGAGATTTTCTGTTAATTTTCTGGTAAGCAAAGTTATCCAAATAGTGACCTCCAGAAGTATTTCCAACTCGCAGACATACTTTTTTAGGTCTATGCAGTGGTTAAAACATTGAGCCATATTTTAAGATAGAGGATGTATCCTTGAAAATCTTTATTTCCAGTACTGAGACACTGGGAATCAGGCTGCCGTAACTCTGTGACACCCATTATTGTGTCTATGGCTGCTGTCCCCTTTGGGGTGAGGGCAGCAGGCAACACTTTCAATTATGAGATGTCTCTCCCTAGTCTGGTGTTTTCCTTAGTTGCTCGGTCCCTAGAAGCCTTTGAGTTTGAGAACCCTGGTCTGAGTTTTCCTTTGACACACATTCAAGCCCACAGTTGGGATAGGGTAAGAATATATTTCTTACATCTTCAGATGCCTCCTGTTATTTTTGCTGTATCATGTGCAAAAGATTTATTACACGGAGTGAAAAATTAAATCATCAAATGGAGCAATGGGTGTCGTTTGTTCTTGAGGCAAGTGTGAAATTACCTATTTCGCCATTTTTGTTTAACACTTTAGGGAAGGCATTTGGCCATTAAAACATGATGAAACTGTATTAGAACTGGTATTCTACCATGCTGGGTTTTATGGCCTTCACCTCATCCCCCTTTTTGTTATTTGATCCTTGCATCTTACAGGATTGGGTGAATAGACTGAGACTATGGAATACAGATTTGGTGCAGAAACTTCCTGTTCTGTTCAAGGGTATCTTTAAAAAAAAAAAAAAAAAACTTCAGAAAATTGTGGCAGGAGAAAGAAATTTTTTTAAAAAATCATTGATTTGGTTTAAAAAAGAGGATTAATTAATACACAAAAACCATCAAAAGCTGACAAACAAGTAGATACCATACAGGAAGGAAAAGTACAATGAAGTCTTAGAAAAGATAGCTAAATGAAATCTGTATTAAATAATGATAAAATATGGTCAGAGTGACATGTATAAAGTTCCTGAGTGCAAAGTGGAGTTTTGAATTATGTATATGATTGTTTCTTCAAAAAGAAAAGAAAACAACAGAGGCTGGGGGGAGGAGGAGAAAATGGGTGAAAGGGATATACATTTATTAACTTTTTAAAAAAGCAGATATAACAGACAATATACTTCTAGAGTCACTGGTATCTTAGAAAATGACCAGTACAGACTGGATAAGGGTAAAATGGCAGGAAAAGGAGAAAAGGGCCAGGAATTGAGGTTCAGACCACTGATAGTTTGGGAGGTAGCCTAATGTAGACAAAAAAGAATAGGCTTAGGAGTCAGCAAATCTGACCTAGGAGGAAAAAACATTATGAAGTCCAGTTTTCCCACCTGAATTAGGGTCCAGTCAGGAAGCAGAAACCACACAGGGATTGGAACAGGGAAGCTTTAAAATAATTATCAGTTGGGCTTCCCTGGTGGCGCAGTGGTTGAGAGTCCGCCTGCCGATGCAGGGGACATGGGTTCGTGCCCCGGTCCGGGAGTATCCCACATGCCGGGGAGCAGCTGGGCCTGTGGGCCATGGCCACTGAGCCTGCGCGTCCAGAGCCTGTGCTCCGCAACGGGAGAGGCCACAACACTGAGAGGCCCGCGTACAGCAAAAAAAAAAAAAAAAAAAAAAAAATCAGTCATGTACAGGCAAGCAGCTACTAAGAGAGGAAAAAACTAAAGAATACCTAAGGCTGCAGGGGAGTGCCCAAACTTGGAAGAGAACCCTCCTCCCCAAGGCCAAGAGGCCAGCCTCTGTGGGAAGGATGTGGTTGCTGCCACTAGATGGCAAAGACGTTTGCTGGCTGCCTTGACCAGAGTTGGTCCACAGTTGATGGATTGAGGGTGACAGGCAGAGAACCACAGGGTGGGGTGGGCAAGCTGAAAAAATAAAAAACAAAAAAGAAAACAATAAAAAAGTTAAGATACTGAAGTAGAGGGTGTATGAATAAAAGCTTCCTGTCATGCTTCTATGTGAGAGATTAAAAAAAAAAAAGGAAATGATTTGGATTGATCTTCCTAATTGAAATAATTCAGCTTCTGAATTATTTATTTATGTATGTATCTATATAAATACATATAATAATAACCATATAATAAATATATGCTATAAGTAATGCTGAAAAGATTTCTATTTTGAAATAAAGTTCTGAAATGATAGTGTGACGTTTTGGATATCACTTCTGAAAAGGAAATAACAGAGGTTCCTGAATCCCGGGATTAGTGAAATAACTTTTTTTTTTCTTGTTTTATTTTGCTCTCTGTAAGGCGGAAAGTAATCCCTTACCACAGAGATCTCACCAGAGTTGCTATGCAAATAGACCTTTCAAAATGGAGTTGCTACTAAATGCCTCTGTACCCTATGCCTATTTTTGTTTTTATAAACTGAGACTAGTAAGTAGTTGCCCCTAAGAGTCATTGAATCATTTCATTCTAGCAGGTTCTGACAGAACCTGGCTCCAAGTTCTTAAATAATGAGTTCATTTCCAGTAATCAGTTAGAGATCCAATTTGGAAGCCTCTAGGCTTAGTTTTCACACCTTTGTAACATATCAAAGAAAGACTGAAAAGATCTATTGCCTGAAAAGAAAATTTCACTCCTGATAATACACTATCAACAGCAAATTCCCATAGTTTCTAGTTATTTTTTTTTTTCTTATTCGTACCTGTATGTTTACAGCCTGTCAGACATCTTTGTTACTGGTCTTTTGCCATTTTGTAGAAGCTGAGTTTTTGCATTTATTTGATATATATTGCTTCTGGAAAAAATGTAAGCCTTTTAAAAGTCAAAAATTTTTAAACCCTGTTTTTATTCAAGTCATATAAGTGTCCATTTCTTTAGAAAATAGGTGTTTTGTAGTTTATACTATTGTGTGCCTTGAACAATTCTAATTTCTAATGACTTCATTCACATGCACAGCGCATATTTTTCCCACAGAGTCTGAAGCAAGAGCATTGGCCAAAGAGAGACAAAAAAAGGACAATCACAACTTAAGTAAGTTGGTTTTATGTTCATTATATTGGAGTTGATGTTTCCCATTATATCAAAAAATTTCCAGACATTTTGGAAGAAAATTGGTTTCACCTGTTAAAGGTACATTTTATGGAAGAAAATTGTTTTCTGGAGAGACCAAAGTATAGTATATAATTTTCCCTGTATTTTATTTATTTATTTTTTATTTATTTTTTTTTCTTTTTGCGGTATGCGGGCCTCTCACTGCTGTGACCTCTCCCGTTGCGGAGCACAGGCTCCGGACGCGCAGGCCCAGCGGCCATGGCTCACGGGCCCAGCCGCTCCGCGGCATATGGGATCCTCCCAGACCGGGGCACGAACCCGTATCCCCTGCATCGGCAGGCGGACTCTCAACCACTGCGCCACCAGGGAGGCCCCCTTCCCTGTATTTTAAACTCAGATCAAATTGAATCACACACACACACACACACACACACACACACACACACTTTCAGTATCTTGAGGAGTTTGTTGTTTTGATTTTTGGGGGGTTTTTTTTGGTAAGAGGGAGTCTTGATCCCCACCTACCCAAATATAAGTTGCTCACACTGGAACTTATTTTAAAAAGGGGATTATGGGATCACCTTCTCCAGTGAGATTTAAAAGAAAAAAATTAAACATCTGGAGGGGAGTCATTGGGTGACATGAGGAAGCCTCCTAAATTTCTGACTTTACCTGTGACTTAAAAAAAGAAGTTTTCTAACATTTAAAATTATTTTTTTTACGTGCTTAATTTACTCTTGGTCACATCTTTAAGCTTTTTCCTATGAAAAGTTAAGATTTTTTGTTTCATAAACAAGTGAAAGAGGCTGAAAATAAAAAAGGGATTGGGCTTGGAAGTAGAAAATAGTTTGTGTGTGTATGAATTTCTCATCTCTTGCCCCTTATCCTCTATTTCTTAAATTGATTTTTAAGGATATAAGTTATGTATAAATACTTTGTCCTTATAAAAATGATAGAATAAGACCAGAGTTCTCTGATTCCTAAAAATAATCATTGTTGGGTTTTTTTTCAATTTGCTGTTTGTCTTTCCAACCTCTTTCCAAGTATTTAAGAACAGACACCCTTACACTTGCATACAGAGGTTATAATAGAATGGTTTTGTGTATGATTTAACACCAATAGTATGGCATTGTCTGTATCTGTTACTGCCTGCTTCTTTAGTCACCAGTATGTCCTGAAGACCTTCTGCTGTTATGCATGTAGATCTATCTACTTTTAAAAAGCTGTTGCATAGTATTCCCCAGTGTAACTTATGATATTTCATAATCCTCCTACTGCTAAGTGTTTAGGTTGTTGCCACAGTGAACATTTGCAGACATGCCTTTCTGTGTACAGGGGAGTTTGTTTCTCCAGATTAAATGCTAAGAAATGGAATCACTAGGTCCTTGGGGGAAGGAGGTTGTGTGTGCGTCTCTTCTTTTAATAGATCCTGCCCTTCCCAGTTCCTCTTTCACTTAGAAGAAGCCTTCCTCATCTTTTAACCAAGAGATTTCAACTAATATTTCTAAGGTCTCCTCTGGCTTCAAAGTAATTTTACTGTAAGATATTTCTTCTTTTAAAATACCTTAGAAATGAGATAATGATAATTTCTCCTAACTGAAATGTGGAAACTAAGTTGGATGTTGTGAAAAACATAATCCAGCTTTACTGAGTCACCTAAACTCTCAAGTTCAGGGTTGTCAGTAAAGTATAAATATGGTCAACTCTGAGGGCTATAAAACAACCTTAAGATCTCATTGAACTGTTGGAAATTAATACTCAAGTTTCTATTGCCCATTGGCATAGCTTTTCCTCTTCTAGGAATTTATCTTGTAAGAGTCCTTGCCAAAATGGGCAAAAGAATACATTCATTTATTCACTCATAGCTACCTTTTGAGCCCCATTATGTACAAGGCACTTTTCTACAGAAGTGAACCACATAGACAGGTCTCCCACCCTGAGGAGCTTACATTAGAGTCAGGGGCAGACAGAATAGATGAGCGGTCAGATACACACAGATGGTTTTTACAGCATAGGATAAGTACTGTGATAGGAGTAAAAAGTACACGCGACCTTTGGCAAAAGTAGTCATTATACCTTTGAAAAAGAGGGAGAAATTGGAAATAGTCTAAATATTCATCAGTAGAGGATTTGTACATAAATTATGGTACATCCTTATGAGGGACACTCAGTGCCTCTTAAGAAGAATGGGGTTGATCTGGTTTACTTGTCTACAATGTATTACTGAGTGAAGAGAGAAAACTGCAGAATAATATGTATAGGATCCAATTATGTAAAAAAGAAAACACTGTGTGTGTGTGTGTGTGTAAGAAGATCTAGGAGTCAGCCTTATCATCGACAGTTTCCTCAGGCAAAAAATGTTGGGTGTGTAGAGTTTGTTTTTACTTTTTCCTGTATACACTTTTACATGTTTTGCAAATTTTTGCAAGCTCATATCACTTTTATAATTGGGGAGGGTAGGCACTGAATTAAAAATAAAATGTAGTACATACAAATGTTGACGATGAAAGGTGTCAACAATATGCTGTTGAGTGAGAAAAGATAGATGCAGAATGGCTTTTAGTGTAATTCTGCTTTAACAATGTCATTCTTTATTCAATACATAGTTATCAGGGGCCTACTGTGTGCTAGGCTCATATAGGTACTCGGAATGCCTCAATAAATAAACATATAAATAAATAAACAAAAGTATGCAGATATTAGATGGTTTAGAGCTCTATAAATGAATGGAAGAAAGAAGTATGTAGATGTTAGGTGGCAGAAAGTTCTTTGAGGAGACATAGTGCAGACAAGGGGGTCAGGATGGGAAGTGGTGGTTCACTTCTAAATAGGTAGTCAGGGAAGGCTCATGGGTAAATTTGAGTCACCTCACCTGAGGGAGGTGAGGGCAGAGCCATTCACATATCTGCGGGAAGAGTGTTCCAGGCAGGTGGAGCAGCAGTAGAAGGTCCTAAAGTGGGGAGTGTGTCTGGCTTGGTGGAGGAAGAGCAAGGCCTATAAAGCTGAGGGTGGGGGGAGCACAGGTGAGTCACCATAGAAAGTGTGGTCACAGTGGGAGACAAGTAGAAATGAGGTCAGAGAGATGGGAGCCCCCAGATCCTTGGAGGACGCCTTGAGGACTGGGTTTTTGTCTAGGTGAGAGGGGAAGCGATTGGAGGGTTTTCAGCAAGAGATTGACAGGCTCTGACTTATGTTTTAACAGCTGCTGTGTTGTAGTTAGACTAACGGGGGTAGGTAGTGATGGGCATGGGTGAAGCAGAGATACCACTCAGGAGGATTGCAGTAATCCAGGCAAGAGATGATGGTGGCTTCTATTCAGGTAGCAGTGAAGGTTTGAAGTGGACAGGTTCTGGAAATATTTCGAAGGTAGAGAGAGCAGATTTTGATGATGGATCAAGTGTGGGATGTATTGATAAAAGAAATAGAGGTACAGAATTGATGCCAAGGTTCTTGTGTAAGCAACTGGAAGGATGGAGTTACAGTAAATGAGCTGAGAAAGACTGTGGGTGGAGCTATTTGAGTGGGGAATACCAGGAGCTCAAGTTTGGAATGCTGGGGCTGCCTTTTGGCCCTCCATATGGAGACATCTAGTAGTCAGACTTATGAGTCTAGAGTTACGGGGAGATGACTGGGCTGCAAATACAAGTATGGGAGTCATCAGTGTATATGTGGTATTTAAAAGCATGAGACTAAATGTGGTCACCAAGAAGTGAATGTAGACCGAGTAGTGTCCTAAGAACTGTGTCCTGGGCGCACATCTAGGCCACATGTGCATTTATTCTTAGAGCATAAAAATAATCACAAAGGATATATAACAGATTTCACAGTGTTGGTATCTGGATCATTGGGGATTTTTATTTCATTTCATGTGTTTCAGTATTATTTGTTTTTTTTATGCTTTTTATATGCTTGGAAAAAGTAGAAAACATGTCATACTTCAGAGTTTGGGGGGAAGTTAGCTAGAAGATCAGAGGTCCAAAAATTTCTTCTTCAGAGCCATTTAGTATCACTTACTGTTTCTATTTTATAAAAGTCTGATAATAAGACAGTATTATACATAACTGATTTAATCATAGAAATAATCACTCAGCTAAGAAAAAATGCAATATATATTGAGAAAGTAGTGAATAATATTATTTATCTAAGTGTGCACAATATTAGTGAGTCAAATATAAATATATATTAGGTTTTAATATGTGTAAAGTAAAATATTAATATCTTTAATCCAATTTATTAGACTTTAAGTTATTTGGAATTTGTCAGACTAGGTAAATTAAAAACATTTATTAACTCATATGCCTACTATTTCACCCTCTCTTGAGAAGATGATAATTTAGTTGAACATTCAGCTGGATTTATAAAAGAAGAATGCTGTTAGGATGCATGGTATAGTTAAAGATGCTTGAGTTCTAGGATTATTTTATTCAGTATTGTAGCCCCTGGACACGTCTGCCTATTGAGCACTTGAAATGTGACTAGCCCAAATCGTGGTATGCTGTAAGTGTAAAATAGACACTGGATTTTGAAAAGTTAGTACAAAGAAAAGAATATTAAATATCTAATTTATAAATTTTTATATAGTTTACATGTAGAAATTATAATATTTTGGATATATTGAGTTTAATAAAACTATTAAATTACACCTCTTTCTTTTTACTTATTTAATGTGACTACTAGAAAACTAAAAATTACATATGAAACTTGCATTATATTTCTCTTAGGCAATACTGGGCTAGAGGAGGGGTTTTTGTATGATCTGTAGCCTAAGAATGTTTTTTACATTTTTTTTTTTTTCTTTTTTTTGCGGTATGCGGGCCTCTCACTGTTGTGGCCTCTCCCGTTGCGGAGCACAGGCTCCGGATGCGCAGGCCCAGCGGCCATGGCTCACGGGCCCAGCCGCTCCGCGGCATATGGGATCCTCCCAGACCGGGGCACGAACCCGTATCCCCTGCATCGGCAGGCGGACTCTTAACCACTTGCGCCACCAGGGAGGCCCTTTTTACATTTTTAAATGGCTTTAAAATATCAAAATAAGAATAATATTTTGTGATATGTGAAAATTATATAAAATCCAAATTTCAGCATCCAGTGTTTCTTGCTAGTAAACTAGATACAAAAATTGTATCTAGTTAATATTAGTACGTTTTGAATTTTGTTAGCACAAAATTTGTGGAAATCTGTTTTCTCTCTTGCTGTGTATGTACCTAATAATCTGCTTATTTAATTTTGCTATTTGGCCCACAGCGTACTCACTATCAGGCCCTTTGCAGAAAGCTTGCTGCCCCTGGTCTGGAGGATCAGGGCTGAGTACAGGCTGTTCTCCACTTCTTGCTGGGTGTCCTTGTCAGGTCCCCAATACCACCAAGGTAGTTTTGTCATTTGTAACTGAGGATGGTAACTCCAATTTCAGGAGTTACTAGAGTCAAATGAGAAATTACAGTCTCAGGGCTTCGTAAATGATGAAGCTCTATACAAAGCTAGCTCATTTTTTAAAGGGCTTTACCCTCAGTACCAAAACTAGGAGAATAACCAGGAAATACAGATTCGTTTCTGTTGTCCTGACCCAGCAGAATTAATATGCACATACCTTTAATGAGATATGCTAAATGTGTACATGTCACCGTTACTAATAGCCCTTTCCTGTGCTCTTTTCTTGAAGTTGAACGAAGAAGAAGATTTAACATAAATGACCGCATTAAGGAACTAGGTACTTTGATTCCCAAGTCAAATGATCCGTGAGTACAATTGCATTGTATATTTTTTCGTACCTTAATGTTTTTTCATTTGTTGCAAAAAGCACACAGTTATAAAAACTAAAGAAGTAC
This sequence comes from Mesoplodon densirostris, assembly GCF_025265405.1. Lineage (NCBI taxonomy): Eukaryota > Metazoa > Chordata > Mammalia > Artiodactyla > Ziphiidae > Mesoplodon > Mesoplodon densirostris. The sequence continues at coordinate 89,600,513 of NC_082670.1, forward strand.
TCCCTCTCCCTTTGTTCCATTTGTGAATACTTCTTACACCTTTCTTTTGAAATCTGAAATTTCGAGAGAAATGAACTGAAATTGAAATCTGAAATTCCGAGAGAAATGAACTGAATTGTTCAAAAGTATTATTGGACATGAGCTGTTCAGCTTTGGATGTGAGGAAGTGACTTCCTGAAATCTGAGAATCCTTGGCAACTGAACACCGAACTACTAAAAAAATTCTTTTTTTCAGTTCGTGCAGGACAGAGATTTCAGTAGCTGATAAAGCAAGATTTGTTAGCTGTTTGTTTGCCAACAAACTCATACAATATCTGTAGGCATGGAGAGCTGATATTGGAGATTTCAAGTTTAACAATATTCAGCAGACAAAAGGTCAATTTTTTTCCCAAAAATTACATGCCCTTTATTTTACCAATCTAGGAAAAAGAGTAATTTTTAATTCTCTTATAAGCACAAGTCACCTAATTTGGATTTCAGCTTTCAGTCTCTCATGCCGCTCTTTCAGAGATAACGGTTGTAAAGATAATTTTCCTACCAGCAATGTCAGCAAATAAGACAACAAATACACAATTTTTATCCATTAGAAATTGGCCCATTTGAAGTAAGGGGCTCGAAGATGTATACATTTTAATGGCTCCCACAGGCGGTCTATGAAATTAGCCTTTGAATATGACCTTTTAGCTACCTAATAAAATGTAAAGATGAAATCAAGCATTATTCATGCAAGGCTTATTAAATTTACTATTCACATTATTGTCAGGGAATTTGTGACAAAATAAAATAAAACCATTGCCCATTCTAAGGTGGTTTTGATGAATGTTCAAGCGCAGTCTCCATCATCAACATTTTGCTTTCCCAGGTTTCAAGAAGGTGTTTTGAAACTCAAAACATTCAAAATCTCAGTTCTGCAGCACAAATGCATCCTACGAAGGGGCTGTGACCTTCATTTCCTATAGTCAGTCTTGCATGATAGTTGAAATTGAATTCCCATTTTCCTATTCTTTATCAGCTTTCACGTTTTAGCATATTCTTTTAAACTGTAGCACGTGGATCTCTTTAGCAACATATTATGAAATTATGGGGCTGCAGTGAAAGCCTCTATTTGCATATCTCCTTTCTCTGTTGTATTAGAATACTTGTGTGTTTATAATCTGAACTGATAACAATCTTTAATTGTAGGCATTGTTTCAAGATGAAATGGACTGCAGTCTGTATGGGGGTTTTCCTATACCAGGTTTCTGGAACAGACTTTGGGGCTGCGATAGAGACATAGTCTAGCTGATCATGGTCTCGGCCCCATACCCTCTCCTGCCCTAGAGTAGATCTGCTTTTATTGACTTATATATTAGGGATCTGTTTACACTTCTGTGTAAAAAAAAAAAGGGTCGCTCTCGTTGCAAAAAAAAAAAAAGTTTGAAAACCCCAAAGCATAATTGATTAATTGGGTCTCACAAGGAAGTAAAACCCAAGAAAACTGGTTGGAATAGTCTCTTCTTAAAAACAGAGTGGCTGCTTGCCTGTTTCAGTAGTGGTCTCTCACCTTACTGGCCTAGTGAAGGCATCTTTCATTATAATTTTATTTCTCTCTAGCGGCTGAAGTTTCTGTTAGTTTCTTCTTAGCCCTGAACATTAAGCAGGTTGGCTTTGTGCTCACTCCGAGTATCTCAGGACACCTCCCTGGGTTGCCATCTTTGGTGCCCAGACCCCAGGGATCAACCCCTGGGAATTCTCTGGGGGCTGTAATTCAGCATCCCATGGGAGAGCTTCTGTTTTGTTCTTTGTCTAACCCATATGAAGATCAATTACTTGGTGGCTTGTTTTAATGGCCCTCCATTCACACATCCCAGCTGATACTTCCGATCTCCTTTTAGCAGCTACAGATTATGGGGTAGGAGGTTTTCCATACATTAAATTGTTTTTGTTTTTATCATTGTCATTATCATCATGAATATTTTCTATAAAAGAAAGTATTATTAGGTTATTAGGTTATTTTAAAGCACTACTCAGGTTAATTTAAAGCACTATAAAAATATTACTATTAGTTATAATTCTATTCTTAATTGTTTTCTGGGGTGCTGTAAACTTTTCAACTCACTTTTACCTACATTTTAATGGCATTCTTAATGTTCTCATATAGGAATACAGTAGCGCTATAGTGTTTAAAAACTGAAAGGCACCAAGCTCAGGCTACCTGGGTATGAATTCCAAAACAGTCCCCTACTAGATGTCTGACTTGGGGAAGAATTCTCATATTTTATTTTTCTCATCTGTTAAAAAAAAGGGGGGGGAGGAGGATCAGAATATTCCTACCTAGTCTAGTTGTTTTGAGCACTCAGTCACATAAGAGGAAGAGTAGTTTAGGGCATGGGGTCTGGCACCAGATTCTCCAGGCTTCCCGGCTGTACCACTTCCAGGCTGTGTGGCTTTGGGCAAATTACTTAACCTCTCTGTGCCTTTGTTTTCCAGTCTGTAACATGGGGATAATATTAGTGCCTACCGATTAAGGTTGTTATGAGTAAATGAGCTGTAAAGCACTTTGAAAAGTACCTGTCATGCAGTAAATGCTGTTTAAAGATAGCTATGGTAATTACCACGTTGAGTCCTTAGCACAGTGCCTGCTCCATTGTTTGAACTGCATTCTAAACTTTTCCCAGCATATTCATATAAAGTGCCTCCTTTGATTCTAACAACATACCTATGAGGCTGCTCATACAAGCATGGTATCATTGTTTTGTAGATGAGGAGGTGGAGATCGGAGAGAGATTGATATTCCTGGGAATATTCATGATAAAACCCAAGGATGCCATTTTTATGCCACATACAATCAAGTAGTGGGATCTCACAGAATTTTTTTTTAATCATAGTTTATTCTGTCTGAGTGGGTTAACTTTTATAGTCCTAGAAATCTATAACTATTGAATATAGTGTTTAAGAGTATTGACTTTGTCATCAGCAGACCTATTAAGTCCTGACTCCACCTTCATGTAGCTCTGGGACCGAAGACAAGTTGAATCATCTCTGATTCAACACGTGCACAACGTCCCTCTGACTCCAGGCGCCTGTCCGGGTGAAAGAAGATAACGTAGAAGTTATGGGTGGACGGTGTCCAGCGAGTTGCCAGCACTCAGTGAATGATAGCGATTCTCAACTCCTAATGGTTATCTCGTCTTTAGAAACTGAATGCTCTGAATACTGAATTTTCATGGAGCCTCCAATCCTAAAGCAGTCTGTTTCCTTCCATTTTCATCCCAGAGACATGCGCTGGAACAAGGGAACCATTTTAAAAGCGTCTGTGGACTATATCCGGAAGTTGCAACGGGAACAGCAACGTGCTAAAGAGCTTGAAAACAGACAGAAGAAGCTGGAGCATGCCAACCGGCACTTGTTACTCAGAATACAGGTACCAGGCGTGTGCAGGGTGAAGGTGACTACATGTTAGTGACTTGAAGATGGGAGAAGAAGTATGATGAGCCATGAGGGAGTTGATTTACGTGATCCTAATACAGTCTGTACTCATTATTTGTGGATTCCGCTTTGTGGTTTTGTTTCCTCGTAAAAATTTATTTGAAACCCCCAAATCGACACTTGCGGCACTTCCACGCTCCTTTGCAGACATGTGCAGCATGGCAAAGGTGACTTGGCTGGTGCGTTTGCTCCTAGTTAAGGTTGGGCAAGACAATGCTCTGTCCTCTTGTTTCAGCTCATACTGTAAACAAGTGTCCTTTTTTGCTGTCTATTTAGTGCCATGTTTTTCACATTTTTGTGGGTGTTTTGGGTGATTTGCTGTTGAAAGTGCCCTCTGAGCATGGCCCTGAAATGCTTTCTCATCTTCCTAAGCACAGGAAGGCTGTGATGTGCCTTACAGAGAGAAGTTTCATTCAGGCATGAGTTGTGGTCCTGTTGGCCTTGAGTTTAATATTAATGAATCAATGATATGTAGTAAACAAGGTGACTTCAAACAGAAACACACATAAAACAAAGTTACATGTTGATTGGTTGGTGAAATGTTGTGCGCAGATGCTTGCAGGACCCTAATCCTCTGTTTCCTCCAGGAACAATGGTGCGGCATTCACTAATTCAGTGTTCATAGCAACTCTGTAGCACGTCTTTTGCCATTCATGCTCCTGTGACCAAAACACCATAGATAGGGTGGCTTACACAACAAACATTTATTTTTCACAGTTCTGGAGGCTGGGAACTCTATGATCAAGGTACTGGCAGATTTGTTGTGTGATGAGGGCCTGCTTCTTAGTTCATAGATAGCTGTCTTCTTGCTGCAACTTCACAGGGCAAAGAGGGTGAGGGACCTCTCTGGGGTCTCTTTTCATAAGGACACTCATCCTATTCATGAAGTCCCCCCGCTTGTGACCTAATCGCCTCCCAAAGCCCTATCTCCAAATACCATCACGTTGGGAATTAGGTTTCAGCATATGAACTTTGGGGGGCATAGACTTCAGTCCATAGCCATAAGTACTGCAAATCTTGAGAATTGAGAGTAGTTGTTAAATACAAAGATACCTTAGTATTGAGTGGGGTGCAGTCCATGGTCAAAGCTCATGTTTATAGGAAACCTGGGACACCCAGAAGATCTTATCATCAGGGTATAAATTTTAGAAATAGTTACAGATAATGAAGTTGTACCATATGTGTCTTTAGCTTACACACTCTTAACAGGAGAAATACTAATTTTAATTATACTTGTAATTCATCTGTCATTCCATTTAAGGAGTGTACATACCAACGTAACCATGAGCTGGGGGATCCCTGCAATATCAGCTCCTGGTGCTTCGTCATCACTTGGCTTTTCATGCTGAATATAAAGATGCAACTTCCTCTGGAACTCTCTTGAAGAAGAGAAAGAAAAACTGACTCCTTGCTAATGACTAAAGGAGTTGGCTAGGGTTATTTTAATTTACTTGCTGACTTTGAACACAACCAACCCGTAAGGGTCGATGACGTTGTATCTTCTTCTTAAGTAGATGGACCCACTTGTACCCAGTTTCGCCATAGAACAATGGTTGTTTTTCAGGTTTCCAATGCAGCTAATTATGGAGTGGCAGTGTAGAGTATGGCACTTTAGAGACTGCCTGGTGGTGCTTATTCTCTGATGTTGAACTTATTTAACAGAGTAGTTTACTTCTGATTTCCAAGCTTGTTAATACCCCACAACACTGTTGACATTTCTAGATGTCACATCTCTCATGTCATGGCAATGATCTTCAGCCCTGGGTCAGAGAGGCAGAAGGTGGTTCTTCTCTAGGGGGTGCCTTTTGGAATCTTGGTAGTGAAATAGAGGTTATGTGTCATTTGAAAATCTCCCTTCCCTGCTTTCTCTTTTTTTGGCTTTTGCTGCTTGTTTTATGTTCCATCTCTTCAATAATCAGACACGGGTCTTTCGTCTCTTGTACTTAGTATATATACCTATTTATAAAAGCAACTTATACTAATGCGTCATTTCTTTATACAAATAATAAAATATAATGACTGTTTTGAAAGACAGGCTAGGTTTTATTTTAAGTTTCAAACATATATATTCGTGTGAAATACGAATACCGTGAAAAATATGAATTGGAAGTTGCATGGTGACGATGTCTTGGGTTTCTTCCAATGTCAATGAAGCAGCCTTTAGAATTTCTGTGTATCATGGAAAACATTATTAATTAGGAAAGCTGTGCTGTGCAATGAGCCTGAGTTCTCTAGGTGAGATCTATCACATTATTTAGCAATCTAAGTAACACTTTATTCAGCTGGTAAACATTTTAAATTAAACAACAAAAGATTAGAGTAAGATGGATGCCTCTCTTAATCCAACTCTTTTTTTTTAAGACACACTACACGTGTGAGAGCGCTGTTCTTATTATGTGGGCGTTGACTTACCATTGTGCATGTGTTCAGCTTGGGCCTAAGGGGTTCCTTTCATTTTCACCCTAAGTGATACATGCAAAAATCTTCACAGAATAAAGAGCATGAAGCCTTACTATCACTGGGACTGCAATTTTATTAAGCAGTCCAGGGCTTTGAAATGATGCCCAAGGAGACTTGTGTGTCTGGAGACTGTGTGAAGGAACATGCAGATACTGGTGTGACATCTCAGGCTCCCATCTCTTGTACTGCATCTCGAGGAAGACCTTGCTAATCAAACATCCTTTAATACAGGCTGAACACAACTTTTCAGGAACATGTGTTTCTAGGCTTGTGGGCAAAGGTTGAAAGGTTGTGTCCTGTTGGAGAGTACATTTCCCCCTCTCATGATGCAAGGTGACTTGCTTCAAATGTATATTCTGTTATTTTTATTGTATCACAGACATAGGAAGATGGCATTGGCTTGTAGAAGCAAATTGCTCTTCAGGATCAATTGGGGTCTTTACGGTTCATTGTAGGGGGGTGGTCTAGGCATACTCAGAAAGGGAAAAGGAAAAGAGCTTGTTTGGAAGGTATTTGAAATAAGGCACTGGGGCAAGTCTCTGACACTCAGGAAGTGAATTAGTCACCTAGGGCTGCCATTACAAATACCACAGACTAGACAGCTTACACAACAGAGATTTATTTTCTCCCAGTTCTGGAGACTAGAAATCCAAGATCAAGGTGTGGGCAGGGTTGGTTTTTCTGTGGCTTCTGTCCTAGGCCACCTTTTCCCTGTGTTTTCCCATTCTGGTGGCTTTTCCTATGTGTGTCTCTGTGTCTTCATCTCCCCTCACCGATATTAGATGAGGACCTACCCTAAGGATCTCATTTTAACCTAATCACCTCTTGAAAGACACTATCTCCATGTACAGTCACATTCGAGGTCCTGGAGGTTAGGATTTCAACATAGGATTTTGGGGAGGGGACACAATGCAGTCCATAATAGGAAGGATGTGAAAAAAGTGTAGGAACAGATTGAGGACTTTCTTGTGGAATTAAAAAAAAAACAAAACTCCCTTTGCCTTGGTGAGATGGGTTAAATGATGCATCCCAAACTTCAGTTACTTGTATGGAATTTTCATAACTTTTGCCATTACTACTCAATCTTTATTAGTTCCCAGTGCCCTTAATATCTTAGTAACTTTTTCGTTGCACCTTAGACCAAAAAAATACCTACCATTTCCTTGTTAGGTGCTAACAACTTAGTAGCCATTTGAAAATATAAAACATATAAATTGAAAGAAAACTCACATTTTAATTTTATTTTTAAATAACCACATTACTTACTAGTGAGATAAGTGTGCCTTTGAGGCACTGCACAGCTTCTCCAACCTTGGAGTCAGAATGGACGCTGCCACCCTCATTTCCCATTCCACACTGATTTTCATGCAGGAGTTGGTTTTTTCTTGTTTTCTTTTTTTTTTTTTTAATCACAACAACTACCTGAGACCTGGCTTTGTGTTGATACGATGTGATGGAAACAATGTAACACAATCTAATACTAAAACTGTAAAACTGTCTTGAGTTTGATCATTCTCGCAGTAGAGTGCGTTCCCCTTGAAACTTTAAAAATATCCCCAGTGTCCTGGGAGTTCATTATAGTACCCGTAGATATCTCTGCACAGTGTAGGGAGTATAGACCTGTACTATTTACTGATTATTTTCCTTCAATCAGCTCACATTTTGACATTTTATTTTTACATTTTTTAACTTATCCTCCCTGTTAACATTGACATCTATGAGAAACTGTCTCTGTATTTCATACATAATAAAATCCATATACCACCTAAAAATCATTTACTGTATTACCAGTGATACTCTATGTACTTTAAGAAATATGGTGTTTATTTTTTTAACATTTTTTTAAAATTTAATTTATTTATTTATTTATTTTTGGCTGTGTTGGGTCTTCATTGCTGTGCGAGGGCTTTCTCTAGTTGGGGCGAGCAGGGGCCACTCTTCATCGCGGTGCGCAGGCCTCTCACTGTCGAGGCCTCTCTTGTCGCGGAGCACAGGCTCCAGACACGCAGGCTCAGTAGTTGTGGCTCATGGGCCCAGTTGCTCTGCGGCATGTGGGGTCTTCCCAGACCAGGTCTTGAACCCGTGTCCTCTGCATTGGCAGGCAGATTCTCAACCACTGCGCCACCAGGGAAGCCCCAATATGGTGTTTATTAATTTGAAAGAGCAAAAGATTTTTATTTTAACACTTTATTTTTTTGCAAATGTATAATTTTTTTAAATTAATTAATTTATTTATTATTTATGTTTGGCTGTGTTGGGTCCTTGTTGCTGCATGCAGGCTTTCTCTAGTTGCGGTGCGCGGGCTGCTCCTTGAGGTGGCTTCTCATGTTGCAGAGCATGGGCTATAGGCGTGCGAGCTTCAGTAGTTGCAGCGCATGGGCTCAGTGGTTGTGGCTCACGGGATCTAGAGCGCAGGCTCAGTAGCTGTGGCACACGGGCTTAGTTGCTCCGCGGCATGTGGGATCTTCCCGGACCAGGGATCAAACCCGTGTCCCCTGCATTGGCAGGCGGATTCTTAACTATTGCGCCACCAGGGAAGTCCCTGATTTTTTAAAAATACTTTTTAAAGAAATTTTAGGTTCAGAGCAAAATTGAGCCGAAGGTGTGGAGAGTTCCCATATACCTCCTGCTCCCACACGTATATATAGCCTCCCCCAATATTAATATCGCCACCAGAGTGGGGCATTTCAACACTAGATGAACCTATAGTGACACATCATTATAACCCAAAGTCCCTACTTGACATTAGGGTTCACTGTTGGTGTTGCACACCATTTGGGTTTGGACGAATGCATAACAACATGTAACGGTCATTATAGTCTCATGTATTGTACAGTAGTTTCACTGTCCTAAAATCCTCTGTGCACCACCTCTTTAAGTTTCTGATTTTTATTTTACTTTTAGGAACTTGAAATGCAGGCTCGAGCTCATGGACTTTCCCTTATTCCATCCACGGGTCTCTGCTCTCCAGATTTGGTGAGTCGGATCATCAAGCAGGAACCCGCTCTTGAGAACTGCAGCCAAGACCTCCTCCAACAGCACGCAGACCTAACATGTACAACGACCCTGGATCTCACAGATGGCACCATCACCTTCAACAACAACTTTGGAGCTGGGACCGAGAGCAGCCAAGCCTATAGCGTACCCACGAAAATGGGATCCAAACTGGAAGACATCCTTATGGACGATACTCTTTCTCCTGTTGGCATAACTGATCCACTTCTTTCCTCGGTGTCCCCTGGGGCATCCAAAACCAGCAGCCGAAGGAGCAGTATGAGCATGGAAGAAACCGAGCACGCTTGCTAGCAAATTCTCCCTGCTCTGCATTCTCACAGACTGCTTCCTTTCTTGATTAGCAGATTTAGTAATTTACCTGAAGGGGTTTTCTTGATCATTTTCCTTTAATATGAAACATTTTTTTTCATGCTTTACCAATAGCCCAGGATATATTTTATTTTTAGAATTTTGTGAAACAGACTTGTATATTCTATTTTACAACTACAAATGCCTCCAAAGTACTGTATGGTAGTGTACAGTATCCGTGAACTGAATTCACCCCAGATTTTGGGTTTCAGAGCAAGAGGATTTTTGCATCCGAGAAATTGCTGTCCATTTTTATCAGGGGAAACTTGGTTTGCTATTTGCATGCCTGTGACTTCCTTGGAAATGAAATGTAAAGTTTAATTGAAAGAATGTAAAGCAAGGAAAAAAAGAGAAAGAGAGAGAGGAGGAGGGTGGGGAAGTAAAGAAATCCATACTAACACTTTTCCATTTTGTAAATGTATTGATTCATTGGTACTGCCTTAAAGATACAGTACCCTTTTAGCATCATTTAGTCTTTATACTGCAAACTATTTAAAGAAATACTATATTCCATAAAAGAAAAAAAATGCAAACATTTTCACGTATATTGTCTGGTTAGAAAATGTAACTGATACCTTAGGTGCAACTGAAATTGAAGGGAGATATAGACCAAGGCTCTGAAACATGGGGTCTCATCTTGTTCTCATTCATTCTGTGCTCTGTTACAGTTTTCCTCATCAGTGAGTGTGATTCAGTTTTTCATAAGATATATTTTATTTTGAAATGGAAATTAATGTCCTCTCAAAGTAAAATGTTGAGGAGCACTGAAAGTTTTCCTCTTTTTTTTTTTTCCTCTTCAATTTCGCTTTTGATAAGAAAACCAAACTGGGCACATTTCTAATTGGCTTTACTATTTTTATTTTTAAATTATGTTTTACTGTTCATTTGATTTGTACAGATTCTTTATTATCATTGTTCTTTTCAATATGTTTGTATTAATTTGTAAGAATATGCATCTTAAAATGGCAAGTTTTCGATATTTTTACAACTCACTGGTGGTTTTCCGCATTCTTTGTACACACATGAAAGCAAACTTTTATGCAAGGTCTTGCGTTTAAAGAGAGCTTTGTGAATATTTTGTATATTACAGTCTCACTCAGAACTATTTTCCACACATTTAAGCTGTAGTATAAATAGGCTAAAACCGGCTTTCTAGAGAGAAACAACTTACATATTTATTTTTAGTGATATAAAACTAGCAATATCCTTGGAGAATGATAACCATAGCATTAATATGCCCGTTATGGTCATTTAAATTGGGGTTTATTTCAGCAAACCTGCTGAATGGTTTTTAAAGAGAGAAATACTGTATTGGCCAATTACTGTTACTTGATAACAATGTTTTAACAAACAGCAATGTTGTAAAGTTAGTTTCAGTGCATTACCTACTTGTATAGTCCTATGCAATAACAGTAGTGTTACATATATTCTATCAGGCCTAGATGTTTTATACAGATGACAAATGGTGTTAAGAGGCAGGCTGTTGAATGGAGTTTCTCAGTAGCAGCCTACAATTGAATAGCAAGTGGCATAAAGCATATCCATTCAGAATGAAGTGCCTTAAATATAGCAGTAGTCTCTAGCACTGACTGAACTGTAATGTAGGAGAAAGTTTCAAGATGGTATCTATAATCAAGAGGAATGTGTAGCATGGTGCCTATGTAGACAATATAAGAGCTTCCAATTTTCCTTCATATATTTTTAATATGAAATATATTTTAGTGACAGAGTGCCAACTTCTTTCATCAGGAAACCTTATTCAGGAGGTATTTGTGTGTGTGTGTGTGTGTGTGTGTGTGTGTGTGTGTGTGTGTGTTTAAAGAAAAACAGTTTAAATGTCAACTGTGAATTGGTGATGGATATTGGAGGGTTCAGACAGAAGGACTGTCAGATGTATGAATGGATGGCTTACGTGAAAATAATCAACCGCATAGTTACCATGCATGGTGGGCAATGAGAATCCTTGGAAACATTGATGATGCTATCAGTTTTACAGCTTTATGACTTAAGGGGGTAGGGAAAATTAGTTCCCATTCTTTCAACCCCCTTAATTGTACAGCTCTTTTCCTAGAATAGTGATGCAAATCTGCATGAACAGCTAATTGTACCATAGTGTTCATTGATACAATCATAGCAGTGTCTATTTTTCTCTTCATATTTATATAGGGGGAGGGGAGCTGGGCACAAAAGTCGAAGATCGCGATGGTATGATGCTAGTTTTCCTTAGCTGATTTAGAGAGTTCTTAAAGATAGAGCAAGTTTGACTCACCCATGGCCCAGGGAATTTGGCCAGGGTTAAGCCACCTTCTAGAAAGCTTTGTTGAAAGAAAGCATGGCATCTTGTACCACTGCCCTGACGCTCGCAGCTCCTGAGCTCACCATTGCCTGCTTCTCCATCCCCTTCTTAACAGACAATTTCTGGGAGGGGGCAGGTGAGCAAGCTCAGGAGAATGCTGCAATCTCTGGGGTGGTTTTATTTATTTCTTTTTTGCCAAATAGAGTGTGGATGCGCTTTAGAGACTAGCTAAGCCAAGAGGCGGTGGTTTGAGCTCACTGTTTGTGACAAGGAGAATGGTCCACACCACTCCCCCCATCCCTGGGTGCAGAATTGTGACTTGGGATTGGGCCTCCATATGGAGTGACCAAAATGCCAAACTTGTCCACCTGCCTCTGGGTATGGCAATGGAAATACCAAACCTTCTGACTTTGCCAAAAACCATATAACCAACCTGGTCATACATAGGATGACAAAGTTCTTTCTGGTTGTTTTAAAATACTAAAGCAATAAGAACAAGTAAAATACATAGGAAGTTAAAAGATATAAAATAAAGCACAAAGGAATGCACTTACTAATTTTTTTTAAATGCACTGGGGAAACGTTGATGTTGATAACAGTATATAAAAAAAACCCTATTTCTTGAAAAAAAAATGACAAATGACTGTCTCTTGAGGACGCTTGGTACTGTAATGTTAATACTAGTCACCTGCTGTTGGATGCAGCAATAATTTCTGTATGGTCCATAGCACTGTATATTATGGATCGATATTAATGTATCCAATGAAATAACTGAACTGTTGTTCTTGATAGCCTCATTAAAGCATTTGGTTTTTCACATAGTGGTGGCCAATTGTGTTTAGTTAATGCCAATTTTGAATATTTTTTGCTTTATCAAAAAATAGGAGCACACATTTTCTTCTGATTTAATGAATAACAAATTGCATGAAAAAAATTTAAATGCCAGTAAGTACTTTTTTTGTTTTAAATGCCACTCTAAGATACTACTTTTTGGTTTTAAAGATTTTTGATTACTTTATGACTTGCACTGAGATGAACTATAATTATGCAGCTTTCCCCCCTCTGAATTTAGGGAGTTTTAAAAGTCCCAAATGCCAAGAATTCATTTTAGATATAGGAATTTTATTTTAAATGTTTCAGTGAGAGGTAGCTTTACAAAGAGAGAAATTGTCAGAGAAACTCTTGCATATTTACGAAAAAGGTATTGGGTTTTTAAAATACAAATTTGTGATAATGAAAGCTTAATATACCCAGGTTGCCAGCTTCTGGCTGTTTTTTTTTTTTTTTTTTAAATACAGTACTTAAGAATCATTTGTTAAATGTTGGATTTGAATTGGGAAGTGTCAGACAAAACATGTCTTTATTCCCTAGCTAGACCTTAAACTTCTGCCCTTAAAAAAAAAAAATCATCTGGTTTAACCTCTGGAGAAAAGGAGCAAGAAACTTCCCGTAACATTTCTGATCTGATTGTCAGCTTTTTCTTAAGCATGATTTTTTCCCCCTTAAATTGTAATATACAATAATTGAGCCTTTTCTTTTTCAGAGTTAGTTGAATCATTTATATTTCCCATAGACATGTGATTGTGTGATGTCTTAAAAACGTGTACAAGTAGGAAGATTTCATATCTGAACAAGAGAATTTTCTGGGCTACACTGAAAGCAGGTAAGTTGAAAGTTGGGGCTTTTCACCTCAGGGGGGGTCTGTACCAGGACTTTAACCCAAGTTTCTGACCTGTTAATAAACATTCACTTCACAGTCTATAAGGATCTTTAATCTCTAGCTCCCCGCCCCCCCAAAACTGTTACCTGAACATCAGACATTGGCCTACAGCTTGGATGATTTTATTTCATATCCACAGACTTACCTTTCTTAAATTTTTTATTAAGCAAACCTACTTAAAAAACAAACATATCCCTGAAATGGCAAAGCATGGACTTTCAGCTAAATTTACTGATTTTGAATCTCATCTCTGCCCGTTTCCAGCTGTGTGATTTTGAGCAATTTACTTAGCTTCTCTGTGTCTCAATTTTCTTTCTGTTCATTGGAAATAATAAAAGCAGCTACCACAGAGTGGTCCTGTGAAGACTATGCAAATTAATACACTAGGAGTTTTGCTTGACAGCACATAATAAATCCTCAGTAAGTGTAGCTATTTGTATATTATCATCATAAACACTTTCATTATTAAAATAGAATAACGTTCCCAGGGCCACCTAAAACCATCATATGTATCAACAGAAGCATGCACGTGTTGAGAAACACTGCATTTTACTATATGACTAACGTCTGTGTGAATTGGCAAGGTGACGAAAGCCAGGCTACTTTGGAGAAGAGGGCATCATTGTCTCTAGGATCCAGGATTAAAATATTTTAAAGAATTAGTAATAAACCCAATTTACGTTGTAAAAACATCTTCAGCACAAATGACCTAAAATTTAAATTGTTTTAAACCTTTATACTCTGCATGTATGCCTCTGCCATGAGAAATATTATATTATTTCCAGAAAATTTGTCTTGCTGTAGCTGAAATCTCTATTATATTCCTTAGAGTGTTAAATTTTTTAATCCTTTATGATATACATTGATGTTATGTATCTAAAGAGTGGTGTCTTGACTATATCCTATCCGTTCACTTTTCTATCAATATTTAAATGTTTTTCAGGTTTTTATTTTCAGTTATACTTACATTTGATGACTTCTTTAGAACACCATCTGAGGAGTTAATCTTCATAATCCAGCCAACATAAATGAACCTTTAGAACTACCCTGTTTTTATTTTTTTGTGTATGCCAAGATTTAATGCATAGCCAAGTAGCATGAGGAAAGCTCATTTAAGAGGAGTGTTGTAAAGTTAGATTTTCATTATATTTAGAGAGAGATGGTGATGATCTCTTAATTCTTTGCTGCCACATCTGAAGCTCAATAGCAATGGTTTCATGTCCTCACCCATACTAACATGAATCTGTAATATACAGCTTATGCAGAATATAAATGGTTTCCATTCCATTCCCAGTTTTCCCAAGAGGAATGTTACCTGCTCCCCCTTCCAAATACAGAGTACATTTGCCATATTAAAATTGTCAGACTTGTTTGTATATAAAATTTAGACATGGCTAATCTTATTTGTGTTCAATATTTATAGGTCTTTGGAGCCTATTACCTATACCAGATATACTGGAAAGTAATACAACTGTACCCAAATCCAAATAAATCTCAGCAACATGTCTGAATGGTAAAGGCAGTTTGCTTTTGAAAAATTTGCATTTTAAATTTCTAATTATGGAGTCAGCTGAAGTTATATCCAAATGGGTGCAATTGTCACTCAAAGTTCCTTACATATTATTCAGACAGCAAAATCTGTGTAGATAGAAGCCACTAAACTACTGTTTCCCAAACTTTGCTTTGTGGAACTAGTTCCACAAGCTGTTCCAAAAGTTGCTTTGGGGAATGGGGGTTTTGGAAGTCGGGGTAGGAAGCAAAATGCTGTAGTTAATTTTCAGAGAGTTAACTTTGTGAAATACTGGGTTAATCCAATTTAAACAGGTATCTACTGCAAGACTTTTCACATTCTAAAATATGCAAGTGTGCATTGAGAGTTTTCGGGACTGGGAATAGTATGTAATGTTTCCCAATCTTTTTGACCACAGGAGCGCGTGCGTGTGTGTGTGTGTGTATAAAATAACTGTTAATGGTTCCACAGAACATAGTTTGGAAAATTCTGGAGATTTTTCAGAAATTATATAGTTGATAAGGATAATTCCTTCTGTTTTCCTAAGGTAATGTGCTTACATTTGTTTATTGTTCTGTAGGAAGAAAATGATGTCATTAAAACATTATTATTCATGAATAAGCATTTTAGCTTAGCTTTTCATTTCCAATGAAAATATAAAATTCTGGTTAAGGAAACTATTGCCACTAAAATATAATTATTCCTGAATTCAAAAAGTAATTTGTGTTTTGATTTTTAGTGAACATATAAATTCTGGTTATGCTCATATTCAGTGTACCTTTTCTATAAGTGGTAAAAAAAAAAAAAAAGTCTCTGGGCACCTGATATTTGGGAAGTTGGGTGGAGGTCTTGGGCACAATACAATTGGTTTATAACTTTAGGTCCTGCTCGTTGGTGTTTTGGTGGAAGGAAGTTAGGAAGAATTGCATGAGGTTCAGAATTTACAGAGTCTTGTCAATGATTTCTTTTTTTAATGCAGGCAAATCCTAACTGAAGGACCAGTTTAAATCTCAGAAGTTCAGTTACTAATTGGTTGTAGACCAACCCAGAAAAACTATGCTAATCATCATGTACCTGAAGTATATTTTAGTACTTATTAAGACTGCTCTAGAATGGAAAAACCCAGTATTGCAAAGTCCGAGGGAAAACACGTTAACACATCTTTTGCACTCCTTACAAATGAGATCAGAGATTTCTTTCATTCGTGGTGTTCAGTTCCCACTCTTTGCTTGGAAATAAATGGTGAACAGAGGAACTTCTCTACAATGGGAAAGAGGAATTTATTGGCTCATATTACCATACAGTCTAAATGGTGAATGTAACTTCCTGTGTGCCTGAATTCAAGGGCTTCAACAAGGTGCTCTCTCTGCCTCTCTGTAGTTTTCTTGACTCTGCCCTCCTCTCTGCATGTGAGTCTTCTCCATGAGAACTCCTCTGGCAGTTTCAAGGTCCAGTTGAGAGCCAGCACCTCCTCTCTCTTGCTAATACCAAGTCCCTGTATTAGTTCTGATCGGGCCAATTTGAGCATGACCACCATGGCCCAAAGATGGAACATGCCAATTGGCCAGGTCTGGGTCATGTGGTCCACTCTGGTAGATTCAGTGATCGGCACCTAAACTATGTGGAGCAAGAGAAAGGGAGGTGAGATTCACCCAGACTCCAAAGGGTGATGCTGCTCTAAAAACGGGGAGGTGAGAACTTCAGGAAAGCAGAACAACAGATACTCATCTCTGTACCTTTGGAGAAGATTGGGCAAGCTCTACCTTTTCCAATCTCTTGCCACTCCCAGATGCATCCATTTAGGATCTTTCTTTCCTCTACCTTAACCACAGGATGATGGAAAGGGAGGGCAAGAAGGTATTAAATCCCTACATCTGTATCCCCCTCCTCATCATTCATGGCTAGGTTTTCATAAATTATTTTCCAACTCTTACCCCTGCGCCCCAACATAATCCTCTACCAGATGGAGATCCTAAGACCCAAGCTTTTCAATAAGATGTTTAGAGAATTCACTAAGCACACGTTCCTCTAAATACACGTGGACTCTTCTGTCATTTCCAAAGCCCACTGAGTTGTCAGGATGTTTTCAGTTACAGGACAGAAGCGAAACTCCCTTTGGCTTAAACTGAAAGGGAGGATTTACTGATTCACATAGAAAAACTCCAGGATTGAGAGTTGGAGTGTTCAAATGACACTTCCTGAATCGGTGCCTCTCTTTCTTTGCCCTGCTCTCCTCTTTGTGGGCTTCATTCTTAGCCAGACTCTCTCTCTGTGAGGTGGCAAAATGGCCGATGGTCCCAAACCACCCTTGCTGTTTATCAACCAGCCTGGAAAACGTGTTTCTGTCCTTCCAGAGTCTCCTTGGCCTGAATTGGCTGGTAGGCTTACTCCTGGACCAATCAGTTGGCAGGGGCGGGGCATAGGCGGGCCACGCCCAGTCATATTTCCACCTTGAACCAGGTGGACTCAGTCCTTCTGGAGGGGAAAGGGGCAGCCTTGCAAGCTGGAAGGTGGTCCTCCCATGGTCCTTGTTAGATGTCCTTTCTGCTGGTGAATGTCTAATTTTTGCTCTTCCAACAGTTGGCTCATTATTTACATTTCAGATTAAAATTTACCTCCTCAGAGAAGAGGGCACTGACCACCTTACAGAAAGGAAGCTCCACTTCTGTTTTCTTAACATACCATCTTATTTCCTTCATACCCTATTTTTTCTTCCTCTTCTACTGCTTATCCCTCTTCCCCTGTCCTTGCCCCTCTCCCTCCTCTCCTCCCCTTTCCTTTCTTAAATCAATTTGAGCTAGTTTCCTGCCACTTGTGTAAAAAATAATCATATCTGTGACCAGCAGACCAAGACTGGCAAGTTTTGCCACAATATTGTCAATAAAAATACAGTCTTGTTTAAAACAAACAAAAAAACATAGATAACATTGGAAAAAAGTTGTAGGTTAAAAGAATCTGTTTGCTAGGACTGTGGAAATATCTGTTTAGAAGCACATGTTATCACATCTTATTTACATGAGTTCTTGGGAGATGAATTCAATTATGAATAATTTATCTCTCTAAATGGCCAAAAGTTTCTCTTCCCTGTTTTTGATGATAGACTTTCTCAAGTGTATTATTCTCTGCCTCTTGAAACAGAATATAAAGAATATAATTTTACCTGTGCTTGATGGTACAGGACCATCACTTCATTGAGCTGTGATTCAGTGGTATCCTTGGGGGCTTCAGAGGTGGAATGGAGGTTGAGATCCTTATCTTAAGAGACCTTAGAGAGCAGTGCTCTTACCCCGTCTCCTTTCCTCCTCAACCCTTCAGATTTACAGCTACGGCTCTGCTGTGGGTTTGGGCAAACTGCTAATCCAGTTAAGTCATTAACAGTTAACAGAATTGCGTCTTGTACGAGGAAAATCTGGCCTGTGTGAAGATCTGGGTGTTCTCATGTAGTGCATGAACTTTAGTGCTTTGATGTGGGCTGTACAGAAACTTTTTTCTCCCCTAGTTTCCTGTTTTTTTCACTGGACTTTGGCTCATAGAAGTTGCTGGGTTTGTGACCTAGTTAAAGAGGTTTTGCTATGATTAGAAACACAGACCAGACTCCTTGGGGTCATGGGGTTGTGTTTTGCTATGCTACTTGTAAGCCATTCTTCTTTCTTTGCTTTGCAGGAATTCCACTAATTTAGTTCAGCTCAGACCAGGGTCAACAAAGTTTTCTGTAAAGGCCCTGATATTTAATACCGTGGACTTTGCAGGTCGAGAGGCAAAATCAAGGAAATTATGTCAGTACTTGTATAACAAGAGAGAAAACAAATTTCCACAAATTTTTCATTGGTGAAATTCAAAGTATAATAATAATAATTGAGCACCATGTTTGTAACTCAGATCTACTCATGAAAAGAAGGGAATTATTTTTGAGAGGAATAACATTTGGCTTAGTTGGGGTTTGAAGTTAGTGTTTCCTAACACTAACCTGATTGTAAATGTTGATTAAATTGATTGTAAATGTTCATTTGTAAAAGTCAAATCACAGGCTGTTCAGAAGCAGGGGACAGGTCATATTGGGGCCATAATTTTCCAACTTCTGGACTATGGCATAGATGGATAATTGTCCCTCTTTTCTCTTCTTCCTGTTAATAATAGAATGCTCTGAATTTTAGCTCAGCACATAGCCACATTGCTCACTTCCTTCTTTTCCAGCCTCCCTTGCAGCTAGGTGCATGTCATGAAATTCTGGATAATAGGATGTGAGCAGCCCTGTATTTCTTACTTCCTACGGGCTGGAAAACAGAGCTGAAGCAGCCACTTGGAACCCAGAGACAGATGCCTGACGTTGACTGTGGCACAGCTGCCCGCCAGCCCTGCACCTCTCTCCAGACCGTATGTGAAAAAGAAAGAAATTCGTTTAAAGTCTGTAGTCTGAAGTCTTCTGTTACAGTTTAACTATGCTTGCAAACCTATGGGAAGAAATGTTTTCTCCTCCTCTTCCTTCTTTTTTTTTTCTGTTCCTCCTCTTTATCCTTTTCTTCAATGACGTTATTTGAGGATTTTCACTATTTCTTACTGGCCTACTACTTAAATAATCTAAATCAATGCATTTTTTCTGCTTAAGCAAAAGCAGATTAAATTCCTCTTTATAGCTTGGATGAGAATAGTTGAATTAAAATTTAAAAGCTATCTCAGTATTTTTGTATGTTTCCTAAACAAGGCTTATGAGATGTAGCTGTTCTTCTGTAACAGTAGGAAGGAAAAAAAAAAAAAAAAAGCAAACCAAAATCTGAGAGGTGTATCTTACTTTGGTTAGTGAAAACTATTTCGCAGATTTTATCTCTTTATTGGGATTATTATAAAAGACTAGATAACAGCCTTGAGTATTTACTTCTCTCTGTTGTCAGCTGAACTTTTTCTTTAATCATACCTAGTTTGAGATGAGAAACTGCTGAATAGAGACTGTTTTACATATTACACAATGCCAAAAATTGAAAACAATACAAGACACAATGAAACTAGTGCAAATGCTATTGTCTGTGCTATGATGCACTGTGGGGAAAGAAGCCTAAAATGGCATTTTTCTCATCATTTTTTAAGGATATGGGATATGTGATAACTTCTTGGGCAAATAATTTTCTCTCCAGTTGTGTTTATACCACAGCGTTTTGTTTCAAGCAGTAGTTGTCTTTTCTCCATATAAGGTAACTCTGTTATTAGCCAACATATCTTAGTGTCTATAAAGCCCAAACTGCATTTGGCCATAGATGGTGTTTGAAGTAGTAAAAGACATCAGACTTCTTTTTTGTGTGTTATCTTTTAAGTAGACTTCCTTGAGAGAAAAGACCAGTCGTTGCTTTTCTTTTATTAAAAATGCTAATAGGATCGTCTCAAATAGGTGTGCAGATTGTTCTGCAGGATCCACACAAGTTCTGGGCCACACCAAGCTCTACGATGTCGTGCAGAACATGGATGCCAGAGGCAGCATGGGTTTGAATTCAGTGCCCTCCACTTACAATTGTATAACCTCAGGCAAGAACCTTAACATCTCTCCACCTCTCTTTCTTCTTTTGTAAAGTGTCAATAACTAGTATTCCTTACCTCAGACAGTTGCAAGGCTAAATGAATGAATACATGTCAGAGAACCTTGTCACAGGCTAACATTCAAATGTCAGCTCTTACTGTGCCCTAGAGGCTGTTTTTTTTTTCTTGGACCAGGCTTCCAGTCTAGCGATGGGCAGCTCCAGCTCACTACCTTGTTCTTCTTGTTTCTGTTTCCCAACTCTTCTACTTATCTCTTGCTGCGTAACAAACGAGCCTGATATCATGGCAGAAAACAGAAGACATCTTATTATGTTTATGGATTCTGTGGATCAGGAATGTGGACAGGGCCTAGCTGGGATGGCTTGTGTTATCTCTACTCTGTGGTGTCTGGGGCCACAGCTGGGAGGACAACGACAGCTGGCCATGACTCAGCAGCTGAGGGCTGGACTCATCGGGAGGCTCCTTCACTCACAGGTCTGGCGCCTAGGCTGGGATGACTCAAAGACTTGGCTCAGCTGAGGCTGTTGACCACAGTGCCCATACGTCACCTTTCCATGTGGCTTGGGTTTCTCTCACCATGGTGGCTGGTTTCTGAGAGGGAGGAAGCCAAGAGTGAATGTTTCAAAAAACCCGGACGGCACCTGCATGGCTTTTTATGACCTGGCCTCACAAGTCCAAAAGCGTTACTTCCACTTCTCTACTGATCTACAATCACCAGCCCTCTCTGATTGCAGAGGAGGGGACGTGGACTCCCCTCTAGATGGGAGAAATGTCAAAGACTTGAGATCTTTTTCCTTTTTTTTTTTTTTTTTTTGAAAACTTTCTTCTTACAAATTTGGCTCTGTTTCATTGTTAAGCACTTGTTACCCAAGTTCTTCTGGCTACTGGTCCCTGGTCGTCCTCGACTGCTGTGTACCTCTAACTAATCCTAACCCCTAGAATTTGTACCCTAGAGCATCCCTCTGTTAACCTTCACTTACCCCTTCCACAGCCCAGACAGCCTTCCCTGTCACTGCCCACTCCCCACACCCTGCGTCTCACCTCCTTTCTTTGCTCCCTTGGTCTCTCTACAACTTCATGAAGTTAGTTTATTCTATGCTCGTAGACCCAGAAAAGGGATGTTACTTCAGAAAGTGGAAAACAGCGGAGGCTCTTCATAGTGAAATAGAAAAGACTCACAGCATAGGACAAATACTTGGATACAAAAGTTTCCTTAACAGACTCCGAAAAGATTCTGAGTTAGGGGTGAAGAGAAGATCGGAGGGAGGGTGATGAGAGCAGAGGTGTTGATGGGCACCAGAGAAATAGGCCCTCCTCACTGTTACTTAGGTCACAGCCTGGGGAGGTGGCAAAAATCTCAGGTAGTTTTGTGGGATCTGAGAGCAGAGAGGACAGGAAGGTCTCCCCAGATAAGTTT
Source organism: Mesoplodon densirostris (assembly GCF_025265405.1). NCBI lineage: Eukaryota > Metazoa > Chordata > Mammalia > Artiodactyla > Ziphiidae > Mesoplodon > Mesoplodon densirostris. Next base: position 89,622,273 of record NC_082670.1, read on the forward strand.
CTGGAGAGGCAGCAATATCTAGAGGAAAAAATGACTCCTGGTGTATTTAGGTAGGATGGAGCCTTAGGCAGCATGATCACTCACTAGAAAGACCTGGAATTAAAGACGGAAACACCCAGTCGTGGAAGGACCTTGCAGAGAAGAATGAAGGAAGACTCATCAGTAGCCCAGATGGGCCCATCGCCAAGGACCAGAGAGGGTGACATTGAGGACCTGAAGCCTTGCTTCCCCAATGCCTCTTTTCTACAGACTCCCCTGAAATTGAAGCAAAATCCCATGGGCAAAGGAAGAGAACCTCCAGTTTCAAAGATTAGTCTTCCACCTCCTTAATAAGAGGTGGTAGACTCCAATTAGAAATGAAGTCTAATTTTAGAAAAATAAAACAAGTTGGTTTTTTTGCACACCTAAATGTGTGTACTGCAATCCATGGTCACTGCGTACATGTAATGTTTCATATTGAGATAGGTTTCCAGAGGGAGGGGGATGTATACAATAGAATACCATATGGTATTGGTTTCTCGATAATTGATTCTAATTTCTGGGGTCTTGGAATTTTATTATATACTGGATTTCTATCAAACACCTTGGTAAGGACTTAAGCGAGCTGTTGAGTAAGTGGAAATTGTTGTGAATGAAAGTACCATTCATTCATTTAAACCTTACTGAGCAACTGCTCTATGTCAAACATCATGTTAGGTGTTGAAGTTACAGAGGTAAAAAGGACATAGTCTTTGCACTTGAAAATGAGGCTCACATTCTAACAGCTTTGGAACAGACATGATTTCTTGGTGCCATAGACTAGGTCTTATGTTCATAGCTAGACACATTAAGACATGTAGGGAATCTGGTCAATTTAGAAAAAGTATATTCTTAGAGCTTCTTCTTCCAAACTTGTGATAATGATCTCCACAGCAATTCCTCTCTTCTGTGGTTTGGTCAACAGACTCAAGAAGAAGGCTTAAAACACACGTATACACACACACCATCTCTGTATTCTGTAGTAGGGCATGATGCCATTGAAAGATATATTTAGGCAAAATTCACTGGCTTTATAATGATCTTTGTTCACATGAAATCTACAGAAATAAACAGTATTACCGATTCCTTTTTTCTGTTTGATGTCAGTGTAAGATATTCATTAAGAAAATGCACTGGGTGTGATGTTACCTTAATTACAGGATGGGAAGGCAAATTCCCCTTTATAGCTTTGGGCTTTCATGCCACGAGGCTCTTCTGTTTATTCCAATGAATTACATTCTGGCACGCATGGAAATCACATAACAAATGCATAACGAATGTGACACTCGCACAAAACATCACATTAGTTCCATACTATCAATTCTATTCCAGTGAACACCAAACCAAATCACATTATTGTAATGTGAGTTGCGATTTAATACCCTAATTTGTAAGTGGTTTTGTCTGAATCTAACATGTTATTTACACCACTCATGGTGGTTTCTAAGACATACTAGATGCACACTTATTCGGCTTGGCTACCTCATCCCCACCCTGGTAGACGCACCCCTAAATAATATATCAAGTAGTATTTTGCTACTAAATATGTTCTCAGCTATTTTCCTACCAGGTTCAAAATTACAGGTGACAGGGCCTCCCTGGTGGCGCAGTGGTTAAGAGTCCGCCTGCCGATGCAGGGGATACGGGTTCGTGCCCCGGTCTGGGAGGATCCCATATGCCGCGGAGCGGCTGGGCCCGTGAGCCATGGCCGCTGGGCCTGCGCATCCGGAGCCTGTGCTCCGCAACGGGAGAGGCCACAACAGTGAGAGGCCCGCATACCGCAAAAAGAAAAAAAAAAAAAAAAATTACAGGTGACAGTGGTTGTCTGTTGCAATAAGCTCAGAATTCCCATAAAGTAACATGCTTTGAGATTTGGACAACTAAGAATTAGGGAAGAAAATGGATTATCAGTCAGCTCAGGAAAACTTAATAGTTGCAGAATATTACTTATAAAATGAAGTCAAAATCATTCTGTGAGCAGAAGTCAATCTATTTTGAAATAAGACATTCTTGTTTCCTGAAGGCCTTTTCCTCCAGTGTACATGGCAGGGTCACTTGCATGCTTTAGGCTTTACCTCAGCTGTTACCTCCTGAGTACCCTCTTTGACTACCCTGTTTAAAGCAGCCCCCTCTGTATCAGTTACTCTGTGTCACGTCATCCGGTGTGGCAATGTCTACTACCTATCTTTATCTGCTCTCCCTGTTTTTTTAGTAATAGAATTGCTGCCTAATTTTCAGGTGGGCATTTGACCACCTAGAATGAAGGCTACCTGTTCTAGCTCCCCCTGCAGCCATGGACTATATTCTGGTTATTAGGATAAACACTAAATTATCCTCAAGTGGCAGAGGTATGGCTCTCTTTTCACCTTTGTTCTTCATGTAGATGTAATGGCTGGAACCCAAGTAGTCATCTTGGATCATGAGTTGGAAGCCATGGTGAACAACAAATCTAGGTCCTTGGACTTTCCTGGTGGTGCAGTGGTTAAGAATCCACCTGCCAATGCAGGGGACACGAGTTCGATCCCTGGCCTGGGAAGATCCCACATGTTGTGGAGCAACTAGGATCGTCTGCCATAACTACTGAGCCTGCACTCTAGAGACCGCGAACCACAACTACTGAGCCCGTGTGCCACAACTACTGAAGTCCACACGCCTAGAGCCCGTGCTCTGCAATGAGAAGCCATCGCAATGAGAAGCCTGCTCACCACAATGAAGAGTAGCCCCCACTCGCCACAACTAGAGAAAGCCCACATGTAGCAACGAAGACCCAACGCAGCCATAAGTAAATTAATTAATTAATTAATTAATTTAAAAAATTGCCATCTCTCAAATTACTAAAAAAAAAAAAGTTTAAAAACAAAACAAATCTAGGTCCTTGGTGAATTCATGAAGCTGTCTTAACCATTATGAAGAACCTTCCTTAATGTGAGAGAAAGAGAGAAATAAACTTTTTAAACCATAATCAATATTCAACATATATACAACTTGTCCAGCATATGAATCTAAACCAACCAAAGAGAATCAGGCACTGATCAGTCAGAATAGATGCCAATTTTAAAAAATTGTTGTAACTACCTCAGTACCTACTGGGCTGAATCACAGCCTTGGTTAAAGCTAAATGATTTTGAATCTTCCGTCACTTGCAGCTAAACATAATCCTAAGTAATGTACTTAATTTCTTTTATAACCCTTGTTATAGTCTGTGATTATTTTTTCATTGTTTTACTTATTTATCATCTTTCCCTTCCCTTAAATCTCTATGAGGGCAGAGAATGCCTCTGGGGTTTGCTGCTGGTACATGACTTTGTTGAATGTTGAAAGAATGAATGGACTAATTCTTTAATTTTTTATTGTGAGATATAATATTTTGGGAATTGCAGATCTGGAGGAGTGAAAAGAATTCTATTTGGAGGACTGGGGTTGGCACTGCAATTGACAAAAGTTTTTTTTTCCCTCTGACTCTGAAAAAAAAAACCATGATGAAATTAGTGGTAGATAAAAATTCATTTCTAGCTTCTAACAAGGAATCACAAACAATGGAGGACATATAAATAGAGTAGCAGCTTTATTAATAATCCTTTCCTACTCCATTCATGATCTTTTGATGACAACCCTACCAGAGGCACTCTTTATCAGGCACTAAAGCAATTTAGATGCTGTCATATGCCTTTCTTGATATATACGTATTAGACATAAAGCAGTCTTCTGTTCTTTAGCTTATTTTAGTATGTAATTAAAACTCTGACGGTCTGCTACTAAGCAACGGGGCATGGCCGAGGTTGATCACATCCTATCACAAAGATAGAAAGAGGAAAAATAATAAAAATAATCATACACATTCCCGTAATCAGTCTTCAGATCTTAATTATGTTTTAACTCCTTTGTTATGCCAAAGGCAGTGCCTATTGGCATTTAAAGGACACTTTCACTTTCCTGCCTAAGTTCAATCTAGTTCTTTCATTTGGATCCTCATCCATTTATGGAATCCTTCAGGGGCGTTTGAGGTCACGAGGGGTGATAAAAACTGAGATAGGAGTCAGGAGGCTTAGGTTTCATTCAGCTCCCAAACTGGTCCAGTGGAACTCTAGAGAATAGTGGCTGGGCTGGGGGTGTGTATAAGCCTGGAGGAGGGGGCAGGCAGAGGGATGCAGGGTTTGTACCACCGGCAGGTGCCAAGGGCACACGTACCCCAAACAGCCCTCTCCTACCTGTCTATCTGTCTCAAGGTATGACCTCTGAAGTTGTACTCTGCTTCCAAAGATGTCTTTTCATCAGTCTTAATTTTCATATTAACAGTATTTCTTTAAAGTTGTTGAGAATGCACCCCCTTTTGAAAATAGGCTCAGAGGGAGTAACCCATGCTCGGCTCTGACCCCTTCCTCCTTCAACTCCCCCAAAGACCTCTGAATGTGATCCTTATTCCTTCAATTGTTTATTCGTTCATGTACTCAACAAGTAATTTCTGAGCCCCTATCTTGTGCCAGGTGCTGTTCTATGTTCTAGGGCCATCACAGTGGACAAAATGGACACCTCTGCCCTTGGAGATCCTCCATTCTATGGTGAAAGACAGCCAATAAATAAGAGAAGCTCTTTTAAGAAAAGAAATGAATGGCTGCCACGTTTTTTTTTTTTTTTCTTTTTTGCGGTATGCGGGCCTCTCACTGTTGTGGCCTCTCCCGTTGCGGAGCACAGGCTCCGGATGCGCAGGCCCAGCGGCCATGGCTCACGGGCGGCTGCCATGTTTTGAACTCTTGCTACGCCAGACACAGCGTAGTCTTGTGAGGCCATTAGCTCTTCACCCAGCTAATGAGAGAGGTTCAGAGGATAGATAGGGTGGTGCATGGGTATGAGATGCCATGCCTGGGTGTGATTCCCACCTCTGCAGCTTGCTGGTTGTGTAATCTTTTTTTTTTTAATGAAGAATGAATGAATGAATTTATTTTTATTTTTGGCTGCATTGGGTCTTCGTTGCTATGCACAGACTCTCTCTAGTTGCAGCGAGCGGGGGGCTACTCTTCGTTGCAGTGCGCGGGCTTCTCATTGCAGTGGCTTCTCTTGTTGCGGAGCACGGGCTCTAGGCATGAGGGCTTCAGCAGCTATGGTGCGCGGGCTCAGTAGTTGTGGCTCGTGGGCTTAGTTGTTCCGCGGCATGTGGGATCTTCCTGGACCAGGGATGGAACCTGTGTCCCCTGAATTGGCAGGTGGATTCTTAACCACTGTGCCACCAGGGAAGTCCCGCTGGCCAGTGATTTAATCTTTACTTGCCTCAGTTTTCTTATCGGTAAAATGGGGGTTCTATCTTGCAGGAATTTTGGAAGAATATTTGATGTATCTGTAGCTTTTAGAACAGTGCTTAGTTGTTGTATTGATAAATTGGTCCAATTTTACAGATAAATAAATCGAGACATGGAGAGATTAAACAACTTGTCCAAGTTCCCATGTACCTAATAAAAAGTGGGAGTCAAAATTCCAACTCAAGTCTCTTTGCCTCTACAGCGTGTGCTCTTACCCACAATTATGCTTTGTTCTTCTAGCAAAGTCCCTTAAACTCTTGGAGGATCGGTTTGTTAATCTGCAGTCTGGGTGTGGTAATAGCAAACTGCCTGTTGTGAGATTCAACTATGATAAGGTATTTGCAAGTGCTTTGAAAACTATACAGCATCGTGGGAAAATACAAATTGCTATTATTACTACTATTGATTTGTGTTTTTATATTCAACATTTTAATTTGCCTGTGATGGGTCTGTTTGCATATTTGTCAGATCAGGCTTTCTGTTTAATCTCCCATGCTTATTACAGGACCCATTTTAGCCATCCTGGGGGGCTCTGTGTTGTCTCCTCAGAGTTCTTTGTTGGTCAGTCCACCTTCTGAAAATGATCCCTTCTGTCATTTCTCCTCTAAATGGAAGAGTAAAGACAGAACGTAGGGACTTGAAGCCATCTACAGTTCTAGATAGTTGTTGGATATTCTGTGAAAGTTTTGGTTGTTTGGGTGGAGGGTAAAAACACTCAAACTATTGGCAAAAAGCATGGGGGCAGAATCTGACACATGTGAGCGTATCAGAGGAGTTCATGGAAATGATAGAGGATATCTTGGCAAATCCAGAGTAGCCAGCCTTAAGGAAACCAAGTTACTCTCCTTGCTAGCAGGGGTGACCTCCCGTGAGTTCCAGATAACCTAAAAGTGGCCAGTGCTGTCATGTAACTTGGGAAATACTTCATCTTGGAGAAGCCAAGTGACTCCATGGGAGGAAACAATGTGATGTCTCTAACTCTATTCGATGGATAACCTGTTGACCAGATTTGTAGAGATAACACAAGTCCTTTCCCTCCATGTGCAGCGCTGAGAGGAGTTATTTAATGTCCCTCTTTACCAGAGTCACCCATTCCCTGACATCCATAGAACTGCACCACCAAAAGATGTCTGACTGTATTAGATTTTCCAGAGACCTACATAACTGTCTTTTCAGAGGAGTGTATGGAGGGATGATGATGGATAACTATTAAGTCATATAAGACATAGAAGAGATCTGGAGTTAGGGGAGGCAGGAAGAGTTGTCCTAAAATGACTAGCTACATTAGGAAAACCCAAAAAGTGCATTTATATGCAGATGTCTCTACACTTAAACTATATAAATTCTTGGTGGGGGTGGGCAAGAGGAAAGATTCCTTAAGTGTTCTGGTGGCCTGTTCCATTGTTTTTTTTCGGAGGTTTTTATAATCTTCCTACATCTTAAGAAATTAAAGCTGGCAGCATGATCTCTTGTCTCTTTCTCTCAACACCTAAACAATTCTTCTCCTCCACCCAGGCTAACTCCTGTCTCTGTTTAGTCACCCCCCCCTTTTTTTTAAAGGATAAATCAATATCTTTATTTTATACACAAACATTGATTAGATAATAACTTGCTTCAGGAAAGAGTCTTTTTTTTAATAGATCTTTATTGGGGTATAATTGCTTCACAATACCATGTTAGTTTCTGTTGCCAAACAAAGTGAAACAGCCCTATGCATACACATGTCCCCATATCCCCTCCCTCTTGTGTCTCCCTCCCACCCTCCCTATCCCACCCCTCTAGGTCATCGCAAAGCACCAAGCTGATCTCCTTGTGCTATGCGGCTGCTTCCCACCAGCCAACTATTTTTCATTCAGTAGTGTATATATGTCAATGCTACTCTCATTTCGCCCAGCTTCCCCCTCCCACCCCGTGTCCTCAGGTCCATTCTCTATGTCTACATCTTTATTCCTGACCTGCAACTAGGTTCATCAGTACCATTTGGATTTTTTTTTAAGATTCCATATATATGCATTAGCATACGGTATTTGTTTTTCTCTTTCTGACTTAGTTCACTCTGTATGACAGACTACATCTATCCACCTCACTACAAATAACTCAATTTCGTTTCTTTTTATGGCTGAGTAATATTCCATTGTATACATGTGCCACATCTTCTTTATCCTTTCATCTGTTGATGGACGTTTAGGTTGGTTCCATGTCCTGGCTATTGTAAACAGTGCTGCAATGAACTTTGGCGTACATGTCTCTTTTTGAATTATGGTTTTCTCAGGGTATATGCCCAGTAGTGGGATTGCTGGGTCATATGGTAGTTCTAGTTTTAGTTTTTTAAGGAACCTCTATACTGTTCTCCATAGTGGTTGTATCAATTTACATTCCCACCAACAGTGCAGGAGGCTTCCCTTTTCACCACACCCTTTCCAGCATTTATTGTTTCTAGCTTTTTTTTTTTTTTTTTTGCGGTATGTGGGCCTCTTACTTTTGTGAGCTCCCATTTTGGAGCACAGGCTGCGGACGCGCAGGCTCAGTGGCCATGGCTCACGGGCCCAGCCGCTCCGCGGCATGTGGGATCCTCCCAGACCAGGGCACGAACCCGTGTCCCCTGCCTCGGCAGGCGGACTCTCAACCACCGCGCCACCAGGGAAGCCCTGTTTCTAGCTTTTTTTTTTTTTTTTTCTTTTTGCGGTATGCGGGCCTCTCACTGTTGTGGCCTCTCCCGTTGCGGAGCACAGGCTCCGGATGCGCAGGCCCAGCGGCCATGGCTCACGGGCCCAGCCGCTCCGCGGCATATGGGATCCTCCCGGACCGGGGCACGAACCCGTATCCCCTGCATCGGCAGGCGGACTCTCAACCACTGCGCCACCAGGGAGGCCCTCTAGCTTTTTTGATAATGGCCATCCTGACCGGCCTGAGGTGATACCTCATTGTAGTTTTGATTTGCATTTCTCTGATAATTTGTGATGTTGAGCATCTTTTCATGTGCCTCTTGGCCATCTGTATGTCTTCCTTGGTGAAATGTCTATTTAGGTCTTCTGCCCATTTTTAAACTGGATTGTTTGTTTTTTTGATATTGAGCTCCATGAGCTGTATGTATATTTTGGAGATTAATCCTTTGTCTGTTGTTTCATTTGCAAATATTTTCTCCCATTCTGAGGGTTGTCTTTTTGTCTTGTTTATGGTTTCCTTTGCTGTGCAAAAGCTTTTAAGTTTAATTAAGTCCCATTTGTTTATTTTTGCTTTTATTTCCATTACCTTAAGTGGTGGTTCAAAAAAGATCTTGCTGTGGTTTATGTCAAAGAGTGTTTTTCCTATCTTTTCCTCTAAGAATTTTATAGTGTCTGGGCTTACATTTAAGTCTTTAATCCATTTGGAGTTTATTTTTGTGTATGGTGTTAGGTAGTTCATTCTTTTACATGTAGCTGTCCAGTTTTCCCAGCACCAGTTATTGAAGAGGCTGTCTTTTCTCCATTTTATGTTCTTGACTCCTTTGTCATAAATTAGGTGCCCATATGTGTGTGTGTTTATCTCTGGGCATTCTATCCGGTACCATTGATCTATATTTCTGTTTTTGTGCCAGTACCATACTGTCTTGATTACTGTAGCTTTGTGGTATAGTTTGAAGTTGGGGAGCCTGATTCCTCCAGCTCCATTTTTCTTTCTCAAGATTGCTTTGGCTATTCAGGGTCTTTTGTGTTTCCATACGAATTGTAAAATTTTTTGTTCTATTTCTGTGAAGAATGCCATTGGTAGTTTGATAGGGATTGCGTTGAATCTGTAGATTGCTTTGGGTAGTATAGTCATTTTCACAATATTGTTTCTTCCAATCCAAGAACATGGTATATTTCTCCACCTGTTTATGTCAACTTTGGTTTCTTTCATCAGTGTTTTATAGTTTTCTGAGTAAAAGTCTTTCGCCTCCTTAGGTAGGTTTATTCCTAGGTATTTTATTCTTTTTCTTGCAATGGTAAATAGGAGTGTTTCCTTAATTTCTCTTTCTGATTTTTCATTGTTGGTGTATAGAAATGCCAGAAAGTTCTGTGCATTAATTTTGTATCCTGCAACCTTACCAAATTCATTGATTAGTTCTAGTAGTTTTCTGGTGGCATCTTTATGATTTTCTACATATAGTATCATGTCATCAGCAAACAGTGACAGTTTTACTTCTTTTCCAATGTGTATTCCTTTTATTTCTTTTTCTTCTCTGATTGCTGTGGCTAGGACTTCCAAAACTATGTTGAATAGGAGTGGTGAGAGTGGACATCCTTGTCTTTTTCCTGATGTTAGTGGAAATGATTTCAGTTTTTCACCATTGAGTATGATGCTTGCTGTGGGTTTGTCATATATCGTCTTTATTATGTTGAGTTAAGTTCCCTCTATACCCACTTTCTGGAGAGTTTTTATCATAAATGGGTGTTGAATTTTGTCAAAAGCTTTCTCTGCATCTATTGAGGTGATCATATGGTTTTTATTCCTTAATTTGTTAATGTGGTGTATCACATTGATTGATTTGTGTATACTGAAAAATCCTTGCATCCCTGGGATAAATCCCACTTGGTCATGGCATATGATGCTTTTAATGTGCTGTTGGATTCTGTTTGCTAGTATTTTGTTGAGGATTTTTGCATCTATGTTCATCAGTGGTATTGGTGTATAATTTTCTTTTTTTGTGATATCTTTTTCTGGTTTTGGTATCAGGGTGATACCTGATTTTGTAGAATGAATTTGGGAGTGTTTCTCCCTCTGCAATTTTTTGGAAGATTTTGAGAAAGATCAGTGTTAGCTCTTCTCTAAATGTTTGATAGAATTTGCCTGTGAAGCCATCTGGTCCTGGACTTTTGTTTGTTGGAAGATTTTTAATTATGGTTTCAATTTCATTACTTGTGATAGGTCTGTTTATATTTTCTAATTCTTCCTGGTTCGGTCTTGGAAAATTGTACCATTCCAAGAATTTGTCCATTTCTTTGTAGTTGTCCATTTTATTGGCATGTAGTTGTTTCTAGTAATCTCTTATAATCCTTTGTATTTCTGCAGTATCAGTTGTGACTTCTCCTTTTTCATTTCTAATTTTATTGATTTGTGTCCTCTCCCTTTTTTCCTTGATGAGCCTGGCTAAGGGTTTATCAATTTTGTTTATCTTCGCAAAGAACCAGCTTTTAATTGTATTGATCTTTGCTATTGTTTTCTTCCTTTCTATTTCATTTATTTCTATTCTGATCTTTATGATTTCTTTCCTTCTACTGACTTTGAATGCTCCACTGTTTGCCACAGAAAGAGAAAGCAGACGCAGAAGAGATTGAATTGAGGACAGAGGAAGAATGTAATTGGTCAGCATCAACTAGTGAACTGGCTGCAATGGAGTCAGATGTCTATCCTTGCCCCAGTTGGCTATCATGAGGGCAGGGTCAGCTTTTGAGACTTTTTATCAAGAAAGAAATGGAGGTTTGGGAAACCTTTTCAAAATTTCTCTACTTTTGGTAGTCTCTGGAATTTTTTAAAAATTGAAGTATAGTTGATTTACAGTGTTGTGTTAGTTTCAAATGTACAGCATATCGATTCAGTATTTTTGCAGATGATATTCCATTATAGGTTATTGTAAGATAATGGGTATAATTCCCTGTGCTATACATTATATCCTTGTTGCTAGTCTATTTTATATATAGTAGTTTGTATCTGTTAGTCCCATACCCGTAATTTGTCCCTCCATTTTACCCCCTCCCCTTTGGTAAACACAAGTTTGTTTTCTATGTCTTTGAGTCTGTTACTGTTTTGTGTATACATTCATTTGTACTATTTTTTAGATTCCACATGTAAGTGATATCATATAGTATTTGCGTTTTTCTGTCTGACTTATTTCACTGAGCATAATTTTCTCTAGGTCCATCCATGTTGCTGCAAATGACAGTATTTCATTCTTTTATGGCTAATATTCCTGTGTGTGTGTGTGTGTGTGTGTGTGTGTGTGTGTGTGTGTATCATATCTTCTTAATCCAGTCTTGTTGATGGGCAGGTGGGTTGCTTCCATGTCTTGGCTATTGTAAATAGTGCTGCTATGAACATTGGGGAATTTTATTTCCACACAGTCTGTCCAACTCCTATTGCCTCTGCCCTAAACTCCATGTTACAGATAGTTAAGTATCAGTTATATTGCCATACCTAATATTTATTAGGGACCTTCCTCTAGGTAGCAATGTGCAGGTTACTTTTTTTTTTTTTTTTTTTCTTTTTGCGGTATGCGGGCCTCTCACTGTTGTGGCCTCTCCCGTTGCGGAGCACAGGCTCCGGATGCGCAGGCCCAGCGGCCATGGCTCACGGGCCCAGCCGCTCCGCGGCATATGGGATCCTCCCAGATCGGGGCACGAACCCGTATCCCCTGCATCGGCAGGCGGACTCTCAACCACTGCGCCACCAGGGAGGCCCCAGGTTACTTTTTAAAGTAACTATTAGTCTCTTTGTGAGTGGAGTGGCTCAGGATCTTATACCCAAGGTGATCTATAGCCATCCAGGAACACCATCAGCTTGACACTTGAAAAACAGATTAACATGTGGGTCTGTGTTTTATTCTTTCAGTCCATCTACCAACCCCGTGGTCCCTCCATACTTAAAGCACTACAAGGAACAACCGAATCTGTGCCCTTGAGGAGTCTTAATCAAGAGTGGATCATGACATATACAAGACTTTGACATTTTCTCCCAGTCCAGCTGTGACATGGGCAACTAAATTGGCCCCTGGAGACAAAAAATTTCCTTCAAGAACATCTTCTATTACAATTGCATGTAAAAGTTTTAACTGCTTTCTTCTTAACTTCCTTTCCTGGTGGGATTGTGCTACCACTCAGGAAAGCATTATAACTAGGCACTAGCTCAGCCAGAAGGCCATGTTTTTGCTTTAGGGTAAACTTGTTAAAATTGGGAACTCAGCCAAGGTCATCCATCTACGAACATTGTGAAAGCATCTTACGGTTGTTCATCTAGCTACAGTCTAATTAATTTTCAAATGGACAAAGTAGCTTCTTGGGCCACGTAACAAGCCTTTTCATTCATTTAAGCAAAGCTGGATTTGGCTCTGAGCAGGGTCACGAGAAATTCTAATAGCTTCCTCTCTTCTTTGTGTGTCCTCAGGAGAGCTCGCGTTGATGTCAACAAAGCAAGATTTGTGCTCTGGGCAGTCAGAATAGAATCAGTTTCCAGCCAGCCGAGTTCTCTGACTCCCTGAGAAGGAAAGGGTCTGGAATTGAGCATATGGGAAGGCTCTGTAGGCCCTTTTACTTTATTGGATTTAGCTATGCTCACATAATGAAATTGTTGGGATTGTTTAAACCTTCTGCAGGGACTTCTGTTAGCAGAGAAGAAACTTGTACTAAAGCCATAAGAAGATTGTATTATAGATATAATGGAATCCTTTTTATCTTTTGCCTGGTTTAATGTGCAGGGACTGACATTTTGGGGGGCACCAAGCCAGAGGTCTATTTAATTTCTTAAAATTTCGCATGGTCACTAATACTGTTCCCACCGATGGCAGTTTCATAAACTAATAAAGACATAGCCATTTGAAAGGTTGTGAATCCTTGCAGTTAACTTCTAAATAATGTTTGGTTATTTTACACGGTAAACATGGTAACACCTATGGAAACCAGGCTCTACAGTCTTCAGGAAAATGTTTCACTGATATAATCCAGATTTCAGTAAAACATTAAATTTGTTTATCTTTGTCCTGAGACCATATCTATGATTGAATAAGGCTTGAATAAAAATGCAAGTTTGCTTACATCAGATGAAGTATCAGGAACAGTTGAAGTGATATTACTTTTTTATTGCATTTAGAATTTGGGGGCGGTAGTGGCATTTTCCATTTTGAACTTGACATCTTATTTTATTTATTTTTATATTTTTAGGAGTTTTTTGTTTTTTGCCAATTTAGAGACAGAATTTGTTTCTTTATGTGTATGAGAGAGAGAAGACCCAGGCAGCTTCTCATAAAGGAGCATCATGATCATTTTTACCGTAAACAGTGCACCCCTTTGAATACCACAGTTTCCAGAAAATTACTGTCATGGAAAATCCTCCGCTGCTAGCATCCATTTCAAGAGCACCCCCAGTTTGCTTGCTTGCCCCATGGTGGCCAACCCAGGGCTGCCAAATGTACATATAGAAAGTCATCCTGGCTTCCAAAATCCCATCTTAGTAGAACCATTGCCCATCAGAGGCTCTTAGCCTTTCCTTTCTTGTGCTATAAAACTTCCTCTCCTTTCTAACACCCTTGAATCCCTGCTGAAATGAAAGTGACAGCCGATAGGTTCCCTTATTTTATCTCAGGCTCAGTTTTGTCTTTGACGGATGTATCCCCAGCTTACAGCAATACCCTACTCATGGAAAATCAAATATTTACTCATTCAACAAATATCTACCCCTTACTACATGTCAGGCGCTATTCCCAGCATTGAGGTGTAAGATACATAATTTGCCCTCTGTCCAGTTTACTAAGGTTAATCCAAGAATTCCACAAATAGTAGTAATGTATCACTAACAATGCTTCCTGAGATATAAACCTGCTTTTTATAGTTTAGAGAGAAGTGGTTCCTCTTTTATATGTGTAACCAAAACTAAATTGTTTAACAGAACATCATGAACTATTTGTGATAGAGAAATAGTTATTGTTGTTATTGCCATCACATCACCTTAGTATCTGCGATTAGAGAAGCATCACATTTTCAAAGAAAAGAGTAAATTAGTTGACACTTTCACAGAAGAGTTTTCTGTGGCTGATGAAATATACTCTCTCTTTTTTTAACTTCTAGAACTATAAAAATAATTGTATAATGATACATATTGACAATACTCCTCTTTCACCCACTTTTTATATCTGTTTTCAAGAGTAAATGAAAAAGGATATTCTCAAAAAGCTAGCAAAAACAATGGAAAGCAAGAGTTTATGCCAAATATAAACATATTTCTGTTTAGCAGATAGCAGGGGTATAGAAAACATTCCCATTTCTCTTCTCACATAACAGAATGTTCTATGCTTACTGTATTAGTTAACAAATTCAAGTCTGTTTATTTTGTTTGAAATCCCACTTCATCCATAAATTACAGCATCACACAACAATAACACCAGAAGGACAATATCACCATTGTTTGCTTCTACAATCATCTCAGCCCACAAAATTCTGTTCCATTGTCAGCTTGCTGTCATCAAGCCATTGTTTTCCTCTTTTCAGGGTCTCCCTCCTAATATCATTCAAATTATTTAGACACTCAGCAATGTTTTTGCTATCAGTGCAGACTTCTAAAGAGCTGGAGCTCCAGTGTGATGACCAAATAACCCTTGACTATTTATCTTTCCACAGTCATTCTTTCCTGAGGCCCAGGAGTATCCAAGTTGCAGTGTGTGCCATGCCGCGAGGGAGCTTCCCCTGCTGAAGCTGGTTTGTTCCACTGGACAATGCAGCCTTTTCTGCTTGACTGTCTCTCTGGGCACATACACAGCGACATGGTGCAGGGGAGAGGGGGTGAGGCCGATCATTTATTACAGTAATTCCCAAACTTCCTAGAATAAGGAATTTTCTAATAAAAAGATACATATATATATATTGTAATTACTAATTCTCTTTATCCTCTTTTCTAATTGTAAAAGGATTACAGGTACTTGATTTTAAAAAATTAATGTATGAAGAGTCAGTCTCTCTCTCTCTCTCTCTCTCTCTCTCTCTCTTTCTCCCCCTATGTCTCCTCTTCTCTTCCTTAGAACTACATTCTTTTATTCACTCTGCAACTTTTTATTGAGAGCCTCCTGTGTGTTTGTTGTTGAAAATACAGCCTGGGACAGACACAGTTCTTATTCTCAGGGAACTGAAGGCCTAATGAAAGATAAAAGTGTTATGCTGTTTCTAGTAGGTTTTTAGTTTAGTTCATTTGCTTGTTTTTAAGAATACCTTTTATACATATACATGTAATATATATTCTCATTTTTAAAAATACAAATGGTGACTTACTATACATATACTCTTATGTTTTCTTGTATTCCTATAACATTATGTAGAGGACACATTTTTTTTTTTTTACTGTACAGTATTCTTTCTCCCTTACAAGTAACTCCCTGACCTTATTTTGTGGAATCACCTCTTTCTCATTTTGCACACTCCTTGTGGGAATGTAAGTGAAGTCCTTTGTCCTCTGGTAGCCAGGGGTGAGGTATGCAACCTATGCTCTTGCGCTCTCTCTCTCTTTAGAGTGAATCTCAACCAGAGTGACTGAAGGATTAAAATATTTGAAGGGCACTGCCAACATCCAGAGAAGATGATGGAGTGATACCTGATGTGCTGAGTAGTCTGGGGTTGCCAATTCCTCTTCTGTTCTCCAGCCTCCTGGCCATTCTGTGGACCAGCTCCTGATGTTCCAATTCATTTTTGCTCGAGTACTCCAGAATTGACTTCTGCTGCTTGAACCAAAGAGTTTTAATCAAAGGCATACAGTCCATCAGCATATATAGACCTATCTTGTTCTTTGTTAATTCCTGAAAGACTTTTTTTATATCCATGCATCACCATTTATTTGACCATCCCCTGTTCGTGGACATTGTTTCTAGTGTTCCAGCAACAAATACTTCAAAATATACATCTATACACAATATATATTCTTGTATATCTGTGTTTAGACAGATGTGTGAATATGCTTTGGGAGGTAAATTTCTGTAAGTGAAACTGCTGGGTCAAAGGATATGTACACTTTTAATAACATCAAACAGTGTCTAAGGCCCTCACATGAGAATAATTGTTCTATTGTAACTACTGATTGAGAATGTAAATAATGGGAAAACTGTAGTGACACTCTATTTGTAATAACTCTCTATGGTTGCTAAGTGAAAAGGTAATTCTTATTGAATTTAGAAAAAGTTATTCTTGCTGAATTTATGAAACTGGGAAAATAAATATAAACAAAGAAAAGCCAGCTGCCAAGTCACTTATAATTTTCTCACCTATGGTGGTAGAATTACATTTACTCATCATTATTTTTTTACCCAGGTTTTAGGGATGTTTTTTGAAGAGGATAGTTCTCAACAAGCAATTCCATCACAGCTGGAAATAGAGGCCACAGAATATATTTCTTAAATTCCAAATATATGAGATTTTCTACTTAACTTTTTGTGTTTTTGATTTCTATTTTAATTGCCAATAGTGAGAGAACATACTCTGTGTAGTTTCAACCCTTTGAAATTTGCTGGGACTTGTCTCAAGGACCAGTACATGATTGATTGTGGTTACATTTATGTGTGTCTTTGAAGAATGTCTTCTCTAGTTTTGGGCAGTATTCTTTGTACTTGCTTTAAACTGAGTTTGCTATTTGTGCTGTTCAAACCTTCTACGTGCTTACTGATTTTGTTTACTTGATCTGTGAGTAACAGAGAAAGACACGTTACAATTTCCTGTGATGATTATGGGTTTGTTTATTTCTTCTTATAATTCTGTCAGTTTTAGCTTCATATATTTTGAAGTTCAGTTGTTAGGTATGTAAGAGAGAAGAAATGTTCCTCTACCCTTCTAGGTTCTTTCAGCTGATATAATAATCAAGTTTATGTAAGATAGATTAACAGCAGAAAAGCAAATTTAATTTTGTAGGTACAGAGACCTGATAGGTATAGGACCTAAGACCGAAGCAGGCTGGCTGTATACCTTTTTAGACCAAGAATCAAATTTTTGTGAGGATTTGTGAAAACAAAGGGGTTTTTGGTTGAGATAGCAAAATAATGAAGAATTAACAAAGTCTGTTTATACAGCTTTCTTGGCCTTGAATTCCCCATCTAGGACAATGAGGATGCCCTCCGTCCTCCCAGAATAGGGAAGATACCTTCCCATGGAATCTTGGTTTCCTGCTTTCAGGGGAACAAAGGAGGGTCAGAGGGTTCTTCTTATACCAGCTGTTTTTTAAGTAACTTTAATTCAAAATAATCAGTATGCCACCTTGGTATATTTTGAGGCACCTTGCCCCGAGCCCCATTAGTTACATAGAGATTTAGAATTGTTATATTTTCCTGGTGAGTTAAATATTTATTATTTAAATTGTCCCTCCTCAACTCTAGTAGGGTTTTTTACTTAAAATCTATTTTGTGTTATTTCATAGTTTCCTTTCTGTTAGTTTGTATGGCCTAACATTTTCTTTCCCTTAAAATCTTTTACTTTCAACCCATTATATTTACACCTTGTAAACAGCTTGGAATCAATTTTGTTTTTTAATCCAGTTGAGTGATCTTTGTCATTTAAATGGAACATTTAGTACATTTATATTTAATATAGTTACTGATATATTACAGAATGTTTTCTATCTGTCCAACCTGTTTTTTCTTCTTTTTCCTTTATTTTTTGGTATTACTTTGGATGAATTGAACTAAAGAGTTCTTGAATGTCTTATATTTTTCTCTAGGAGTTTGAAAGTTTTACTCATATTCTTTCATTATTTATATGGTTATTACATCCATCCTTGAGTTATCAAAGTCAAATATTAGTATTTTTAACCTCTTTATGGATAATCTGAGGACTTTAATGTTAGCTACTTTACTGCTATTTATCCACTCCTGACTAATGTAACATTGTGTGCTTTAATTTTATATGCTGCAAAAGCAAATGAAACATTAGTGTTATTTTGTACATTTAATATCCATTTTGACATATCCACATATTTACTGTTTTTGTTGCTTTTCACTCTTTTCTCCATCTTGTTTCATCTGGGATAATCTTTCTTCTATTTAAAGAACCCTCTTTAATATATTCTTTACTGAGTATCTGCTGGTGACAAATTCTTTTAGTGTTTTAGAATAAAAATGCCTTTATTTTGCCTTCATCGGGAATTACTTTTTTTAATTTGCCGGTTTGACAGGTGATAATGGTATTACATTGCTTTAATTTGCATATATTTTATATATTTACTACTTTTCTCTTTCTTTTCTTAGGTATGTAATTTCTTACAAGGTTAAGAGCACCTTTTTCTTTTTTCTGGAGATAAGGAGATGCATTATTCACATAACTGAGGTTAAAGTATGACATATGCTTAGGGTAACTTATCTGCTTCTTGTTCACATACAAAGAAACAGAAACCCATCTCAGTGCTGCCTATGGCTAATAAATTAACTCTTTATATGGACAAGCACATTATTAATACCACCAACCATTCTTGCCAGTCATTCTGATTTCAGATAACAAACTCCTGGGCCAACATCTTTTCCTCAACTGTGTGACACTTTGGGCATTTCTCTCCCTTCCCAGCAATGTTATAGAAGAGGAGCTCTTCCTTTTGAAATAGCTTTCAAGGGTTGAGATAATCCTAGGTAAGCAGAAGCTCACTCATTCAACCAGATATTTTATTTTGAGCACTTACATCAAAAGTTGTATTCATTCCCTTATCCCTGCTGCCTTCATTTAAGTTATCTATTTTTGGGTAACTGAGCAACTCAGAACTTAGTGGCTTAAAACAATTATGATTAATTATCTTTTGCAATATTTGCATCAGGAATTCTGGTAGAGCTCATCTGAGCAATTCTTCTCTTCCATATGGGGTGGACTGGGCCAAAAGGTACAAGAAGATGTTGCTTCCTCATCTGGCATTGCCTTTCTGTGCTTCTCCATGTGTCCTTTCTCTCTCCATGTGGTGTCTCATCATTTAGTATTCTGGCCTAAGCATCCTTAGAGCTTGGCATCTGGCTTCCTACATCAGAGGTGGAGGCTCTTAAAGGTCTCTTGAAGACCTTGAAGAAAGCTTGCCAAGAGTCACTTCCACCATATTCCAGTGGTCAAAGCAGATCACAGGGTAGGTGCAGATTCAGGGGAGGGGAAATGGAATCCACCTCTTGATGGTTGGAGTGACATGGCCTGCATGCGGGGAGAAGGAATTGATGGGAGCCATCTTTGGATACTATTCACCACTCTCCCTTGGCAAGTATTTCATATTTCTTTTCTGAAGACCAGAACACATTGCTTCTTTCAAACTTGTATTTATTTTAAAGCATAAATTAGAACATGAGTTGCACATATGCTTACCCACTTGGTCCTTTCCTTATGGACTAAAGATAGAACAGACTTGTTCTAAACAGGCTGCAGTTAATGCAAAGTATGTAGGCCACCCCTATAGAAGCTTGGCTTTATAATAAAGAATTCATGTAATGCTTTAGTTTTTCATTTGCTTCAGCCCTCCTGGTATTAGCCAATAAAAGAATTATAGTTTTAATAACTAGTTGACACAGCTGATTTTATCGATTTTAATAAATAATCAAACATGCCTAAAAGCGAAAACATCAAACAAATGATTTAAATCCCTAAAACCTTGCCTGTGCTAATCATGAAACTCAGTTAAATGACTAAGATAAAAACAGATTAGTGTCATTAGGCAAAAAGAAGAACACGTACCAATTACAGAATATGTCTTATCAGTTTGCTTAATAAAAACCTGAAGTGCGAAATGAGCAGCTGTGCTCTTACCCCTTCGTGGAATGCTTCAGGCTCTCGTTTTAAATAGTCACCCAAAGGAAACCAATAAAAACAGCAAACGGAGGAGCATGAGGACGTCAAATGAGTGCCTGCCCTTCCTTCACTGCATTTTCTCTTTTGTTATCCTTACGAACCCTATAAAGTTTGACAAAGATGGAAACTGACACTCACAGAGATCAAGTAAGTAGTCCAAGGACCCAGAGCTACCTAGAGATGGGCGTGGGATTCGAGCCCAGGACTCAGTGCTTCACAAAGTCCATATGAGTTCCTGCTCCCATGCTGACTCTCAACTAGAATAAAATCGTACCTTATCATGAAAAGTGCCACTTGGGGTCAGCCCTGGGCCCATCCGGTTCTATTGATGTCCTCACCATAGCGCCAAGGAGAGGATGGATGCTATTCTCATTGATGTCATTCTCATGTCTTATGGCTTCTGTTAAACCTTTCCAACTTTTAATAACCTATTTATAATTTCATCATATGTAATCTCTCAGGAATAATTGGTTCCTGAGAGGTGTATATACAGAGCACTGGTTTTTATACTTCGGAGTGTTGCTCATAGGTTCTTAACCATTTTTGTGTTTCAGATCCCTTGAAGGTGTGATGAAGACACCACACATTAATGTTTCTAATTGCAATACAAAGGAAACCAATTTTACTGAAATACAGTTTAACTTAGTACCCCAACTTGAGTTAGCTCAAGTGAAAAAGAAAAAAAACACGTCAGGAGTGGGAGTGAATTCATTGGCTTCAAGAACTAGATCAGAGGTTAGCAAACTATGACCCATAGACTAACGCGGGCCCATTACCTGTTTTTGTAAAGTTTCTTTAAAGACCATTATTTTCATTTGTTTATGTCTTGTCTACAGCTGCTTTCTGAGAAGGTAAAAAATAAAACCAACAAGTCTCCTATTCTCTTATGGGAAGAGCAACCCACTTCTCCCTTGCTCTCCGTGCAAACTCCATTCCAAATTTCCTTCGAATACCTAAGCATTTGGCCAAAGTTTTAAAAGTACCTTCAGTTAGGGTCTAACCAATGGCATTCTTTTTTTTAATTTATTTAATTAATTAATTTATGTATTTATTTGGCTGCGTTGGGTCTTCGTTGCTGCTCGTGGGCTTTCTCTAGTTGCAGTGAGCGGGGGCTACTCTTCGTTGCAGTGCGTGGGCTTCTCACTTGCGGTGGCTTCTCTTGTTGCGGAACACAGGCTCTAGGCACTCAGGCTTCAGTAGTTGTGGCTCGCGGGCTCTAGAGTGCAGGCTCAGTAGCTGTGGCGCTCGGGCTTAGTTGTTCCGCGGCATGTAGGATCTTCCCTGAGCAGGGCTCGAACCAGTGTCCCCTGAAGTGGCAGGTGGATTCTTAACCACTGTGCCACCAAGGAAGTTCCTAACCAATGGCATTCTGGGGGTTTTTTTGTGTGTGTGGTACGCGGGCCTCTCCCTGTTGTGGCCTCACCCGCTGCGGAGCACAGGCTCCGGACGCGCAGGCTCAGCGGCCATGGCTCACAGGCCCAGCCGCTCTGCGGCATGTGGGATCTTCCCGGACCGGGGCAGGAACCCGTATCCCCTGCATCGGCGGACTCTCAACCACTGCGCCACCAGGGAAGCCCCAATGGCATTCTTAAATGTAGGGTTTTTCTTCTCCCCAGCCCAGTGTATTGGGAGGGAGAGTTTTTTGGGTTTTGTTTTTTTTCCTGTTAGTCATTCAGAATGTATACAATTTGTCTGTAATCTTAACAAAAGCCTAAATTGGTCCATGAATGCTTTCATTTAATCCAAAATTCAAGGGAGGGAAGAGATCTCAGAATTGTATGCAAGACTTAAATGAACATAGATTTAATTTTTTTTTTATTATAAGAGTGAAGTCAATTGGTTAAGAAGTGTCTGAAAAGAAAACTGGGTATTTCTGTTCCATTTCTCTAATAGCAAAGAAAACAAAGACTGGGAAAATCTGATAATGCCCATTTCAACATGACCTGGGAGGGAATCCAAGAAAGCAAGCAAACAAATAAATCACTTACTATTATGAAGCATGGAAAGCACAGTGATCTCAGACCTAAACAAGGAAATAATCACTATTCATATAGTGCTTTAAAAACACAGTTATTAAAGGGAGACCTGTAGAAACTTATTCTGGATGTAGCAGATGAAATTAATTCCCGCAGGTGATTGCATCCTGGCAACCGTAAGTGGCAATGCTCTGGGTTAAAAGGCAATGTGACTTTTGGCCTAGAAGAGACAGGGATCATTGTGTGAACTGTCTCCACCCCTTTGTCTTAGTTCCCTCCCAGACTGAGCACAGGGCCTGCTGATTCCACCCCAAATCCAGAGTTGGAGTAGAGAGATTAGATTGAACACTGACATCATGAAGTTGAAATTATTTTCTAGAAGCAGTATCTGTTGGCCTCTGGGGATGCTGAAACCTCCTCTGCCTACTGTGGTAAGCAGAGTAATGGCTCCTCAAAGGTGTCCAGGTCCTAATCCCTGGAACCTGTGGATATGATACCTTACATAGCAAATGTGATGAAGAACCTTGAGATGTTAGCCTGGATTTTCCAGGTGGGTCCAATGTAATTACAAGGGTCTTTATAAGTGAAAGTGAGAGGCAGGTGAATCAAGGTGACTCGAAGATTCTACACCGCTGGCTTTGAAAATGGAGGAAGGGACTGCAAGCTGAGGAATGCAGGCAGCCTCTAGAAGCTGGAAAAGGCAAGGAAATCGATTCTCGCCTAGAGTCTCCAGAAGGAACACAGCCCTACTGACCCATTTTAGATGTCTGACTTCCAGAACTATGAGATAATAAATGTGAGTTGTTTTAAGCCACTAAGTTAGTGATAATTTGTTACAGAAGCAATTGGGAACAAGTACACCTACTTGCTCCTTTCCACTCTACCCACAAGAGGAGCTTGCTATGCCTCTGTCAATTCAGAGGCATGTATCAGGCCACAATTTAGAAGGTACAACTTTGAGTGTGATATAGGGACAGCTGGGGTTTTGCGTAGCAAGTTTTCTGCTTCTCACCTTTAGTTTTCAATGGGAAGTTATGATCGTTCTGGTTTCTTAGAAGTTCTGGCTTCTTACATGGGTGAGATGGCATGAGGGTCTTGGAACCTTCTACCTTGGAAGGAAGCACTGTTGTTCCTTTTCATCCAGGCCAAGTAACGAAGATAGTACATTGGGCAAATCTGCAGACTCTGGAGCAAGACCATCTGGTTTTGGAACATATTCACTGTGACTTTTTAAGCAAATCAGTTAACTTTCATCTCTCCATTTTTAATTAAAGAATAATAGTATCTAAATGATGAGTTATTTTTGTCAAACCCTTGAACAGTGCCTGGAACATAATATGATGATGATGATGATGGTGATGAAGATTTGTCTAGGTTTTGATTCTGGTTCTATTCTTAGGTTTGTAATCTTGTACAGTATTTTTAAACCTGAGTGAATCTCAATACTTTTTCATTTATAAACTAGAGATAATAATTGTAACCACCTCAAATGTTATGAGAACTAAGATAATACATATAAAGCATGTGGCACACAGTAAGGGCTCAATAAACTTCAGCCATATTGCAGTCAGTGGGGTTTCAGGCAAAGGAGTCTGGGAGTCAATGCTTAAGCCTCCCTAGGATGTAATTCTTCATCTTCTTTGACTTTTCCTTTCTTTGCCTTCAGGATAGTTAAGACTGAAAGAACTAAGAAAGCACTACTGCATTCTTGTTCCACAACCAGGCAACCCAAAAATGGGGTCCTCAGCAGTGAGCCAGGGGGTAAGAAGACACTGTATAAACATGGCACATCTTCTGAGAAAGTCAACTTTACTCAAAGGTAAATAATTTAACATATTTTTCTTTTAAACATGATGTATTATGAAGGAGAATGCAAATTCTGCATGAATTTTTAAGAACAGGAGTGGATTACTCAGTCACTTTCTTATTGAAGCTTTAGAAACTCAACTCAAACTGGCTTAAACAGAAGAGACATTATCGATTCTGTAATCTGAAACTGTAGTGGGCCATATTTCAGCGATATAGCTGCATCCAAGGGGCCTAACATTGTCATCAGGAATCATTACTTTTCCATCTTCCAAGTCTGTTTTCCTCTGTGTTGGCTTCAGTTGCAAGAAGGCCATCTCTGCTCTGATGGCAATGATGGTCTTTTCCCCAGGCTTATGGCCCATGGCATCTACTATTTCCAAAGGGGAGAGAGAGCTTCCCACCCTTAGGTCCCCGTGTTGTCTGGGACGCCAGATTTTATCCACAGGACAGAGGAAATCTATATTGGCTAAAATAACCTGCTTTCCAATAGTGTTAGAGTGTCTTGTCCCCCAAGATATGGAGGTATCTAAAAGGAAAATAAAACACGTTCTTATAACTGAAGAAGCAGAGGATTGTGGGCAAATCAACCCTTGTCCACCATGAGGAGACTTTGGAGAAATTGCTTGCATCTGGGGACCATGCTCCCTGATTCCTCAGGACATAAATTTATTCTATTCTTTGATATGTTAGCCAGCAATCTAGGCAAAGCCACAACTTTTCCCTGAGCCCACACCTTCCAGCCAAATCTCGATGCATCAGTTCTGCTCTGTGGGATAGTGGTGGGAAAGAACCCACAGAAGTGACACCCACCTGTGATCACCTTCTCCACAGAGTCTGGAAAGGTACCATTTCGGGAGAATATGTTTAGGGACAGAGCCAGTCACCCTAACTTTCTTCCAGGTCCCAGTGTAACTTCTGACCTTAATCTTCAAGGGTCTACAGTGGAGTTTGTGAAAAAGACTTTTTCACAGAAGTGTGTGATTTTGTATGAGTTGTCCATCTCTCTGTATCTCTCAAGGACTTGTGGCTTTAGTTAAAGATCTGGAGCCCTGCGTCCTAAACATCATACCAGCATTCTTTTTTTTTTTTTTTTTTTTTTTTAAAGAAGACGTTGGGGGTAGGAGTTTTTTTTGTTTTTTTTTTAATTTATTTATTTTTGCTGTGTTGCGTCTTCGTCTCTGTGCGAGGGCTTTCTCTAGTCGTGGCAAGCGGGGGCCACTCTTCATCACGGTGCGCAGGCCTCTCACTGTTGCGGCCTCCCTCGTTGCGGAGCACAGGCTCCAGACGCGCAGGCTCAGTAGTCGTGGCTCACGGGCCTAGTAGCTCCGTGGCATGTGGGATTCTCCCAGACCAGGGCTCGAACCCGTGTCCCCTGCATTAGCAGGCAGATCCTCAACCACTGCGCCACCAGGGAAGCCCCCCATACCAGCATTCTTAATCATATAAGAATGATTATAGGGTTTCTAAATTCCTCCTGTAAGTAGATAATATGAAGTTGGGTTACCAAATCTAAGTAATTTAAGACAAAAAGAGCAAATCAGGATGTAAAACCATCTTGGGACTTCTGCAAGCATTTCCCCAAATGTGTAGGAGACTGCTAATTCCGTGAAATGCTCTGTGCAAAAAGTGTTGAACCTTCAAGGAAGTACCTCTCTGGGGAATTTCTGTTCTTTACGAGCACTTTAAAGGCTCTAAGCAGTCTTGCCGTAAGGAACCTGTTTGGCTTGGTTTGATGTAGCCTTTCTTACCCTGACGGATAGCTTGTATAATGATTATTAAAGTTTGGAACACTCTGAGTGAAGAAATGCTGCCTCAAGTCCAGGAACTGGAAGTCAGGAAGTTCTTACTTGGCCCCTCGATTATAAGCAAAGAGTATCCAAAGACTTTATGTAACGGTAGAGTCAAAAGGGCACTATGTCCATCACAGCCAAAGGCTGGTGTTTCTGCGGAGCCCAAGATACCGGGCTGAACACCAGCTGTGAGTCTGGGATGAATCCCTGGGTGAATCTTGAAAAAGTGAACACTAAGCGCAAAACATTTGGGTCTAAAGGTTGTCTTTATTCTTTTTTATACTTCTCTTTCTTTCTGTCCCCTCAACTCTTTTTCCCATCAAGAGCTAAAAGATTAAAAAGGCAAGCAAAATTTAACAGGAATAGGGTGATTCAACAGCACCCTGGGTGAAAGAATACAACTGTAACATGTCACAGGAAATGGCCCAAGGAGTTGAAATTATCCAAATGCTCTGTATTTGTACAGGTCTCCTTTTACTAGCTCCACTGCTCTAGACTGATGTTTATGTGCCCCACAAATCCCTATGTTTAAGCCTAATTCTCAAGATGGTGGTATGAGGAGGTAGGGCCTTTGGGAGGTGCTTGGATCATGAGGGTAGAGCCCTCATGAATGGGATTGGTGTCCTTACAAAAGAGACCCCAGAGAGCGCCCTTGCCCTTTCCACCATTTGAAGATACAACTAGAAGGAGGTCTATGAACCAGGAAGTGGGTTTTCATCAGTCGTTGAATCTTCCAGCACCTTGATCTTGGACTTCCCAGCCTCCAGGACTGTGAAAAATAAACTTTGGTTGCTTATAAGCCACCCAGCCTCTCGTATTTCTGTTATAGCAGCCCAAACGGACTAGGACACCTGCCCACCAGTCTAGAGACTGTTGCATCTGTGGGGATGGCAAATGAGTCAACAGTCAGGCCTGTCGACAGGCAAACTTGACCAGGAAGCGGTGTTTATCTTAGACTTTTTCCTTCCCCCGCTGTAGTGGGGGGGAACCGAGAGCCCTCAAACTGCCCTTCTTCCACTACCTTCATCTTTGCATTTCTCTCCACCTTCTAACGATGTCTCTGACTGAGCCAACTTGGGACTCCCTCCTTCCCATTAGCTAATGGGAATAATCATAATCATCAGAGAAGTAGCAGCTTCTGTTTATTGGGCCCCTTGTACAATTCAGGAGGCATGATGCAAAGTAAACCCTTTACAGACGTCATTTCATATCCCCTCCCCAGTGACTGTATGGAACATGCATTGTTGTGTACATATCCATTGTTTACCAATGAAGGGATTCAGATTTAGAATATTTATGCAAATTTCTCAGTTCCACAGAAGGAGGCAATAACAGAACCAAGTTATGAAAGAGTTGTTAATGGTGAGTGAAGTGTTCTACCCTCCCAGTTGTAGTATCTGTATTTCAGCATGGACATTCTGGAGATTCTGATGCCTTAGCTTCAAGGAGGGAGCTAAAAGTGGGAATTTTGTTTTTCATGGGAAATGACTTGAGACTTTTCTCTTCACCGCATCTTCGGTTCATGGAAAGCATTTCCTGTGTGTGTGTGTGGTGTGTGTGGGGGGGAGGGGGAGTGATGGGAAGGGAAGGAAGGATGTGAGGAATCTTTACTCAGTAAGAGGCTACCTAAACACATTTCCTGCTTTTATAGTTAGTATAGTGAGTTTTTGTTTTCAGTTCAAAATGTGCATTTTTTGTATTAAATTTTCATTTACTTCTGTTTGATATGTTTACTTTTCAAGAAAGAAGCTAGCATATCCCCTGTCTTTCAGCCTTGTGAATCTTTTGCTCTTTTTATAATTGTTTACTTATTTTTTTCTTTCGGTTTTATTGAGATATAGTTGACATACTGTGCTGTATAAGTTTAAGGTATACAGCCTAATGATTTGACTTACATGCATCATGAAATGACTATCACAATGAGTTTAGTGAACATCATCATCTCATACAGGTACAAAACAAAAGGAATAGAGGGCTTCCCTGGTGGCACAGTGGTTGAGAGTCCACCTGCCAATGCAGGGGACATGGGTTCGTGCCCCGGTCCGGGAAGTTTCCACATGCTGCGGAGCAGTTGGGCCCGTGAACCATGGCCGCTGAGCCTGCGCGTCCGGAGCCTGGGCTCTGCAATGGGAGAGGCCACAACGGTGAGAGGCCCGCGTACCACAAAAAAACAAAAAAAACAAAACTTGCTTGTAGCTGAGGCTTATTGCTCTGCATAGTTAAAGCCTGGGAGGCATTTCTTTTTTAATAATTATTTTTAAAGAAACCTGTGAAATCTTCATCAACATTTTTAAAGAAGTCCCTATCAAGAAGAAAGACTTTGAGATCTAAACCTGTTTAGCCATCATGGTAGGTGACAGAGTCTCAGATTACCCACTGAGAAGTGGTGCTTGCTGGAAAGCAACACATTAAC
The DNA here is from genome assembly GCF_025265405.1 of Mesoplodon densirostris. Taxonomy (NCBI): domain Eukaryota; kingdom Metazoa; phylum Chordata; class Mammalia; order Artiodactyla; family Ziphiidae; genus Mesoplodon; species Mesoplodon densirostris. Next base: position 89,650,077 of record NC_082670.1, read on the forward strand.
AAGAAGGGCCATTTGTTTTTGCCGACCTTAAAGATTCTGTTCCTCCAGTCATCTGTTGTCCTTGAGTTGAGGCTGGAATATACAAAGCTTTCTGCAAAACCGATTCTCTACAGAAACTCAGAGGATTCAAATGACAGCATGATGTCCCCCACTGGCCCCCAAATGTACATAATTTGATTTCAATAAGGAACTGTGTTGTGAGACAGCCAGCTCAGAAGATAGACGACTGGTTATTTCCAATAGTCCTCATTTTTTCTTTTGTTTTTTTGGTCTTTCAGTTGGGAACATTTATGAGACTAATTTCATTTCTTACTGCAAAATCTATGTAGTACTCTGGCTTGCAGCATAAATTCCAAAGGGAATTCTAATTGACCAGATGAAGTAAGTACCCTTTGGACTTCAGCATCTCACCATTTCACTTTGTCTTCCCAGGATGTTTCTCAATAATATCGTTAAAGAATTCATGGATGCTGATTGATCTGGTGCACAAAGGACTTATAAGAGTTTTAAAGTTCAACTTGATTTAACTTTCTCATCTTTAAGCATAATGGTAGCTACCATCATTTTCAACTGGAATAGCTTCTGTCATTTTTAAAGAGTCTTTATTTTTTATTCTGGAGATGGAGGAAAGATTGCATGGATACATTTCTTGAGAAGAAAAAGCTGGGTTGATATCTTCATATGATTGCCTTGGATTAAGAAAATGGGTGGAGGAATCCAAACTCTTTTTAATGTGGCATTCAACTAGGATCTAAAACATCTTCTATGACATCAGACTTGCTAAATCTCAACTCATTTCATAATCTCTCTCCTAAAACTGGCTCCTTAAATATTATTAATTTCAGTGGAAACTACCAAATAATTTCCAGTCTTTTGAAGCAAGGTCTGCTCCCCATTTCCAGCTGTCGCCATGCTCAGTTCTGTCTCTGTCTCTCCACTCACATTGAGGCCTCCTTCTAGGATGCCACACTTTTTCCTTCTGCCTGTCTCAGTCTGACCTTCCCATTCAGGCTTGGTTCAAACTCCTTTTTTCTATCCTCTTCCCAATTATTGTCACCCACACTAGTCTGTCCCTTGTTTCAGATGTGCTTCAACCACTGACAATCAATGGGTCCAAATTCCATTATTCTATGTCTGTCTTGTTTCCTCCACCAGATTTGCAGCTCTTTGACTCAACAAACCAGGCCCCATACCTCTTTTGTATTCCGACAGTGACTGGCAAAGTTTGGACATGTACTAGGTGCTTAATATTAAACAAGTATCTGATTATGGGAACCAATGCATGATTGTCCAACTTTCACTGATATACCATGGTCAAAGCACAATAGTTTGCTGTATTGTTTTAATGATTGATCCTCTTTGTTTTTCACAGCCACCTCTATTTGCCTCAAATTAAAAATGAGGCAGACATATCCTTTCTGATTAGAATAGAAGCTAGAAGATATTAGGCCAGCATCCCAAGAATAAGAGTAAAATTAGCAAATATTCATCCACAAGTTATCGTATACCACCAAATGAAATGGAAAAAGGAGAAAATAGGATGTTAGCCCAAAGGCACAGAGCTAGAAAGCAGTAAAGCCTCAGATGCCAGAGGACCACTCAGCCATTACTCTCTGCTGCCTCCCAGCTGAATTTGACTTTGTCCTAACCTCTTGTTCTCCACAAGGTCCCCAAGACATATATGTGGGGAAGAGGTAAAGGAAAGCATCAGAATGCTCTTCAGTTGGCTGGGACTTTGACTCCAAACCTCAGTGTAGAACTTTGCCATTTAGGCTGGTCCCAGTGGCAGGCTGTTTTGTTTTCCAGAGATGAGAGCCTAAATCAAATCATCTGCTTTGCCCTATGTCATGCAAATCTTGGATCTTAACATTGATGGCAAAGAAAGAAAGATATAGAGGAAAAGGAGCAAGAGAGGCAATAAATTTGAGAACATCTGACGACTCAGGTTTGCTTAATCAGTTGTGGGCAGAGGTGTGAGAAAGATGGCCTGAAGCCTTTTGTGGTCATGAACCTGTCCCATTCTTGGTGAAGGGGATGAAAGAGGGGCTGGAAAAGGCCTTGAGCTTCCCACAGAGGACATCATGGACTAATATCTACACTTAGGTGCAGGAGACATGTTATTTTAAAATGAAATCAGCTGAACTCCATAGTTTTTGAGGGTTGGTGGGCATCGTAAGGTTTTGAGGCATACTTGCTTCAAAGGGTCTGGAGGAAAGGGATCTTGGAATAAATATGGAGTTTTATGTTAATACTGAGGCTTCAGTTGTTTTTGTATTTAATAAGCTAACAGCCACCTTGAACCAGAAATCCTATTCTCTGAAAGAACTTAGAAAACAGGAAACAGAGAGGAGAGCAAACTAGTATAATGGAAATGACAAACAGTGAAAGTTTAGTAATTCATCAAAGTGAAAAAGGAGGAAATAGTTTTGGAAATGTATTCAGTGACACAGTGATATGTTCCTTAATTAAATATTTTATTTTGCCAAGGTTCTCTCTTTCACGAAAGGAAATAATGTCACTGGAAGATGATATTCAGTGCTGCTCTCGAGGCATTAAATAGATTCTCTTTTAACTTCTAAGAATAGGACTTCTGATTTAAGATAGGTGTTAGCTCATTAAATATAAACCAATTTGAGGCACAGCAATTTATTGCTTTTATCCATTTCTTCTTCCCTTCTGCCACTCTCTCTCTAGTCTCTCTGAATTGTCTGTATTTCTTTTTGCTTTTTCTTTCCCACCAAAGTCAAGATTTCCTGGTGGTTTAGTAAATCTGTCAGAAATAACATTGGGTATTGCCTTGGCAGAGACAAAAGATGACAGACTGCAGGAGCATTGAAAACGTATCAAGTCCCTGATCACCACAGACAAGTGGTCTACACTAAGGTTTTTTCTCCCCCCGACACCTTCCTGTGGGAGGAAAATAGTTTGCTTGTTAAGGCCAGTTAATAAGACAGTGTTACAGCAGGCTGAGAGACGTGGAGAGACCCTCTTTCGAGATTCATGTTGCTGGGCGTGGAGTCAAAGGAGCTGGACTCTTCCAAGTTAATCACACTGAGATCCTGAACTGGTTGGCATGTTAACATAGCTGGAGGAAATACACTAATTGAACATAATGGTGAGATGGTGCATACATGGAACTTTTTAAATAATTAATTAATTAATTTGTCTATTTATTTTTGGCTGTGTTGGGTCTTCGTTGCTGCACGCGGGCTTTCTCTAGTTGCGGTGAGCGGAGGGCTGCTCTTTGTTGCGGTGCACGGGCTTCTCATTGTCTTGGCTTCTCTTGTTGCAGAGCACGGGCTCTAGAGCTCAGGCTCAGTAGCTGTGGCGCATGGGCTTAGTTGCTCTGTGGCATGTGGGATCTTCCCGGGCCAGGGATCGAACCCGTGTCCCCTGCATTGGCAGGCGGATTCTTAAGCACTGCACCACCAGGGAGCCCACATACATGGAACTTTATCCTCTCAGTCTTTTCTTTTTCTTTTAGCATAGGGAGTATGGATGAACTCCAGTTAAGGAAGCATAATTGAATGATGGGTTTCAGTAGCAAGTTGGATTGGGGCATCACTTTAACGCTGATTCCTGGAGGCACAGTGCTTCAGATGGGCAAACAGGACCAGTTTCCAAACTGTGCTGGAAAGTTTTTAAAGTGGGCACTTTGAACACGTTTTTTTTGCTTTGTTTTGTTTTGTTTGTGGTACACGGGCCTCTCACTGTTGGGGCCTCTCCCGTTGTGGAGCACAGGCTCCGGACGCGTAGGCTCAGCGGCCATGGCTCACGGGCCCAGCCGCTCTGCGGCATATGGGATCTTCCCAGACCGGGGCACGAACCCGTGTCCCCTGCATCAGCAGGCGGACTCTCAACCACTGCACCACCAGGGAAGCCCACTTTGAACACATTTTAACAAAGAAGTCTGTGGCCCTGCAGGTTACTCTAGCAGGCATGGATTGAGCCATTTAGGTATTTTCATTTGCCATCATTTTCTTTGAGTTTGAATGTTCATAATGATTTATTTCAGTAGTTAGCTAAAATATTTGTGTCCTATTTAGGCAAAGTAATGGAGGGGACAGCATTCTGGACTTCGAGGAATGGAAACAGGAAAATTGAGCTTTGGAAAAAATGTATCATCAGCCATGTAGAAAGCTAGAATTTGGTATAGACGAATTAACTGTGACTCAATTTTTGTTCTCATATCCTTGAGGACATCAGACGTTAATCTCCTCTCTCTCCTTTGGAGAATGTACTGAAAAATTTAAGCGAGTGAGAGGTGGACTAAATTCGAGTTTTTCTGAAAGCCATGATTGAAATTTATCATCAGGCTTGGGCTAGGTTATCCCTCAATGTACCAACCCACTAATTTTAGAAGCCTTCCTTCTTTGTCATGAAAAATCAAATTAATGTCATGAATAATTGTTTTTTTTAAATCAGGGAAGTTATAAAGATTGTTATGAGTGTTTGAGGGGTTGGTTGAGAACAACAAATACTGGTTTATTTCAGACTAACACTACCAAGGTGGATCGATACATTTATTCTCTTAGACCAAATCTATTCTTAGACCCATTCGTCTCCAGATGTTGCCATCTTTGGAGCCATACATCATCAGAGTGAGGTGCTTTTATAATGTATTGCACTAATACATTGTGGGAAGGACAGCACTGATGATAAATTTCTTAAATGATGCTGCTGTCTAAGGCTAATGACTATCTGAGCAAATGCAAGGTAATGCAGTGATTCCTTTTCAGTCCCTAGCAAAGAATACAGAGGACATCTTAAAACCATTTTCACTTGGAGGTAATATTGAAATAGATGGTATTTCAAGGCCTTTGCAGCAGACAATATCAAAGGCAATATCAAAGCAAATGTAAATGGCTTTGCATTTTCAGTTAAAACCCATTTAATGCTTTCCTTCATGGGAGTTAAGCTTTTTAATTTTTTAATTAAAAAAATTTTTTTTGACATCTCTCATCTGAAGTTGTCTCTCTCTCTGTCTTTGTGGGTATGACGTGTCTTGTACTTTTTGTATAGGTAGTGTTTACTTTGAGCTCTTTATTTTGAGCAGGAGATATGTTCCCAAGACTGTTTTTCCCATGATTGCAGCCAGAGGGAGGGACTAACTGGCAGAATTTGTGGCTGGCAGATTCCTGTTCTGGCCAAAGATATGTGGGTGGGTGACAAGTTCCTGTGTGTGCCACAGAGTTGTGTCACATCCATGCCCAGAAATTGTCTGGTTATTCATTAGTTGGGAAAGGAACAACCCTAAATTTGAGCAGGCAAGATGAAAGATTTAATGGAATGTTTTGGCAGAAGTCATTCCTTTGGTCAGTGTGGTGTTATTTGTTTGTACTAAAGACAGCAAAAACTGTGACCAAATCATTTCTCAATACTTGGAAATGAAACTTCTCTAGATAGTATCATTGTCACTCTTTAGGTATATCCAAAATAAGGTTCTCTAATATTTTTCCGAGGAAGGAAATGTAGATCCAAATATCATCCACACGACAGAGCTTCCTTTTTTTTTTTTTTTTGCGATACGCGGGCCTCTCACTGCTGTGGCCTCTCCCGTTGCGGAGCACAGGCTCCGGACACGCAGGCTCAGCGGCCATGGCTCACGGGCCCAGCTGCTCCGCGGCATGTGGGATCTTCCCGGACCAGGGCACGAACCCATGTCCCCTGCATCAGCAGGCGGACTCTCAACCACTGTGCCACCAGGGAATCCCCCAGAGTTTCCTTCTTGAATAGTAATAGTAATCATCACTAAAATGTATTGGGCATGACCAGCCCCTGCTCTGAGTGTTTCCATACATTGTCCCACTGAATTGAGGTGGGCACAATTTTTATGCCTGTTTGACAGAAGAGCAATTTGGCCTTGGAGAATATAAGTTGCTTGCTCATAGTAGATCCGACATTTGGACCATCCAACTCTTGAGGCTACGAGCTAAACCATTAAGTTATATTGCAGGATGATGTGTTTTAAAACTAATCCTATGTCTCCTTCCCACATCTCAATGTGAGATAGGATCAAGTCATAGACTAGATCTAAAAATGGATAATTTCCTTGCCCAGTTCATTGACTTTTATCAGATGATAATACGTTTAATCCATTCTTCTTTCCAGCCAAACAGATCCACAACAGGAGTCAGTTCTTTCCTCTTGAGCTGGATGCCATACCAAATTCTGAGAGTTTTAAAATGCTATCACTGGGCTTCCCTGGTGGCGCAGTGGTTGAGAGTCCGCCTGCCGATGCAGGGGACAGGGGTTCGTGCCCCGGTCCGGGAAGATCCCACATGCCGCGGAGCGGCTGGGCCCGTGAGCCATGGCCGCTGAGCCTGCGTGTCCAGAGCCTGTGCTCCGCAACGGGGAGAGGCCACAACAGTGAGAGGCCCACGTACCGCAAAAAAAAAAAAAAAAAATGCTATCACTCTTAGCCTTTCAACAATGGATGAGACCAATGTGGAATCTTTCCTTAGTCTACTGTCCCAGCAAAGGTCTCTCCTCTTTGTTAAGAGCTAGAATGGTAGCTCTAAACTTCCCTTTCAACCAGAAGGAAGCATTATATTTCTATTAATTATGCCTTAATTTGCTGATGAAAATGGTTATGTGTTGAGTTAGGTGCTTTGGAGTGTGATTTTAACTTCTTATAATAGGAATATTTGGTTGAAATCCTTGCTTTTTACTGTTTGTGAATTACAATACAAATGATTCTTTATCTGTTTGTTACCTGATAGCTTCTCACTTCTAGAATTGTTTTCTTGAATCCATATTTATTCCAGATCCCTCAGTTGTAGGGAAAGAACCCAATTTTAGTAATCTTTTTTTTTTTAATTTTTTTTTTGTTTTTTTGCGGTTCGCAGGCCTCTCACTGTTGTGGCCTCTCCCGTTGCGGAGCACAGGCTCCGGACGCGCAGGCTCAGTGGCCATGGCTCACGGGCCCAGCCACTCTGCAGCATGTGGGATCCTCCTGGATCAGGGCACGAACCCGCATCCCCTGCATCGGCAGGCGGACTCTCAACCACTGCGCCACAAGGGAAGCCCAATTTTAGTAATCTTTTAAAATGAGCTTAATTTTGGTTCATACTCTACAGAATATTTATCTTGTGTGAGTGCCAATAGGAGGGGATATGGGATGACAATATAGTTTTATTTGATATTTTTACCAATAAATTTGAACAGATGTGAATAAGACAAAAAAAATTACTACTTATGAGTGCTTAGTTTTAGATACTGAGTCAAGTGTTTTACAAACTATTTTTTTTCCATTTAATACATTATTTATTTATTGTCCTAATAAGATTTTCCTTTTTGGAGCTTAAGTGATTGAGGGACTGGGAACCAGCCTCTAACTTTAGCTTCTGTCTTTATCAATTTCCTTTAAGGTGGAAAGATACTGCTGGCCACCTTCAGAGACTGTATCAAGCAACTAGTTCTGATGGGTGATTATTTGCTACACTTTCTACAAAATAACCAAAGAAGGTATATATATAGCCTCACCATTTCCCTAAGGATAGATAACTAATATTTTCAGAATGCAACAAATGAACATTTGTTCAGTTCTAACCACATGCTACACATTCTACTAAGTGATTCTACATCATTACCTCATTTACCTCTTACAATACTACTGTGAAGTGGTTATTAATAACCTCATTTTACAAACAAGGAAACTAAGAATTGGGTATTTCATGTAGGCTCCATAGACTAGCAAACATGTGTTTGTCTAATGCCAAAACCCTCGATGGTATTTCTCAGTATTACCAACTTCTTAGATATGTTTCAGAAACGTCAGCTAAGGATAAGGGCACAAACTCTATTCATTTTTTCTTTTGTTTTGCAGTGCACATTTAATAAGAATGTTTTATTACGTTTATGATGTTTTAAATATTTTATTAATAAGACGTTTTAAATGTTTAATAAAAATGTTTTCAGTCAGTGCATTATAGTTAAAAAATTTTTAATGTTTTGATGTTGGTCATATAAGAGTATTACAAAAAAATGTTATAAAGAAACAATAAAGTCTTTTTCTTCATGCTTTCTATGCCTACCACCCACACTTGGCATCCTGATATCTCTTCCTCCAGCAAATCACAAAGCACTATTAAAGAGCTGTTCTCTCTCTCTCCCACAACCCCAGCATAACTGAGATATCATTGACACATTACATTGTGTAAGTTTAAGGTGTATAGCCTGATGATTTGATACAGGAATATATTGCAAAATGATTACCACCATGAGGTTAGTTATTATCTCCATCGCCTCACATTATTTTTTGTATGTGGTGAGAACATTTAAATCTACTCTATTAGCAGCTTTCAAGTATATAATACAGTATTATTGACTATATTCATCATGTGCTACATTAGATTCCCAGAACTCATTCCTCTTATCATTGGAAGTTTGTTTCCTTTGACCAACATTTGCCCATTTCCCCTACCTCCAGGCCTTGGCAACCACCAGTCTACTTTCTGTTTCCATGAGTTCAGCTTTTTCATTTCACATAGCATTATGCCCCCAAGTTGTATACCTGTTGTCACAAATGGCAGGATTTCCTTCTCTTTTATATATATATATATCTCATTTTCTTTATCCCCTCATCTGCTGATGGACACTTAGGTTCTTTCCACGTTGGGCTATTGTGAATAGTGCTGCAATAAACATGAGAGTGCAGCTATCTTTTTGATTTAGTGATTTCATTTTCTTATAATGTATACCCAGAAGTGGGATTGCTGGATCCTTTGGTAGCTCTATTGTTGGTTTTTTGGGAACCTCCACACTGATTTCCATAGTGGTGGTACCATTTATGTTCTCACCAGCCCTGCACAAGGATTCCCTTTTCTTTAATCCTTACCAATGGAGATCTCTTGTCTCTTTGGTAATAGCCATTTTAATAGATGTGTGGTGGTATCTCCTTGTGGTTTTGGTTTGTATTTCCCTGATGATTGGTAATGTTGAGTATCTTTTCATGTACCTGTTTGAGCCACAGGCTTCATAGTCTCTTCACTTAAGGAGATCCTGGCCATGAACTACTTGGATTATTTTCTTTGCTTTTCATAACAATTTTTCTTTTTATGGTTTTTGTTCGTTCATTTATTTGTTGCCAGATACGGTGATCAAAGGAAAACACCATATTCAATATGAAATTTGAGATAGCTGAAATGCTTTCATTTCTTTTCTAACTTTAATTCTGGGCCCAGGGAATTGCATGACTTAATCTGAACCTGTGCCTGTTTACAGAATCCCTTGGCTAATTAGTGATGGTTGGATTCATCTGGGCTATAGAGTCAACTATCAATAAATGCAGAAGTGAGGACCCATCATTTTGAAAGATAATGCCATTTGTAACTTCTAGCCACAGATTCTAGAACAGGTTTGTTCATTAGTGAAATCATCCAGTATGGTTAAAAGACCTTCCTACTGAGACCTTCATTCCTGAGTCATTGTGAGATGGAGATCACTGCACCACATGAATCCAGTGAAACCTGTCCTTACCTTGAAGTGAAAGTGTGAGGAAATGCTCCTTTCTTGCTCATGTGTGGCATGAAATATTTAGACCTGGATCTACATAATAATTGTATTTGTATATCATCTCTGACTTTTTCAAAATAAGGAATCTAAGCAATGTTGGAAAATACTATACTAAAAATCTCACATTTTGTGCAGTGTTGAAGATCATTGCTCTTTACAGAGTGTGAAATTAATTGAATTATTGCTGTCCAGTGGTTATTGTTCACAACTGACTCACTGAAACTACATTTAAGAGACCCCCTCACATATATGGTTAATTGATTTTCGACAAGGATACAAAGTCATTCAGTGACAAAGGATAATCTTTTCTCATATGGTGCTGGGAAAGTGATATCCAAATGCAAAAGAATGAAGTGTTGGACTCTTACCTTAAACCATATACAAGAATTAACTCAAAATGTATCAAAGACCTAAATTTAAAAGCCAAAACTATAAAACTCTTAGAAGAAAACAGAGGGGAAAGTCTTCATGACTTTGGGTTTGGCAATGACTTCTTGGATGTGACCCCAGAAGCACTTACAACAAAAGAAAACAGATATGTTGGCCTTCATGATTAAAAACTTTTCAACATCAAAGGACATTATCAAGAGAGTGAAAAGACAATCCACAGAATATATATGCAATATATATGCAAATCATATATCTAATAAAGGATTAATATATTGACTATATAAAGAACTCCTACAACTCAAGAACAACAACAAGAGCATTCACGGTAGGAGTGTAAAATAGTGCAGCTGCTATGGAAAACATTTGGCAGTTCCAAAAAGGTTAGCCTAGAAGTACCGTATGATCCAGCAATTACACTCCTAGGTGTATACCTAAAGGACTTGAAAGCAGGAACTCAAAAAGGTACTTACACACCAGTGCTCATAGCAGTGTTAGTCCCAATAGCCAAAAGGTGGATGCATCCCAAGTGTCTGTCAACACATGAATGGATAAACAAAATATAGCATATGCATAAATGCAATATTATTCAGCCCCCCAAAGCAATTCTGATACATACTATAATGTAGATAAACCTTGAAAACATTATGCTAAGTGAAATAAGCCAGATACAAAAGGACAAATACTGTGTGATTCCATTTATCTGAGGTACCTGGAATAGGCAAACCCATAGACACAGAAAGTATATAGAACAGAGGTTACCAGGGGCCGGGGGAGAGAGGAATGCATAGTTATTGTTTAATGGGTACAGAGTTTCTGTTTGGGGTGATGAAAAAGTTCTGGAAATAGAGGTGATGACTACTCAACATTGTGCATGTATGTAATGCCACTGAAGTGTGCACTTAAAATTTCTAAAATTATAAATTTTATGTTATGCATATTTTATACATACATATATATTTTGTATATGTACTCTATATACATATATATGTATATACATATATACATATGCAGAAGTGGGTAAAATACTTCTGGACAAAAAAAAAAGACTAGGTGAGAACTGAAATGTAAATCAAAGTATAGAGTTTGGTTAAAATTGTAGTGGCTATCAGGTTTAACAGATGGTAAACATTTTTGAAGGGAAAAACATTATTTTAGGTGTATTAGTTATGTAATAGTTTGACAGCAGGGCTGTAGATCTTAAACTTCCTATTAATGAGTTGTGTAAAATGTATCCCGCATTATTAGTGGGATATCAGTTAGCTTTGCTAAGTGGAGCCTACTTGACTTTCCAAGAGAGTTTGATGATGAGCTATTAAAACACTGTGGACTTTTGGAGCTTGACATGGCAGAATGGCTCTGTGCCCCTAATAATAAATATATCTACCAGCACAGTGCTAGTGCATGGGATGTGCTAAGCAAGTAGGTATTGAATGGTAAGTTTAACTTTACCAAAAGCCAACAGCAACATAATAATTCAACTTTTAAGGATTATTTATGAGTTGTGTATTGCACATTTTTGGGTGCAATGCACATTTTCCCCAGCCGTATGTTTTATAAAATGGAAAAATAATGCAAACTGGCACGCTCAATCAAAGGCACTGGAATTCTATTTTAAATTTATAGGAATTTGAGAGCATGATTCTTTTAGGGATGAGAGCTGCCCAGAATTAGGATGAGACTGTTATTGTGATCAGCCTATTAACATTTCTAGGCTGCCCCTCTGAACAACGACCCATATTTGTATTGAATTTATGTCAGGGCGCATCAAGCAAACAGGAGGAGAAGGGTACAGAAAAAAAAAGTCATTCGAATTAATTTGAATGAGCCTGGAATAGAAAAAAATATAGCTACTTGCTTAAATTATTTTAAAGGCAACTTTGTATTGATTAAGTTTATAACAACAACATTTAAAAAATATAATAAAGATGTATTGACTAGTGACTTAAAAAGTATCTATATAAAATTTTAAAATTTCTTTAGCCTGGAGGATTTTGCTCTCTGTCTCTTTTACTTATTACTTTTAAAATTACAAAAGCCAGGAAGAAAACAACTTTACTATAGCATTTTGAATTGAATCTAAAGTATTTGGTCATAGTTTGACAGCAGGGCTGTAGATCTTAAACTTCCTGTTAATGAGTTGGTAACATCTTTTTATCTGTGTTCAAAATATGTAGAATCAGACATTTAGGATCATGGAATGGCTTAGGAGAAGCTTTAGTTATTGATTCATTTAACAAATGTTTGAGGGATTCTAGAGTGGAGCAACTTCTCTACTAGGAGAACATACCCTCTGGGAGCTCACAGCCTAACGGGGGCAAGAGAGTGAGCAGTAAACAGTCACAATAAACTCCAGAAGTGCTGCAGTAAGGACTAAACACAGAGGGCTTTTGAAGAATTCCTGTCGTTGGAGGAGCAGGGGAAAGCTTTGCAAAAAAAGATGTAGCAGATGCTCTGGGGGCCTTTTATCCCCTCTGTCCACCTCTGATTCCGTTGCTCAGGCAGTGGAGAGTTCCCCACACATTGAGGGTGTGAGCTGTGCCGGCCAGCTTTGCTGCCTGAGGTTTTTTTTTTTTTTTTCCTGAAGCATCAGGACCTGGAAGTAGAGTGCAGAAGTGCCCAGGTAGTTAATGCCCCCAGTGGCCACCTCCCACTGATGGGGAAAGGAAAGCCAGTAGATCAGTGCCCCAGTCTCCCCACCTTTAATAAAGGAACAATTCTAAGAAGGATTCATTGTGGTTTTCAATAGTCCTGAGATTGCCAATGGCAACCACCTTGATACTTCAGCTTTATTAACTTTGCTTCCTTTGCTTCCTCAGTTTTCCCTCTTTGCTCTCCTGCTTTCTGTGAATAATTTCCAAGTAAATCACCTGCATACAAGTCCTCAATTCAGGCTCTGCTTTTAGAACCCAAATGAAGACGGAATGTGACATTTAAACTGGGAGTTGAGTGATGTGAGTAGACGTTTGTTGAGGGTGAGTGTGGGCCAAGAAGCAAGTTACCTTCTGGGCACATTGAGCAGCTGGTGTAAAATCACCAAGGAACTGGAGTGTTTCTTGGAGGGCCTAAAGATGACAGGATGTGTGAGAACGATGGGAAGGTCAGAGCATGGGGGCTGAGGGGTCTGGGAAGGGGGACAGGCTACAGAGGTATGCTGGGATCACTCATGAAAAGCCTTCTGATACATAGGAGGGATTCAGTCTTGTAAATGACCTCAGAGAACGTGATCTCCAGGGACACAATGATCAGAGGTGAGAGGCAGGAGGCAGGGAGACCAGCTAGGAGATGCTTGTAACTGTCAAGATGAAAGAGGTTGAATAAGGGAGACTCTGATGTGAATGAACAAGAGGGGACGTGAGAGCACTTCACTCAAGGGACTTGGTGACTCCATGGAGGCTGAAGGAGAGGATGAAGTTGAAGTTTTCACCCTGCTTTTTAGCTAGGTCAAGTGGTTGATGATGCTTGTATATGTTGAAAACTAAGCCCCAATGTGATGGTATTTGAAAGTGGGGTCTTTGGGAGATGATTAGGTCATGTGGTTGGAGCTCTTGTGAATGGTATTAGTGCCCTTATTAGTGCCCCAGAGAGCTCTCTAGCCCCTCCACCATGTGAAGACACAGTGAGGAGATAGCTGCCTAGGAACCAGAAACTGGTCCTCACCAGTCACTGAATCAGTTGGTGCCTTGATCTCGGAATTCCCAGCTCCAGAACTGCAAGAAATAAATGATGTTTAAGCCACCCAATCTATATTATTTTTGTTACAGCAGCCCAAACAGACTAAGACACCATCTTGATGTGGAAGGATGGTTTGTCAGGTAAAGTTAATAAAGTTGTGGAGCTCAAAGCATGGAGGGATTTGACTATCATATTAAGATGTTTGATTATATTAACCTGGCACTCTGTATTGAGGGTTATTACAGTTGAGAAAAAAGGTCAGAGGATATGAGTTAGCCAGTTTAAAATACTAATCCAGTTTGCTATTGAGTGGCAATATATCATGGATATATGGTAAGTTTCTTATCTGTGGTAATTTCTTGTTAACCTCAATCAAGGGGAGTTTATAAACTTCTTAGGGATCTTAGCATAAGGTAGTTTATACCAAAAGGGCTTCTGGCATCCTGGACCTCAAATACAGCTGTAGAATGAAGGTCCAGGTAACTGTCATTCATTATGAATGCAGTTCCAATACATGCCAAAAACCTGTGATGGAAATTTATAAGTAAACGAAGTTTCCTTAAGCCCTGGTTTTCAGTTTGGATTCATGGGGCCCCACAGTGAAATGAAGATTTTGTGAAGGGGTTCAGTGAGTAGGGGCAATTTGTCAAACAGACAGGTGAAGGTGGAGTCAGAATAGTGCAATTCATAATAGGAGAACACGTGGAGTGAGACAAACACAAGCAGAGGAGTTGAGTAAAACTGAAAAAGTGTGGAGTGATTCAGGGGCTAATCAGGGGCTAATAGGGATTGTCTTGGCATGGTTTCCCCGGAAGCAAAGCCTGAGACAGGGATTCGTGCCCCGGTCCGGGAAGATCCCACATGCCGTGGAGCAGCTGGGCCTGTGAGCCTTGGCCGCTGAGCCTGCGCGTCCGGAGCCTGTGCTCCGCAACGGGAGAGGCCACAACAGTGAGAGGCCCGCGTACCGCAAAAAAAAAAAAAAAAAAAAAAAAAAGTCTTCCATACACACATTCTATTTGTTCTACTTCTCCAGAGAATCCTGACTAAAACACCTCCTGGAAGTCTCTGTCTCGGGGGAAGTGACTTCCATCTGCCAAAGGCGATTCTTTTGCAGAGGTCACAAAATAGCCCTTTGCAGTGAACCTCCCAGCAGCTGGTGGCCACATGCACCAGGTGAGAAAGGGGATCTTGGTGAAGCACCAGCCTCCTTCTAGGAGCCTGATTTTGGACATCCCTTTTATGGGGTGCTTCAAAAAATGATGCAAGAATAAAGAGTAATGAATTACATTTATTTAGTTGCAAGTTAAATTTATGGCCCTTTATAAATCCCTCCTTGGTACTTTGTCAGTTCTTGCAAAGCTCCTTTTAGCAACATTTATTAATGTGGCACCATAGTATGGTGATTTCAGCTTTTGGGGCCTTGAAGTCAAAGAGCTACATGGTCACATTCCAGCTCCCCACTTACCCGCTGAGCAACACTGACTGACACATGTTTCTGGCTTTTGATTCCACAGGCATATGACAGATATTACAACAACTACCTCCCCGATGTGTTGCGAAGGTTAAAATTAAAATTGATATCATGCATGGAGAGCAAATAAATCTCACCCATGAACACTGAACACTGAACACTTTTGTGCCAAGCAGTGGGTTAAGCAACTTAAAATCATTTTCAGGTTAAGTTCCTACAGCAGTTCTCTAAAGTAGCTATTATTCCACTGGTTTCCTAATGTGGAAACTGAGGTGCAGAAGGGTTAAGACACGTGCCTCAGGTCACCAGCCTGGGAAGCAAAGGAGCGGACATTCTTCTGAGTGTCTATCAGGAGACAAAGCTCTGTGTGGCTTCTAATAAATTGAATTCTAGAAGCTTTGAGGCTTGGCTGTCGTGGAAGCATGAGGTCCTGTTCCAGGGATCTGCGATTACAGGGAAATTACATTCCCTTGGGTATGCGCAGCAACGGTGATGAGCGGTGGGAATACCCGGAACTCCAGCCGCTGCGTTCGCACGTTGGGTGGAAAGCGTTGGGCGGAAAGCGTTGGGCGTGGCTCCGCCTATTCCCACCCACCTGCCAATCATCTCAAATGCACGGGTGGCTTCGGGAGGCGGGTCAGTGGAATCCAGGGCAAAATGGCGCTTCTAAGCTTCTCAGCGGGACGCGAATCCACGAACATCTCGGGTGGAAAAGGTCATAAACAGAAAACCTGCCGCACCTCTGAATTTTTACAGATTTCAGTGATTTGGTTCCAATTCAGAAACTATCTCGAGGCAATAAAAAGGCTGCTGAATGGTAACCGAGAAACACGGCTAAACTCTCAGCGAGCTACTTTGACGGTACCAGAGGTATTTAATTTTCATGGTCTCGCAATAAACTTAAAGGTAAATTAGAAAAGTAGGGCTCAGTTTTGGTAAGGCTCCAATTTATGTGCTTTGCGCTTCTTCAAAGTAGCCTGTGGGGGAAGCTGGCTAAGAACGTTGAAATTTAAAGACTTTTGCCAAGTGTCCTGCGTGAAAATTTCCAGCGTTCTGTGGAGTTTCCAAGGGCGTCTCGTTGTATACTCCTAGGCCTCGTATTATCCACAGGTTTGGAAAGTGGGCCTTGGCTGCTGGGACGTCACATTTTAAAGGGCAAGTGCTGAAGTTAGGGAGCAGTTCGCTTCGTCTAGTGTATTTGGGGAAATCGCTTAGTTTGTTTCAGTGTTAAAATTCAATCATTGCTTTAGCTTCACAGTTTGCCTTTGGAGGCAAAGGGAGGCCTGCAGGGGAGGTGGTTCGCATAGTGATCGGAATCTCTGAGCCTCAGTTTCTGTATCTGCAACTCCTGGATGTTAATAACACCATCTCGTGGTGACGTTCGTTGGAATAAATTCAATAATGATAGCAAAGTTGCCGGTATGTGTTAAGTCCTAATACAGTAATCATTGACAGGGAAAAACCCTCTGTTACAGGATGAACAAAATAGTTTGTCGTCCGTGAGACTGGGAACTAGAGCAGCCTGTGGGTTTTAATCCGGACAGTAGTTGGATGCAGGTGTGTGGCTTGAATGGCTCTGAATGAAGGGGCCTTTTCAAGGAGAGCAAATGAATGTTGTGTCTACTCAGCGTCAGCTGACACTAAAAAGGCCAAGGAACAGTTTCATGGAGGATCAGGGTTCGGTTTTTACAACTGGTTGCACGCGTCCCTCATTTGAGGGTTCAAATGGGTAGTTTAAGAGAGAAAACGAATGTCTGCGTTCTTGAAGGCCAATTTGGGCGTGCACATCTGGGATCTGGGATCTCATTGGAAAGTCTGTGTTATTTAAATTTCTAAAACGAGCCCTCCTAATATGACCTCAAGCTAATGTGTGGGTCTGTTTGAATAACAGATTTGAGTCATTTCTTCCAACAGGCCTACTAAGCAACTCAGGATAAAAGTATTGTGTCCCTTGAATGGTAGAATTGTCAGGAAGGTAACAAATTGCCCTAGACTTCTGTGGGTGAAATAGAATTCAAACTTGTTTCAGTTTTTCTGGACTTAAAAAAAAACACAAAACCTTTGAGAGTTGACTGATGTGAAAATACTGTGTGCTGGCCAGTGATTCTCCAGATGACAACGCGTCCTGTTAGTCTTGCCTTCTTTTTCTCTTTCCCGTGTCCCCACCCCCCATCTCTCACCAGACAGCATAGGTGAAGAGGTTGAGTTGTAGATCTCTTTTCTCCTGTTTTGCTGCTTGTGAAGTCTGCCAACAGAATCCACCTTGACAAAGTCAAGGACTGTGCGTTTAATGTTGAACTGAGTGAATAAATTATGCATGAAATTGTACCCGAGTCTCTTGTGTGCAGAATTGCTCCTTTTGATATGAAAGGTTAATTCAGAAAGGAGTCCAAAATAGCTGGAAATTGTGGGGATAAGTGGATAGTATTCACTGTTGTGAGCTGTTATTACCAGAAATTGCATTCCCCTCTCTGGCTTCCCTGGAGATTTCGCTTTGCCAGTGAATATAAACTGTACTCAATAGAATAGCATTTAGGAGTAACAAGAGTGTATGTCCACACACAATGAAATATTCTAATGGTGTTTTAAAAAGAAGTTGTACTTTTTCATGTATATCATGCACCCCAAGGAAGAATTTCTATTGCATTTAGGTCAAGAACAAGGCATATCCAACGTAACGAGTTTTGAGCGTATATGGACTGCAAGGGGCTGACCGGGACTCCTACTTTGGAGCCTGGGCTGGTCATGCCACTGATTAGCTATGCAAGCCTGGCTCCTGCTAAAGCCCAAACCATCTTTGCTTCAAGAAGGAGCCGCCCCAAACTGTTTTATCACTACCTCTTACACATCCAGCTTTAGTTTAATCTTTGGTAAATTTATGAAGCCCTTCAAACTGTTTCACTTAAATGTCCTTTTAACACACACCTTGTATCATTTTTATGTTAGTTCATTATTTCCAGCAGAAAAACATAGTTGTCTGGAAAGCTAATTTTTCCTTAAAATACACATTCACATATTTTTGGAGCTTGTTAGAGACTCCTTTTTGTGTTTCCATCACAAGGGAACAGAATTGTGCCACCAGACTGTGGAAGTTGTTTATTTTTGTCGCTCTTATGTACATTTTCAGAAACCATCTCCTTCTTAATCTCCACTGGGGACCAGTAATTTTTTTCTCTAATTATAAAGTGGTCTCATTTCTGACCTGGGGTAGTTTTAAATTTTAATTCCTGGCTTGTGTTTATAAACTGTTACACTGCATTATCCTGTTGGGAACATTGAGAGGAAGGCTTCAGTCTTTTGTGTTGGTTTTAACAATTAGATATTCATTCAGTGTCTTGAAATGTATTTTGGGCCAATGAAATATGCATTTTTCATGTCGATTTTTTTCCTTCCGTGTTTCACTTATCTATGTATTTCACATTAGCAGTGAAGCTTTTCAGACTCTGGATAGGTGATGGTGAATTTCTGTTAGTATTATTAAAAATCTAAGAGGAGTGAACGCAATTTTTAGGGTTACTTTCTTTAGTATTCTTTTTTGGTTTCAAAATGTTTACATGGGGCTTCCCTGGTGGCGCAGTGGTTGGGAGTCCGCCTGCCGATGCGGGGGACGCGGGTTCGTGCCCCGGTTCGGGAGGACCCCGCATGCCGCGGAGCGGCTGGGCCCGAGGGCCGTGGCCGCTGAGCCTGCGCGTCCGGAGCCTGTGTTCCGCCGCGGGAGAGCCCGCAGCAGTGAGAGGCCCGCGTACCGCAAAAAAAAAAAAAAAAAAAAAAAAAAAATGTTTACGTGGAAAAAGGTATAGAAATCGTGGCATAGGGAATATATTTCTACAAATTGTGGTAGGTGCTGGGTTAAAGTTGCTCAAACATCAAGGAGCCTGTGGGGTTTTTTTTTCAAAGTGTTATTTTGTTACTTTATGGCATTACTAAGGATCGTTTAAAATGACTAATCCCTACCCGACTCATTAATGCCAGGAGTGTTAAATTTCTTTTTTCTGCTGTCTGTGACTCATTAGTCTGTGTTCTGGGCAGCAAATTGGCAAAATGGCCTCTTGTCACTGGGAAGTGTTCCTTTTGCACTTAGAGAATATAATGTACCTGAGGGGCTGCAAAAATATTTTTCAGGCGAACCTGGATGCCCCGGGCTGCTAAAACCTGAGTTAAGTCACAAGGAGGTATGGAATCATGCTTAACCTCCTGAGGACTTAATTACAGTGGTGTCTACCCTTGTGGTACTAGATTCGATGTATTTAAAAATATTTGGGGCCAAAGATGCTGTTTTGAAGCAGATTTAAATACCTTAAGCAGATTAAACGGAAAAATCATTGAATAAACAACTTTGTAGCGCTGGGGACAGGTACTGAAGGTAGTGAAGATGCCGATAAATGTCTTATTTTAATTTACAGAATTCTGCAAGATAAACTAAGTAGTAGACGTTTTCATAGACTTCTGTAGAATATGCATCCATGTATGAATAAAACAAAAACCGAAGTTCTTTTAAAAGATGTTCCATCTAGCATTTACATATATTTATGTATGTATAGAATAATACATGTAATTGTTTTACATATAAATCTATAATTTTTCATATAAAACAAATAATTTTAAATATTTTATAAAATTTAAAATATATTTTGAATATATTATAAATATATTTTACATATAATTTGAATGACACAAATATATTTTCTATAATTTTCAGTATAACATTTAAATGTTATACTGAAAATTATGGTGACAGATTGTTAACTTCTACCCCAGACATTTTTGCCAGCAAAGAATCACCCAAAGAAACAATTTAGAAGCAAATGGAGACTCTTTTCCGTAAAGTAATTAATACCTTTAAAAGCATGTTTGAAATAACTAGTTAAGCAAGAGAATCAATCTCTTTTAAAAGCTTTCAATTCACCAGAGGCCCCTTCAACAGCACACACCTGCTCACCAGCAGTTCAACACCCTGACACCATCAACGCTTTCTTTATCCACCCTCCTTTTTCTTGAGGGAGGAAAAAGCAGATACATATTTCCTTAAAAATTTATACATCCCTCCACCCCGAAGATCTAAAAGCATGATGCATTCAGTTTTCATTATGAAGTGACTAGTGAATATTTAGAAGCCTGCGTTTAAAATTACAGGTATTAAATACACATAAAATGAATATATTGTTTGTGAAATGTTAAACACAAGTCCTTTTTTTCCCCAGTTGTTACGCACAAGTATGGGTCTGCCATGCATGTGTGTTATCTTGGGAAAACGTGGGGCTTTATTAGTCCTTCTTTAAATCATACAAATTATTCCTTTTAGCTATAAAGGATCTTTTCTTTTGGTAAGTTTTTTTGACTAAAGATAACTTCACAAAAGCATATGTAAGTTAACCAGAAATGCAAGGAAAAAGTAACACTTGTTCAGAAGTGATGTATCTTTTTAAGCATCACTTGGGGGCGATAGAAAAGGCAATTTTTAAAATGCAAGTAATCTTTAGGAAAAATATTATGAAAAGTCTTTATTAGTATTATGTTGTGTTGTGTTAGCATACATTTCATGGGAAAGATGTTTCATTTTAACAAGATTCTCCACTGGCAAGAAAATTAACTTTTTTTCTTCTTTGGCACAGCTCCAATCCTTTTTTCCTTTCCTCTCCTAGTGGATGAAATGATCTGAGTGGAAAACACATTTTGGGGGGGGGGGGCGGAGAACAGATTTACAGGTGAATGTGACCAATGAAAATATTTGAAGTGAAAAAATGAAAATCAAGTGATTGCTGCATGTCTTTTTGGTGAGCAGTTTGGAGTTCTGCTGACTGGGTATAAGGAATGACCATCTAACCCAATTGGTGAGAGAGCACATTTTAATCCACTAATGTTTCGTATTGATTTTGGAAGATTTGCAATGTGATACGTGCAATAGGAATTTTTGCAGCTGGTGTCAAGTATATCCAGTGCTAATATTTATTTTATTATTCATTACATTCTTGTACTTTACAGCTTTTAGGCACAAAAGTTGATATTTACCCTTGATATACTTAAAAAAATTTTTATTGGCGTATAATTGCTTTACTATGTTGTGTTAGTTTCTGCCGTACAATGAAGTGAATCATCTATATGTATACATATATCCCCTCCCTATTGGACCTCCCTCCCCCCACCTCGCCCTCCGTCCCACCCATCTAGGTCATCACAGAGCACTGAACTGAGCTCCCTATGCTGTACAGGTTTCCCTGCTATTTGGAAGCCTAGGAGAGCTGTTTCTTTTTTGGTTGCTGTGTGTATCAGTTTCCTATTGCTTTTGTAACAGAGTATCACATACAGACAATATAAATTTATTATGTTACCATTCGAGGTCTCACTGAGCTAAAATGAAGGTGTTGACAGGGCTGCATTCCTTTCTGGAGGCTGCATCTGGTCATTTGTTTCCTTGGCTTTTCCAGCTTCTAGGGGCCGCTTGCTGGCCTTCCTTGACTCATGATCCCTTCTTCCATCATCAAAGCCAGCCATGTTGCATCCCTCTGACTTTTCTTCCATAGTCACATCTTCCTCTGCCTGTCACCTTAGCAGGAAAGGGCTCTGTTGACTCATATGACTAGGTTGGGCTCATCCAGATGATTCAAGCTCATACCCCACCTCAAGGTGATTCACATCTGCAAAGTCCCTTTTCTCAGGTTAGGTAATACATTCACAGGTTCTGAGGATTTGGATGTAGACATCTTTGGGGGACCATTATTCTGTCAATATGCAGAAGAAGGATGAAGAGAGTCAACAGCAATAGCAATCATTGCCATTGATTTTATTTGGTGCCTCCTTTGGCTTTTTACAAAAATGACCATGCATGATGCACAGTAGACACTCAGTGAGTAGTTGTTAAGAAAATGAATGAATGGATTCATTGATTCTTGCCTTTACTCATCAGATGGTATTATTTGGAGCATGTAGCAGAAGGGAGAAGGCACTTCACGTTTGGTCAGTAGCAGAGAAATGGAAAGGTTTTGCAGGAATTTATTGATAAGTATAAGCAAATCCATTGCTTGGTGTAACATATGGCAGAGGCATGAGGCTACAGGAACTTAAAAGTAAGCATCAGCTGCTGGAATAAAGTCACTGCTAGTGGTCAAAAGCCAAAGTACAAATCTGTATACCTGTTCCCTGAAGGACGCAGACAGCAGAAGGTCCATAACTCTGAGTGTGCCTTCAACCCTGTGAAATATACTAGTAGGGGACAAAATAAAGTTCAGCACACACAGGCCACGTAGGGTGATCTGGCATCATGGACGATCCTTCTTGGGCACAGTCAATGGAGTTACGAAGCTTCTTTTAACTACTGGGGTTTGGCTGGCATGAATCTCGTGTGTCTCTTTAAGAGTAAACAGAGCACACACCTGTCTTTGTTCCTGTTTCAGAGTTGAGATCCCAAAGTGGAAAGGCTTGGGCTTCAGGAAAAGACCTGCTTTAAATTCCTGCATAACTGGGTGACCAAGTATTAGTAAAATAGAGATAATAATATCTACCTTGTGGATTGCTGGAAGGATTAGCAAGACCTTTATAAGGCCTTTAGCAAAGGAACAATGAATATAGTAGGTACTCAATAAGCATTATTATTATTATTATCATTATTATAAAATTTCTGAGCCAGCCTCTAATTTTGCTAGTAATGTGTTACACAAAAATGTCATTCATCTCAGATAACTAAGAGGCACACTTTGGTTAAGAGTTTAGGCTCTGGATTTATCCATCCATTTATTCATTCATTTTGTTGTTTCACACATTCCAAAATGCCCTATTGCTGTTATGCAATGGGCTGTGAATAGAGCAACGAACGGAAGTTGTGGTCTGTTGCCCCGCAGTGCTTTCAGTCTAGTGGAAGGGACAGGCCGTCAAGTAAATAAAGAAATTCAGACTCATGTTCCTGGTGCCATAACTTACCAGCTGTGTGGTTCTGGGCAGATGACTGTTACTTCTCTGAATCTTTACTTCCTCATCAGTAACTGAGGTTAACAGGACTTACCTTGAAACGTTGTTATGGAGATTAAATTACGTAATGCACATACATGTTTAACACAGTCGGCGCATAAGAATTATTATTTTGTAACTGGTTTGGGGGAATGTTTAAAGAAGATATGTTTTTGATGAGATAGCTATGTCCTTTACAGGGAAAGCACCACATAGCATATAAACTCCAAAAAAGTGAGGCTTGGACTTCCCTGATGGCACAGTGGTTGAGAGTCCGCCTGCCGATGCAGGGGACACGGGTTCGTGCCCCGGTCCAGGAGGATCCCATATGCCGCAGAGCGGCTGGGCCCGTGAGCCATGTCCGCTGGGCCTGCGCGTCCGGGGCCTGTGCTCCGCAATGGGAGAGGCCACAGCAGTGAGAGGCCCGTGTACCGCAAAAAAAAAAAAAGAAAAAGAAAGAAAAAAAAATGAGGCTGTGTCCTCATCTTTCCTCCTTGATTCCTCATGCTCAGTTTTTCAGGGAGTACTTTTCCTGCTAATACTAGTGCTCCTATACCTACAACTACAGCTATTAATACTATTGCTGTTACTACTGTACTTAACGTATACTAAGTTTTTGCTCTGTGTCAGTCACTATTCTAATCACAGTACCTGTGTTATGATGTTTAATCCACCTCCGTGTAGATTAGATGCTGTTTTAGAACCCATTTCACTGGTAAGGAAACAGACCCAAGAGGGTTAAACCTTAGCTCTACATCAAGGGAGTGATGGGCCAGATTTCTAACCCAGGTAGTCCAACCCCAGTGCCTGCCATTCTTTGGAAGGAAGCAGGTTTGGGGATAACTTCCCAGTGAGATAAATTTCATGGAGGATGATTGGAAAATCGAAGAGGGATGTAGGGCTGAAATTCCACTTGGCTGCTCTGTGATAAAGGAGGTAGAATTCATTTGCTGATATGCTCATTCTTTGATCAAACACCTACCAAGGGCCTACCAGTACTGGGTGCCCTTAGAAGAGATGAAGTTGGTGTCCCCAAGGACTTTTCACTCCGTTGTGGGGGCAGGAGTGACAGGTTGGTAAACACAGTTGTTCTGCCTGGTCTCATAGAGGCCTTGTGCATGTGGTAGGAGAGTTCAGGACATCCCATCTAGCCTTGGGTGGCCGGGAAAGGTTTCCTGGAGGATGTATATCCTGAGGAAAATTTAAGATTTGCTTACCAGAACCTTAGAAAATTATTTACTAAGACATGTGGATGAATGCATATCATAGTGGTTAAGAGGACAAGCTTTGGAGTTAAAATTGGCTACTTTCACAGCCTGTCTCTTCCATTTTCTAACTCTTTGACCTTTTCCCATTAAGCCCTTAGAGTCGTTATCTGAAAGTTGTGAACACTCAGAGTATCTCTTTCTTTGGAGTGTAGTGAAGACCACAGGGAAATCTGTTGGCACAGCACCAGGTGTGCGGTGAATGTCAACACAGGTTAACCTTTGTTACCATTGTTCTTGTCGATATCATAGTTGTCATCGTCATCATCATCATCATTTTCTTTTAAGAAATAATCCTAAACAGCATGACGAGTAATAAACAGATGTTTTTAGCTGTTGTTGCTGAATTCTTAAGAAACCTAGTACCTTGGTCTTAATTTTTAGAGCTGGAAAAATTTCAGACAGCTTATAAGTCCCTGTGATCTTATACAAATATATATTACTGGAATGATACGTGGAAAGAGCACAGTTTGTTTTTACCCCAGCTGAAAATGTGCAATGACATAATGTAACCCTTTAAGATAACAGAAGCCAGCTGCCCCATTCATATTTAAATATGAGTCACCTTCCAGGGAGACTTGCAAGATTCTACGTGACAAGCTGGAAAAGTAAAAACTGCTAGCAAGGCAGGAAAGAATAAATTCACACTTGGAGGGAGGTATTATAGGCTAGAGGCCCCATCTAGCCAATTCCCGTTTGGAGCAGAAAAATGACACCCTAGTGCCCAGAGAGAAGAACTGCAGCACTGTGATATCATGGTCCAGATTATTGAACTATGGGGCGCTTTTCACATTTGAGGAACCCTTTTCACTTGATTAGAAATATTTTGTATAAATGGCATATATGCCCAGGCACAAACATAGTCTGCTGTAATGACTTTTAAAAAACACAGTGTAGGGCTTCCCTGGTGGTACAGTGGTTGAGAGTCCGCCTGCCGATGCAGGGGACATGGGTTCGTGCCCCGGTCCGGGAAGATCCCACATGCCGCGGAGCGGCTGGGCCCGTGAGCCATGGTCGCTGAGCCTGCGGTTCTGGAGCCTGTGCTCCGCGACGGGAGAGGCCACAGCAGTGAGAGGCCCGCGTACCACAAAAAAATAAAAATAAAAATAAATAAAAATAAAAAAAATAAAAAACACAGTGTAGGGCTTCCCTGGTGGCACAGTGGTTGAGAGTCTGCCTGCCGATGCAGGGGACATGGATTCTTGCCCCGGTCTGGGAAGATCCCACATGCCGCAGAGCGGCTGGGCCCGCGAGCCATGGCCGCTGAGCCTGCGCATCTGGAGCCTGTGCTCCACAATGGGAGAGGCCACAACAGTGAGAGGCCCACACACCACAAAACAAACAAACAAACCCACAGTGTAGTTATTTCTGAATTTTCCCCTGTTGGGACCCTCATGTATCTTGGATCAGGTTGGCCAAACCACTTCCAATATCTTCTAGTTCAGCTGAGCAGTTCTCACAAGAAAAATAAAGACCAAATTCTTGACAATAGGGACAACAAAAGAAAGGTCAGAAACTTCAAATAATGTCTGTCTCCATGAGTGTTTGCTGAGAACCCATCAGAAAGAGGAGGCCTGAACGTGGTGCTTTGGGACAACATTTAACAAATTTATTACTTACGTAAATTGAATTGACACATAGACAGTTGGATGAGGTTAGGAGGTTAGTTTGAAGGAATGACAAGCTGCTAATTAGGGCTCCTCTCATGGCTGAATCAGATTTGCTATGGGTCTGTCTCTGTGAACTTCTACGTGAATGGCAATTCAGTGATCAGTACTTGGTTGAATCAAAACCTGGCAGTCACTTTAATATAGGCTGTTTTGGACAGGCTGTGGCATATCTCCTGTGCATAACGTAATCGCTGTCATTGAAAACAATCCTGCTCACCAGAAATGGCAGTGGGCATGACTTTCAGGAGTAGAATCAGGTTGTTAGAGAAGGTAAAACAGCAAGTGTAAAGGTGAACTTGAATTTTGCCTTCCAGTAAAAATCTCTTGGAGGGCAACGACTATATGAACTACACTTTGACTTCCAATTCCTCTTCTACCAATTTAACAACATAATTCAAGATGTATGTAGGACTTAACAATGAAGATGTTCAGAGTAGCATTGTTTACTTTAAAGAAAGATTGGAAATAAAATATTTGCAGTGAGGTATTGATTAAATAAATTATGAACACCCAAACAATGAAGTATTTTTGTGCTGTGTATATATATGTATATATACATATGTCTGTACATGTATATGTGTATATATATACATATATATGAAACATAACATATAAAGATGTATACTGTATATTACTAAGAGAAAAGATGGTAGTTCTGATTTTGATTATGATGATGAGCTCATTTAACTGCTATCTTTTTCTACAATGTTCTTGAAGAAGAAATTGTGGGACGTCTTTCCTATTTGAGATCTTTCCATTTCTATTAACTTATTCAATTTGTTTTGGTTGAGTTTTGATGCTTGATTTCTTAGCTGTGTCAAAAGTAATATTTACTTTTAGTAAAGAGAATTTAAAATAGATAACTTATTTATTTTCTTTAACTACTTATTCATAAGAAAACCAAAAAAAATATTACCCATGAGAATATTTTTTCACCCCTAAATCTGCTTGAGCAAAAGCCATCCTATCTCTCTTCACTCATCACTTCAGCAGCTTCCTGCAGTTATTGAACAAGTTGGGAGAGTAAATGGTGTTATATTATCATAAACACCGCCTCCATTTAATGTATGTGGAGAAATATTTTATAATTTCTGTGTTAAATTTCTTTTATTGCCTGTATATTGTTATTGTAGCAGCAAACATTGGTTAAATGTGAGATTCTGGGATTGCCCTTCCACCTAGCTTAATTTGGTGAAAGACAGTGTAGAATGGCCTTCTGGCATTAATGCCACATGGGATGCTACACACACATATATATGTGTGCATGTATATTAGATCAGGGTTTCTCATTCTTGGCACCATTGACATTTGGGGTTGAATAATTCTTTATTGTAGAGGGCTGTGCTGTGCATCGTAGGATGTTCAGTGGCATCCAGGGCCTCTACTCACTAGATTCCAGTAGCACCCCTCATCTACCTCTTTCTGAACAGGGAATAACCAAAAATGTCTCCAGAAATTGCCAAGTGTCCCATGGGGTGGGGAGACAACCCTGGCTGAGATTGATATATGTACAGTGTTCATGGGTATTATTTTGGGGTGGTGAGAACATGAATAATATCTCCTCTTCTGTCTGCTTCTCTCATTTTCATTTGTGTATACTGATGTGTATGACTCTAATACTTGAAAAGAGGCCAAAAGACAAAAAATTCATAATAAATGAATCAAAGCTCTGAAAAGCAGGATATTCAGCACTAAATTCCTTATGGTCCTCACAGTTGTAGAGTGCTTTGCAATTTGCAGTTACCTTCACACATACATATCATTCTTTTGGACTTTCAGTTTTGTGAAGTAGGTGGATAGGGATTGTTACCATCCTTCTTTACGGATATAAATACTGAGGTCAAGATCAAGGTCATCCAGGTGGTTAAAGAGCAGAGCTTGCACTGGAGCTCCAGCCTCTTGACTCGTGAATTACCTTAACCACTGCTCCGGGGCTGATCACCTTTTCCATGTGTGACGTGGAGGCATGGCTCTGATGTCTACTGGGCTTCGTATCCCTGTGGTCAAATAGACTCTTTAATGGGGAATTAGAATTAACAAATAGAAAAGAGAACAGAAGGGCAAGGCATCTCCTATTCAAGACGTGGGGTCTCGGATGGATGAATGAGTTCCTTGACTGAGCTTCCTCCTAGGGTCGCAAGCCATGTTCAAGGTTTTTAGGGTTGCCACCTTTTATATTGCCATGTAAAACCATTTAAAATCTACTATTTATGATTACCATTACTTCCATCTTCAAGTTTTTAATATACAAAGGAGACCGACAAGTGTCATTTGTGAGTTGTTTTCTATGAAATCATTTACGTACTCAGCTTTTCTGTCCTGGATGCATATTTATTTTGAGAAATTTAAATGGAATTAATTCCCCTACTTCCAAGGGAAAAGACCCTTCCAGATTTCCTATTATATTAAGTTTCTGGGGATCTCTTTTTTCCATGGGTGCATTTCCTCTGGTTGTATTAACATAATGGGAATTAAGCATGTGCATCGACTGATATATCTCCCATTTGCTGGGAATTTAATTTCCCAGTCTAGGTGTGTCTTGGATAAGGCACAGTAATTATTATTACCCATTAATATCAGAGTGCACAAAAATACCCTGAGAAGTAAATATTTAATATTTCACACTCATTGCCTCTTTTTAGTTTTTAATTTATTGTGTGCATAGTGAGCAAATTATATGTCTTTTCTTGCACCAGTTTTAAAATTAAGCTCTTTTAATTTTGAATAACATCTGGTTGTCAAACACACACCATTTTATTTTCTTACATTGAGTCCTGAGCATTCCAGCCTCTCTGAAAAGGAGTCAACATATAGATATAGGTGAGTGTAAGAGATCTTATTTTAGATTTTAATTTTCGTTTCAATTTTAAGAGCATTAATACGTCGCCCCAGTGACTACACTCTTAATTTAACCTACTGGGCTTGCATTCTCACATTTCAAAACTGACAAATGAATGGGCAAGGAGGGAAGGCTTTATGTAGTGTTGGACTTGGCGTAACTCCTTTAAAAGCAACATTACCCATCTCTGGATCTTGGAATGCCTTGCAGAGAGGAAAGCCCAGCACATAATTTGGTTCTCCAAATAATTCTTGAACTAATCAAATCAATCTGTGCCTCATAACTCCACCATTCCCCCTCTTGGCTTCCTTGTCTGTTGACTTTGCATCTTCTCTTGTTCTGCCCGTGGTTTGACCCTAAAATGTGAGCATTTGTTTTCTGGGTTGTTCTTTCTGTTCTGTCTGTGACTTTTTCAAGCCTGTAAAGCTAAAGCATGACTCTGGTTACCACTTAGGACATCATTTACCCGAAAGCTCTAGGAGGGGTTCCAATCATCCAGCATTTCTGTTAGCTTAAATTTAGGATTGTAGACTCAGTTGTGTCCAAGAGCCAGACAGGTGATGTAGATGTGTGGAGTGTGCAGGGGGGCAGGACGATAGGGAGTGGTGAGGAGTGTGGTGAGCTGGAGCGTGTAAGACCTGCATAAAAGGGGAAGTGGCTCTGTCATTTCTGCTCAATGTTGCTGTTCAGGAATATGTACCCAGAGTTGCCAGATATTTTTGTTAAGAGAGAAGTCAGAAATCTAGATTTGGTTGAAATATTGCCATTTTCTTTCTTTCTTTTTTTTTTTTTCGGTACGCGGGCCTCTCACTGCTGTGGCCTCTCCCGTTGCGGAGCACAGGCTCTGGACGCGCAGGCTCAGCGGCCATGGTTCACGGGCCCAGCCACTCCGTGGCATGCGGGATCTTCACAGACCGGGGCACGAACCTGTGTCCCCTGCATCGGCAGGCGGACTCTCAACCACTGCGCCACCAGGGAAGCCCTCTTTTTTTTTTAAATTAAATTAAATTTTTAATTGAAGTATAGTTGATTTACAATATCATAGCACAGTGATTCAGTTATACATATGTATATATTCTTTTTCAGATTCTTTTCCCTTATAGGTTGTTACAAACCATTGAGCATAGTTCCCTGTGCTATACTCTGTTTTCAGATGTGACAATAAATTCCTAATTTTTAAAAATGCTATTGCATATCAGAGAATTTTGAACTTTGCCTGGATATTTGACAATGTGGAGGAATTAGTGTTAACTTTTGGGGCATGCTGTTGGGATGATAGTTATGTTTTTTAAACTGTCCTTATATTTAAAAATATTCACTGAACTCTTTACAGATGCATGATGCAGTGTTTGAGATTTGTTTCAAAATGATCCAGGGGTTAGGGTGGGGAAGTGGAAATAAATGAAACAAGGGGTAAAAATGAAATGACATTGACCATGGATTGATAATTATTGAAACTGCATGATGGATGAATACACACGTATTTAAATTTTTTTTTTTTTTTTTTTTTTTTTTTTTTGTGGTACGCGGGCCTCTCACTGCCGTGGCCTCTCCCGTTGCGGAGCACAGGCTCCTTGGGAAGCCCAAGTATTTAAATTTGTACGTGTTTGAAGTTTCCCTAATAAAGAGTTCAATAAACAAAAAACAAAAACAAAAAACCGTGACCACAGTCTAGATTTTACCTCAGGCTACGAGAGTTGTCTTTGATCCATGACTTTTTCTATACATGTCCCAGTCTACTTATGTTTTCAATCTATACTATGTTTGGTTATGGTATTTTTTAAACTTTATCGTAAATGTACCAATCTAATGCTGTGTGAGCTGTCTCTCATTCCACAGTTCTTGAACGTTTTTGAACAAATGCCTGTCCATCTCATTTATTTCGTAAATTTTTGAACTCCAATCATATTCCCTTGAGCTTTCATCATTCCAGAAGACTTTTAGCTCTTTGTTATTCTCTCCTCATGGGA
Source organism: Mesoplodon densirostris (assembly GCF_025265405.1). NCBI lineage: Eukaryota > Metazoa > Chordata > Mammalia > Artiodactyla > Ziphiidae > Mesoplodon > Mesoplodon densirostris. The sequence continues at coordinate 89,680,811 of NC_082670.1, forward strand.
AAGTTCTCAAATTTATTAACAAACATTTCAGAGTATTTTTGTGGGACTTACCTCTTGTGATGCATTGTGTCTTTTCTAAGGCACATGTGATATTGCCCAAGTTCCAAATGTGTCCTAGGTTGGAAAAAGGAGGGTCAGTTTTCCTTTTAATTTTGTCACCTTTCTTACCTATTTTTATTTTCTTTTCTATCAGGATTGGAATCTGCCTGGTTATTCCCCCCTCTTTGGACCATGAGCTTTCTGAGGACCATTATGGTTTGCATCCCAGTGCTGAGCCAGTGCCCATGTGGGGGGATGGCCTTTCATTTATTCAGAGATATTTATTGAGCCCCTTACTCTGTGACAATTGTTTCATCTTATTTCTTCTCTCTACTTCAATTCCACTTCTTTTTTTGCTGAAAGTGAGGTAGTCTTACTCTTGTGAAAGAGGAGCATAATATTCCAATTATCCTTTGGGTACTTTCTGTTTTCTTATTCTCAGGTTCTGTATAGACTGATCCACAGCCTCATTTACTGGTTAGTTTTGATCCTTCTTCTTTCTTCTTCTTCTTAGCAAACCTCAAAGTGACAGATGAAAGGCTCCTTGGAATTCCTATTGCTTTTTTACCAATCTCAGGTTTTATATCCTGCCTTGACAATCTCTCTTCCTTTGTTTATTTAGCAGAGATTTTTTCGAGCACCTACTATATGTCAGGCACTGTTCTAGACTGTGAGGGTCTAGTAGTAAACAAAACAGACAAAACTCCCTGCCTTCAATTACTGAGGAAGATGAATAAAAACTGGGTTTCCACAATGGGGAGGAAGGATTTGGTAGCTTCTTAAAAGCTGTATCTGCTCATCAACAAGTATGATGCCTTTCAGATTTTCTACTTTTGTTTCCTTTCTGGATGTTTAGAGAGAACTCTTCCCTCTTTTCCTTTTTTTTAAGACTTGTTTGATGTTTTACATATGGTCTCTCTCTCTTTCTCTTCATTAAAAATGTTAATGGATATATACTGCCTACATAGAAAATAATTTAATAAAATAAAGTTAAATAATATTAAAATTCATAGCACATCAATAAAAATGTTTATATCTCACATCTAACACTTCTTTAGGTGTTAAGATAGAGTGTTATTGAAATTAACAAAAGATTCTTATTCATGCTAGAATATAAACAGCCCTAAGCCGTATATTCTTCCCACTGTGAGTATTAGGCCGTGTTCAATCCTTATCAGTTACACGTACTTTTCCTATGACAGGAGGCCATATTTTGATGCCAAAGTTAACTGGTGCTATCTTGAAAAAAAAAAAAAAAAAAGCCTTATCTATATAAACGAGCTAGTTTAAAAATACTATGGCTTTTAGTCAACTAATCAGCTATGAAAGTAGCTGCATCCAGAGAAAACATTTATCTGTTAAGAAATAGCTAATCTGTTTGTGTCCCAAAAAAAGGCAGGCAGGAATTTGCGGATGTGATAGCCAAAGATGAGTGCCAAGAGAAAAAGACATAGCTTCTTAATACTCCTACTCAATTACATCAGAGCTCTTCCTTTCCCTTCTGTTGTCACAAAATGACCCTGCCCAACTTCAGTCAAGCAAAAATGCAGAATAAACTTTATGGATGATTTGTAACTTTCTCTTGGGGCGGGGAAGCGATGACAGTAATTTCTTCATGCCCTTCTTTTCTCTCTTCCCTCCTTCCTTCCCTCTCTCTCGTGGAATGTTTATTTATCTTCTTTTTAAGGTTATTTGATCCTAAAGGGGTGGAATATTTTTAATTCACTTTAAAAGAATGTTTCCATATACATTTTAAAAATTTTGGATTATTCTTGTAGGACTTTAACACAACACTGAAACTTTGGCATCTGCAAGCATAATTCAACGAAGAATTGTCTTTGCCTTGTTTGAGGACATTTAGTTTTGAAATAACAGCATTAGAGTCTTTTGAAAATAACAGAACATGAACAGAAAATTATTTCCCTTGGAAAAAACTGTAGCTAATTTTTCCTTTGGCTGATTTGCCGCTGAAATCACACATTCGTATAAATGCCAAGCTATACATATGCATATACATATGTATATGGATGAGCATGTGTGTGTGTGTGTGTGTGTGTGTGTGTGTGTGTGTATGTAAAACTCCACTCTACAATCATGCTATAAATTGGAGAATTTGTCTTTTGAAATTAACACTCATTCACATCCAGGTCAGGAAGTAATGCAGAATGTTGGTGTTGCTAGGACACTTCATCTAAGATTTTAATTAATTAAATTTTACAATTCCCCCATGCAGTGGGCAAATACTGTCATTATCTCTGCTTTATTGATGGGAAATTTGAGAGTAAAATCTTGTTCAAGGGCAAACAAAATCCAGGTCCTCAGAGCCAGAGTGAAAGGGAAATCTCAGACATTTATGTGCTATTTCACTTGAAAGGTACTGGTTGAGTGAATGGAATATCCATATAAAAATGATTTTGGATCTGAATTGGTCAAGATATCTCCTTATTTGTTTTTCCTTTTGAGAAAAATGCCATCTAACCTCTGAATTTAGTTGAATTTCATGCAGCCTCAAGAGAGTGGATGAAGGAAGGCAGATGTACAGACCTAAACGGAGGTAGTCGAGGCTGGCACTGCACAGGGATAGCAAGAGAGATGAGTGCAGGAGCCCAGTTCCCCCAGCCCATTTGACGGGATGTAACAGGGTCTCACCAGCATGGAGCTGAATGGACGTTGAACTCCATATCGTGAAGCTGCATTTCTGCTTGACTTTACGTTGCATCTGAAGTTCTAGTTTGCCTCAGTTTTGGTGCAGTGAAAAGTCCAACTAACTCAGAAAAGATGCTGCACAGAATCACGAGAGTTAAAGCAACAGTCTCTTAAAATTCTAAGAACAATGGGGAAAATGACAGATTTTATACATTTTAAAATATAATGCCTGTCCTGGGCCCAGGTTGAGTCTCAGTCCATAAAAACCCAGGGCTGACTTTTGTGACCGTAAGACTGAGAAGTAAGCATTTTTTTAAAAAAATTCTTGGAATATTATGTAACTGATCTTGTTATCATTTAACTTTCCAATAATCAACAAATGGGGTCATCCCTAGAAACTATTCTTGTCCAAAGTTCTTTTCTGATGACATTGTCTTATTCGTTTCTCTCTAGTAATAGAGGGCCTGCATTCACTGAGCACTTGCTACTTACTATCAACTGTATACATTATCATATATATCTCACAATAGGTAGGTTTTATTTTTAATCTCATTTTACATTTAAACCAAGACAGAGACATTAAATTGGCTAATGACTAAGCACACAGCTATCATGAGATAGAATACAGATTTGAATCTGGTCTGTAGGACTCCAAACCCTAAGCCTACAGGAATTATTACTACCCTTGCCAGTAGGCAGATATTAATGTACCCATTTTATGGATTGAGGAAACAAGGAAGGTTAATTGACCAGCTTAAAGTCACAGCTCTCTATTTTTTTCTAACAAAGAACTCATTCCACCAGACCACAGACTTGGGGGATGAGAAAAATGTGTGCTGGCGAGAAGGTCTTTGTATGTATTATTTGTAAAGTGACATGTTTATGGTATGAATAAATAATAATTGAACTTGAATCAATAGAAATTTTATTTTAAAATACAGGAAGAAGGCATTAGATAAGCATTTTAGACGAGATCATAAATTCAAAATTTGGTTTCTAAGGTTCAGTTTGGTGATGGCGGGCTTTTTAGCTGTTTTAGTGAAAAACATAATCATTTATTCATTGCACCTGCAGGTATTTAGATGTGTCACCTGTATATTTATTGTTAAAGGTGATAATAAAAAACTGGAAGATATAGACTCTCTCGAATATCTTGAATTTCATTGGTGAGAAAGATCTACTATGTGGAAAACCACGAGTAACAAGCCCTGTGAAATGCTGGATGGATTTATAGGAAAAGAAAGATCATTATCCGTTGGTATTAGTCAAGGATGTTTTCATGGAGATCATTTATCTTGAGCTGCATCTGAAAGGAATAAGAGAATTGGGATTTGCTAAGAATTAGATGAAGGGGAAATCACTCTATTATTGTAAGTTTTATGACTCATTGCCAGAGAGGTAAGTGCCCTCTCCATGCCAGGCACTGTCCTAGGAGCTGGGGATACAGCTGTGACGGTGACACACAGTCTGTGCCCTCATGGATTGTACAGCCCAGAGGAGAAACCAACATTAAACAAGGGATTATTAGGACATTGGTGCTGTGAGAGCCCAGGGCAAGGGATTGTGGCCTAGCATGGGAATCAGGGAGGCAAAACCTCCCGGGGGAAGTGTTCTTTTCTTTCTTTTTTTTTTTTAAGAATTTATTATTTATTTGTTGGGTGTTTTTGGGTCTTCGTTGCTGCACGTGGGCTTTTCTCTAGTTGCGGCGAGTGGGGACTACTCTTTGTTGTGGTGTGGTTGCTTCTCTTATTGTGGAGCACGGGCTCTAGGCGCAGGGGCTTCAGTAGTTGTGGCTCGTGGGTTCTAGAGCGCAGGCTCAGTAGTTGTGGCGCACGGGCTTATTTGCTCCACAGCATGTGGGCTCTTCCTGGACCAGGGCTCAAACCCGTGTCCCCTGCTTTGGCAGGCAGATTCTTAACTGCTGCACTACCAGGGAAGCCCCTCTTTTCTTTGATAAGAGATGAAAAAGTCAAGAGACTTGCTGACTCTGTAATTCATACACAGTAACTTTTAATCAGTGGCCAACCTTCCTGTGCCCCTCTGGCTGTTTCTGAGCAAACTTTTCTGCTACCTGTTGGTGAAGATTTAGAGAATTCCACTTAATTTGAAGGTTTTCCTGAGAGAATATTATGAGGGCTTGGTTGTTTCCATCTTGTCCTATTGGGTGGTCATAACTCAGGGAGGAGATACTAATATCCAGTCCATAGAAGCTGCGGATGCTACTACATGTTCCACGATGCACAGGACCCCACTCCCCCCAAGAAAAGAATTTTCCAGCCCCAAATGTCAATAGTTCTGACACTGAAAAACTCTGATCTACATATATGGAAACTTAGGCTGCGTTTGGGAAATTGGGTAGTTCTTACTGGCAAAAGCTTAGGATATGTACAGATTTGGAAGGGCATTTCAGCTGGAAAGAAATGTTGGGCTATTGTGAAGGCGTAATGATACTTTATCATGAAGAGTAATGGATGCAGGTGAGCTGAAGTTGTTCTTATTTTATTTATTTATTTATTTTTAATTTTTATTTTTTTGCGGTACGCGGGCCTCTCACTGTTGTGGCCTCTCCTGTTGTGGATCACAGGCTCCGGACGCGCAGGCTCAGTGGCCATGGCTCACGGGCTCAGCTGCTCCACGGCATGTGAGATCTTCCCAGACCAAGGCACAAACCCGTGTCCCCTGCATCGGCAGGCGGACTCCCAACCACTGAGCCACCAGGGAAACCCAAGTTGTTCTTATTTTAATAAGCAGTGAGGAAAGTCATTTCAAGTTTCTGGGCTGAGGCTGAAGTGGGTGGCAGAAAAGAACTATATTTTAGAAAGATGAGTCCAGTGACAGGTGTAGCATAAGAGGAACACAGAGGAAGTGGAGGTGGGCGATTATCTCAGAAGTCTGGATTGGAAGTCATGAGAGCTTCCACTGGGGATGATGATGATGGAGGTGGGTCAGAAAGAAGGACGGATGTCAAGTCGATGCAGAGGACAGGACTTTAGGATGTGGCGTTCCCTCTTTCCTTTCCTTAACCTTCGGTAAGCCACATCTTTCTTCCAAGCCAGGGGTTCTGAACTGGCAACCCTCAGGCCCCACCTGCACTGCAGATGTGTTTTGTTTGGCCCGCATAGTGTTTTAAAATTCTTTAAAATTTCTAACAACGTACACATTGAGAAACTGCATATAGAAATCCATCTTTTTAGCCTGTCTTGAAATATCAGAGCATCTGGCAATTCTGAGTTCTGGTTTCAGCATGGCAGCAGCCTGAGCTGTGGCCCAGCGGTCCCTTTTAGATGGGGCACAGTGTCTCCAGATTTCCTCCATCCACCACTCCCTGTTAATTTCACCTGGCTGGCCCACCGTGTGCGTTTACTACCTGCCTCAGAACTGAGTTTGCAGTCCCTGTTTAGTTTATGACTGAATTACCCACGTATCTTTGAAAGGAACCTTTCTGGAGACTGGCGCCCTCAACCTCTGCCCGTTACCACGTTCCTCCCCCCTTTACTACCTCCACTGTGTCTTATTTCTCCAGCATCTCCCGTCACTCTAGACTTCCTTTCTTCTGCCTTGCATATGCACAAGCGTCCCCTAACTGGCAAAATCCTCACTTGCTCTTCCCACCTCCCCAAATCCTTTGCCCTTGAGCCCAGTCATTTTGGTGAATGAATGAATGATTACATGAGTGAATGAATCTGCTGCTTACTCTTCTTTCCTTTGGAACCCTGATACCCTTGTTAACTTTCTGGACATGGCTGTCTTTTTCCAACCTGCTTTTCAAATCCAGTTTCCTCTGGTTGCCTTCTGAACCACCTAGCTGTTTACTCCCGCTGGTTTCCTTGTTCTCCTTTGAGTATGCAGCCCGTGCTCTCGGTGGCAGCAGCTGCGGGTGTCCTGGAGGTCAGTCCTTCCCCTGATTCACACCAGCTCCTCTTACTTTCTCTGGGCGGTATCTGTATGCCTCCTCCGTGAACACAGCTTCAAACAGGTACGTCTTAGAGCTGTCCCTTCCCTCCAGAAAGATTTCCATCCTAAGTCCCTTCTAGAGGGAAATTCTAGAGCTGCAGCTGCACATCCCTCCCTCTGCCGTTTTGCTGAGCTCATCTCATTCCTCCAGAGACCCATCTGCCATCCTTTCTGGGCCTCTCATCCTTGTCATGGGAGATGGCACAGCAAGGTGGTTCAGAGGGTGGGCTGCGGCACCGGGCTGACCCGAGTTTGAGTCTTAACCCCTTCTACCCCATGGGTGGGACGCTCGTCAGCAAGAGGAAGTTGTTTTGAGGATTAATTAAGGTAGTGTTTGTAAGAACTTAGCTCAGTGCCTGGCATATTTTGAACATCACTAGTGGCTACATCATCATTCTTCATCATGATTCAAGGACCACTGTCTATAGTAGATCTTTTCCACCAAGGTCAGTCTTCAGATTTCCCCTCTAATTCCTCCTGCCCTTCTTGTTCGGCTTCTTCAGAATTCACCCATTTTACAGTCCTTTATTGTGTGACTATACAATAAAGAACTGTAAAATGAGCTTTCAGAGCTTTCAGAGGGCCAGAACCATGTTGCACACCTCTTTGGGCCCCAATCAGCGTATTCTAAACGCCAATGAGTATCCCATGAGTATTCGTGGGATCAAAAATTGTTGAAGACTGTGAAGCACAAAACTGTCTTAAAACAGAGTTCTTTTCATTTAAGTAGAAGGAGGATGTTTCCTGTTTCTCTTTGATCTATTGTGCTGAAAATAGGAATAATAAAGTATACCGGGTTCTCATGCAGCAGACATTCTTAGGAAATTGGGACCTCACATTTTAATTAAGAACTTGTAGCTCAGCGTTTGGCCAGAAGATGGTGCAGTGTTCAAGGAATCATTCCCTCTGAAAGTCAAAACCCTGATTTTAAAGGAATAAGCTTGCAATCCAACCAAATCTATAAAGAAACAGAAGAAAGTGATGCCTGTTCGGCTGTGACACCGTCCTAGGGCTTAGCAAGTGTCATGCTTTCATGTAGTTTCTTACTTCCTACTGCCTAACATAATGAGCGGGAGGATTCTTCTAATTAGCCAAGTATTATTGTACATCAGAGTGGGGCTCTGCTTCCTGTACATTCTTATTTGTGTTTTGTCAGCCAGAGGAAGAAAGCTGTTAGAGGCAGGAGCAGATGTAAGAAAGGCACAGAACATGCCAGGAAGTCATGATACTTCTCTACCGTTAAATAAGTTGTTCCACTTTGCATATTTTTTTCTGATATTAGTATGAATCTTTCAGGTCAGTCTGACTGCAGAAATCTTTTGTGTGAGTGTCTGGATGTGTACTGTGGGTACCGTGTGTATGTGTCAAATTTTTCTCCACCTCTGAAAACGTCAGATGAGCAGGCTTTTATTGCTGTAATACCCAATATAAAATATAAACTGACATCATCTTCTCATTATTATTATTATATTCAGTAATGTACCCAGCCAGGTAAATAATCGTGCAGTTTGCTTCAATTTCCTATTTGCATTGATTGGAAGCAAATTTAAAAAGAAGACTCAAAGTGGGTGCTGATCAGCCATCTTCTCTCAAGTTTGTGTATCATACTTGCTCCTTTTTTTTTTTTTTAACCATGTAACGTCTTCTGAAAATTGAAAACTAATTTATTATCATGTAGTTATTTGTGCAGTCACAAAAGAGGCCACTGGTCTTTCCTTTAATTTCTGTCACAGGCTGCAGGCCATCTTATGCTAAATCAGGGATACGGGGAGATAATTAACATAGCCACTCTGGCAAGTTTAATAGGTGAGTGATGAACATTTCACGTTGGGTTTCAAAATCCATGTCTTAATTACCACCTGCCTAAGTGCTGTGATGAAACAATATTACGGTTACCTTCTATCAGGCCAACGACAGACAACTCTGTAAAACTATGATTAGATCGAAAGACTTCAAGGCAAGGGAAGAGTGTCTTGTGTTTTGTTTTTAAAAACTGTGTGAGAAATCTTAAGCCATTCTAGAAGCATCCACCCCCACCCTACAGCAACAGTTCTCACCTGGGGTGGTGTTGTCACCCTGGGGCCATTTGGCACTGTCTAGAGACATTTTAGGCTCATCTAGTGGGAGAGGCCAGGGTTGCTGCTAAATATCCTGCAATGCACAGGACAGCCTCCAGACAAAGAATTGGTCCAAAATGTCAGTGGTGCTGAGTTTGAGGAAAAACTGCCCCAGAACCATCCGCTGTTATCAGTGGTTGTTTTTCACCACTGGTTGCCAACAGGTGTCACCCCAGGCCCTGTTCTATTTGCAGCATTGTCAAAGAGAGGGTCCATAAACCCTAGTAACATATGGAATGAAATCCCCACTGCAAAGCTTTTGTGGAAGGCAGTTACATGCTGGTGAGCTGAGGCCTATGTAACCAAAATTGATCAATTACACAAATTAAGCAGAGCCCTTAAGGAATTTATTTTATTGGTCTGGACATCTGTTGCAGTGTTGTCCAAATCCAAAACTCAAATGGTGCCTCGGGTTGCCAAGTTAGGCAAGAAAATCTAGTAGCTATAAAAGTACAACTGAAAACCCTATATTAATATCACGTCCATCTGCTGAATGTTACATAAATATGCAGACTTTTTATTTTCCTTGGGAATAACATTTATTTTTACTGTGCCCAGTTTGACATTCTTATGACATTCTGTTCAGTTTATTACACTGTAACTTTAAATGTTTCTTCAAAAATGCATTTATAATGTTGTTGTTAATCTTTTTTCAAGGGTCTGTACCACCTGTTTAACTTACAGTTAAATAGAGAAGTCCTTTTTCTTATAGGAAGAATGGGAAATCTTTGGACAAAGAGGCTCAGAAAAGATTTTGAGTAACACTTGTGTAGTGTAAAGGGAAATTATATAACAGCCATGAATGCTAATATTCCATCCTGCTCTTTTACAAGTTGAAATGTAATCTCCATTTTAAACTAAATTAGCATCATTTCCAAACAGAGTATCATATTTATATCAGATTTATACAACCACATCAGATTACTATTAACATGTAAAATAGTCTCTTTTATGCTGTGGGTAAAAAATAGATTGAAGAGAATGATTTGATTTCCACTGCTTTAAATTAATCTGAGAGGACATGTTGAGGTTTAGAGTTGTTCTAACATCAAAGAAACAGCAGGTAGGGGCAGCTTTACCTTAAGAACCTGTTGTGATCCTGGCATGAAGAAAACCTTGCAGTTATAAAAGTACATCTGAAAATCATGATGTTTCTATCATGTCCATCTGCCGAATGTTAAATAAATATGTTGGTTGGTTATTTAAATATGTTGAGTGGTTAAGCCAACTGGAAAATTATAGGATATGTGTAGGAAAACTTAGAGGACATTTTTGTTCATGTTTTTTTCTTTTTTTCCCCTTCATTCTCATTTTATGGATTCGGTAAAACACTTTTTAGTAGTCAATTATTGAATGGCTTGTAGTCTAATAATGAGGTAAACCGGGATGGTCAGGGAAACTTAAAAAGCAAAAACAAGACTAAACAACAACAACAACAAAGCAAACAAAACTTGGCACGAGCTTCAGGGAGACTTCCTTATGGTATTTTCGACATGGTATTGATATGTATATAAAATTTTGTCAAATGCATTTTAAAGAACATTTTTATTTGCAGAAGTGGAGCATGCTTACTATGGGACAGTTAGGTAATATAAACTAAAAAGAATATTTAAAACAAATATAATTTTCTTTATTTTAAATGAACATATATTGACCCTGATTTACAAGGATGTGAGATTCAAGAAGACAGTACCAGTGGGTGTTTTTTCTTTACTAGAATGTCACAATTAATTGACTGTCATCCATTCCAGATTTCTGGTATCCCCGTACACTTTTTGAACTAAAGAAGGGAGGGTTGTGTGGATGAACCCCAAGTAAATTTGGATTTAGGGAAACATACTTCCAGTGTTAAAGAAGATAAATTTTCAGAGAAATGGAGGAGATGTCTGAGGGTCTGTATTGGCCATGAAGGCGAGAGGGGCCAGTTGCTTGCTGTTTATGTATTGGTTGACTAATCCTGTTTGAACTGAGATGCTTTTTATCGTTATGCTTGTACTGGAAAAAGAAGAGCATAACTGAGGGATGTAGGATCCCCTGGGAAGAATTTTCATGCCGGAGGTTGTGTGATAAAAATGTGGCATAGTAATTCCTTGAGGTCGGGTGGCATAAAGGAGCATCCCCCAGATCCACCTGGGACCCGACCTTTTCCCTCTGCTTTTACTGCTGTCAGACCTGTTGTCTTGGGTAAATCAGTCATTCCACTGGTGAAGTAACCAATATGGAAACTGTGCCCCCAAACTTCTTTTTCCCCCTGTGGTGGGGAAAAAAAGTTCCTAAAAAGTTATCCACAGCTCAGAATTGAGCACTCTACCAATATCTAGGGTTCCCTGTGATTTATATTCATGCACCCAGTTAAGTAGATGGATGGTTGAGGAGAGAAGGTAACTTGCTTTTGGGCGGATCGACTGTTAACTGGCCCAACTAAGAATAGCTCTTTGATTCCCAATAGTCTTTAAACCAACAGGCATTTTCTTTTCCTGATTGAGAACTGCTGCATTTATTGAAGTCTATCTTTAGACTCCTGATGTAATTTCTGAATTACCAACCATTTCTGAGACCACAAGATAGTTAAAAGTAAGCTAAGAAATATTAACTGAGACTCCCCGAAGCCTGCAAGGGAAACGAAGCTACCACAGCAGAGCTTGACTGTGGAATTTCTCTCCTGTAGTTCTTGCACTTTGAAAATGACATGATCTATCTATCCCAAGGAATAAAGCCTGATCCATTTAAATAGTTGCAAGTGATTTATCAGAAATGTGCTTATTTGGAAGGTTTAGCAAGACTGCTTATGGGAGGTGGTGGGGTTAACTACCAAAATCGTGCATAACTCAGATCCTGTGTATGGCAATTAATCAAGAAATTATATTCTTTGACTTTCTAACAACCCACATAGAGTGCTACATCTGTGGCGTGTTTAAATAGAGAGAGAGAAAGAGATGAAATATTTCTTCTAATAAAACGCTAATGGTTTTGTTTTGGAGAAAAATATTGAATTATTAGGGTGTTAGATTTGTCTGCAGGAGGGTTTCTCAAGTCACAGTCCATAAGGACTTAGGACAGAAAACCTACTATTTCCTGAAGGTGATTTTCCAGTCCTTTAAATGACTTCAGGATGATGGCAAGACTGCCTAGTGATGAAGAGGTGAGAGCCCAGGAATAAACGTTGTTACAGGAAACTGTAGCATCCCAGGCCATTATTGTGGGCATTGCTTAAACTTTCAAGTGTATTACTTAACACAGCCCATGGGAGTATGTTAATAAAGACAGGGAAGGCATTCCCATTGATTTGTGGTGTCCTCTGTAGGTGTAACTTGCACCTACTTAACTACTCTAGGACCTGAGGGTTTAAAGAAGGATCGTTGGCCAATGCCTCCTCTGCTTTGGAACCCAGAACTTACAGCTCTCCTCGAGGCTTACTTTTACAAATTCAGTTTCTGAAAACCTAAAAGAGGTGCCATTATCATAAAAAGAAAAAGTTTCCGGCAACCAGAGTGGTCCTGTCAATGTCTTTTTCACTCCTGGGGTCCTTTGTGATGTGATTCAAGTGGTTAGTTTTAAAGTTTTATTTTTCCGTCCTGAGCTTTTTAAAAATTGCAATTTAACAAACATTTACGGAGCGTCTCCTTTGTGGCGACACTGGCAGGAGACAGAAAGCTGGAAGAGTAGCTGACCTTTGCCTGTCAGGATCTCATAGTGCAGCAAAACACAGAGTCAGAAGAAATATTTATAACGTAGTAGATGCAAAACTAACAAAAACACCAGATGCTGGATGCTTACTGTGTGCCTGGTGCTGCATCATTATTCTGTTTTTTAGACAAGGGAGCTGTGGCTTGGAGGGAGGGTAGATCCTGTAGTTAACAAGAGGAGGGGCCAGCATTTAAAGGAAGCTCGGTGTGGCTCTGGTTTCCTGTTCCTTATCCTTCACTCACTTACTACAGTAGAAGCGTGGACGAAGCACTACCCTAAGTCACCGCTGACCTTGATGTAGTGCTTTCTCCACGTCAGGCTCTTTTCACCCATTGCTTCGTGTAAACCTCACGACAACCCTATGCAGTAGATACTGTTATTATCCCCCTTTTACAGATTAGCAAACAGAGGCTCTGATAGGTTAAGCAATTTAACTCCGGTGGAGCAGGTAGTATCAGAGAAGCAATCTGACTATAGGCTCTTAACCCCTCAACTGCTCTGAAATAGAGAGGGACATTGTTTCTGCCTGGGGAGGTGGATAGGGACAGAGATTGGAGCAAAGAAGTTATAAGGTGGTCAGAGAAAGTTAGAGACCTGCTCTTTTTTTTTTTTTTTTTTTTTTTTTTTTTTGGTACGCGGGCCTCTCACTGTTGTGGCCTCTCCCGTTGCGGAGCACAGGCTCCGGACGCGCAGGCTCAGCGGCCATGGCTCACGGGCCCAGCCGCTCCACGGCATGTGGGATCTTCCCGGACCGGGGCACGAACCCGTGCCCCCTGCATCGGCAGATGGACTCTCAACCACTGCGCCACCAGGGAAGCCCAGAGACCTGCTCTTGGTTAGGACTTGGAAGATGATAAGACTTAATCCAGCATTCCTCAAATCTGAGTCAATTGAAAGATATATTCTTTGTTTAATTCTTATTGGAGTATAGTTGCTTTACAATGTTGTGTTAGTTTCTGCTGTACAGCAAAGTGAATCAGTTATACGTGTATATATATATCCCCTCTTTTTTAGTTTTCCTTCCCATTTAGGTCACCACAGAACACTGAGTAGAGTTCCCTGTGCTATACAGTAAGTTCTCTTTAGTTATCTATTTTATACATAGTAGTGTATGAAGGATGTATTTTTCAACCTTTCTGAAATTTCTTTGAAAGTTGTAGATCTAAATTTTAGTGAGAATCTATTTGATTCCTTGCATTGTGAAACTCTAACATAATGTCTGGGAATTCAGACTTACAAAACTTGTATGGAGATAATTTTTTTTCTTTTGAAATAATTGTAGATACATAAGAAGTGGTAAAAAACAGCAGAGAGGTAGTGCATACCCTTGACCCAGCTTCCCCTAATGGTAACCTTTTACATAACCATAGTACATATCAAAAATGAGAAACTGACTTTCACAAAATACTCTTAACTAGACTATAGACCTTATGTGATTCTGTTGGTTTTTCGATGTGCACTGTTGTTTTGTACAGTTCTGTGAAATTTTATCACATGTATAGATTTGTGTAATTGCCGAGGTAATGCTTTTTAATGCTGGACTAAAGAAACAGGACAATAAAATGTTTTGAACCCTCAATTGTTTTTGTATGACATTGTTATGTTTAGGGGTTACTTTGTCGAATACGCTTTTAAAATAATTTGTTTTAATTGAATATTACCATGATGCAAAAATGATTATTCCTACTATAAAAAGGTTACACTTTATAGAAATTGATTCCCCTCAGAGGATATGAAAATGATACCATTAAAAAAAATAAGGTTCAGGAACACGTATGGATTAATCCTTACCTATTAGATTTAATTTCTAAACATTTGTAGATGGAAGTGACAGACTCTTGATTTTTCTGTATATTTCAAACAATGAGCAGTAAATCCTGTACTGAGGTGCATATTGAAGGACCTGGCCTTATATTAACACAGGCTACAGTTCATTGTAATTCTGTGCTTTTTGTTTTGTAGCTCTTTTTTCTCAGAAGGATATGCAGGCAAAGCCCCCAGGTTTTCAGTGTGTTCCCCAAAGCCCCAGACACAAAAGCTTAAAAAGGGGTTAAATTTTAATGAAAACATACCCTCTCGTCACTGTGCTTTAGATTATAATTTTAAAAGCCAATCATTTTCTTTTTTGACTGACATGTGGCATTTTGGAGAAATTTTTAAATCTTCCAAGTCTGTAAGAGATGAATTTGGGGGGCTTGTAGGTACTGTATTTAGAACAGAAAAAAGGGATGGCTCATGTTGAAGGGGTTGAATTAAAATCATTTGTAATTCTGCATCACAAAGAGACACAATCCCAGAACATCCATTTATATGTACATCTGTGCTTCTGTCTCTGACCTCAGCTTTCTGGTTTCTGTCTCTTTTCTTTACAAAATCTTCACTTATGCATAGATACACACATTAGAGAGGAAATTGGGGCAAATGATTTAGGAATGTGCTAATTAATTCTCACTATGTCCTGTGAACCGAGAAAAAGAAGTGAAAGGTTGTGTGCCTATGCATGTACACGATACATATTCTTCCACATGGTTTTTTTCTGAGGGAAAGTTATGTCCATTTTTTTCCCCCCTTCTCCTTAGGTTCTCACACACAGTGACAGCCAGCAGCGTCCAAAGTGCTGACATTATGACTTAGAGATGTGATAAAGAGAAACACCGTCGGCATTTTCTGTAAGTAACTGTGGTTCCTGCATCCAGAGAACACACGTCATCAGATACCTGTTCTTGAGTTTCTTCATTTAAGCATCCTGATTCCTAATGAGCAGGTAGATTGCATCCATTGTTCCTTTGTCTTTGGTTATCAATGATGATCAGCCTTTGCTAAACAAAGATCTGTCATCCAGCTCTGGATACTCCTGGATTTTTTTTTAAGGTTTTAACATTTGATCATAGGTTTTCCAGTCGCTTGAAGGGTAGCTTTTAACATTTCTTTTCCAGTTGAAGTATTTCCTGTCCAAGCCTTCTATAGTTAAAGAAAAGGCTTTTTGACATTTCATAGACAATGTTATGGCTCTTTCTCTTCTTCAGACAAATGTACAGGCATTTAAACAACCACACCGTACTCTCGTAATCGAGACACCTTGCAGAAATGGCAATTACAGGGTGATTTGTGTCAAAAATAGTCAGAATAAATTGTATTTTACCTGATTTTTTAAAACTTTCAAAGGTACCGCTCTCTTTTCTCTCTCTCTCTTTCTCTCTGTTCTTTCTTTTAAATATTAAGTAAACGCTCTGCATTTTCACATTTTGTCCAAGTTGTCCCAGGTTTTCTCTGGGTTTAGCAAAAGTCCAAAGGGACTGCTCAGAGCAAAACAATCAGTGAGGACTAAGGTGTTCTTCGTTCCTGAAACGAAAACAAAACAGATGTTCAGGACGCTGTGTTTTGCTCTGGCTCCCAGCTTGGCCGCTTGTTCTGAGAATATTCTTGCTCCCAAGTTAGTTCTAGTTTTGTTTATTTCGTCCTGAGCTTTTGGCGAATGTTCCAAAGCGATCCTCTTCAAGCAACACTTTTTTTTTTTTTCTTCTCTGAGCTGAGTCTATTTTGTGCTCAGCCTTCATTCCATGGGTCCTGTGAATAATTCTAACACAAAGGAAAAGTCTCCTTCTGACCAGTGAAAGGGGAGTCTGGGAAGACAGATAAAAATTGTAGCTTTAATCCAAAAAACAAAGGGCTTGGGAAAAGAGAGAAAAGGAAGGGGGGAAAAAAAAGGAAAAGCTTTTAATGAAGATTTCAGTGCAAAACAGGTGTCTGATGAAGCGTAAGCAACATAAACAGTAAGAAACTCAGCAAGATAAGGGCACATCCTTGACACACATTTTAACTGCTGGGTTATTTTCATTTATGAAGCAAATATATATTTCTACAAATTTGAATGTAGAACAAATGTTTATATATTGAAACCGGTGATTTTGTTTTGATTGATAGTATAAAATGGGGTAATACTCCAGTTGAAAACCATTCTTCATTGGGTTAAGTATTCATTTTTTTGGTTACAAAAATGGTTAAAACGATCTTTGACCTCTGTGGAATGTTGAGAGCAGTGAAATTTCTGGTTATGGAATTATCCTCCGACTGCCTTATAGGGAATTTTTCCAAAGTTAGAAGGCAGAGGAACTCTACTCTTTGATTTACATTCTTCCAGTGTTCAGTCGAAGATGAATAAAAAATTAGGACAGCATTAGAGTACAGGAGCCCAGTGGTCCTACTTAGGAGGATCACACTGATGGTAACAACAAAATGGCACTCTTTAGACCTAAATAATCTGTGATCACAAATATACGGGTACAATAGAATGGAATTGTTCTATCCTTGTAGTCTTAGGCATTGGTACATTTCTTTTTGAGCCTATAGAGAACAAGAAAACAGCTAGTTGACAAGTGAAATATTCAAACCATGAAAGGAAGGAAATAAAATTTATTTTATTTCTTCATTTAGTGAGTGCCCACTCTTTGCTGGTTTTGTGCTAGTCCTAGGGGATACTCGGCCAAGACAGATATAGTTCCTGCCCTCATGGAGCTTATATTCTACCAGAGAGATGGACCAGGGAAAAAAGTAGTAAGCAAGTGTGGAGAATGGGCAAGGATTTACTGTACAACACGGTGAACAATATTCAGTATCTTGTAATAGCCTACAATGGGAAATAATCTGAAAAAATAGTTGTGTGTGTAACCAGATCACTTTGCCGTACGCCTGAAAGTAACACCATATTTTAAATCAGTTATACTTCAATTTAAAAAAAAAAAAGTGTGGAGAATGGGGAGTAGCGAGTGTTACGGGAGCATCCTGAAAAATGAGATTCTTGCTTTCACTGGCTTTTCTTCCATTTCTTCCATCCCCTCCCTCTCTCTCTCTCTCTCTCTCTCTCTCTCTCTCTCTCTCTCTCTCTTTCTTTTTTCGGCCCTCTTTTCCTCCTTGCCCTCTGTTTCTCCTTCTTCTCTCTTTTCCCTCTTTTTGTTCCCTCTTTGTTCTTCTCCTCCCTGCTCAAGCTTCCCCCCACCAAAAACAATTTAGCCAAGCTCAAGTTGAAAAAGAGAAACAGTCTCACATTATCCAGAAAGAGGCCGCATCTTACAGTGGTTACCATCCCAGGCTTGGAAGCCTGTGACCTAGATTGGAATCCTGGCTCTGCCGTTAACTAGTTCACAGCCTTGTCCAAGAGAAGTGGCCTCAGTATCTTCTTTTATAAAACACAGGGCTGAAAATACTTCCTTCAAGGGAATGTTGTAGAGATTAGATGGCATACTGTAAGTAAAGTCACTGGCTCCATTCCTGACAGATAGTGAGTGGGCTAAAATTGTAAGCTGCTGCTATTTTATTATTACTATTACCATTATTATTTTGCCTTTTATGTTCTAGGAGCAGTGTCTATATTATAAGATAGCTAATAGCGAATAATGTATTAATCAATCGAAAAAATTTCTCTGAAACCAACCAACTAGTTTTGATATTATGTAATTCCTTTTGTTAGGTTTTTTTGCCCATTCACAAAAGCAGGTTTTCGGAATGTTAAAGTCCAAAACCATCTTCAATAAAGTAGGTTTTTGGATAAACCCTTAAAGCCTCTGCCAGATTAGACAGGATTGCTGTCTTTTCCTCCATTCTGAAGACGAAAAATTGAGCCAAATTTCAATTAGCCCCTTTAAGAGACAGGGAAATTTATTAATATTTGAAACAAGAGTGATTGAGACATATTCTTCAGTGTGTCCATATAGAGGAATAGGATAAGATCTTCTTGTGTCTTGTGAAATCAGTCTTACTGTATTATAGACAGACCCTGTGAAGGTGCTGGGTGAATATGTATTTATATAATTTGATAGCAGTGCAGGTGAACTTTAAAAATGAAAATTGTTATACATTTTTAAAAGTCAGGGTGTCTTTTGGTCAGTCTTCATGAGAATTTTTCTCTTTTGCAAGTGCTCACATAGCCTTCCCCACATTTTGTCTTCCCCCAGCAAAAAGATCCAAACGGTAAAGGTGACGTGGCCATAGACAGAATTCAGATCTTTCTCTCTGTGTGTACTGTGGATGCTCCTGCCCACCTCCCCCTCCCCCAGCCTAAGATTTAGCATCGCCAAAAATCTCTCCCATGACTCGTCCATTTACCTTTCAGCCTTCTGTTTTGCCTGTGTGGTTCAATGTGCCTGAAATGCCCTTCCCTGCCGGATTGGAGTGTTACTTATCTCTTAAGATCTGATTCCAATGTCATCGATTGTGTGATTTTTTTTCCCAGACCCCTGGGCAGAACCAACAAGTCTTATCTTAGGATCTCGTAGCACTTTGTTCCTCTCCCTCGTACCAGATAGCTGCATAAGTAAGTGTCTTTCCCTGCCCCCCATACACCTTGAACTCCTCAGTGGTGGGGTCTCTGTTTTATTCATCTTTGCACAAAACTGGATTCGTGTCTTCAAGGAGTTCCCAGTCTGGGCAGGGAGACAGACATATAAACACAGCATGGTATGTCAGTTTGGAAAGTGATATAAAATAATTGTCTAAATTAGTGCACGCAGATGAGCACTAAGTTACTAAAGAACCCTGTTTTCTCATGTAAGAAAGGAGCAGTAGGCATGTAGGTGTAGTGTGTTTCTTAAAATAGCAATGTTTCCCCCGGTGTTTGTATCAATATTTATGTTATTGCTTGTGCTCTTAAAAAGAAAAAAAACTCTCAAATGACATTGTATATCTAATGTTAGTGACGAGGAATTTAGGAGTCTGTTGAAACTGTGAAATACAGCAGGCGTGATGCTCGGTTCTCCAAACCAAATAAAGTATCATTGAACCTGAGCTGTAAGCTAAGACTTTAAGTGCCATTTATTTGTTGAGTTTTGCCACTCTAAATTGCTCAGTCTGGCACAAGACCTTTAAAAGTATTTATAGTTTAATTGGTATGTGGTTTATTTTAACTTATATTAAAATGACCTGCTTATATTAAAATGACATGTTTTCCAAAACCTAATATTGCCTTCAAAACATTGTCCTCGTGGTGAAAGATTTCAAAATGTTATTGTAAAAAGCAAGGGAAAGGATTTCAGACAAACACACAACCCAGGTCTCAGTATTTTTGTGTGTGTGCAGTTCCCAGGACATAATTATAAGATCGTTTTCTCTTTTATATATGGCCAGTGTTTGGGGCTTTTGGAAAATTTTTTTTTAATTATTGTTATTTTTTGGTACCTGTCTTTTTTTATACTCGCTCTGAGTTAGTCAAATTATAGCAGGCTCATGACACCATAACCTTTATCCATATATAGCCAGCCAAAGCTTTCTGGTGTTGAACTTAGGAAGACTTGAGAGAAGGAAAGCATTGCTATTCTTGAACAAATTCAGTGAGTTTAGAAACATTATTTTGAAATGTGCTTCCTTAAAGTCAGAAGAACTTAATTAAGTTCCCAGGGTTAATTGTTTCTGAAGTGTTAACATGTCATTTGTCTGTTCAAACTCCAAACCAAATCTAATACGGGATTTAATAACCTGTTTATGAGAATAGAAATTTGGGGTGGGGATGGCGTGGGAGAAGAGGGAAAAGCTAATAGGCTTTTACCTAGTTAGTGGGTTTAAGGAAGAATTCTTTCTGTCTTCGTTTGAAACAAAAGGCACATCCTAGGTTCCAAACTCCTTCTATTTGCGAGTATAAATTGGGATGACAAGGAAGTTTCGGAACAAAACAGTATTTTTATACTTTGTTCATTTCATATTTATCACTAGCTTGTTTGCTAATTTTCATTTGCAAGAGGCAATTCTTCCAGCTAACTGGGTGCCTCAATGGGCCACTGATTTCTTTGAAGTGACAGTCTGTAAATATGCATAAAAAAGGGATGCAATTAGCGTGTGTGTGGTTCAGTGCAGCCTGATTCCATTGGCAAGTTTACCCACAGTGTTGATAAGCTACATTATCTAGAAAATTGGCCGCTGAAAAACAGCACCTCTGATTGCCAGCAAAGGTTCCAGATAACAGGGCGCTGACGAGAAATATAATTGAGGTTGAATACATTAACCAAGGTGTCACATGCTCCTTAGAAGCTCTAATTTATCAGCATGTTGGAATTTTTATTAACATTTGGAATGCATTTCTACCACACTAATGAAGTGGAATTGGCAGTTCAGGTTTTAGTTATTGTCATTTCTGAGAAGTTAAATGTAATTTCTCGTTAGACACAGTTATGTAAATATATTTGTTCAGGGGCTACAAAAAATTATACATTTTGCAAAATACAAATATGTTGTTAAGAGGACCGTGTGACAAATCAGTGATGGCTCCAGTCCTGGAAACCAGCAGGGCCACGCACTTAAGGCAGCATTTTGTACGTTACAGCTCTTCTTTGTAGGGGGAGTTTGAGAGAAATGAAGGAAGCTTAATTTCATTAACTCTGCGACTTGCTCACCATTGTGAAAAACAGTTGAAATTAGGCACTGTTTTAGCTGGCTGGTACGTCTAAAAGCATTTTTTGATTAAACTATTTTTTTAAAATGAAAACTTGCTCAAATTACAAGGTGAATTAAGCATTCATGGAAGATATCTGCCTTTCTTTTTTCCATCCTTTTTGGAAACACCCAAGACTTCTGTTCGTTTTCTAATTCTGATAAATAGGTTTTGACAAACGTTCGTTAGCAATAGTATTAATTTCTATCACTTAGAAATAACTTGAGGTGTGCAAACTGGAAATAATTTCAGACTGCAAGTATATGTGATCAGCTATATTTTTTAAAGCAAGGGAATAAAAATTATAAACTTTGGGATAATGAAAGAGAATGAGTCAGAAATATCAGGGAAAATACACAGGCAGCTTCAGCCTTAAAATTCTTAAGTTACATGGCAGATTCGAGAGTATTTCATTATTTTAATCCATAATCACATCTATGGAACATACGTTTGTATATGTCATATATTGTAACGCAAAACATTTTTAAAGGAAATAGCTCCACTCTATTGACTTATACATTTTCTTTTTTCATGGAAATGACGACGAATCGCAGTCGATAGAGCATGGTGTATTTATAACACGTTTAGTACTACTTAATTGCACCCCATATGGCGGTCACAAAGAGATGGTTCCCTTAAGGCAAATGACCTGTGTAGGGCATTTCCTCAGCTTTCCCTTTGCATTCACCCCTTAGCAACTGCCAGCCTTCTCTTATCCTATAGGGCTCCTGATTTCACTACTTCTGACCACTACCATGCCTGGCATTCCTTGACCCAGTTCTTTATGCCTGAAGCAAATCTTCTCTTGTATCTTGTACTCTTACCCTCTATCCCTCAGCTAGACATTTCTGAACCCTATCACCAGTCCCATCATACACTCTAGGGGTGTGTGTGTGTGTGTGTATGTATTGGGGGGCACGAATAGTGTTTCCTTTACCAGCAGGAACTTCTGATTGGAACCGGCTTTGTCCCAGGGAAGTCTTTTGCTTGTTGGACAGGTACCCTTAAGTTCTCAGAAAATAAAGCCTTTGCCAGGAGGCCTACTATGGTGAATGCAGTCAACTGTCACTCAGCATTGGTTTCATCTCTCTTGTAGTGTCATCAGTTGAGTAGCTAAAATCTACAGTTCTCTGACTCTCTTGCAGCTAGGGTTCTGGAAGAAAATTAGGTCCCCAGAGGTGCATGCAGCTGGTATTGGGAAGATGGAAGCGAGGTGGGGGCACTTTCCTGTGACTTCAGCTGTTGTTGCTGGCAGGCATGAGCCTGTAGACGTTGGTTTTGTTTGCAGCAGTGTTCTAGTGCCGTTCACTAACTTCCTGGGGGTTGAATGGCAGTGGTGGTGGCCTTGATCCTGGACCATGCTTGTGTGACTGTGTCTTTGAACTCAGCAGTTCCATGGGCAGCCTCCTGATTGCCCACATTCTTGAGGGAGGCAGATGTAGAAGCTTCCCTGGTAGGCTGCTTGCCTTGCCTCACCTGCTTCCTTAGCCCTTCCAACAATTTTGCAAGCTCTTAATTCCCTGTGTTATATCCTCTTCTGCTAAAGTGATTCAGATTTGAACAAATGAGCCCTGATCAATACACCTGTAAATCTGGTTCAGGTGACTCAATAACAGGACCAGACCTAGGGTGAGGCAAATTTTGTGTTCTAGGTGCCTCTCTTCCATCACTTTAGTGTTGGCCCTGCTCAGTAAGTAAATAGCAGATGTGATTTATTATAAAAATACTAAATAACATCTACAGCTGATGTTGGTAAAATACAACCCATGGACTCAACACCACCCACTGCCTGTTTTTGTAAATAAAATTTTATTGGAACAAAGCCATATCCTTCTTTTATGTATCGTCTGTGGCTGCTTTCACACAACAACAGCAGAATTGACTCATTGTGACAGAGACCACAAAGCAGAATATATTTCCTACCTGGCTCTTGACAGGCAGAGTTTGCTGCCTGATGCTCTCTGGCACTGTGGATATGCCTTGGTGTGTCAGGCAACCTCAGATCAAATTCTGGTTCTCCTCTGACCGCTCAACTGCCTAAGCCCCATGCATTGTTGCTGGAGTCTTGCCAGCTCCACATTCACAGATCGTGTTGGTAGCTTGAAATCAGCCTTGGTGGGAGGATTTACACCAGGACAGTTGGCAAATGCTACACATCAGGGCTTCCCTGAAGACCAGCAATTAAAGACTTGCTGCCTCTGTAAGTATTAGATTCTGCTTATTCAAAATGATGTACTAGATGCAATTTACCCGTGCAGATTCTCACTAACTACCACTGCACCCAGCCCCCAGCTGCTGCAGCTAACATCTTATACCTTTGCCCTCCCCAGGGGCCATCAATGACCTGCTGATACAGCGGGTACAGAAGGCCAGCTCCCGTGCACCCTTCTGTGGGGCCACTTAGGCGCCAGGCCACTCCTGCTCTGGGTCAGCCCATGGCTAGACTTCTAGGACCACATTCTTCGCCCCCTCTCTCACCTTCACTCTCCTGCCTGACCCCTTTCATTACAAGTTTGTTCTAAAGCGCTCGCCCAAGGGTTTGGACTAGGGTGAGGAGAGTGAAGCGTCTAGAGGGCAGAGTTTAAGGAGATGTGCACCGTCCAGGTCATGCAAGTTGCACAACCCTGAGAAGGAATGCCTCCTAAAATTGTGTTTTAAGATGCCTCACTTTCCTCACCCTGTCTGGGTCCTGCTTGTCCCAGTAAGTCACATGCACCTGAATTCCTACTTCAGGCTCTATGTATAAGAAACACAATCTAAAACAAATGAGAGTAATAATGAATTTTTTATTACCTATTATGTTTTAAGGACTAAATGAGATGAGGTATGGAAAGCCCTTAGAATGGCGACTGGAACCATAATGGGTGGCTGGACAAACACATAGATGGAAAGATAGATTATGCAACCTCTGTTTATATAAACTCTTCTCCCCATCTGAAATGCTTCCTCTGCTTCTCTTTCCGTATCTAAATGGCACTTTTATCTCCCCAATAACAGCTTTATCTATAACACTGTTACTAGTTGGAGCTTTCTAAATCCTGTGTCCTCACTCTAAATTAAATTACACAATTTTCCAATTCCTTGACTCCTTTGTTTTTTTCTGCCAAAGGAATTTTTCTTTTCCTTTTCACTGTCTCTGTTCTAGAACTTGTTATCTATGTGATGTTACTTGAATAGATGGATAGATATGAGAAAACTGATATAATGATAGTGCAAAAATTATCCTGAACAGCAATTTAAAAAAAATAGCTGACTTTAGAAATGAAGTTCTTCTGCTTCCTACTAAGCACTGAAATCTAAGAATCACCTAGAGCTCACAGAGCTCAGGGAAGGGGCTGTTTGAATATAGGTTGTTGGCATTACCTATAAAAGTTGTTTCTTTTTTTCTTGCGGTACGCGGGCCTCTCACTGTTGTGGCCTCTCCCGTTGCGGGGCACAGGCTCCGGACGCGCAGGCTCAGGGCCCATGGCTTACGGGCCCAGCCATTCCGTGGCATGTGGGATCTTCCCGGACGGGGGCACGAACCCGCGTCCCCTGCATCGGCAGGCGGACTCTCAACCACTGCGCCACCAGGGAAGCCCAAAAGTTGTTTCTTATACTTTCAACAGGTTTCAATTGCTAGATCGGTAGGGCTCCAAAAATGTTTTAGCTATATTTACTATGTAGACTGTCATGGTCGATCTCAGCACTCTGTTTCATTTATTCATAGTCTCATCACTACTTATAATTTTCTAGTTGATTTGTTTACTGAAAAGAATCTTTCTCACTGGCAGGACTCTGAGTTCCATGAAGGCAGGCTGTTGGCACGTGGCAGTCACACAATGAATATATGTTGCCATGATTGATGGAACAGATGAGGTGTGTAGACTTTCCAGGGCTACAGTGGCATAGTGCAGGCTCACGAAATATTTTTAGGGTGGGGGATGGGTGAAACAGGTGAAGGGGATCAAGAAGTACAAACTTCCAGTTATAAAATAAGTCACTGGGATGTAATGTACAGCATAGGGAATATGGTCAATAATATTGTAATAACTTTGTATGGTGACGGATGGTAACTAGACTTATCGTGGTGATCATTTCATAATGTATAAAAATATTGAATCAATATGTTGTACACCTGAAACTAATATAATATTTTAAGTCAATTAGACTTCAATAAAAAAAGAAATATTATTAGAGTGAGTGAATGAATGAAGTCACTTAAAGAAATTTACCAGCCTGTTTTCCATGAGGCCAGGAGCTTTTCTTATTTGAGCTGGATAAATCTTGTACTTTTCTACAAAGTGCAAATGTATATCCATGGGTCTTTTTTTCCTGAAATTAGTTCTTAGGTGAAAAATATAGAAACCATGCCACATCTAAAATTGAAAATAGATTTTACTTTATTTATTAAGATTAAATGCAGTATACCACAAATCATTTTCTCTGGGTATATTCAAATAGTGAGGAGAAGAATGTATTTAAGGTAGGGATTATAGCTACAATGATCAGTGTGACACTCACATGGCTTTATGGATTGACTCAGAGATGAGTCCACCTCGGAGTTGCTTTGCTGTGTGTAGTGCTGTGAGAGCCTCGTTTGACTGTAATCTCAGCACAGGAGCAGGTAACTGGCATTGAAGGTATCAGTCAAATCTCTGCTAGTGTTGGCTGTGTTTTCAAACTGGGTTCCTTGGAACCCTGGAGGGTTCCTAAGAGCCATGCTCAAAGGCTGCATAGTTGTATTGTTTGCAGAGCATCTAGTGGACAAGACAGGTGTATCTTAGGAGACCCACTCTGGCTTAAATGAGAACAGTGCTGCTTCTATCTGTTAATGTTATGAGCACCTGCTTAAGATTTAATTTAAAAATGCTTAATCTATAACCCATTGTTATAGATGCACTGAGAATTAAATTAGAATTCAAGACTCCAAAATCGAAACATGGGGACCCTTGTACTCTTTCCAGATAACTGAGGTAACTTAACTCTCTGGGCAGGCAGTCTCAATCTATTGGTTGACTAGTTTGGTATTTATAAAACAGTATCAAAATAAATATCGCTCACTGAAATACACACAAACCTTCTGATTCCTTCTTCACCTAATAGCAAAGTCATGTTTAGTAAATAATTCACGTGACCTTATTTTGATATCGGAAAAAATTAGTGATTTAACTTTTGACTTTATGGTGATTTTTGCTTCCACTGCTAACAAGTTCATTATGTTGTTGCAAGTATGTTGTGCCCCAGTATCTGGCAACATTTTCTTTGGACCAAAAGTCCACTCATGCGTCAGATATTTATTGAGTTCCTATTATATGTCGAGCATTGGATCTAAGGCTAGATAAGGTGACTCATCCTGTCTCATGAAACTTACATTCTCCTGGAAGAAATGGAGTCGAAACAAATAATTACATCACAGATATTTCAATGTAGTTGTGATGACGGTTGGTAAGGAAAGCTCCAGTGTCTTCAAGAGCATTCACCAGAAAAAAAAAAAAAGAGCATTCGCCAGAAGGAGCTAAGCTAGGCCAGAGGCACAGGGCAGTGGGTAGGGAGCATCTCTGCAAAAATGACCTTTAAACTGGTAACAGGATAAACAGGGCCAGAGGTCATATTTTGGAGGTAGAATGGCTTCACAGGCCTCTCACATCAAACCATGGAGTGGGTATCGCTTTCAACTATGTGCTGGTCTGAAATTACTTATATTCAGAAGGAATGAGCACACTTTCACTAAACTTCCTAATTTAAAAATGTTTCGATAGCAAGGAACGTCTAACAGTTTATCTGCTTAATGACCTTCTTGTTGTTCAGGGCGGACTTCCTAAAAAGCCATGCAGGACTTCTTGTGTTCTTACTTTTCCATCATTTTCTTAATGTCTTGACTGATAACCAAGATACTTTATTGCCACTCAGGATGTGAGACAAATGTAGAGGAAACAGTCCAGTGAGGCTTGAGCATTTGTAAGTTTCAAGGCATCCTTCCTTTGCTATATTCCCTCTGTTTAAGGATAAACAGGACTTGGGCTACAAATGGGTGGGAAGGGTGCTTTGGCCAGGGAATCATTGCTAGTAAATTCTCAACCTGTCTTCTTCAGAAAATCGTGCTTGTACCACCTTGGTTTCTGGTCCTTTTCTTGCCTTCCTATGTACTCATTGCCATTGCTTATAGGGGACATAGTATAGTCAGTGGGAGAAACGTGGACCAGTGCAAACCTATGTTTGACTCTCAGCCCTGCCCCTTACTTAGCTGTGTGTTTGTGGTGTCTTTCTTATTTTCTCTGAACCTAATTTGTTAAATAGGTCTCTGTCTGGGCTGTGGGGGGGATTAGTAATCACCCTCCTCATGGCAAACCATGCTCCAGCGTCTCCCATGTATTGACTTTGATGTGTATCGTTTCATCTCCCGCACATCCCTGTGAGGTCGGTGCTGTTGCTGTCTCCATTTCTCAGCTGTAGAAACGGAGGCTAAAAAGGTTAGGTCACGTGCCCAAGATCACACTGGCTGTCAAATGTTGGAGCTAAAATTCAACTCCAGACATTGCGGCTCTAGGGTCTGTGTGTTTAGTTACTAACGCTTGATTTGTAAAGCAGCTGGCTGAGTGAGCGTCCAGTTAAGGAAGCTGGAGTAATTTTCCTTGCCATCCCCTTGGCCCCTGGCAAGTCTAGGACTCTGAAGGCCTTTGTTGGTCTATGGAACCAATCAGGGACACACGACTTAACTGGAAGAAGCAGCATTCGCTTTTACTAAAGAGCTCAGGATTCCAGTTATTTGCCAGAATGAGTTGTCTTAGAAGAGTTTTATTGTTTGCCATTTGGTTTTCATTCCAAAGCCACATGTGAGTGTAATATAAATACTTTTGAAGGGATATCATTACTCTGAAGCTTAAAGTTAACATGTCAGCTCCCTGTCTTTACAGCAAGTGTTGCGGGTCATTTATCTTCTTGTTTAAGCTAAAACAAAAACCCTAGAAGGTCGTTCTCATCCACAGATTTTACATCTCCTACAGCCATGACTTCTTGCCAGTGAGAGGAGGGCTGACGTTGTCTTGTCCCACCTCATCCCACCTTATAGTCATCAAATCTTGCCATGCCCAACCTCCAAAGACAGGATCAGGATCTTCGATTATAAGCTGTCCTCCTTCCATTGCTGGGTTTCCTTGCCTGCTTCTTGGTGTTGAGGGGATGAAGGATGAGGTCTGCTTCAGTGCAGTGGAGACTCATACTTTTCTTGCTGCCTTTTCCCCCTAAACCTTTCCCTGGCTCACTGCTACATATCCCTCAGGTCTGAATGATACATGTCATTTTAGAACATAACCTCCCTTTCCTGAATAAATCAGTCCCTTTACAGTGAACTGTCATCTCATCTTTAGTTAACCTTCTTGTATTTATCACCCAGTACCATTAACTGTCTACCTACCTATTATCCATCCATCCATCCATCTATTCTTTTGTATGATTCATTTGGATGTCTGTCTTTCCAGTAAAATGGTGAACTGCATCCTAAGTAGGAGTTCTATAAATATGGGTTGAATGAATGAATGAATGAGTGGAGATGAATGATGCTTACCTAGGTATCTTTCCTACTGGTAGCCTTTTCAATCATCCAGGCATAACTGGAATCCTAACCACAGGCATTGGTATTTGCTGTGAGATATCCCAGTACATGCACTTTCAACACATTTCTACTCCCCATCACACCTTTCCACCTTGACAGCTGCGTCAGGTTGTTCATTACATACTTGCTCTCACTTTTTTGTCTGTTCTTCACTATGAAATTAATAAACAAACCTCACTGGGGCCCTCAGGAATTCATCCCAACCATTTTGCCTGGAGATTATTCAGTAGGGGTTACCTCTTGCCTGCTGCAGCCTTTTGTAGCATCATGTAAGGGTAAAGTGGTGAACAAGAATGGATTTGAAACAGAAACCACCATTGCAATTGACACTAATTAACAGAGCTGAGAAAATCTTTCATTAGGAGTGTTTAAATCATGCAGCCTTGTTCTCCTTAGAAGCGGAAAAAAAAGTGGCCTCTGAACCATTTAATGAAATTTGAAGAGATTATTTCCCTTCTCACTTTCTCAGAGGATATACTGGGATTGGAGAAGATTTGTTCAGAAGTAGAGGAACAGAAAAGGGTATAAGAAGCCCTGCCTTCATGCCTGTCCCCACTTCCTCTGATCCTCTGGTCCCCTGTGCTGTGTGGTTTAACTAGGCTGCTCTCTGCATGGCAGAACTTTCCTTCCCTGTTACTTCTATATTTTTCAGTTCTGTAGTCATAACCATGAGACTTTCAGCTTATCACTTACAAACAATACCGACAATTACAAAATGAGCCAACATCTGTTGAGCACTTACTGAGTTCCAGACACACTGCATGAATTATTTAATTTGCAAGCAATTCTAATAGGTAAATACCATTATTATTCCCTAATTTACAGATAGAAATTGAACCATAGTAGAGTTAGCAACAAATTCAACTGATAAACTAAGGAATCTGTAGTAGTGGGTTAGAAATTAATCCTCCTGGACAAAATGTGTGCATTATAATAGTACATTTTTGAAAATAAGATGTCTTACCTCAAAAATGGGTGGGTGATGTTTGTGGAGGTGTCAGTGAGGAGGTAAGGAAGGGGGTTAGTTACCATATCTAAAAAAAGAGAGATCAAGAGATCATATTTTGGAGGTGGAAGGCTTCACAGGCCTCTCAAACTGTGGAGTGGGTACTGTGTTCAACTATGTGCTGGTCTGAAATTACTTATATTCAGAATGAGCGAACACATTTTCACCGAACTTCCTAATTCAAAAATGTTTTCTTTTAATGTATTTATTTATTTATAGAGATGTGCAGTTTTATTTTTTAAAAAAAATTTTTGGCTACACCCCAGGGCATGTGGGATCCTTGTTCCCCGACCAGGGATCGAACCCATGCCCCCGGCACTGAAAGGTGGGGTCCTAACCACTCGACTGCCGGGAAGTCCCCAAAAATGTTTTGATAGCAAGGAACATCTCATAGTTTATCTGCTTAATGACCTTCTTGTTGGTAAGGGCTGACTTCTTAAAGAGCCATGTAGATTTCTTGGGTTCCTACTTTCCCATCACTTTCTTTTTTTTTTTTTTAACATCTTCATTGGAGTATAATTGCTTTACAATGGTGTGTTAGTTTCTGCTTTATAACAAAGTGAATCAGCTATACATATACATATATCCCCATATCTCTTCCCTCTTGGGTCTCCCTCCCTCCCACCCTCACTGTCCCACCCCTCTAGGTGGTCACAAAGCACCGAGCTGATCTCCCTGTGCTATGTGGCTGCTTCCCACTAGTTATCTGTTTTACATTTGGTAGTGTATATATGTCCATGCCACTCTCTCACTTCATCCCAGCTTACCCTTCCCCCTCCCCGTGTCCTCAAGTCCATTCTCTAGTTGGTCTGTCTCTTTATTCCCGTCCTGCCCCTAGGTTCTTCATGACCATTTTTTTTTTTTTTTAGATTCCATATATATGTGTTAGCGTACGGTATTTGTTTTTCTCTTTCTGACTTACTTCACTCTGTATGACAGACTCTAGGTACAACCACTTCACTACAAATAACTCAATTTCGTTTCTTTTTATGGCTGAGTAATATTCCATTGTATATATGAGCCACATCTTCTTTATCCATTCATCTGTCGATGGACACTTAGGTTGCTTCCATGTCCTGCCTATTGTAAACAGAGCTGCAATGAACACTGTGGTACATGACTCTTTTTGAATTATGGTTTTCTCAGGGTATATGCCCAGTAGTGGGATTGCTGGGTCATATGGTAGCTCTATTTGTAGTTTTCTAAGGAACCTCCATACTGTTCTCCATAGTGGCTGTATCAATTTACATTCCCACCAACAGTGCAAGAGGGTTCCCTTTTCTCCACACCCTCCCCAGCATTTATTGTTTATAGACTTTTTGATGATGGCCATTCTGACTGGTGTGAGATGATACCTCATTGTAGTTTAGATTTGCATTTCTCTAATGATTAGTGATGTTGAGCATCCTTTCATGTGTTTGTTGGCAATCTGTATATCTTCTTTGGAGATATGTCTATTTAGGTCTTCTGCCCATTTTTGAATTGGGTTGCTTGTTTTTTTGATATTGAGCTGCATGAGCTGCCTGTAACTTTTGGAGATTAATCCTTTGTCAGTTGCTTCATTTGCAAATATTTTCTCCCATTCTGAGGGTTGTCTTTTGGTCTTGTTTATGGTTTCCTTTGCTGTGCAAAAGCTTTGCAGTTTCATTAGGTCCCATTTGTTTATTTTTGTTTTTATTTCCATTTCTCTAGGAGGTGGGTCAAAAAGGATCTTGCTGTGGTTAATGTCATAGAGTGTTTTGCCTGTTTTCCTCTAAGAGTTTGACAGTATCTGGCCTTACATTTAGGCCTTTAATCCATTTTGAGTTTATTTTTGTGTACGGTGTTAGAGAGTGTTCTAATTTCATTCTTTTACATGTAGCTGTCCAGTTTTCCCAGCACCACTTAATTGAAGAGGCTGTCTTTTCTCCATTGTATATTCTTGCCTCCTTTATCAAAGATAAGGTGACCATATGTGCATGGGTTTATCTCTGGGCTTTCTATCCTGTTCCATTGATCTATATATCTGTTCTTGTGCCAATACCATACTGTCTTGATGACTGTAGCTTTGTAGTATAGCCTGAAGTCAGGGAGCCTGATTTCCCATCACTTTCTTAATGACTTGATTGATAACCAAGATATTTTATTTTATTTTTTAAAATTTATTTATTTTTGGCTGCATTGGGTCTTCATTGCTGTGTATGGGCTCTCACTAGTTGCAGCGAGCGGGGGCTATTCTTCATTGTGGTGCAGGGGCTTCTCATTGCAGTGGCTTCTCTTGTTGCAGAACATGGGCTCTAGGCATATGGGCTTCAGTAGTTGTGGCATGTGGGCTCTGTAGTGGTGGCTCGCAGGCTCTAGAGCACAGGCTCAGTAGTTGTGCTCAGTAGCACAAGTGCACGAGCTTAGTTGCTCTGCGGCATGTGGGATCTTCCCCTTCCTGGACCAGGGCTCGAACCTGTGTCCCCTGCATTGGCAGGCGGATTCTTAACCACTGCGTGACCAGGGAAGCCCACCAAGATATTTTATTGCCACTCAGGTATGAGACAAATGTAGAGGCAACAGTCCAATGAGGCTTGAGCATTCGTAAATTTCAAGGCATCCTTCTTCTGTTACATTCCTTCCATTTTAGGATGGTCAGTGGTGCTAACTTGATTTGGATAAGTTTCCTAACTTGATTGAATTTTCTCCTACAGAGTTTACATTCGGTTCACTCTTGGGGACCTCTTCCTGATATATTGAAAGAGATCAATCTTCCCTTTACCCAATTCTAGCTTCTCCTAAATTTTCTAAGTAAATTCCATATTTCTTCTTAATTTTAAAGAGTGAAGTGATAATTGTTAATATTTTAACAAGCATCACATCATAACCATTTTTAATGGACCCAATTTAAGCCCAAAGAGTTATGTCATATCAACAGCTTCCAAAGTCATAGTGCAGTTACTATCAATTTTATGGTCTAGTTCTTCCAAATAAGGGAAGGACTAATATGAGAGACATAGCAGTTGGACAAGTTCTCGTATATTAGACTGGGATAGTCCTTTAAAAAGTCATAATCCAATCACCTTGTAAAAACCACAAAGACAGTCTATGGCTCCAGGCTTTCTATTTAGACTTAAGGAAGAAAACAATATTAAGAGCTCTCATTTGCTTATGAATGCCTAAGAATTGATTCTAGGGTTCTTAAAAGCATCCCTTTTCAAGTAAGAGGTTTCTTTGTGGCAGCTGTATTATTTCCAGAAACTTTCCAAGAAATTCTTATGTGATGTGGCTGGTCATTTCAACAAAAGGTCAGTCTGTTAAGAAAAACATGGAAGGAAGCAAACTCTGGTACTGACAAAGAAAATCCCCCTTTGGGAAACTGGCTCAGGGACCATGGCTCTCCTTCCCTCTCTTCTTATATCTCCAGATGCTACAGTTACATGTGACACCTCTATTTTGTGGACTCATGGCTGTCCTCCGTGGGTGCCCCACTCCCCTTATCTTATGTCTCAAGTTTGAAAAATTCTTTTTTCCTTATTTCACCCAAAGCAAATTTGAGTGTTTTCAAAAGGATCTCTTACTCAGAAACTAAAGTGAAAGAAAATAAACACAAAGACAGGGAACTAAGCTTGTCCTGCCCACAATCTTATCCAAACAATAGTTGAGGTCTCACTACCTATTGGCTTGACTGGTAAAGCTTACTGGGCACCCTGCCCTAGTTTCTTTTGCCACCTTCATCCCTGTCTGGGTTGGATGTTAGAGCAAGAAGCCCAGACTTCCAGCCCATAGTAGGTTTGGGTTGAAGTTCTGCCAGTTCTGGTGAGACTTTTTGTCCTTTCTGGAAATAGCTTCTTACAATTCGGTGAATTCAGGTCCCCAAGTCCTGTGCTATAATGTTCTTGAATTCTTTCAGATGTCCTTCTTTAAGAAGTCTTTCCATATATTTCCAGTCCCTTGTGGTGACTGTGATTAGTTCTGATAGCAGAGTTCAAGTTTATTGAGCACTTGCCATATGCAAAGCAGTATCCTCAGTGTTTCATACATGCAGGGGGCTTGCTCATTCATTTAATGCTCGTGACAATCCCACAAGGCCTCCCATTTCGTTGAGGGGGCAAAAAAAGAGGCTTAGAAAAGGTAAAGTAACTTTTCCAAGATTGCAGAGCTCGTGGCTCAGGCCAGATTCAAGCCCATGGCTATCTGACTGAGAAGTTGATACAACACAGAGCTGCTTTCTCTGAGCCTGAAAGATTCCATCTCTAAGTTTCAGGCCATCTTGAAGTGGCCTTTGCTTTTCTCCTAGAGGACTCTTAGGGTTTGTTACATTGAAGTTCTCCTCTTCCTTGAATCTCTGCCATGTCCTGTTTCTCAGAAATGTTCCAGTGGCCACTGGTGAAAGGCTAGTACCCACCGAGTTGGCCAAGCCCAGCTTCCCAGCCTCTAACCTTGACTTCCTAGCTCTGGACCATAAGTTGTCTTCCAGGGTAACCACTTCCCAACTCATTAGTTTATTTAATCTGATGGAAAATCATCTTAGAAAGTTTCCCGTTAGATGCAAATGAAATTATAGGAGAAGCAGCCAGTGCCGTGTGATTTGGAATCATATTCCTTCTATTCTAGGGGTCCCAACCTCAAACTTTTTTCTCTGTATGTATACATAGGCATAAAATAGACCCCAAATTTGAAATGAAGCAACTTTATTGCCTCAGTAGTCTTGTGGACTAGGCTCCCTTCTACACGGAGCCTACTGACATCTCATTAGCAGAGATGACACCTGAGCTGTTTCCCTACTTTGTCAAGCACAGGAGAGAAGAGAAAGATGATTTTTTCCTATTTAAGGAATGGAGTGGGCTGGACAATGCATCATCTTTGTTATTTATCATCCACACTGCCTGAGGACTCAGAGAAATGTACCAGGAATGATGGAAAGAGAACCAAGGGCACGTCACGTATCCAAACCCTCACGTCTGTATCAGACACGCACTGAGGCAGGTCACCACTCAGAAGGACAGCAGCCTGCTCATAGATGCAGGCATGTGTGGATGCATGAATACTTTTAGGGAGAAGGCCAAGAAACCCATCCCATTTGGATGTAAATTAACATGGGGTTTTATTGGCTTACATAACTGAAAAGTGTAGGTGATAGCATTGCTTCAGGCATGGATGAATCCAGGGACTTAAATGTTGGTAGAAAAATTTGCTTTCTTCCTATTTTGGGTCTGGTTTCCTCTGTGTTGGCTTTATTTGCAGGTAAGTTCTCTTCACTGAAGATCTCTGCATGTTGTAGACTTAGAGTGTAGAATTGAAGCAACTCTAGGGTAAAGACAACCTCTCTTTGCTGATGCTTCCAGTGGACACAGAATAATAGTCAGGCTTGTGTTGCATGCCAGTCCTTGAACCAGGCTCTTCAGCCAGGATCTATGTGCTCTGATTGACCAAACCTGGTGCCCATACCCAGTCTTGTAGCTGGGAATAGGCTAGTCCTACTAAGTCTCATGAACTGAGAATGGAAAAGCGGTAGTTTCAAAGGAAAACTGGGATGATATTTACAAGAAGGCTCAGGAAGGCAAATATAACAGATGTTCACTGTGGTGCATCTGTAATGGAAGTGAGACAGTAACTAGGGTTGGAAAGTAAGGCTTGTAGTTCAGATTAAAATGAGAGAAATTCTCATGTATACATTGACCAGGCTCGTTTCTGTTTAATTTGGGAGACTTTGTAGAGAGGGTAAGATAGCAGCTGTACTTGGTACCGATGGGCTGTTGTGGTTCAGTTGCTGAGCCTTGGTTTCTTCTTTTTTGTAGCTGTGTGCAGTAATATCTCTGTAATAGTTTTGTTGTGAATATCAAAAGGGATATTCATGGAACGGATGTCAAACCATTTAAGGTATTATAATTGTCCCTTGTAGTCACAAATCTGCAAACATCTCCGTGACAAATGATTCTTCTTCCTTTACAATGAAGTAGAGATTATAAGGAAATAGAAGTGATCCCTTTGGGTCTCAGATGAAGTTACTGTTGATAACGGTGAACTGGGAGATGGATGTTGGGCAGGTAACTAGACACCTTCATTAGCAAGTGACTTATTTTCACTCACAAATCTCTGATGTGATCCAAGTTCCTGTCTCAGTAAGATGACGAGCAGATCCTTAGGGTCACTGAGAAAGAGTTAAAATCGAAGTTGCTAAATTAAGATTTCTCCCCTGGATTGAATTGGGGCAATAAAAGAGGATGCTTGAAAAAACAAACTGCTTACTCTATTGAGGATTCTTTGGAAACATATCCTATCAGTATCAAGTATTCCATCCACCCGTGTTCCTGGAAGACTCATTTGTCTGGGGGGGGCGGCAGTAGGTTGTCACTCAAAGTGCCCAGAGAAGAATAGAAGACATTTACTAAAGAAGGCTGATAGGTATGTGCTGAAAGGCAATAGTAATATACTAAAGTAGCATTTATTAATGAATGTCCACTACGAGGCAGGTTCTAAGTGCTTTGTATGCATCAGCACATATAATCCTTGCAAATTTATGACATAGGTACCATTGTTATACCCGACTTCCCCAATCGGGAAACTGAGTCACACAGAGAAATAGTCTCAGTGAGGTTATTTGGCTTGGAAATTATGAAGTTAGGATTCAAGTGTAGAAAGCCTTTGATGCTAACTGAATTATTGTCCTAAGGCCAGGCATTTTGTAGGCAGACACGTGCGGGTGGGACTCCCAGTACGGCCTTGGCATGGAACCTTGGCATGGTCCTAGGGAAAATGCTTGTAAGTATAGCACCTACCCGTCTGGGTTATTTTAAGGGATAATAAGGCAGTGTTTTTTTTAAAGTATTTACGTCAGGGCTTACAAAGAGGGATGTTCTCAAGAAATGTAATGTTAATAATAATAATAATAGCCACAGTATACACAGGATTTAAAAAATATTCGTCCACATACAACTTCTGCTCCCATGGGTCAATCTTCATAGGCAGAGTGTGCCACTCGGCTTTCTCCAGCCTCATCTCTCTCTTGGGGTCCCCCTTGGGTCTCGTTTGATGGATTAAATATTCCTATTAAGCAGATGGCTGGGTGAATGTCCCTGTCTTTGCTGGCCTTACTTTTCTTGAGTGATTTCCTATTATAGGAAGGGAGTATCCCATAATAATGAAAAATTGACAGAAGCTATTGATTAAATTCTTTCCTAGCCTCTTTTCCTTGACTTTCCCCCATTAGTTAAATCTGAACACCTCAGAGATAAATGCAAAAAGGTGAAAGGAGGTGAGCTAGTGTTAGGTTGCCTTGGGTCTTTTTAAGAACAAAATATTATTATGTTGTTTTGTTCAAGTCCTATCTTGCTAAAAGATCAAGGGAAGAGAAAAAGTTTAGATTACCCAATTACTGGCAATAAATTATTTTCTTTTCTC
Source organism: Mesoplodon densirostris (assembly GCF_025265405.1). Lineage (NCBI taxonomy): Eukaryota > Metazoa > Chordata > Mammalia > Artiodactyla > Ziphiidae > Mesoplodon > Mesoplodon densirostris. Next base: position 89,717,635 of record NC_082670.1, read on the forward strand.
GGGGACATATGAAAGCTTAGGATGACAAATACCATCTGAGAAATGTTCTTTTTATTTTGGTGGCACAGCAACTGCAGAAAATAGGTTAATTGGTTCAGAGACTTGCTCTTACTGTTAATGGCATTTAGCTTGTGCCGTTGAACAACTGCATCTCAAGACAGAATGTTCATAAAATCGATATTCTGGTTGCTAAGTGTGTGTTTTTAAGATATAGTTTGAATTAATTTATTCAAAGCCAGCTGGTGCTAATCCCAATATAACCTCTAGGAGGAAACCTCAACCCATGTTGTGTCTAAAATAATCGGATTTTCTGTTCTCTTTCTATTCAACTTTCATATTGTATCTAAGTTAGTACTTTTGATATTTCTAAGTTTTTTTTAACATTTATGTAGAACACCACATAATTGCAGAAAAGATAATAGTCACATACCCTAGGGCCTACTGTACACTTATGTTAAAAGTACAGCTTTTATTGGCAACTAAAGTAATAACCTTTCCGTGTCAAATTGCTTTAAATTAAACTTAAAAAAAAAAAAACCCACCGGCTGATACTCACACTTAGTAATTGTCAAACATTAGCATAATGTGGAATAGTAAAGCTGCCTAAATCTTAGGTTTAAAAATAATTATTTACTTAGATAAATTTTGTATGCAGTAGCATATTATTAGAAATCCTTTTTTCCCCCTTCTTCTAAAAATGCAGGATCCATGTATATGTTAATATTATACTTAGGCTTGATGTGTAAGTGGAACTGTAACTTATGCTAGTGTCTGAGAAGAGGGTCTCATTTAGTCTCTCCTCATCCGTCCATCATGGACCACATACAAATGGTGTGAATTGACACTTTGGATGGCTTTGCGAATTGTTCCTTGGGTTGGGTGACCTAACATGTGACCTCAGGGGGAAAAATGTGCAAGTCTGTTTTTGATGAGGGTGCAACATGGCTTAGCCTGCATAATTTCCAACCATTTCAAGGCACTTGGGAGAGGAGGATCCTAACTGATTGTGTGTGTGAGGCCCTCAGGCATAGGTCACAGCTGCCTTTCACACAAATGCATTTGTATTTCCCAATCTCTCTGCTCAGCCATAGAGCTTCCAATGAAAACAAGCCCGCAGTGATTTTAGGGGGGCGGGATTCATTTGGTTTGCCAGGTCTGGCCGGAGATTAGGTACCATCTGGGCACATCTGCCAGCTAAAGCCAGAACAGTTCTTGTCTACTCTTGTGGCATATTGCTAATTTGAAGTGGAACTTTATGGATAAGCACGGGTTTCCTGTCATTCACTGACTTTACAAAATCCCACTCAGCCACTTTGAGCAACTACCTTTCAGATTTGTTGAGAAAGCATCTGGAAAGTAAGCCCTTTCAATATTGAAGGATGCTGATACGTAAGTACCGTCTAATAAGCAACATGGCCTTCATGAGACTGTCGTTTAGTGGAAAGGTTTGGCAACACCATCAATTGGGGCAATGTGCAAATATTTGGTGATGTCACCAGAAACAAAAAACTCAGGACCAGCCCTTAATAGATGCTGGAGCAGCCTGTGACACTCTAAACTGTGTTCTTCTGAACTTTGGAAGAGGTGACCTTTAAGGTAGCTGTGACAAATGTACATGCAGGGTTATCAGGAGAATAATATTCACTCAGGAACATAGGAGAGATTAAATCTTCAGCTGAACTCTAGTTGCCTACATTCTGAACCCCTGACTGCTTTCTTTTAGTTCATGCAAGACGTGAAGGAGGTGAGAGTTGTTCACTTTTTCCTCATTGAGCCTCAGACCATAATATCCAAGATGAGGCTAGAAATAAGAAAGTGAAGATCTGGGCTTTTGACCTTTGTCTCCGCTGTGCTGCTTGGCTTTGATTTGGAAATGAACTTCTCTTGGTCTCAGTTTGCCCATATGTAGAGTCATACCTGCTCTGAAATTTAAGCAATGAAACAAAAGAGTGATTAGATGAGGTTTTCAAAGATTAAATTTCTTTAAAGCTATGTATAAATTTTTAATATTCATAATAGACACTTCAATTTTCTACAAATATGCCTTGCTCATTTCTACCTTTGGGTCATCACTCAGATTGTTTGTATCCTGGAACAGCCCCTAATTTCCACCGGATCATCTTTCTTGACCCAACTCTATCCTTTATAAAGGACAGAAGGCATTGTCCTTATTGTTCTCTCATTGCTCTAAAATCCTGTCAGACGATCATCTCCACTATGTCGTTTATCATTTTATTTTATTCTGCCTTGTACTGTTAAGCTTTAAAACTGGTATTCCTTGTCCCACCCAAAGAAGAACCATTCTTCTTGCCCCCAAGCTGGGACCTTGCGTGAACTCATTCTGCTCTGCATTTATCACATTGCTGAGCAGGCAGTAGGTGCTTAGTATACACTGGGTTAATAGCTTTTATTTTTCAGTGGGCTGTTCACTTAGCATCTCACCTTATCCTCTCCTAAATGCAAATGTGCCTTTGTGTATAGGTGAGATTGTGACCCTGTCGTTTGTGGAATGGAGGCCTGAGACAGCCATGTTTAGTGATTTGCTTCATCAAGTTCTTAGGCGAGGGTCTCTGGATGCATTGTCTAGTTTTTTTCTACCAGCTCAGTGTTCTTAAATTTTCTTCTGCAGATTCATGCCAGGCCTCCCCAGAAACTCTCCTGGGACTGGCACAGTGAAAACACGGGGAGGAGCAAGGGGAGAGAGGGTCAGGGGCCTGGCGAGGTGTCTTCACTGACCCTCCTCATTACAAGCCTTCTTTTGCTCCCTGTCTCTTACACTAGAATGTGAAGCTCCTGTAGCTAAGGGCTGTCTTTTCTCTAACATCGGTATTCTCACCTTCTTTTCTGAATATCAGTGGATGGGGCATAACCATAATAATGAACATATAAAGAACATACTCTGGACACTGTGGCATTGATGGGTTACTTCCTTCAGTTCTCATTGGGTGACTACTGTTATACCCATTGTGTGGATAAGGAAATTGAGGCTAACAAAAACTAAATAGAAGCTAGAGAAATGCTCTGGAGTGGCCGTAAGACTCTAGAGGATTGTGCTCCCTTAATTGCCATTGGCTTAGACTATAGATCTTTGTGCCTTAAGAAAGGAACTGGCTTAGTTGCTTGGAGACAAGATAATCTGCCCTGTGTTAGACTTGTGCTATAACCATCTTCTGAATGTCAGAAACTACCTCTAAGTTCATTTCTTATTGACACGGTGGGTGCACTCTGGGCTCCTCTCTGTGTGACATTCAGGAATGTCCTGCCCACTAGGTGTAGGGGTGAAGGTTTTGGGTATGGTGCCCAGAGAAGAGCCCTGGGCAGCAGTGGAAGAAGGGAGTTGGGTTTGTGAAATTCCACGCAGCCCACGTGGTGGGGTGGAATGGGCCCAGATCTCATTGGTTCTTTAGTTTAGAGATGCAAACTGACACTCAGAAATACTTCTGCAGAGAATGTTTGAAATGATGCCTGAAGCAAAACCAGATTACCCCATTCATGAAAAAAAATCTGTTTTCTAAAACCAAAGCTATTTGATTTTTAAATGAATGATTGAAGTCTTCAGTCAAAGCCCTTAGGTGCCTTTTGGGGACGTTTTGCAACCCCTAACCTTCTGTAGTAAGTTTTCTACATTTTATGTTGTGATATATGGGGAAACCACAAACCCACAAACCTGACTCCGGGGGCTAACTTTGCTGAGGCACTGCTTTTGACTTGGAAAATCATGTAACCATCAGCCTGCCGTTGGTGCACGTTGTATAAGATTCAAGCTGTGCGTGAATGAAACCTATGAGTTGCGGTCGTTGATCTCCCCCTCACTTCCCTTTATCCAATCTCTGTTGCTTTTCATCTCCTAAGTAGCTCCGATTGTGCCTGCGCCTCTCCATCCCCACCACCAGCTCCTTGGTGAGGTCACCACCATTATCTCTTGCCTGAACCAACCTAATAGCCTCAGACACCTTTTCTTGACTCCTTTCGGTCTGTTCTAGAGTTTAGATCGTCTCAAAGGGTGAATATGCTCACGTGAGCGTCCTGTTCCCTCTCATTCTCGTTAAGCACCGCCGGTGCTATTCCATCCATTGACCTTAACAGAAGGACAAAGCTCCTTGATGTGGTACAAACACCCTGCGTTGTCTGGCATCTCTGCTCTCTCTAATCTCTCCTCAGTGTCTCATGCCTACCCCAGTGGTCTCATTTCATCCTGTCTGCCTTCAGTCCTTCTTCTTGTTCCTTGGAATGCTCGTCTCTCTTGAATAAACTCTTAGACATCTTTCAGGTTTCAGCTCAAGTGTCTCTCATGGCCTGGTTGTGTTAAATCTCAGTTAGAGTCTATCTTAAGACCACATACCTTTTCTTTGTAGAACTTATCACAGTGTACATTTTATATCTGTTAGTGTGATTATAGCATCATGGTTAAGAAGTAGGTTCAACACCCAGTTCTGCCGATTACTAGTAATAATCCTGGCAATCTCTCAGTTTCTCTTGGCCTCAGTTTACTCAGCTATAAAATGTGGACAGTGATAGATCCTAGGGGTTGTTGTGAGGATTAAATGAGAAAATATGTAGTCAGTGCTTAGAATATTTCGTTGCTACCCTAACCACTGGTATTAATGTGGATGCTAAAAGAAAAGTATAAAAAGTACACCTCTGGTATGTAATTGTGGGATGAATGAATACATTTGAAGTTATCATAAAATGGCCAGAATTGTTGGTTCAAAATAAAGTTTAATTTTATTGAAGACAGGCCAGCTTTATTCCAAGTTTGTGCTCTTTTTCCAAAAGGAGGCTAGACAAGAAAGTGTGGATGAATTGGTATAAACCGTTGCCTGCTTCTAGGAAAACTACTCAAAGAAACTTCTTTAATTATCTTTATGAAGAGCATAGTATATATATTTCCATTGAATTTTACTACTTGATTTGCTGCCTTCCAGGCAAAACCCTAACTTATTTCTAATAGACACCAAATGAGGATGTCTTTGTATTGGCAGACGTTGGGTGCTAAGGCCAAAGTCACTTATTCGAAAGTGTTCGGAATTATTGCAGCAAATTGAAACTCTAAATACAATTTGTGTCATTAACCTCATAGGGATTATATTTTTGACTTTCTCCTGTGTGACATATCTGGTCACATATTCATTGTGAACCAGTGCTTAAAATGCATAATCCTCAAAGGTTACTAGCAATCATTTAAAAGACCCCATATTCATCTCAAAACCCGGAACTGGGAGATAAGGTTTAAGGAATGGCTGAATAGGACACTGGCATAAACAAACCATTTCATAGTTCTTAAAATAAAGTACTTATGGAGCACATTTTTATCTACAAAGCTTGAGAAATGAATTTATTCATCCTCACAACATCCCCTGTATTATTATCAGCACATAATAAATATGGAGCAAGGGGATGAAAGGTTAAATGAGCTCTTTTTCCCCCCCGCCGTAGGGAACTTGGTATTACTTTTGAACTAGAGTGGAGTTGTCTGTTTTGTTTTCCCCCTTTAAGTTTGTGTCTCTTTTGCCAAATCTACCCATTTGTGGATGTTTTTGGATATAGGATTCTTACAGAGTTAATTTGGAGACTCAAGTCCCGGTAAATTCAGCCTCGTGATGAATCCTCCTTGGAAAAGTGCAGGGTTTGTGTGTCATTGCTTTAGTAGCAGGAATCTCTGCCAATTAAAACTTATCTTACCACACCACTTCCCGTCCCCCTCCCCCCTTTTCTCCCTCACCTTGATTCATTCTCCTTATTGCTATCTCTGTGAGCTCTCTGTTTTAATATTTGACTTAGAAGTGTTTTGAATGTATGAAAATGTGTAAAGAATATTATTATTATTTTTAAAACTTGTTTTACTGAAGTATAGTTGATTTACAATGTTGTGTTAGTTTCTGGTGTACAGGACGGTGATTCAATTATACATGTGTTTGTATATGTGTATATATATATACACACACACATGTATATTCGTTTTCATTATGGGTTATCACAAGATATTGAATATAGTTCCCCGTGCTCTACAGTAGAACCTTGTTGTTTATCCATTCTGTAATAGCTTGCATCTGCTGATCCCAAACTCCTACTCCACCTCTCCCCCCCTTCCCCCTCCCCCTTGGCAACCACAAGTCTGTTCTCTATGTCTGTGAGTCTGTTTTTTGTTTTGTAGAAGTTCATTTATATCATATTTTAGATTCCACATATGTGTACAAAAGATATTATAATGAGCTCTCATATCCCTGCTTTAGAAATACAATATTACCAGTATAAGCAGAAACTCTCAGGGTCTTTGCCCCTACCTCGTAAAACACCCTTCTCTGAAGTGTGGCAATGATCATCCCCACGTCCCATGTCTGTCTTTATATTGTACTGCATATATACATGCCTGCCAGCAGTATACATTATTATGTTGTGTGTTTTAAAAGTTTATATGACTGGCATCATAAGGTGTATATCTTTCTACAACTTACTTTTTCTTTTCTCTGCTCAGTATTATATTTAGGAGATCCACCCTTGATATGTGTGGCTCTGGTTCATTTTCATTGCAGTTTAATATTTTATTATGAGTATGAGTCTGCCACACTTTTCTGGGTTATTTCCTGTTGATTGATGTTTAAGTGATTTACATTTTTTCAAATATGAACACTACTACTATAAAGAATCTTACACACATATATTTATATACGCGTGTGAGACTTATTTCTAAGCTGTAGTACAAGGAGGGGAATTGTTGGATCAAATGGTATTGATATCTTAAACTTTTATTGACTATTGCTAAATTTTTCTCTAGAATGTTATACCACTATACACTTTAACTGTGTATGAGAGTTCTGATTGCTCCATATTTTCATTACACTTGGTATTGTCAGATTTTTATGTCTGATGGATTTAAAATGCTACCTTGTTATGTTTAATTTCCAGTTTCCTGATTACTGCTAAAACAAAACATCTTTTGAAGTGTCTTTTTGTAGTCATTTAGGCTGTGTGTTCTGGAAATTGCCTGTCCATTTTCTACTGGATTGTCTTTTTATTGATTTATAAGTGTTCTTTATATATTCAGGATACCAATCATTTGTTAATTATATATTTTGCCAGTATTACTTGTATCTTCTTGAAGCTTGTTCTTCAATTCCTAAAATTCTTAGCTGCTTCTTCTTCATTTTCTAAAATTCTTAGCATGACAAATACAGACATGGCTAATTTAGCCTCAATTCCTCTTTTAGTCTTATTTTTAAACATTTGGTACCTCTTATTTATGTTCCGGCATGTATGCTCTGTCCCTCCAAGTTCCTGCTGTTTCCTCTGCTTGGAATGCACTTACCTGTTCCTTGCCTGGCTAACATTGATCACTCTTTCACAGCCCAATCTTTTGGAAAGTTTTTGCTGCCCTCCACCATGCCTTGCACCTGTACTTGCACAGTTCCCGGTGCAGACCTAGGAAGACTTTTCAGCTTTTCTCCTCCCAGAAATAACTGTCCTGAAGAAGAAAATAATGTCTGATGGGTTTGCCGCCTACTCATTTAGCTCTGGTGAGGTCTTCCTGAAGGGGCTACCAGGAATGGGTGGTGAGATGGCCTTTGGAAGAAATCTTTAGCCAACACTTGGCTACAGAATCCAGGTCCTATATAAACATTCTGATTAATTTAGCCCTGGCGGTATTTCCATTGAGTTCCATATCATCATAGTCTTTTGGACCAGTGCAATTGATTCCAATTTTCAAAGACACTTATTCACTTGAGAGGAAAAAAGCCCCAAATGTTGTTTTTGAAAGTTCTAGAAAAAGAATTCCATGGATATTTCCTGCCATTCTTTCCCAGGTATCCACTCCAAATGGAGCTCATCAAACAACTTCCTATTTCCTGCCCTGTGTGAATCTGGATTTGGGACACATGTCAGTTTACTCTGTTCTCTTTCTTCTATGGATGACCAGGACCTGAACTGGGACATCTATTATTGTGAGGCTGGGATTTAACCCAATTAAGCGGGAAAAAAAACCCAACACACCAAACTGTGTATTATTTACACATTTCAATATTTAATTTCCTGTCTCCATTACACACATTTTAGTATGCAGATTATTTACCCAACATAATTTATCAGTTCCTTGTTAGATCATATTCTCCTCAGGGTACATATTGTTCATATTTAGAAATTCTTATTAATCTCAAGAATCACATTGTTTAGCCAACAAAATTGTTACAGCTTTGATGAAGCTTTTAAAGTGTAACATGTAAATCACTATTTTCTCACTTTCATAAGCAGCTGAATTTTTGATCTGGTGGATTATTACGGTTTAGAAGATACTTAGTCTTAGGGAAAATGCACAAGATGGTGCAGTCATGTGTAGTTGAGGTTATTTAATTAGAACTTCTGTTAATGACAAATTGCCATCACTATAGCTACCCCTCCTCCAAATTGCCTTTCTTAAATAGATAAATGAGCAGTGCTACCCAATGTTGTTCTAAATAAGACGGGACTAATATTTAAAGTTATAAATGTTACAAAAACAAATGACAGGATGGAAGAAGTAAATGAATAGTAAGTGCTTATAATCACTTGTTTTCTGAATTGCATCTTGATCGTTTTACCTGGGAGAATATTAGGGGCGTTCTTTAATGAAAAGAGAACTTAAAAGAATCTTAAAAGAAGATTTTAGAGTAAGATAAAATAAATATGTCATTTGATTTTTTAAATGTCTTTGTGAAAAAGTGTAACATTTTGGTTATGAGTTAGGTTTTTAAGCATTATGTAACTAACATGCTCATACATTACTAATGCCTTATATCTGAGTAGTATTTTACCTTTTCCAAGCATTTTGATATCCACTATTTCATATTTTCCTTCCAGTATCCCAGTGATAGAATACCTCTTTAGACAGATGAGAAAACAGACCAGAAACAGTTATGTGGCTTGAATTAAACTGAAAAATCAATTAATAACAAAACTAAAATTATAATTCTCTGATTTCGTACCTAATGCCTTCCTGCAAACGCAGGCAAAATGGAGAAAATGGAAAAGTTGACTACTGCTTACAAGTTATGAAAGTTTATGATACAAGTTACAAAGTTCTGGCAGGGTTCCAATACTGTAGTGTTAAGAAATAAATGATCAATTTCCTAATTACACTCATTGGTTTCTCTCTGATGTATATTCAGTATTTCCTACATGTTCTGTAATTAGGTCTTTGCCTTCAGAGTTAACATACAGCTTAAGACCAGTGAGCATTCAATTGAAGTGAAATGCTCAGTGATTCCATCTTTGTCTTACTTGAATTAAGACAATTTTTATTACTAGAATTGGCATTTCGTCTTTTTCTGCTCCTCTCCCTCCTTAGTAATAATGAGGTAAGAACGAATATAACTCTCAAATCAATCGCCATGCACTGCTATCCAGATGACATGTAACCGAACCATCATGAAATGGCTGCGAATGTTTGCTCACTGGTTGATGTAAGAACAGTTGGATTTGGCATCCAAGCCTGTGTTAAAATTGTCAATGTCTAATATACTGACGTGCAATTTCTATGATATTTGAGGGCCACCTGTAATCATTTCTCTAGGTGCCCCTGGAGTTTTTCTGGGACTCCCAGTTTGTATTTTAGTGGAAAGGCCCCTGGAGAAGCATCTCCTTTTCAGGTCCCTTCCTCTTTCCCAGATCCTTCTTCCCTTTTTGACCAATGACATGGGGGCTCTGTTGTACAAGATGAATTGGGCAAAGGAGGGAGAATCCTTCTCTCTTCCTGTATGAACAACTGTAAGTTTGCTCCTGATTGAAAGGACTGCATCTTGTCTCTGGTCTCTGAAAGCATGCTAACTGGGTCTCTCTTTGTAGTCATCAGGAGAAAATGGGCATATAGACTGAAAATTAATAGGTGTATTTGGTTGTTTCTTAGGCTTTCTTCATAGGTTTCTCTGCTCTTACGTTTGATTTGGCCATAAGCTCACCCTTTCCCCTCCCTTAAGTATTGTGTATATCTCTACTGAGAGAGACTATGGTTAAACAGAAGCCTACCAGCTGATTTGACAGCCAACTTGGAAAACTTTGGATCAACAACTATTGTCCTCTTTCAGGGATCACAAGCTGGAATGCATAGTGAAATAGGAAACATAAAAGAGTATATCAGGCTGAGGTTGGCAATAGTGAGTGGTGGGGACTGTGGTATACTGGCATGGCCTCATCCAAAGGCATGGTCTGTGGTCTTCATTCAGCTTCAGCAAATTGGTGTCTTGCTGAGATGACCTTGGGTACCTTGAAACTCTGATTTTATTCTATCAGAATCCAGAAATTTGAATTTTTCTGTTAGAGCTCTTGATTTAACAAATTAATTAAATAAATAAATAAATCATCACATAGGCCAAACAAAATATGCCAGGTTGAGACTCCTTTTTTCCATAGGTGTTTGGTAACCAGGTTGAGGGAGGGAGATGAGACAAACCTGGGAAAAGCTTCCCAGTTTACATATTGTTGTCTATACCTACAAGCCTGAAATTCATCCCAAACCAAATGACCTCCTGCCATATAGACATGGCAGAGCAAAGCTTCTTACCCCAATGTATGCAAAATTTTGCACATCTGTATGTTTTTATGAGGAAAATGTCCATAGCTTTTATGGCATTCTCAAAAAGTCTGTCACTCTAAAAGATTGTGAATCACTTCTGTTCCATCCTTGACAAGTTGCTGTCTAGTTTCTCCTTGAATTCCCCTAGGGACAGGGAGCTTACCACTGTGCACTCCTGTTTTAAACAATCAGAAGATAGGAAACTTCTTAATGGCAAAATTTTTTCCTCAACGCCTTTGTTACTGGCAGCTGAAAAAAGCACCTAATCTTTAACTAGGAAAATGCACTTGAAAAAATAAGTCTTAGAAATTAAGAGGTTGCTATAATTTCCTGTAACTATCAGCCATTCTTACAAAAAAATGAGCATTATTAAATTGTGATAGTTACTAATGGAATTTCTAATTCTTTAACAATTAAGGTCATTGAATCTTTATGTGTTGACCTTCATTCTGAGACTATTTGCATGAAAATAAAGACTCCAAGTTTCATCATGTTCTACTGATTCATTTAAGCTTTTTTTCTATCATGATTTCTAGGAATGTAAAACTGGAAATGACCTAAACATCTGTGATAGGACGGACAACCCAATAGTCTTATTAGAGTCAGAAGATCTTGAACTGATAGTTCTGCTGTTTATTGACTGCGTGATGTGAAACTGGGAGTCTTGGTTTCCTCTTTTGAATTTTAGAGTCTGATAAAGTCTGTCCAGGTTGTGTGAAAAACAAAGATGAATAGGCAGTATATCATGGGAATCATCAAAATCCTGTTTTTCTTGGCTGTGATACTAAGTATTAGTTATTTAACTTTGCCAAGCCTCAGTTGCCACATCTGTACATTGAGGCTGACAGTTCCTGCTTCTAGGAGTATTTTAACTGTTACGTGAGAGTATGTGTGTAAAGAGTTTACGTAGTGCTTGACATACAGTACGTATTCAATTAATGTTGGCTATCAACCTTTTGATGATGCTGATGAACATAAAAGCACTGGGTAAAATGTAACATTTAAAACAATTATGGTCACCCAGACCCTTAATATTCAGTATGGAGAGTAGGGTATGAGCAATCCCATGGTAAGGAATGCTGGTCATGATGTATTTGAAAGCATGGGGAAGCTTAATAATAAAGCAGGGAGCTTAATAATTTTTAGAAAATCTTTAAGATAAACAGCCTGAGAAACAAAATGAAGAACTGTTGGAGTTTTTGGATGCAACAAGAGTTTCACAGAAATTTTGCATTTGTGGTAGTATAGCAAGCTGCATGCCAGCCTCTTGGGTGCACATCTTTGACTGTGGGTGGGTTGGAAAGTTTGAGGCTCACTGCTTTCCAGCTCCTGTTCTTCAGATGCGGGTCCCATTAGGAAATAACCTGACAACTTTACGATCCTGTTGCATTCAATGTGAATTACTGGGCAGCAGAAACTCTTTTTGCTGTAGGTTCTTCTATCCTGTACCAGGAGCTGAGTATTTAAAATAGTAATTATGTGTAGATTTGGGGGAAGAGCAGAAGGAAAAAGAATCAATATTGAAGAAGGAAATAAAAACACGTCTACCCATGTCTACCCAGGGAGTAACTCAAGCACTTCTCAAAGTTTGTTACTAGGCCTAGAATCTCAGACAGAGATTCTCAACAGAATCACGGGAAATGGAATCCCCGTGAAAAAAATAAGGTGAAATTCTAAGGAGGTGGTCTTTCCCTGGACTAATTCACTTTGCTTTCCCATTGTTAAAGAAAGAAGTTGTTGGTTTTATACTTTGTTGAAAGCAAAAGGGACATAAAACAGCAATTATTTTTGCCCCTGGCCTGCTTTTCTTTGTTTGGGGGTGCACTATGGCAGAATAATGGTCTGTGTTTCAGCATTTGTGAGTTGGGATAAGCTGTTGGTGTCGTTTATACACAGTACTTGTATAGTGAGTATACAGAAGTGTTTTATTTGGGGATTGAATGTTTGAGGGCTAGGGGCACCCCTCCCCCTGAAAGGGCAAAGACCCCGAAGTGTGACTGCTCCCTCTGTTTCAGTATTTGACTGGCATATCAAGATCTTTCCAGCTCGAGGTGCATAATGCATTGTGCAGACTGACTCCCATGTGGAAGAGAGCACAGAACTTCCTTATGCATGAGGCATTTTTAGCAAATTGGACCCCATTTCAATCTTGATGAAACTTGATGACATTTCCAACTTACAAGTGCACAAAATGAAAAAGCAAATTTTTAGCTATTTACGTGTCAGAACATCAAAAGCTCAAAAGCCATAATTAAGGGTGTCAGCCTGGTGGGGAGACCATATTTCTCCTCTTCTCAGGGGTCTTCTGGGTCTTTCCTCAGAGGTTAGAGACAAGCTCCTTTTTCCGTTGAAGACTTGAATCACACCATTTGGATTTCATGAGCCCCATGTGTGATGCTGCCGCTTACCTTCCAACCCTGTCATGTTGATATTTAGTGTTTTTATTCTTTTTTTCATGCAAAGAGAAATTTCAGGAACAGCTAGATAGTTGGTGTTCCCCACTCCTGAATAGTTTTCCTGTGCTGTTTTTAGTAAGGCTGAAGGCAAAATGTGAGAAACATTGATTTGATATGCTATTTTAATTCCTTTTTTTTTTCTTTTTTTTTTCCTTTTTTTGCGGTATGTGGGCCTCTCACTGTTGTGGCCTCTCCCGTTGCGGAGCACAGGCTCCGGATGCGCAGGCCCAGCAGCCATGGCTCACGGGCCCAGCCGCTCCGTGGCGTATGGGATCCTCCCAGACCGGGGCACGAACCCGTATCCCCTGCATCGGCAGGCGGACTCTTAACCACTGCGCCACCAGGGAGGCCCTTAATTCCTTTTTAATTTTGTTTATGTTACATGCAGTTACCTTCCCAACTTTAAATCCTACTAAATATACTGAACAAGCTTTTATGATGCGCCCCTTTAATAAATAGATGGACATCATATAGCTGGACATAAATATATGTCCAAATAAATGGCAACAAATGGATATTTAAAATTTAATAAATGTCCATTTAAACATTTAAATGTTTAAACTAGAGCTTCTAAACTTCCATTGTGTATGTTTGTTAAAATGCAGATCTGATTCAGTGCGTCTGGAGGGTACCCTGAGATTCTGCATTTCTAACAAGCTCCTGGGTTGAACCACGCTGATGGTCTCTGAATTACGCTTGAGTAGCAAGGCTTTACATATCTTTCTAACTAAGGGAGGAGTTTTAAAATTCAGCTGTGGTCATTGTGATGATCAACAGGTGCGCTTGTCTGGGATATACATGTTTTGGTTAAGGTAGCCTTTGAATTTTATAACAGAAATATTCGTAAAATTAATCCCTAGTACTGCTGCTGCCTGTTAATGATTCACAAAAATCCCTGCCTGATAAGAGCTATTTTCCTAAGAGCTCACATTGAATTGCAAATACTACTTCGAATCTGAGTGACATCCACAACTCACTTATATAGCCTGAGCCACAGATAGAGCAGCTTCTGTAAGTGTGGATCTTATTGTGTGCAGTGCATTCTCTTGAGGGCTGTGTGGAATCATGACATTGAATAAGGCACATATCTGCCACCAAGAAGCTTAAACTCCATTGTGAGTGGGGTCAGGGAGACACAGCATATACACCTGAAAACTAGCATAAAATGGAGATTAAGGTGTTAAAATAAGGACCCAAATTAAATGTTAATTAGATTCAAGGGAAAGAGAGAGAAAACTCATCTGGTGGCAGAGCCCAAGAGAATCTTTATGGAGAGTGTAGCATTTGAACTAGGCCTTGAGCTATGGGATTGGGTATGTAAAAACGAGGCTGTGGGGTTGTGGACTGAGGTGAGAATATATTAAAGGGAGGGAAAGTTTGAGAAAATAGATGGGAGGGAAAGTAGCATATGTGTCATAACTTGGGAATAGTTTCATTTTGGGTGCAATGCAGATTTCATGCAGGGATTTGGTTGACAATATCCCTGGGAAGGAAAGTTGGGTTTACAAATGGAATGACCTCAAATTCCAGTGAAAGGTGTTTGGGTTGACTTTAGTAGTCACTGGGGAGCTGTTCCTTACCCAACCCACTTATTCTCAGTTCTGCTTTCAGATTTTCTTTGGTCTTTTCCATTTGAGTTATTTGTGTGTGTGTGTGTGTGTGTAAGTGTAAATTGCTGTTTTAATTCTTCTCAAATTTCTTTTTTCTTCTTAAAAATTAAAAAAAATCACTTTGTGATACTAACTCAAATTTGAGATAATAACTCAAATTTCTTTTGATAGTCTGTAAATGAAGAGATTATGAAAGGAAGAGGTTTGTCCTAGGAATTAACAGGCTATGGTGGATGGAAAGAAATATTCTGTGTACTGGCCTCTGAGAGGTGACTGTCTCATACACTGCAATGAAGGGATAATCCAGAGATGTGGAGAGTTTTACTTAGGAAATACTTGAATTTATGCCTCTTAAGTTGGAGGCATCCTACAATGTGTTGGTAAGATGGGAAGGATAAACCTGGTTCATCTTCCTGGATCATCAGTTTCATTCAATCATAATTTCACTCTATGCCATATAAAGTCTTTTAAAATATGTTAGAAACAATTTTATTTATCCTTAAATTTAATGTATACAGTAATTAACACTAGTCTAAAAACAGAAGTATCATTTTAGATTTAAATGTGTTTACCTCTCGTTTTTTACATTTTAATGTTTACCCATGCTGGTTGTGTTAGACTGTTTTAACTGAGCTCTTTCTCATTAAAAAAAAGTATATATATATATGTATACATATATAGATAGATAGATAGATAGACATAAAGAATGAAAAAAGCATGCTAGTCCCTCACTCTGTTAATCCCGCTGGTGGCAGCCTCTGGAATTGCAGGCATAAGGTTCCTCAACTGTTTTTTTTTTTTTTTCAATCATCACCTACCTAAGGAGTCTTTTTTAAGCATGTTTTCCTAATTGTTACTCCTCCCCTGCTATAATATTTCCATACCACAGATATCCTGTATATATGTGTATATTTGATGGCCCTTTGGAGGACCACATACTATCTAAGTACTATCTAAGGTTTCAAACCCCTAAGAATGAATTATTGCTCCCTTGGGGCAATATTGCCCCCAGTGATGAACACATAATTTAGAGTTTTCTAGCCTCTCTGTCTCTCTAGGGTAAGATCTTGTTCTCATACTCCTGTGGCAGCTCAAACCTTAATCACCTGGAGCCACCCTTTTATCAACCAGAAACTTGTCAGAGAGTCCCTTATTGATACTCATGCTGCTGAAACCCAGAAGAGGTCCATTTCCTGAACATTCATCAATGCATGTCCACTTGTCACCAAAGTAATTTGTACTGTTGATTGATTGACCCTTTAGTGATTCTTCTAGATTGGATTTCTCACCATCCTCAGGGCTCTCCTCTTCTCTCAGACAGTCATTGCCCTAAGGTCCCAGCTGCATGGAGCCTCTTCTTTCCAGTTTCAACAAATCCTTGAATTCTGTATGCTAAAGTGGGCAAATAGCAGATACAGAGGTGCTTAAATTTGCGCCCCCAATCCCACCAGCCCACTTATGGTACAGGGATAACATATAGGAGAAGAGCTTGATCTCTCATGCCCTGCGGTTTCCATTCCTGTTCTCTTTACGTGGAATCCAGGCTCTAACTAGTATGAGTGTATGTGTGTCCTCTTGGGTTCTTTCCCACACTTAACATTCACAATAACCCTGTGGGGCATTTATCAAGAACATCCTTATAGTACAGAGGAAGAAAATGTCTCACAGCGAATAAATGCTGGCTCCAGCCTTTGAATTCAGGGATCTCTGGCTGTAAATCCAGTGCCTCTATATTGCACATTATACTGTCACCTGAGAGGTCCTCCAATCCCTTTCTAAATAGAAGTAATAACTTGTTCTTTCCTCTGCCCTATTTCTGTATAGGTCCCCATATTTTTTCATGTCGTCATTCATTCAGCAGTTATTTATTGAACAAGCACTGTCTGATAGGAACTTTGCAAGTTATTAGAGGTTCTGTGAAGAAAAGTACTGTTTCTGTTTTCAAGGAAGTGAGATTTATGAAGGAGATATACCAGTGAGTGATACTGATAACTGTGTCTGACACAACAGTGATCGAGATGGCCACAGGGTGCCATTGGAGAGGCACCCAACCTTGTGTGGTTGGTGGTGTGGAAGTGGTGGACCATCCAGAAAACTTTGAGGTGGAGAAGCATCTGTAGTGCCATTATCTGTTCATATGTCTTTCTCTCTACTCTTCCACTCTGTAAGATACTCAAGCGCTGGAACTGTCTTTTCCATATTTGATTTGCCAGCACTAGCTAGGGTTTGGCACATTGTCAATTCTGGACACGTGTTGGCTGTCCTAGAGCTTGGTGTATTTCCCTGGCTATTTGCCACAGGCTCTGATTGTGTCCCCAGGACTAATGTCTTAAGGCCCTTCTCATTTCAAGACATAGCAGCCAACTTGGTGGAATTTAAGTGAAGATGCATAATTTATTATAAGGATAAAGGGTGTATCCTGGAAATCAGGTGTAGAAATACACCTGGTCCCCAGGAGAAAACTAGAATCAGAAACTGGAAAAATGTCTGAATTCTCTGTTTTTCATTCCTATTTCTTTTGCAGAACTGCCATCTTCTTCTCTCTCCATAGTGTGGAATCCAGCTACTTTACACCTCCCAGGTTTAGGTACTGTAGGTTCAGCCGCATGTAAAGACTAACTTAGCTACTCTCAGTCTTAATTCTAAATTCCCAGAGGAGAGTATCTGATTGGCTCAGCTTGGGTCAGTAAAAATAGGACCGTTTGGGACCTGTTCTTGTGGAGAAGGGAAGAGGTGGTGAATAATTTCTCCTTTTTCAGTTCCCAGCAAACGGAAATGATTGTGAACTGGGGGGATACCTGTAGAGATGCCACCTACCATAAAGTTGGGAGAAAAGCTCTTGGGTGTGGCAGGACACCTCTCCCAGGATAGAAGAAATTAGTAGCCAGGAAGAAACCTTTCTTTGATCAAATTTAAGACCCTTCTGAAGCCATTTGCTTACAATGTCCCTGGCTTTCCTGGGGGCCTCTGCTTCTCATTTGATCAAAGTCATGTCCCTTAGTTTAACCTCATTGATAAATAATGATTTTCACCAAGTACTGTGCTATATTAATCTTAGATCTTTACATAACAATGTGGTGTGGGGACTTCTTGCTCTTGTGATACAAGGAACAGAGTTAATGAAGGAGTTTTCTGACTCCACATGAGAACACATGGATAAGCTAGATAAAATTCATGACAAAACATTTTATAGCTGAGTTAAAAAGAAAGATGGGGGAAATATCCAGGTTCCGGGGATTTATAAATAGAGGGAACTATATCCAGAGTAGTTAGCAGGATAGCAGATTTGTGTGTAATCTTTAACGACGAGGCTGGATTCTTATCATTGATGTGGGAACTTAAGACACAGCTTAGACTACTTATCAGACCCCCCTCATCTAAAAAAAACCCCAAACTATACCATGAAGTTGTTTTTATAACTCAGTGCATAGAACTCCCATGGAAAAATAATCTCAGCTGGAGATGTGTTTGCAGTATAAAAAAAAAAAATGACACATCACACAAAGAAGTGATCCATTATTACAGAGAATAAGCTGATTATACAAACAGGAGGATTGACACTGAAATGAACTTGAGGTTCTAAGAGGGTTTTATACAAGTAAGTTTAAATTGTTTAAAGACTTCATGATTGAGGAGGGACAGTATGAATAAAAGAAGAGGCAATTTTGATTTCAAAACCAGGAGTTACACAAATGAAAAATGTGGTCCTAAAATATACCTCAAGAAGTCAAAGAGCAGATTAGATATATGGTAGATATATGGGAGGCCGTGGCGGGGGGGTGGCAGGGAGAGAGAGAGAGACAGAAAGAGAGATAGAGAGAGAGAGATTGAAAGACATTACACCAATTGCTGTCCTGAAGGATAAAAAATTGTAAAATAAGGAAGTGACATTAAAAGACATGGAAAATAAAATGAAAGGGTCCAAGAAATTTACTGCATTTTCTGGAAGGAAATAATGTAGTGATTGGGAGATAAACTAAATTATATTTGGTTAACAATTTTAAGTATAAATGAAAGACATGAATCTTCAGATTGAAGAGTTACATTGAATACTAAGCAAGGTAAATAAAAATAAATCAACATCTAAAACATCATAAATAAATGAGTGATAAAGTGAAAGATAAAGTGAAAACCTTGAAAACAAGTAGAGAGAAAAGATAGATTACCTACAAAGGAGCAGTACATTCACTAAGAGTAGAATTATTAACAGTAGTAACAGGTTTTAAAAAACACTAAAATATCTGCAAAGTCCTGAAGGAAATAACTATCAACCTACAGTTATACACCCAGGTAATCTAATGCTCAAGAGTAAAAGTGACGATATGAAGCATGTTTTCATAGAAACTTGCCTAATAGTCACCAAAAGATGGGCTTTAGGAAGAGGAAGATCAAAGCTCAGGAAGGAAACACTGGAACAGAAGAAGCATTGGTGAACCAAGATGTGGGAAATCATGTGAGTTACTTGAAAGGATATTGATATGGGGGAAAAGGCTAATATGGTAGAGGGTAAAAAAACAGCGTGGAGCTGCCATATTCCACAACAGAATGTGAATGAGCAAAGTTCAAGTGCTCTTGGCTATATCTAAAAATTTTCTGTGCTTTGTTAAGAAAGCAGGGTAAAAATTTAAGATTCAAAAAATGTTTTTTTTGGTTTGGGAGGGGCAAAGGGAAATCATGGTAAATATTTCCTATTTGCAAAATAAAATGGGAGAAATAAATCCAAATATTTTCATAAACACAATTAGTGTAAATGAATCAGTTTGCCAGTTGACAGTCTGATACTTACACTGGTTTAAAAAATTCCAGTGATGTAGTCTTTTAAAAGTTAGATGTTGAATACAAAGGGAGCTGCTGACATAGTGGGCTTGATTTCTTTTTAATCTTTGAGAGTCCTAAGGAAGTCACTAAAACTCCCTTTTCATGATAGACTGGCTGGAACTCATGCACACACATTCTGGAGTATTGAGTGCCTTCTATGAACAAGAAATAATGGCAACTGAACATGGCTGGATGTAGGATTCCAAGTATTTTAACGTTTTATAGCATCAAATTGAAGAATTGCTGGTTGGTGTTTGCCACAGGATTAGTTTTCACAGATGGCTGAGAATAATGCATATGAAAGGACATATACATCTGCTTTCAGAACAAAACGGACACATATGGTAGAGTTATTTTAATGAGGAAGTTTTACCGCACCATAATTAATGATAAAATGGAAATTTAAAAGGCATGAAGGCATTAATTAGCTGTGATAATGCTATGACATACTCTCTTGTTTTCTTGTTTTTGCTAAATCAATTTTCCCATGTTATTAGGCTGTTGATATTTTGATCATGTACATAGTTCTTAAAAGCCAGAGTAAATAACAGGCCAGGTTATATTCGTGTAACTGCACACAAACCAAATTTACAATCACATAGAATCAAGACATATACAGAGACAAAATTACATGGCTTTTGAAAATGTAGGTAATCAAGTCTGGCTAAATGTTTATCTCAAGACATCATTATTTAAATTTTACTTGACCACTGATTCAACTAATGAAGGAAGAGCTGGCCCTAAAGGATTTGGTCTAGCACACTCATAAATGAAAAATGATGTATACGAGTGTGTCTCCTGCTATGAGTTTTGGAAGTGAGATACGGTACACTGATACATTGAAAGAGGTGTCATGGACTGAATGTTTGTGGCCCTCCCCCATTCATATGTTGAAGCTCTAACCTCCATATGGTGGTATTTGGAGGTGGGGTCTTTGGGAGGTAATTGTGTTTAGATAAAGTCATGAGGGTAGAGCTCCCATGATGGGATTAGTGTCCTTAGAAGAAGAAGGGAGATCAGAGCTTTCTCTCTCTTTGCCTTGTGAGCCCAAGGTGTGAAGCTAGCAGGAGGATCTTCACCAGGAGCTGAAGCTGCCAGCACCTTGATCTTGGACTTCCAGCCTCCAGAACTGTGAGAAATAAGTGTCTGTTGTTTTAGTAACTCAGTCTATGGGGTTTTGTTACAGCACCCTGACTGAGGCAACAGGGCTCCCTGATGAGGTTGGAATTGACAAATGGATCAAATTGGAAGTGCCAGTTCGTTCATCTCAGTTTTACACCCACCATAGGAGATTGTGGGAAGAGGGATTGAACCTTGAGTAGCCTGTGAACCCCATGAACCTAAATCTCTGGTGTGTGCTGGTCTACTTGTGTGCGTTCCTGATGAGGATGTTTAAAACCAAATCTTGCCTTACATATTGTTGAGCATTACAAAGAGTAGGTTACCCAGTGTTTCTCACCTTATTGGACTCTCAGGAGGAATTGATAGGATGTCTAGATCCTTTATTCTTAGCTGCATGTTCCTTTTGGCCTCAGGTAGAAAATATTGGGTAATTTTCTTTTCTCCAACTAAACCTTTTTTGTAAATACAACAAAATATAAATAAAAATTCAAAAGGAAGTAGTCAAACATAAGTTCTTTATGCAAATGGGCATCAAAGAACACGAATCAAAGGCATTTTAGTAACTTTTGTGTTTACAGTATTTGTCAAGAGACTCATTTATGTTAAAGTGGGTAGAAGTCATTTAGTTTCACAAAATGACCACAAATATATTTCAGGGCTCATGGGTGCCTCTCTTTAGTTTTTTCTCATTCATATCTCTGAACCAAAAAATGAAGTCAGAGGAAAGTAGAATATTTTATAAATCAAGACATTGGGAAAAGATTTTTAAGAAAATATCTTTGACAGGGCTTCCCTGGTGGCGCAGTGGTTGAGAGTCCGCCTGCCGATGCAGGGGACACGGGTTCGTGCCCCAGTCCGGGAAGATCCCATATTCCGCGGAGCGGCTGGGCCCGTGAGCCATGGCCACTGAGCCTGCGCGTCCGGAGCCTGGGCTCCGCAACGGGAGAGGCCACAACAGTGAGAGGCCCGCGCACTGCAAAAAAAAAAAAAAAAAAAAAAAAGAAAATATCTTTGACAAAGTCAAGTAGAGATGATGAACAATGAATCTCTGTGATAAAAAATATTCCATACTGATTCAAGCACAATGTAGGGTTCCAGGTATCACTCTATGTAAAGATATTAATTATTCAAGTGGAGATTTTAAATAAATACTGAAATTTGGTTTAAGATGTAGCTTACTTTAGGACGTTCTTTCTTTTAGCGTTGGCAGGTAGCACTTTCATGTTTTTTTGCTGAGCATTTTTATAGTCACCAACAATAATCTTGTCATATCAATGAAACGTGTGTCCATATTTTCCTAGAGATAGGGAGAGGGAGAGCAATAAAGAATAGAACCGGCTTCCCTGGTGGCGCAGTGGTTGAGAGTCCACCTGCCGATGCAGGGGCCACGGGTACGTGCCCCGGTCCGGGAAGATCCCACATGCCGCGGAGCAGCTGGGCCCGTGGGCCATGGCCGCTGGGCCTGTGCGTCCAGAGCCTGTGCTCCGCAAAGGGAGAGGCTACAACAGTGAGAGGCCCACGTACCACAAAAAAAAAAAAAAAAAAAAAGAACCATGCAAATCATACGGAGAGTTATGGGATCAAATATACAATGCTGGATTTGAAGGAGACTAAATTTCACATAAGACCATAATTTCTGTTGACCCAGGTCAACTTTGACAAGATTGCAAAAGATGCCTTATTACTTGTGATTATTCATTTCAATAATTCATTAGTCAGTAGCTCCTGTTCATTAAGTGCTTGCTGTATGCCAGGTACTGGTCTGAGAACTTTTAGACTCCTTAATCATTTCAGTAATCCATGAGGTTGCTACTACTGCTATCTCCATTTCCAAAAAAAAAAAAAAAAAAAAAAAAGGAAACAGGAGTCCAGAGATGCGAAGTTAAAGCTTGCTGGTAATTGGTCAAGCCAGAATTTGAACCTGTGTCTCTTAGACCCCTAAGGCCCATGCATGTAATTGCCATATTAGGTCTACCTAATTTTCGTCATTAAAGAGCTTTCCAAAAAGGTTTCTAAAATAAAAGTTAATACTACAAACATTCTTTATGAATAATTTCATGAAAAAGATGTTCCTCTAATATTCATGTATTGATTCATACTTAAAGATATATTGAGTATGTAAGTTAAATTAAGGTTGTGAAGATTTAAGCATCCGTGTCTTGTACAGAGAGGTGGTGCTGAGAGATGCTCATTAAGGAAAAATGTGGATTCCATTTCTTTTGTTTTGTCATTAAAGTATCTGCCATTGTAATAAACCCATAGCATTGTATAAAATGGAGTGAGTGAAGTTAGTAGATGGAGGCAGTTAGAAGGGATTTCTTATTCCAGTTGGAACAGGGTCTACAGATACTGGAGTTAATTCACTTAATCTTGCCCTAATCTAGTTTCCCATTAAAGTGGCTAAACAGATTCTTTCCTTAAACAAGATTTGAAACAAACAAACAAACAAACAAAAGATCCATGAACTTAATATTCAGCAGAAACCACTGAATTTGATGTATGCCTTCAAATTTCCTACAGCATTGCCATCTCAAACATGTTGGCTTGGGTTTGTGAGATAAATTGGTGATATTCACTGGATGAAAAGTTCAGACTTATGTGGTATTGAACTCAAGAACACTTCCCATAAATCTTGTGAAAGTTTGGAATATGTTCTAGAATTCTGCACACAAAGTCTTCCAGTCACGAGTTTCATTGCAAGAGTTTTGTACAAAGCTAATCACCAAGTTAAATTTGTGACACCCCCTTCAACTTTAAGACAGGAAGATTAACAAGTGTAACTAAATTCCTGGCAAAAGAAAGGAGAGTGAGGAGAGGTAGATTATAAAGACTCTAACATTTATCTGAGCACAAATATTGGAAATTATTGCAAAGGGAATATAGCAAGTGACTAAGTTAATGATGTGTTTTCAAGTTTAATGAGAAAGGCATTGATTGTCTTTTTTAAAAGAAAAATGTCTGTGTTGCCTTTTTTCATTTTATCATATTTTGATTTAAAATATTTTCTGGGATTCTGTAGTTTTGCTGTATTCTATGTACTTTCCAATAAATGACCTATTTATTTACGTGAAAGGTAAGATTCGCTAATGCAAAGGCAACATGAAAGAATTTTTCCTACCAATTTTCAAATGAAAGCCATTGACACTTTTTTTATTTGGTTCTAAGTCTCATTTGCTTAAAACGAAAAATGTATTCTTAAAACTAAATAAAAAATATCATATTATCAGTATTTCTGGCAGCAAGTGAATGAATACTTATTCTGAATAGATCTCTCTGAATGGCTGCTCTATAACTACCGTGTTTTGTTAGAAAAGTATATTAAAAAGTAGAAACAGCATCATGAATGAAGAAAAAGGATAGAAACAAAGTATAAAATATGTAATCTTTTAAAAGGACCTTATCAAGGAGAATCTTAGTGAAACTTTAAATGGGAAAGTCACACAATCCCAAGGCTTTCCCATTTCCTATTCAATGAATAATTTACTTTTTAGATGAGATTTGCTAACATTATTGCAGAATAACTGTAATTGAAAATTATTAAAGCTCTATCTTTATTGCATTTTAAAATCCGTGCATTTGGTGTTTGACCAGGTCTGCCTCATCATTAAGAGTTTTGAGGGAAAGCACATCTCTGTCTCCCAAAGAATAAAGAGCAAAAACCTTAATTGCTTTCTTGTTTCCCACAAAGATGCTAATATGATGAACTGAATGTCAGGAATAATAAGACAAAATGATGGTGTACACCCTGCAAAGAGAAAATAAAACATCTTTTTATGTAAACTGTCACCAGAACCTCAAGGAAACTCTTTGCTCTTTCCCTGCCCTGATTTTGAACTGCTTCATTAAAAGTAATTTTGTTTTTCAGGAGGAGAACTCCCACATTATTCTATAAAAATGATTTTAAGAGAAATCTTCAATTAAGAGGTTATTGTTGTCTGAAAGATTTTTCCATAGTTGGTTGGTAGCTGAAAATGTGATCTCGAGTTTGAATGGAAATATGACATTCATAATGGTTTAAAATAGATAAGTGTCTTGTCTGTTTGAAATGCCAGTGAACTTGGTATTATTTATCAGATCCTTTGAAAATGTTGGAATTTTCAGAGGACAGAATTTTCAAAAAGGAGAGAAATTAATCATCAATTCTTTCTTCAAATGATGGAAAAGTTAAATTAGACAGATTGATAAAGTCCTTGTTCAACGCAATATTTTGGCTTTTGAGAATTGAAAGTAAACAAGAAATTATGGACTTAAGCTAACACGCTCCCACCCCCAAATCTTCCTTTTTGTTTCATTTTTGGGGAAAAGACTGTAAAACTCATCTCACTGGCCATCAAACTCCTACCCAGTGCTTGTCCTAAATTGAGATACTTACTTGGTCCATAGTCCAACTTGATAAATGTTTAGATACAAAAATGCATATAAGCCACTTGAAATAGCATCTCAAATTCTTTTTTCAATTGAGATATAGTTGGCATACAATATTATGTTACTTTTAGGTGTACTACATAGTGATTTGATGTTTACGTACATTATTAAATGATCATTACAATGAGTCTAATGACCGTCTGTCTGCATACAAAGTTGTCTGTCTGCATACAAAGTTGTTACACCATTACTGACCATATTTCTTCTGCTGTATGTTACACTCCTGTGTCTTATTTATTTTATAACTGGAGATTTGTATCTCTTTATCCTTTTCACCTGTTTTGCACCCCTACTCCCACCCTGGGGAATCTCAAATCTTACTTTTAAAAAAGTTCCAAACAATGTATTTACTTAATAATTTGTCCTGCAGAGAGTTTCTTCTCAATGGATACAGGAAGAGTAAACTTGTCAATTCAGGCCATGGAAGTCACTTTGTAACTGAAGCAACAGTGACCTGAGTTACCAAAGAGTTTCCCAGTTCTTATGACATGGTCTTTATACACATGAGTCCAAGTGTACCATAAAAGGGTTTCTTTTGACCTAAGGTACCGTTTAGAACCTCTTCCCCCCTTTCAGACTGGGTTCTGGGAAACACTAATCTCCAGAAATACTCATCATAAAAGGATTCCAGGTCAAATAATTCTATGGATGTCTAAGTATTGAATTATTTGTGATTGAAAAGATACATGAGCCTATGAAAGGCTCTGAGAAGCTCTGCATTCTGTTCTGCTGTCTATTCTCCATTGTTCAATATAGAATGAATTGTTCCATGGTGCATTTCCCCAGCTTATTTAATCTTGAGAACATCCCCCTGTCTTTTTAGTCTAAAGAACCCTGGTGAGGTAGATACTTCTCTTTTATATAGATGGGGAAACTGAGGCTCAGGGAAGTTAGATAACCTGCCCAATGTCATACAACTCTTGAGTGATAAAGCTAAGATTTGAAGGCTCAGGCTTGAAGTTCTATCTTATAATCTGTCACTGTAACCTGGTAATACAAGGAAACACATTCATTTGAATACCTGGACAGTTTCTAGCTGTGTCGAGCATTTTATTTCCTGTACTCTCTTTAATAGGTTTCTTTTTTCCTCATGTTCATGCTATTGGGATTTTGTAAAAACAAACAAACAAAAAAACCCACCCACTCATTACATACAGCATTTTTGCTTAGAAAAAGGTTATTAAATTCCATGCAATACAGTAGTTAGAACTGAGCCCAAATTTATAATCAGTATGTAAAGACCTGGAGTCAAGCAAAGCGTGTATATTCTTTAAAGCTGGGAATGATATTCAGTAAAATATTGTAAGTCAGTAGAGCAACATGAAATGAAGAAATCTATTTGCCTGGAAGGACCTTGTTTAAGTTAATTTCAGAAATAATGAAAAGATTCAATTTTATATATAATATTCAAATGAAAGTAACACTGAGATAAAGCATTTAAATGCATTAAAAGAGTTCCTTCATAGTGAAAAACATATACCTGCTTTTAATTTTTATGTAGACATGTTATCGACATGTATACCTGTATTCTCTATATATACATGTGTATTTTTGTGGTTAGAAAAGCATGCACATGGATGCACAAATATATATATATATATAAATATATTTAATAAAAACAACCTTGTGTCTGAATTGTTAAAATGTCCATTTTCTTTATTTTTAATGTAATATAATTTCGGATTCCTTTAATAAATGTCCAGTGGACAGATTTATTATTATTATTATTTTTAATTTCCTGCATCAGATCTAGGTCTTTGATAAATACTGCAGACAACCCCAGTGCTGTAGGATGGGCTTGACAGTTCTTCAATAAAGGGCTGTGTGGTTTTTTTTTTTGTCAGTGTCTTCCTCCCAGTGACAGCTGCTTTGTTCTTTTCTAGTCAGATTTTCTAGTTAACACATCAAAAGTATATCTGTGTACATGAAGTACGAAGAAAACAGTTCAAAGAGGTAAGAGATTCACTTTTAACTCTTCGCTACATTTTCCCCACACTTGTCACGGAAGACATCTCCCGTGGCAGCTTCAGAACAAGGTGAGGAGTTCACAGTGGAGCACAGGGATGTGTATGGCATTTAGGAATTTGCGTTTTAGGAGGTGAGCTGGTCAGGCAAAGCACTGAGAGACTCCACATCAGTGAATGCTAAGCTGGAGTGAGGAATCTGCATTTTCCCAAGAAAACCAAGCCCAAGAGCTGGATACAGGTTTTTATATCCGATTTATTGTCAAAGCCTGATTTCTTCTTGGCATATCATGATGACAGTAGTTGCCTGCTTTATGCTCACAATTTGGAGTTGTATCTTGCACCAGTGCCAGCTGGAGTACACACACACACACACACACACACGTGCGCTCAAACTGAAAGTGGCTCTGCTTCCATGCTTAAGCAAATGTCCTGGGGGTGAGACTCCAAGATCTTTTTGACTAAGCTAGCTAAACCGGGATTGGTTTTAGAATATTCACACCCCAGGAGAGAAGGTTCTAGCGCTTGGCTCCCTCTTACATCACATTCTAGTGATGTGTGGATGCTGAGTCAGGGATGTGCTAATAAACCAAAGATAGACTAGAAGGCAGCCTTCCTTCTCCCCTTCCCAGCCATACTTCGGATAAGCCCTGAGTTGGGAAAATGTCTAGAAAAATCTACCCCCCTCTTCAGTGAATCAGGTTGAAATAGGCCAGCCCTGGATTGTGCCATATGTATGTTTTTAGTGTACCAAGTGAATAGAATAGATAACTTGAAAACGTTAAGTTTGTAGGTCTCAAAATAGGATCATTTTGCAAAATAAATGTGTTTTTAAAAAAATCCTATAGTGTAACTTTAAAAATTTTTTTATTTATTATTTTGGGGGGCTGTGTTGGGTCTTTGTTGCTGCACGTGGGCTTTCTCTAGTGGCGAGCAGGGGCTACTGTTGTGGTGCACAGGCTTCTCATTGCAGTGGCTTCTCTTGTTGGGGAGCACGGGCTCTAGGCGCGTGGGCTTCAGTAGTTGCGGCATGCGGGATCAGTAGTTGTGGCTCGCGGGCTCTAGAGCGCAGGCTCAGTAGTTGTGGCACACGGGCTTAGTTGCTCCGTGGCATGTGGGATCTTCCCAGACCAGGGCTCAAACCCGTGTCCCCTGCATTGGCAGGCGGATTCTTAACCACTGTTCCACCAGGGAAGTCCCTATAGTGTAACTTTTGAATGTACTGCAGTTGCTAGCAATACCCGTCAATTTGTGAATGCTCTGGCAAATCTCTCTACTCTTCTTCTTCCCGAAGGTTTTATCCATTATTTTGTTTGGTACATTGTTTATCTCACCTTTCTGGGTGTTTTGAGCTGTGAGGAATACTCTCCTTTTTGTTCCCAAACTCATTCGTCTTCAAAATTACCTGGGGTGCTAAAAAATAGTTCCTAGCACCTACCCCATAAATTCAAGCTCAACTGGTTAGTGCCTCAGAATTGTCCAGAGTGCTCGTTAGAGCACATATCACTAGGCTGTACCCACTGATTTTCTGATTCAGTGCATCTGGAGTGGGGCCCAAGATTCTGTGTTTCTTTTTTTTAATTGAGGTAAAGTTGAGTTACAATGTTGTGTTCATTCCTGCTGTACAGCAAAGTGATTCAGTTATACATACATATATATATATACACACACACACATATACATATATACATTTCTTTTTTTAATATTCTTTTCCATTATGGTTTATCACAGGATATTGAATATAGTTCCCTGTGCTATACAGTAGGACCTTGTTGTTTATCCATTCTATATGTAAAAGCTTACATCTGCGATCCCCAACCTTGCACTCTATCCCTCCCCCAACCCCCTCCCCCTTGGCAACCACCAGTCTGTTCTCTACGTCCGTGATTCTGTTTCTGTTTCATAGGTAGGTTCATTTGTGTCATATTTTAGATTCCACCTAAAAGTGATGTCATATGGTGTCTATTTTTTCTTTCTGACTGACTTCACTTAGTATGATCATCTCTAGGTCCATCCATGTTGCTGCAAATGGCATTATTTCATTCTTTTTATGGCTGAGTAGTATTCCATTGTATATATGTACCACATCTTCTTTATCCATTCATTTGTTGATGGACATTCAGGTTGTTTCCATGTCTTGGCTATTGTGAATAGTGCTGCTATGAACATAGGGGTGCATGTATCTTTTTGAATTGTAAGATTCTGCATTTCTGGTAAGTTCTTAGATGATGATGATGATGCTGGACTGGGGCCATATTTTGGTAACAGCTATCCTAGATCATGGTTTTCTAGGAAACTTCAGTTTTTAAGCACTCTCAGGTGATTTTGGTGTTCAGCCAGACTTGGAAACCAGCATTCTGGTGATAGCTCCGTAGGACATTAACTACTCACATGTCACCTGGTTAGGGATCTGAGCCGGGGGTTGAAAACCTCTAAGGTGCCACCAGGTTTGTGGGGCAGGGGAGGGGTGGGGGGAGGAGGGTAGGAACAGAAAGGTTAAAACCTGGAGGCTTTGGAGGACCTCTGAAGATTTCCTTTCTAAAATAGTTTTGAGACATTGTCAGAGTGAAATGGAATCATTATCTGTGGGAATGAAATGGGTACACATCACAGCACCCGGCACTCAGTGGGAGCCATTATCGGTATTTTTACCTCTGAACAGGATCAGGAGATATGACTGGGGAGCTGGTTTACCAACTAACTTAATGCCCTGGTCAAGTCACTAACTGTCCTGGTTTCAGTTGCTTGAACTTTTTCTCATTTCTTGGATTCATCACTGTGATTATTTGACTGTCGATCTCCCCAGACTGTATCTTGTCTCATTCACCCTTGTATCTCTAGCATGTAGCATGGAGCCTAGCTCTTAAGATGTGTTGAATGAATGAATGAAGTTAATGAATGTTTTTCTCTTCAATTCCAATCAATATCCAAGTAGTTGGCTCAGAATGGATATTCTGTAAATATGTGCCGAATGAGCTAATGAATAGTCCTGTTAAGTTAGAGGTGTGACTAATCACAGATTTACACCGTTTGGGGAAGAAACATATTTTTTTAAAAAGCTCATTCAATAGGTGTTTGGAGAATCCCATACATATATTAAAAAGTCCTAAGCCTTCTAATGTTAGTTAGTTACCTGACACATAAGCGTTCTTTCGTGATTAGACTATTAAAATACCGTACCTGCAAAATTAGAGGGTCCAGTTCTCTATGAAATTTGCCTAAAAGTAAGTATAGTAGACATCTCATTAAGTACATTTTACTATAAAAATTATCTAGGAAAAGGAAGTTTCATATAATTTTTTTGGATTGAAAAATTTCTCTCTCTCTGTTCTTTGGATTCACAGCTTTGTATGGCAAGATCAATTGTGGAAAGCTGACCAAGGCTAAAAAAAATGACAATTTTAATCAAGTAAAATTAAGTGGAACATTTTGAAATGTCAAAGATAGACAGTGTCTGTTATACTTATGTTAATGAGTGTTTTAAATAATGACCAAGACTATCCACCCTGAAGACAGTGAGCTTCTATGTCTCTGAGAATTTGGTATCTAATCCAAAATTTCACAAATAATATGTCATTTATTTTTATTCAAAAAGGAAGAATAAATTGTTTATAGCCAAAGCTTTATTGTCACTATTATTATTTTTAACTTTCAGACTCCTCTCATTACGTTCTTCCTTCTAAGGGAGACTGGGACAGAATCCAGAGAAGAGCCGACGGTGGGTTTATTAGGCTCGGCATCGTAAACAGTCAGAACTTAATGAACCCCTAGTGCAGGATGGTAGCTAGGAAGGCCATATGTTGTCATGTTCTCCACCTGAACCAAAGGCAGATCTGGGTGGTTGATAGTGGCTCCACTTCCCAACATACCATAGGTGAGATAGAGGGTTTCAACATCTTTAAAAAAAATTATTATTAACAAAAAGGGATGGAAGTGCCTATGATAGTTTAGCATTGACAGATTGGGATAAAAACCTACTTGACCTTGAATTAGTCTGTGCCCCACATTTTTTGGTGATAATTCGTGCTGTTGAGTACAGGGATCAGTTGGCACTGGATGAAGTCTGTGGATCAGGCAGTTGTAGAGTTCACTTGTTGAATAAATTGAATGGCCTGGAGAAGTTTGTAGGATCAAAGAAAATAGTGTAAAGTGAGATAAACTTATTTGGGGGACCTTTGCTCTTCCTGTTCCCCGTTTCCAGGCATTGTTGTCTTCCTGCGGATACTGATGTTGGGAGTACTTCCGGTTGCCACCCTACCTGGGACTGTCTACCATGGAAGTGCCTCCATGCCCCTTACTCTCTTTCCAAATCAAAACTACCATTTCTCCATCTGATCAGCTGACACCACTGTGTGAATTATTGTTAAGTCCACCCCAACACTCCATGAATGAATGCTAGTATTCCAATGAATACTAGTCCAGAAAGAAAAATAAAAATGAATTTCAAGGTTAAATATACTTGGGAAATTCTTCATGAATGCTTCTTGGAGATTCTCAAATGTTAGCTCTGAAAAGTACTGTGGTAAGAAACCAATTTATTTTTTTAAACCATTTCATATATATATATATATTTTTTTTAAAGATTTTTAGAAATTTCATGTAATGTCTGAAACATTTATATTAACATATTTCCATACAAATAACCCAAAGAAAGTTTAGGATTAGTTGGGGTTTTTTTGTTCGTTTTTTTATACTGCAGGTTCTTATTAGTCATCAATTTTATACACATCAGTGTATACATGTCAATCCCAATCGCCCAATTCAGCACACCACCATCCCCACCCCACCACGGTTTTCCCCCCTTGGTGTCCATACGTTTGTTCTCTACATCTGTGTCTCAACTTCTGCCCTGCAAACTGGTTCATCTGTACCATTTTTCTAGGTTCCACATACATGCATTAATATACGATATTTGTTTTTCTCTTTCTGACTTACTTCACTCTGTATGACAGTCTCCAGGTGCATCCACGTCTCAACAAATGACTCAGTTTTGTTCCTTTTTATGGCTGAGTAATATTCCGTTGTATATATGTACCACATCTTCTTTATCCATTCGTCTGTCGATGGGCATTTAGGTTGCTTCCATGACCTGGCTATTGTAAATAGTGCTGCATTGAACATTGGGGTGCATGTGTCTTTTTGAATAATGGTTTTCTCTGGGTATCTGCCCAGTAGTGGGATTGCTGGATTATATGGTAATTCTATTTTTAGTTTTTTAAGGAACCTCCATACTGTTCTCCATAGTGGCTGTATCAATTTACATTCCCACCAACAGTGCGAGAGGGCTCCCTTTCCTCCACACCCTGTCCAGCATGTTGTTTGTAGATTTTCTGATGATGCCCATTCAACCATTTCATATTTTTAAAAAGTAGCGTGGTGAGACTCCATACTGTTTTCCATAGTGGTGAAGGGGGTCAAATGTATGGTGATGGATGATAACTATACCTTTGGTGGTGATCACTTTGTAGTATATACAGATGTTGAATTACAGTGTTGTAGACTTGAAACTTACATAACGTTATATACTAATCTTACCTTAGTTTTGTAAAAAGGGAAAAAAGTAGCTTGGTGATGAAAAAGACAAGGATTGGAATAAGGATATTACATGATTAGGAGATTTTTCTTTGTCCCTCTCCTTTTAGTAATCTTGTCTCGTGTTTTAGAAACCCTCATTTGAAAGGTTGCCCTTTCCTATTCTCCTTTGGTTTGTCTAACACTTTAAGAAAGGGAACCAATCCTTGGCTATGCTCGGGGGTGACATAAAGCTGAGAGGGCCAGACAAGGAATTCTTTTCAATCAGGAGCAAGATAAGAGGCATTTGGGGCGTGAAATTAACATTGTGGTTTATTACTAATGATGTCTATTAATAACCCTCAGTATCTCTTAAACAATCTTGCCTAATATATCTGGTAGTGCAAGAAAGTGAAATGTATTAAAAATGTGGAGAATGTATAGCAATGTGGAAAGTAATATTTCACAGAGTAGGTAAAGGTAGTAAGTTTTAATTCTAAAAACTGCCTTACACTGTTTATGCAAGCATAAAATGTGTGTAAATCTTTAACA
Organism: Mesoplodon densirostris; assembly: GCF_025265405.1. NCBI lineage: Eukaryota > Metazoa > Chordata > Mammalia > Artiodactyla > Ziphiidae > Mesoplodon > Mesoplodon densirostris. The sequence continues at coordinate 89,750,636 of NC_082670.1, forward strand.
CCAGACCTGATATCAATAAACATTTTCTATTAAAAATTTAAAAAATGAATAATTTCTATTCACATTTGAGATTGGATTTATACATATCTCAGTTAATATTTTAATAGAAGTCGCCTCTTTTGTAACTTATTTGTTTCCCAAACTAATATGGTGACTTCATACTCTATTAAATAATAGGCAATATATACTGAGTACTTACTATATTTTATATTTTACTCTAAGCTTTTCTATATGTATTATATAATTTCATTCCCATAACGACCTTAAGAGGGAAACTATGTCATAATCATTTCACAGATGAGGATACTGATGTTTAAAAAAAGTTAAGTAACAAAAATCACACAGATAGCAACTGATGGAAAACATTTGTGCATCTTTTAAAATAGATGAATTATAGAATATTTGACATGGTAAGAACTTATTTATTTTTTGGCTTCATTGGGTCTTTGTTGCTGCATGTGGGCTTTCTCTAATTGCGGTGAGCGGGGGCTACTCTTTGTTGCAGTGCGTGGTCTTCCAATTACGGTGGCTTCTCTTGTTGCGGAGCACAGGCTCTAGGTGTGTGGGCTTCAGTAGTTGTGGCACACAGACTCAGTAGTTGTGGCTCGCGGGCTCTAGAGTGCAGGCTCAGTAGTTGTGGAGCACGGGCTTAGTTGTTCCACGGCATGTGGGATCTTCCCGGACCAGGGATCGAACCCATGTCCCCTGCATTGGTAGGTGGATTTTTAACCACTGAGCCACAGGGAAGCCCGATGTGGAGAGGACTTTAGAGATCAACTATTTAAAAAAATCTCTTTTATAAATAACAATACTGTTTTTTAATAAGTAATGATACTGGGCTTCCCTGGTGGCGCAGTGGTTGAGAGTCTGCCTGCCGATACAGGGGACGCAAGTTCGTGCCCCGGTCCGGGAAGATCCCACGTGCCGCGGAGCGGCTGGGCCTGTGAGCCATGGCCGCTGGGCCTGCGCGTCCGGAGCCTGGGCTCTGCAACGGGAGAGGCCACAGAAGTGAGAAGCCCGCATATCGCAAAAAAAAAAAAAAAAAAAAAAAAAGTAATGATACTGAGACCTACAAAGGAATACAATGTTGTTCTGGATGACCCAGCTAGTGGTCAGACTCAGGTCTTTAATCCAGCCAGTGCATCTTATTCAATGATTTTATAGATTATTATAGATTACAGTCTATAGACATAAAATTGTTCCTAATCAAACAGATCTCCAAGCTTGCTGTAGCAGATTGGACTTTCCATAATGGCCATGTCTCCATATTTTCCATCCCACGTACTATTTTTACAGTATGAGACAGACACCATTCCATCATGGGTGACGTCTTTCTTCTCTCACCTTTAACCTGTGTGGACTTCTGTAATTCAACCAATAGATAATGGCAGACATGACATTGAGTCTACTTCCATAAAAGGACTCATTCATTAAAGGGGATGTGGCTTCTGCCTGGCCTTGCTCTTTCTCGAGAATCCATGAAACATGTTGTGAGGAAGCACGAGACATGTAGAAGAGCCATGTGCTGGTGTCCTTGGTAATAGCCCAAGATTGACTCTTAAACAACAGTTAAGACTTGTGAGCCTTCAGTGACTTTTTCCCCAGCCTTGGAGTCTTCCTTCTGATGTCTAGGAAACCATGGAGCAGCGGCAGGCCATCTTTGCAGTGTCCTGTCACAGTTCTGTGAGCACAACAACTAATTGTTTTATGCCAGTATGTTTTGGGGTAAATAAGTGTTTGATCATAATAATAGGAATATATTTTGTACTGAAGTGAAGAGATCCCATAACAAAAATCTCAAATGTGTGGAAGTGGCTTTGGGACTCAGTAATAGAGTTGGAAGGGCCATGAAGACACTCTTACTAGAAACATGATGGGTCTCGAGGAGAACCTTGAGAGTGGTATATGGGTAACTAAAATCTTAGGACCCTCAAAGAGGCTATTGGTGAAGTCTTAAGAAAAGTAAAGAAAACGATACTGGAAGCTGAAAGTCAAGAGCTCTTGTTACATCGTGGTGGAAAGTTTATCAGCACTTCACCTGTAGTAATGTGAAAAATGGGAAATGTAACTAATGAACTTGTGTAGTTTTCAAGTGAAATTTAGGGGAAACATAAAGGAGCAAGGCTTTGCGAAGTTTAAATGTAAAACTGTTTCTCATTCCAGACTCTCTACAATTGTCAGACTAGGAGCTGTTTTCCAGGTGGAAATCAAATTCAGGATAATGTAAAAAAAATGTTATAAAGGTAAAAACCAAGAGTGTGACTATAAAACCTTTTATTAAGACAGTAGGGATTTTAAGGTTCTTAAAGGTGTTATCTCATACCAACCTTACCAGAAACGCAATATAGAGAATGGCTCATCTTGATAGATTTATGAGTATGACAACTTTTGTCTAACGGGGTGGATTATAAATTGATTCGTAAAAATACACAAAAATTTTAAAAGCGTTATATCAGTCTGTAGTGAAAGGGATAGACACAGTGCAAAGTGAAAAAGGGATAGAGACAAGTACAAAGGGATAGAGATAATAAAAGTGAAAAAGACTCTATGGGAAGGAAGCAGGCTTCCTTCCTGCTAACATGGGCTCCATTTTATGGAAAAAGAAATCGGACCCAGAAGCTGGAACTAAGGGATATGGTAAAAAATTCCCAGGACTAAGGTCCAATCAAAGGATTTCTTAAAAATAAATTTATTTATTTCATTTTTATTTACTTTTGGCTGAGTTGGGTCTTTGTTGCTGCACATGGGCTTTCTCTAGTTGCGGCGAGCAGGGGCTACTCTTCGTTGTGGTGTGCGGGCTTCTCATTGCGGTGGCTTCTCTTGTTGCGGAGCACGGGCTCTGTGTGTGTGGGCTTCAGTAGTTGTGGCTCACGGGGTCTAGAGCACAGGCTCAGTAGTTGTGGCGCATGGGCTTAGTTGCTCCGCAGCATGTGGGATCTTCCCAGACCAGGGCTCGAACCCGTGTCCCCTGCATTGGAAGGTGGATTCTTAACCACTGCAGCACCAGGGAAGCCCAGATGTTTTAATTTTAGAACTGCAGTGGAACAGTGATGACAGTGAGTCTCCCATGTCCCACCTTTATGAATAGGGACCATCTTTAGCAGTTATTCTGTGTCTGTCCCACCACTGAATATTGGATGTATCAGGGGTAGATAACTTGCCTCTTTAGCTCACAGGTCTTAAGATGGAGAGGAGTATGCTTAAGGGTCTATATTTAAGGAAGTGTGTTCAGAATCCAGGCTTTAGGTACAGACCAGTGTGAGTTTCCTCATCTATAAAGTGGAGATAATAGTTTTCACCTTGACAGGAGGTTATGAGATTAAATGAAATAATAATGTATGTGTAGTGTTCCTGACACATAGGAAACACTCAATAAATGATTATTGTTATTGTTTTTTATAAAGAGTACTCATTATATCATGACCTAGGAAGTGGAGAAAAGTTAAAGTGCTATGTGGAGGAATCCTTGCTTTTCAAGTTTTTTGTTGCTTAGAGTTGTGATGACACATAGTATTTTACCAAAAAAAAAGAAAGAAAGAAAATATTTTTTAATGGATATATACTGGAAATAGCAGCCTGTAATAATATGTAAACATATGGCTTAACTTCCATGCTTTACAGTCAAATGTAGTTATATATTCAGCCTAAGCCACGACTAGGGTTTTTCATTCTTAAGATGTATATGACCTAACAATATACTACAGTATATAATTTACATTCAGTAAAATAGGAAAGCACTTTTATGATGTATTTCTAATTTATTTTTATTTTATTACTTATGCATATGATACATATTTATTTCTAAAACAAATATATATCTTTGGCCACCTATTTTATTTTCTTAAGTTACAGGCAGTACATTACTCATGAATGGCAGAGTATGTCAGTTATTTATCTTTCCAAAGTATCTAAAAGTGAATGAAGCTTGACTTGAGCAAGGAGGTATCATAAATTAAAAAGTGAATTCTCTAAGAAAAGCTGGGAAAAGGTTTGAATATAAAATTAAAGTACACTTTGCCATAAAATGTAACTGTTAAAGTGGTGTGAACTCAAATATGAATTATGATTGGACTGAATTTGTATTTTTATCTGATGGAGCATTAAAGAATCATTTTGAAATCATTGATCTTGGCTAGTTTAAATCTTTATTTTTCTGATAATATGTCAATCAGGTATAAAGCTGGTGAGAGTCAATTTAAGCCTCTGCATTTATTTGTCAATAGAATGTGTGCTCTATTGGTTTTTTCTCAGTTGCATTGTTTTATCATGTCAGTATTTCATAAGATTATAGGACTGACTAATGGGAATAGCTATTACCACTGTTGATGTATTTTGAAAATAGCAATCCATATTTTATGGACCAGAAAGATACAAAACCTTTACTTTTGACCTTATTGAGCATAAAAGTAAGGTCATGTAAATTTGCCTCTTATTTCACCTGTTAGCAATTAGCTTCCAGTAGCCTCAGGAGTAAACGTTAGACTTATCCTTTCTTGGTTTGTAAGAATAATTTATGGGTCTCGAATAAAATTTTTCAGAAGGCAGTTTAGGGAACAGAAGTACCTTAATGCCAGCCAGAAAAATAGACTATGAACATTTTTACATGAGTCTTTTCTCATTATAAAAGTAATTGATGCGTGTTCTCTGTGGACGTCCTAAATAAAAACATACAAGCAAAAGGAAAAAAGTCATGTCCAATCCAAACACTCAGAGACTACTGTTAATGTCATCCTATATCCTTCCAGTCTTTTTTCTTTGCATAAATATTTTTTTCTCCAAAAATATATTCTACATACTGGGTAATAACCTGATTTTTTACCAAATGATTTTTTTGTACTTTTTAATGTTATGCCACTTTGTCAAGAAAATAATGAGCTAAAGCAAGCAATTTTTACAACATAATTTTTCTCCACTGATGCCTTCTTGTATTTATTCACTTGCGCATGTGGCTTATACAGATAGGTAATTTGCTTGTATAAAATACCCTGTGTTCTCTAAGTGTTTTAAAAGCACTGATTTGTTGGTTGTCCTGTATTTGACAAGTTATAGTTAAGTACGCTTTTAATATAACAATGATTTTTTTTTCCTACCAACAAAATTAAAATATTTTAAAATCAGATTTCCATTTGTAAAACATGGTCAACAGCTAGATTTAAGCCATGCTCCTGGCTATCTCTAGAAATGTTTTTGAACATCTGTGTGTTAGCCAGTTTGTAAATTGGTGCCCAGTGATTCTTGCTGCTTGGTATTCATGCTCTGTGTAGTTTCCTCCTACATTTAAGTAGAACTGACCTGTATGTCCTTAGGAAATTGTGGCTGTGTGACTTCAAGGCTAGGCCAGAAAAGGCATTGCAGCTTCCACTTTCCTCTTTTATATCACTCCTTCTAGGGGAAGCCAGCCACCATGCTAGGATGATATTAAGTAGCCTTATGGAGGGATCCATGGGTTAAGGGCTTCTGCCAATAGTCATCTGAGTGAATCATCTTGGAAATGAATCCTCCAACCCCAGTCAAGCCTTCAGATGATTGCAGCCCTGGCTGACAGCTTCCCTGACAGCCTGTTGAGAGACTAAGCCAGAACCAGCCCCTAAGCTTCTCCTGAATTCTTGATGTACAGAAACTGTGGGGGAGCACATTTTATTTTTGTTTTAGGCCCCTAAGATTCGGGCAGTAATTTGCCATGCAGCAATAGATCACTAGTACAAACTGAACACAAAGGTGTGTGCTAAACCAACTTTGTTTATGCTCTGAACAAATAAGAGCTTATGAGGACGTTATAGCTTTATCAAGAGCCCAGATAACGTCTAAGTATTTTACTTAGTTGTAGTTACTAATTTAAATTAAAATTTAGTTGTATTACTAATATAAAGGGTAGAATTTGAGGCAAACTACATGCACAAATGGGAAGACAATGCAAAGAAGGGAAATTGTATTTTGATTTTAAAATATTTTCTACCATTCGTTTTGGTTCTGACCTAAGTTTTTCTCCCAGTTTTTGTAGTTAGGATAAACAGAAAACTTGTTCAGAGGAAGCAAGCATGAATATCAACATTTCAGTGACAGTCTTTGTGGCTATAGGGTGGAACTTTTGTGGGTTTTTTTTTGAAATTTAGGTATTAATACATTTTATTTTATCAGGATTTTAATTGAGTCATAATCAATTACATTGATTAGGGAAACTTGACATAGACAAATGTCTTCCTCTTTCCTTCCAATCTTATGTCCAATGGTAACAGGTTAGACAAACAGATTGGTGTATATTCATCCTTCCATAGCCCTCTGGTCATTTAAAATTATGTAAATATATAAACATAAAATTTTTTTGTTTTACGTATATGCAGTCTCGTTCTACATATTGTTCTGCAGTAGGCTGTTTTAGAGCAAGTACATATTGTACAGACAGATCTAGTCCATTCTTTTCAATACTGCTTAATAGTCTAAAGCAGTGGTTGGCAAACTATGGCTTGTGGGCTAAATTTGTCCTGCCACCTTTGAGCTAAGAATGTTTTTTACATTTTAAGAATGGTCGGAAAAACAATCAAGAAGAATATTTCCTGATACGTAAAAATTATATGAAATTTAAATTTCAGTGTCCATAAGTAAGGTCTGATTGTGACCCAGTTATGCTCATTTGTTTATATAGTGTCTCCACTTAGCTGAGTAGTTGCAACAGAAACTTTATGGCCAACAAAACCTAAAGTATTTATTCTCTGGCTCTTTATAGAAAGAATTTGCCAATTCCTGATCTATGTCACACTGTCCAATAGAAATACAATGCAAGCCACAAAGGTGATTAAAACTTACTTAGTGGCCATGCTTTAAAAAAGTTAAAAAGATGGGCTTCCCTGGTGGCGCAGTGGTTGAGAGTCCGCCTGCCGATGTAGGGGACACGGGTTCGTGCCCCGATCCCGGAAGATCCCACATGCCGCGGAGCGGCTGGGCCCGCGAGCCATGGCCACGGAGCCTGTGTGTCCGGAGCCTGTGCTCCGCAACGGGAGAGGCCACAGCAGTGAGAGGCCCGCGTACAGCAAAAAAAAAATAAATAAATAAATAAAAATAAAAAAGTTGGGCCTCCCTGGTGGCGCAAGTGGTTGAGAGTCCGCCTGCCGATGCAGGGGATACGGGTTCGTGCCCCGGTCTGGGAGGATCCCATGTGCCGCGGAGCGGCTGGGCCCGTGGGCCATGGCCGCTGAGCCTGCGCGTCCGGAGCCTGCGCGTCCGGAGCCTGTGCTCCGCAACGGGGGAGGCCACAACAGTGAGAGGCCCGCATACCGCAAAAAAAAATAAAAAAATAAAAAAATAAATAAATAAATAAAAATAAAAAAGTTAAAAAGAAAAGGAAAATTTAATAATATTATATTTTAGTTAATGCATTACATCTAAGGTATCATTTCAGCATTGCATTAATATAAAAAATTATTATTGAGACATGTTACGTGCTTATTTTGCATACTAATTCTTTGATATCCAGTGTATACTTCGCACTTACAGTACATATTGACTTGAACTGGCCACAGTTCAAGGACTTAATAGCCACGTGTGGCTAATGACTGCTGTATTGGACAGTGTAGTTCTATAGTGTAGGTACACCATAGTTTATGTATAGCTTGCTGATAGATATTCAAGTTGTTTCCAGTTGTTGTTTTTTTGTCATTATAAACATAGCTGTCCTTATACATATTCGTTTTTATAGGATACAGAGTACCAGAAGTAGAGTTGTTGAGTCAAAGACATGGGCACCATTAATTTTAATAGGTACAAGAATTTGTTTTTGCAGTGAAGTTCAAACATAAAAGCATGTGGGTTGTAGATCATCATGAAAAGTTTTTGTTTTGTGTTGTTTTCTCTCAATGTTCTTCCCAGAAGAAAAAGAATATTTTTGTTGGCAGCTTAAAATCTGTATTAGAATGAAATCCTCATAGTGTTTTGGGTTGCTAACCAAGTTCAGTAGTAAAAATAGTGTATATTTTAGAATGTCTTGCAATTTCCAAACAGTTTCAAACAGTATTTCCCATGGTGTTTTGGCAACTCCATGTAGAATGGGTTTTATCCCTATTTTATGGCTGATGTGATTGAGACTCAGAGAAGTTAAATGATCTCCCCGATGACACCACACAGCTAGAAAGTTAAAGCTAGGACTTAGAATAAGTCCTGGATCAGAGTTCAGTGTCCTTCCTAGTACCATTTTGCCTCTTTAGTTCATTTGTTAATTTATTCAAAAATATCCCCTGGACTTTGACTATATACCAAGCCCTGTGTGAGGTCCTATAGCTTCAGCAGTGAAAAAGACCAGTTGGTTCCTGCCCTAGTCAAAGCCTGAGGGATATAATAGGTAGCAAATCTGTGAAGCACCTGTACAAAAGAAAGATAATTCAATTGCTTTAAGCATGCTTGAGTCCCTATTTCACTGAGCAAAAGCCCTTCATCTCATTAGAGGGATTGTGATCAAGTGATGATAAAAAAACACACAAGGACTCAGAATTATCTCCGTGTGCCTTCTGAATGAACCACTTAAAGCCTCAAGCACTTTAAATCACTGAGACATTTAGCTCCTTTCAGAGTTTCATGATCTGATGCACTTATGGAACTTCAGATTTTTAGACTTGTTGCTTGACCGTTTACTGCCCCAACTCCAAGCCCAATCTGTTAAGATGATGGGCAAAGTGCAAGTATAGTTCTTGTACTATGCTAGAAAGTGACATAATTTCTCCATGTGATGAAACATCTGGGCTTGGAATTCTAATATGCAACATCCATCTTTCAACTGGAACTAGGAGAATCAAAGGCTTGAATTTTAGTGAAAGAAATTGTACATATGAGACCCAGAAATATCTTCTCAATGAGTAGAACCAGTAAATGAATGTACAGTATGTGTGAGTGTGTGTGTTTGTGTGTGTGTGTGTGTGTGTGTGTGTCTATAAAATTGGTGGTGGAGGTAGATTTATTCTAATTGTAAGATGCCCAACAGAAATATTTTATTTCATGTGCCTATTAATGCTTTCAGTTCCCATACTTTCTCCCCCACCCCTCCGTCCCCAATCCACTCTCTACTGTTTTTTTACCCAGTTCTGGGCCCTGGGAGGCTGACCTTTGTGAATCAAATCAAATTGTGTTGGGTTTGGCCAATGGCAGGGGGTAGGGGCTGGGAGAGTAAGTTAACACCTGGCTGGGTGGTAGAGATGGTGGTAAAAGGAGTCCTCTCCTTCACCTATAGGTACTCTTGGGGGAAATGTTTGAAAATCACTCATTCCCCTTAATCCTTCAGGTCAGAGGAAACTCTCTGCTGTTGCTGGCTTCACCATTCCTTGTTAATTTCCCTGACCCTTACCCACATCTTTGTAAATAATTTTTCCCAAATCCATCTCAACATTCCTTTGATGTGGTAAGTGTTTTCTGCTGTCCTGCCAGGACATTGCCTTATATATATTTTTTTTTCATGAGACGTAATTTTTTAGTGTTCTTATTCATAGAGCTTTATAAGTGTATAAGTAGTGGACTGTAATTATGCTTCTTGCTAAGCAGTTTTGGAGACAACTTTGGATTTCTTTCCAAGTACACTTAGATATTCTTAAGCTGCTGGAGTAATTGTATGCTGTTAAGTGTGTGCATTTAAAAACAGCTTTCCTGGGTAGAAGAAATCATCAAAAAATATTTAGAAAGGGCAGTGACCTTTTGTAAAGGCATCCCATTAAAGTGTTTTACATTTTTACCTTGCCCATCATTTTTCTCATTAAACAATATGCAGTATTTATTAATAAGGCCATTCCCAGGGACAGGCAGCGAATTGGCAAATTGGCCTTTACATTAAACTTTTAATGTTAAATTTATAATGAATAGGACAAACTGCTATATATGAAATAATTCTCTTTCCCCTTTGTACCCATAACTGAAAAAACTATAGTAGGCTGCAGGACTGTTGTGTATATACAGGGTCCATATTTTTCTGAAGGATTTTCTGACCTAAATTAATAAATCACACCCCTTCTAATCCTACTATCTTTGGATTCCCAAGTCTATTAGTTAGAATTTAACTTTTATTTATTTATTTAATTGGCATTCACATTTCCCTCTAAGGAATCATGTACTTTATCCATAGCGTTTTCCAAGCTATACTAAGAAAAGAGCAATCTGATTATGTTATTTTCCGCTTAACTCTCTTAAGTTACTCCCCATTGCCCACCAACTACCTCTTACTGGCATATATTTGTAATCTGTTTCCCACCTTTCTCCCATTACCTCTTCCTTTTCTCCCTTCTTCTCCCTTCTTACACAGTATTCCTGTGGCCATGAGTCCTGGTCACTGAGAACCGCGGGCAATTACCCCCTTCTGCGTGCTTTCACATGCTGAATACACCTAACAACAAAGCTTCAACATATGTGAAGTAAAAACTGACAGAAATGAAAGGTGATACAGAAAAATCCACAGTTATGGTTGGAGACTTCAACACTCTTTTCTTAGTAATTGATAAAACTAGTAGACTGAAAATCAGCAAGGATGTAGAAGGACTGAACAACACCGTTAACCATCTGGAATCTAACTGGCGTTCATGGAACGGTATGTCATGTCAGAAAACAACAGATAACATTCTTTTTTTTTTTGCGGTACGCGGGCCTCTCGCTGTTGTGTGGCCTCTCCCGTTGTGGAGCACAGGCTCTGGACGCACAGGCTCAGCGGCCATGGCTCACGGGCCCAGCCGCACCGTGGCATGTGGGATCTTCCTGGACCAGGGCACGAACCCGTGTCCCCTGCATCAGCAGGAAGACTCTCAACCACGGCGCCACCACGGAAGCCCGACAAATTCTTAATATCAGGAATAAGGGAATACCACCACAGACATTAAAAGGATAATAAGGGAATACTACAAACAATTGGAAGCAGATAAACTCAACATTTAAAACTGAACCAGTTTTTAAAAAACCTACCAACTATTAATATTGCCAGTAAGAACTAGGTAACCTTAATAGTCTTATACTATTAAGGAAATTGAATTCGTAGTTTAAAATCATTTGAAAAAGAAACCTTTAGGTTCAAGTGAATTTACTGGCTAATCCTACATGTTTAAAGAAGAAATAATGTCAGTTATACCCAATCTCTTTGAGAAAAGAGCAGAAAAGGGAACACTCCCAAACACATTTTGTGACAACAGAATTACCCCAATACTAAAAACCAAAGGTAGTACAAGAAAGACTACAGACAAGTGTCTTTCATGAACATAGATACAAAAATCCTCAGAAAAAAATTAGCTAATCAAATCGAGCAATATATAAAAATAAATATGCCATGCTCAAGTGGATATGCAGAAAAGGGATTTAACAATTCATAATAAAAATCAGGAAACTAGTAATGGAATGGAATGTTCTCAGTCTGATGAAGAGAACCTACAAAAAACGTACAACTAACATAATGCCTAACATCCTGTTTTTTTTTTTTTTTTTTTTTTTTTTGCGGTATGCGGGCCTCTCACTGTTGTGGCCTCTCCCGTTGTGGAGCACAGGCTCCGGACGCGCAGCCTCAGCGGCCATGGCTCACGGGCCCAGCCGCTCCACGGCATGTGGGATCCTCCCAGACCAGGGCACAAACCCGTGCCCCCTGCATCGGCAGGCGGACTCCCAACTGCTGCACCACCAGGGAAGCCCATAACATCCTGTTTTAAAAAGGAATGCCTTCCCTTTAAGACAGAACACAAAGCAAGGATGTCCACTTCCCTATCCCTTATGCTGGAAATCCTTGCCAATACAATCAGGCACGGAACCCATACTGGAAAGGAAGAAATAAAACTGTCACCTCCTCACAGATGATATGATCATCTATACAGAAAATTCTAAGGAATATCCAAAATATTCCTAGGAATAATGTGATTTTAACAAAGACAGAGTACAAGGTCAACACAAAAGTCAATAGTGTTTCTAGATGCTGTCAGTAAAAAGTAGGAAACCAAAACTTAAAGGCTACCACCTGTAGTAGCTGCCACAAAATGAAATACTTGAGTACAAATCTGACAAAACACTTGTAGTATCTATATGCTGAAAATTACAAAATATTGATGAAAGAAATAAAAAATGAAACAAACAGAGATACATATCTTGTTCATGGATTGGAAGACTTAACATATCAAAATAGTTTCACCGTCCACAGTAAAGATTTCGGTTCTTTTCTGAGTGATCTGTAGGTTTAGTACAATTCCACTTGAAATCCGACTGTGATTTCTCTTTAAATACAGAGAAGCTGATTCTATAATTTTTATGGAAAGGCAAAGGATCTAGAATAGACAATTTTGAAAAAAGAATAGAGCTGGAAGAATCACTGTACCCAATTAGAACTTTCTGTATAGTTGCAGTAATCATGTGTGTTATTGGCTAATGGATCACATATAGATAAATAAGATAGAGCCAGAAATAAATCTCTGCAAGTATGCCAGTTGATTTTTTTTAAAAGGTGTAAAAGCAATTCTTTGGAGAAAGGATAGTCTTTTTAACAAAGGGTATTGGAACAATGAAACATTCATATGCAAAAACGTAAACCTTGACCTGAACCTCACATCTTATACAAATGTTAACTCAAAATGGATCATAGATTTAAATGTAAAATTATGAAACTTTTAGCAGAAAACTTTCTGAACTGGGGTTAGGCAGAGAGTTCTTAGACGTGACACCCCTAACTGGGGTTAGGCAAAGAGTTCTTAGACATGACACCAAAAGAGTTCTTATACGTGACACCAAAAGATAATTCATAAAAGGGAAAAAGTTTCACACAAAAAGCTATATGTGAGCTTTTATAGCAGGTCTATTCATGATCACCCCAAACTGGAAAAATCTAAATGTTCTTCTGCAGGTGATGGATAAACAAACTGTGTTAAATCCATACACTGGAATACTCCTCAGCCATGAAAAGTACAAACTATTGATACACATGACAGTTTGCATGAATCTCAGTAGCATTATGCCAAGTGAAAGAAGTCAGTCTCAAGAATTCACATACTCTATGATTTCATTTATAATATGCTTGACCAGACAAAGCTATAGTGATGGAGAAGAGATTAGAAGTTAGGGGTAAGGAAGTGATGTGATTACAAAGCAATAACACGAGGGAGTTCTTTGTGGTTTTGGTTCTGTTCTGTATCTTGATTGTGGTGGTAGTTACGTAAATCTCTACTTGTGTTAAAATTCATAGAAGTGTACACCAAAAATGTCAGGTTTCCTGCAGATTAATTAAGCAAATCAGCATGGAGATGAGGACAACATTGGAGATGTGTGCAAAGGCAGTGGCTATTAAAGCAGTTCGACCAACAAAAGGCCCTCAAGACCCATTTGATGCAAGGGATGAGAAAGAGGCCTTTGCTGGGAGTAAAAGTTACATGTTTCACATTGAGGCAGAAGTCTGGTATTGGGTCTCCATCATGCTCTTTCATCCTAAAAAGGAAAGGGTGTTTTTCCATGAATGGTGGTTGGTTTCTTATTCTTGGAGACATCCAAGCAAAGGGTGGAAACTCTTGCCCAAGAGCTTATAGAAGTGATTTCTGCAGAAAGTAAGATGTTCCATTAGATTTCTGAGGTCAGTTCATTTGCAGTTCTGAGACATAACCAGGAGCCAGAGGATGACCAATCATCTATTGTCGGCAAGGTGAGGAATAATGAGGATTGGCTAAACTGTGCATCAGTTTGTCTCTCACAGAGAACAGGTGCAGTCACAATAATTTCAGGGAGTAATCAATTTGGGACCCTGAACTATCAGACGAATGTGAATGTCTGAAAAATTTGCCTCCAATAGAAGGTCAAGTGGGATGGAAAGAATTACTCTCAGTTTATTTTTAAAATCTTTTTTTGTAGGTGTGCCTGTCTCGTTTGAAAACATTTATGATTTTGTTGTAAAATGGTTCCTCTGTTTATATCCCAGCAAATTCCTTAAGCAGCTCTGGTCTCTCTAAGGGATAAAGTAGAGGGAGAGGCCTGAAACCCTTTTCTAGGCTGGTAATGGAAAGTGCTTGAGTGAGCACTTGTAAACTCACTGCCACAGTGAGTAGTGGCTTAGAACAGTCCTAAGCCGTCATGTATGATTTAGAGGCTTTCTGAGCATGGCCCAGACCCACAGCCTCAGCTTCACCTGGGAGCTTGTTAAAAATGTAAATTCTAGGACTCCATCTAGACCTACTGAATCAGAATCACTTAGGATGGGTTCCAATATTCTGTGTTTTAGCAGGCCTTCCAGATGATTCTGATACAAGCTAATGTCTGTCTGATGCATACTAAGGTCTGGCATCTATGATATAGTTAGTTTTGCTTCTGACTAATTTCAAGCAGGGCTCTGAAGAACCCCAGGGGTGATATTCAATCCATTGGGAATTCACATTATACGGTCACAAGCTGACCACCGGGTCACAGAAAGTCCACTCAGCCAACTACTAGCTTAATTCAAGCATTAGGCAACAGAGAAATTAAAATTCCATCACACGTCTGTCCGTTTCCTCCTTACAAGCCAATTTGATTTGCAGCTTCCAATTAAAATCCCCAGAACAGAAAGGAGGAACCAAAACACATACCACTCTCTAGTTTCTTACGGGATTAGCTCATTATTAGCCCATTTAAGAAGGCATATTCTTTCTAAATTATGTGTCCAGCTCGAACGTCCTTTCAAAACCTCGTTATTACACTCCAGACGCTCTCTTTTTAAAAAAAATTTTCACTTGCTAGTTACTTTCTCATGGTGCTTGCCAAACTGAGTTTAAAACTTCACTGTCTGTCTTAATATCTCAAGTGGTTGCCGTAACATGACTGCAGAGGTTTGCTGAACCAGAAGCATGTCTGCCAAGTAAAGCTTTAAGTTTGAAATGTGAATGTGACATGTTTCCTCATCATTTAAAGCACTGTTATAATTACGGATTGGTGAACCCCATTTCAGTTTGAGTTATTTGAATGTCTAATGTTTATTCAAACATCCTGATTTCAATAAAAACTCTAAATGTGGGTTGCCAGCACTTTTCCCATTAACTTTTAAGTCCCTGTGTGTTTCAAGGGAATTATAGTTCGTATGATTCTGATTCATTTACACTTAACTCATCAGAATATTATTTTTGCTAGAACTGGTTCTTGTCCAAGTGTCACGTACCTCTTAAAATCCTTAGAGATAGGATGTTAGTTAAAACACTACAAAATATGAACTATGCTGAAACTTAGTAAAGTTGAACCATATTTGGCTTTGTTTCTGAACTTGACCCCAAATGCCTTATGCTTAAAAGTATAATAGATTAGCAAGATTCTTTTTACTGTCCTAGCAAAATATGACTATTTGCTTTGTACCCCTGGGTGCAATCACACGTGTGATATTGGAGGTAATTATAAAGGATATAAGGGAAAGTAAGCTACATGTAGTGTTGGTGTTTTCGTTTCAGTGATGGGGAGGCCTCCTTTACTAAAATGTCCACAAGAGGAGAAGCTCTCTGCCCATTTAGCCCTGGAACTTTAATCGAAGGAAACTAGGTGTGCATCTGCTCTCCCCCTGAAGGCTACACATAGCAAATCTCCAAGAGCCCCAAATCACAAAATGATGTGAATGAACACTTACTTTCTTGAGTCAGACTAGACTTGAACATAAGACCTCTGTGTTACTGGATTGACAGAAATGTACAAATCAGTACTTCTTATTTGTGGTTAACATGTCCGTATTAGTCAGGGCCCAGTCAGGAAAAGAGAACCACTTTCTGTATTGCAACAGAGAGACTTTCAGAAAGGAAACTGGTTAAGCAGGTATGAGAGGACTCCTAGAGCAACATGGGAAGACTTTGGTGATGCAGAACTAGGTACAGGAAGCAGCTGTCACCCCTAAGGCTGGAGGAACAAAGGGAAGCTGAGATTCTCAAATTCAGAAGCTTGGAGGAGGGATGTCTTGGGACTGAAGGGGACTGAGGAAGGGTGGGACTGTTTGAGGTGCTGGTACCTCTGAGTGCTGTCCCATGAGGCTGGTTCTGGGAGTATGGAAAGAAGCTGGATGCTGGCGATGATTGCTGCTGTCAGGGTGAAGAACCCTATTCATCTGAGTTATGGTCCAATCAGGGTTCCCACTGGAACCGTTTATGGGTATTTGTCCTGTGAGTTGAGATGTTATATGGATGTGTTAACTCCTTCCTTTGTCTCAGTTTCTAAGAACTTCATTGTCCTCATCCATCAAATGGGACCAATAGTCTTTACTGTGCCTGTCTTGATGGTGTCTTTGGAAAATAAAAAAATATCAAAACACTTGGTCAATGATCAAACACCAAGTAAATTCAGGATATTGTGATTGTTCTTTTTAAAGCATTACTTTACTTTAAAATATGATATTGAAATAAGAGAAATCTAAGACAAAATTGCTTATACTCCCACCATATAATCAAGTAAATGGTTTCTTTTTTTTTCTTCACATACTCATTAGTTTCTATACTTCCTGATATTATTATCATTTTAAACTCAAAGCCCAGAAACTTTGTCTTGGAGGACACGAGTGAGCTATTTTTTGGTTTCTCTAAAATAGATACAAATAATTTTTTTTCAAGAAACAGATACAGAGAAGGAAGGAAGCATTTTTAAGTCAAATCAGATTATTAACAAATAGTGTTAAGGATGTTTTACAGCTGCAGATCACAGCACTGAAAGGAAAGTATAGCTGTGTTTATAAAATTGTAAATAGAAACATAATTCCATGCTGCTTGAGCCTTTTTCCTAATTATACTGCTTTTAAGCAGGAAAAAGTGCAAATATTTATAAAATAAGATATGGTTATGGCACCTGATGCAGAAATATGTTTATCCTTCCTATTTTATATTTCTGTATTGAAATTGAACACTTGGTTGGAAATACCATTAAGAAAAAAATGTCTTCAGACAATTTGAGAGAGAATTTAAAGTCACCATTTCAAGTGTATGGTTTTGAGCACTGGCAGTCCCTGGAAGTGTGGATAGCTTATGTTCTCTGAATAACAAAGTGTCATTTGATGCCCCTTTGGTTTTTGGATTTTCATTTAGTAAACCAGTGTACAAATTCAGTGAAATATCTATTACTGATGGATCTTTTTTCCCACTCTCTTCTAATCAGAACTGACAGTGAATACCTTCTCCTATATTTCCTAAAGAGGCACAGTTTTCATCAATTTTTTTTTTTTTACTTTTTTCATCAAAACATAGAGTATTGGCATGTTATCTTCTGTAGACCCCCAAGGTGTTTTACTGTCTAACCCTCTCTATCCCCATCACTAAAAGTGGGTGGCAATGGACTATTTTCCCTTCGGGATATTGTTGGAATAGGCTGCCTTTATGTGTATTATTTTCTTAGTCATTGAGCTTCGGAAGACAAAAAGCTATCCGTCTGTTACTCAGTGGCTTACTTCAACACAAAAATACCCTTAGGGGAACCTCAGTGACTGGTAGAGTAGAAGGTATTGCTTCATGTTTAGACTTTTCCAGTGAAAATGAAATGGAAAGTTAGAGCTGTTGTAGCATAGGGATGTTCCAAGGGGAGTGCCCCGATCAATTGGAAAAGGGAAATGTGAATTTGAAATAGCTATTTGGTCTTCCCACTCCAGTAGCAGAAAATGTTGAAATTGTATCTGGTCTGAAGCATTCACAGTCACAATCGAATTTCGGTAGAAGTGTGTCACACAGAGCATAAGTGTATGCAGTGTCGCCGTCCCATTGGCCCTTTAATGAATCTGAAGGAGTTGCAGATTCCCTAGAATTGCATTTGTCCCTAAGGGGTGTGTGTGTGTATGTCTAGATACAAATATATGTATGTACATATGTATACATATACACACATATATTATTTCTTTCAAGGCAATGATCCTTAAGTGAGGACCATTATTCCGTCAGTATATAAGTGCCCTTCGGATGTCAATGAAGTATTTTTTAATCCTCACCCCCCCACAACTTTTTAAAAATGACTTCACAAAGTCAAGAGCAGTTTCTAATATGGTTTCACTGACAGCAACCAAAAAGCTGTCACAGCATCAATCAAATGTCAACTCTACAGAAACTTTACCATGTCAGTGAAAATTTACCCGTTAATACGCAGGATTTTCTGTTTGGGGAAGCCGTGCAGGTCACAGGGCATTCTCTATGGCTCCAATTCACTGCACGGAGATCACTGAGGAAGATTTCTGTGGTTGGGTCAATTTCTCATTGTACCTATTAAAAGTGAAGTCATACATTTAAAAAAAGTTATTGAAATATAACCTTCATCTGGGGAACATGAAAGAGAAGAAAGAATATAAAAGGGTTTTTAATAGATTGAAGGTAATATTATAATCAGGGAAAACAATGTCCAGTCTATATTCCTGTGACTTTTTTTTTTTAACTCTTTTGACATTTTTTACTGCAGTAAAATACCATAACATAAAATTTACCATTTTGACCATTTTAAGTTCGGTAGCATTAAGTACTTTGTATTGTTGTGCAACCACCATCATCCATCTTAAAAGTTTTTTCATCCTCCCCAACTGAAACTCTGTATCCATAAACCACAACCCCCCATTATACCCTTCCCCCCAGTCCCAGATTTCTCCTTTCTGTCTTTTTGAACTTAACTGCTCTAGGTGTAAGTGGAATCATGTAGTATTTTTACTTTAGTGTCTGTCTGATTTCATTCAGCATAACATCTTGAGGGTTTATCCATCCTGCAATTTTTTTCAAGATGTTTGTTCTCAGTATTAAATGGTGAAGCTTTTGTGATAGCAAAACACTCTTTGAAACTGATTTTTTTCCATCACAGTTTTAGGGGCTATTCATGGCAACATTCAATTAAATTTAAATCAGAAACTTTCAGTAATTCCTATAGACAAATCACCGTCCTACATGTTCAAGTATAATAAAAAATAGCATCACTACTTAGGGCTTTCTTTGTGCTAGGCATAATTCTATGTGCTCTGCATATGTTTGCTTATTTAATTCTTACAGTATCCCTACAGAAGTGGTCTATTATTTTCCTCATTTAGTAGAGAGTAAACTGAGGCACAGCCAGGCCGGGTAACTTGCCGGTGATCATATAACAATTAAGTAGTGTTGCCTAGTTTTAAGCTCAGCTTGTCAGGGGCTGTGCTCTCAGTCCCTGTATTATGTTTCCTCTCATGCACCCCTCCCACCAACAAGAGACTATAGTTGAATTGGTCTGAGGGAGGGTCTGGTCACTCACAGTGTTTTAAAGCTTTTCAAATGATTTCCATATATAGTCAAGTTGAGAATACCTGAACTAGAGCATAGAGAAATAATAGAAAATGAGCCATGGTATCTGAGTAAATGGCCTTGAACATCAGTATCCATGAAGAAGTTGGACCTTGATTTAGTTAGCAGCGAAGGAGTACTTCACAGGGGAGTAATGTGAGCAGAGCTTGTTTTAAGAACCTTCACCTGGTAAAGTTCTTGGTGCCGATTATCTTTTAGCACCTGATGGTAAGTCGTGCTGATGTTATTAACTTTGACTTCAGTTTAGGTTCTTGGAGAGGGAGCACCCCAAAGGGGGAAAGTTCACACTGAAAAAGGAGTATTTAAATATAGGCTGGAAGGAACAGTGCATTGAAGAGACTGTATCCAAAGGGTAGGGCTCACACCTGAGCCAGAATGGTGCTTTAGAATAGTCAAGGAGGTAATAGAAAGTAGGCGGCATGGACCCATCGGATCAGTTGATGAAATTCATTGATTAATTTTTAAAGCTTTTATTTTTATGTAATTTTAGTGCTTAAACACATTCTGGTGACTGTATTGTATTAGCTTTCTTTTCTCTCAAAAATGCTATGCTAGGTATCGGTATCTATAATCTCAGACATGTCACCTATCAGGGCCTCTTTCTCCTCATTTGCAAAGTATAAAGTTTCAAGGACCTCTAAGGGCCTTTCATCATTGACTTTATGACTCTGGGGTTTGGCATCTAGTCCTCTGGGTTGTGAAATCCCTTACCTTGATGCAGAGCTCCAGAGGGGCCAACGGCTGAGGAAGGAAGCTTTTTCCAGAAGATAATGTTAGCACATTAGAATCAGACAATAATGGAAGACGGAATCCTCATTCCTCTTCTTGTTGAGACAGGCCCTGGTGATCCATCTTTTGCCTCTGTCACCCTAATTTAGGTCATTCCTATTGTGAGGCTTCTCAAATAGTACCTGTCTTGGTATAAAATTTATGTTGAAGAAGCATTAATGTAAGCTCTTAATAAGATGAAGAACTTAACAGTATGCTGTTATCTGGGGATGATATATTTTATATACTCAAGACATGTTTAATTAGCTTTGCAAGAGTCAAATTGGTCTGGGCAGTAATGAAGCTTTCTTTTTACTCCTTTATCCCATACTCTGTTATAATAACAGACAAGTTATTCAAAAAATCGCATTTTGGGCTTCCCTGGTGGCGCAGTGGTTGACAGTCCGCCTGCTGATGCAGGGGACGTGGATTCATGCCCCGGTCTGGGAAGATCCCACATGCCGCGGAGCGGCTGGGCCCGTGGGCCATGGCCGCTGAGCCTGTGCATCCGGAGCCTGTGCTCTGCAACGGGAGAGGCCACAACAGTGAGAGGCCCGCGTACCGCAAAAAAAAAAAAAAAAAAGAAATCTCATTTTGGGTTGGGGGGAGTGATAAATTGGGAGATTGGGACTGACATATCCACACTATTATATATAAAATAGATAACTAATAAGAACCTGCTGTGTAGCACGGGGAGCTCAACTCAGTACTCTGTAATGGCCTATATGGGAAAAGAATCTAAAAAAAAAGAGTGGATATATGTATTGATATATGTATAACTGATTCACTTTGCTGTACACCTGAAACTAACACAACATTGTAAATCAACTATACTCCAATAAAAAGTAAAAAAAAAAAAAAAAAGAAAGAAAGAAAAAAGAAATAGCATTTCAATTTTGGTGTATTTGTAAATCTCTCTCTGTGTTCCTGCAAAACTAATCTGTTTTGAAAATTCACTTCTTGCTCAGGATAGAGCGCAGGGGAAAGCTTATTGAGAACTACACAGTGGAACAAACAATAAAGCTGATAGGTGTTAGAGCTCCTTAAATATTGAACATGCATCTTTTTGAAACAGAGTTACTAAATATTTAATAAGCATTTACATCTGAGTAGCACTCAAGGGTTTTATGACCTTTGATACTCACTCCCATTTTGCAGATGAGGACACTGACCAAAGTTCCAGTGATTTGCTCAAAGCTTTTAAGTATTGTATCCAAGATTCAAAATAAACATTTTGCCCCAAATCTATGCCTCCTTCCAAACAGAAAGATCCAAGTTTATGAATGCCGTTGCCCTACTTTTTTTTTAATAGAATGTTTTCTCCCCCTACTTAATGAATAAAAGAAAAGGTGAAATCTGCTAACTCAGCAGTTCCTTTGAATTTCAGTGGACAGCTGGGGATTTGTCTTTGGTTGGTCCACCCATTCAGAGCCAAGGAAGAAATGTAAGGAGCTTAATGATGATTTTGAATTTTATCCCAAATTACTGAAGTGTTTTCACACTTGTGGTCTCACTTATTTGCTCCACATGCCTTTGAGGTAGGTGGGTTAGGTATTTTGATCTCCATGTATTTTTGAGAGGCTCTCACCTCAGGTCACACACATGGTCAATATTGATGCAAGGCCAGGAAAATGCTGCTCCCAGTCTCCAACTAATGCAACCAGGAAGTTTTACCAAAAATTTCAGTAAGTGATATTTTGATAGAGACAAGACTAACAAATGAAGCAGAAAAGAGAAGATCCCATCAAAAGTGACAAAAAATGGAAGGATGTAGGTTGTTATCTGTTCTAATGTATTTTTAAAAAAGGAAGGGGGCAATTTAGAAATCGTCTGAAGAATAAAAATCTTAGCAAGAGCTGTTATTTCCTTTGATAAAGACAGGTCTTTTGGTTGAAATTCTGATGTCTAAATTCCTGGAAAATGTCTGTTTTTTTTTGTTTCAAAGAACTATAGGAGGTAAAATAAGGGGAAAATTTTCTACAATGTATGTTTCTATTTTCGGAAATCAAGAGTTGATAAGTTGTTAATAAGGAAGACTAATTGTGATGACAGTGATGCATTGCTTCATTCATAAAAATGCTGCTGAATATTTGCAGTATATTGAGGGAGTTTGAGAACAGAGTGCTTGGCGTTTCTTTATAAGTTAGGTATTTGACACACCTAAACTCCTGTGCTTGCCTGTTCCTACTGAGTTCATCTCTTGGGTGTTGAACATTTTAGAAAGCAGGGTAGGAAGAAATAGGCTTGGGTCTCTGTCTAGCAGCCAAAGAAGATAGAACAATAACCTAGTTAAATTTTTGGAATGTATTTTGTAGGACTTTTATCTTTTGTTAAACGTATTTATTTATTCTGCAATCATTGAGCATTTCTTGGTGCAAATGTATTCTCGTAAAGATTTAATCGAGATGCAAGGATAGGAAATAATATCAGACAACATTCCACTCTGGCTATCTGGAATGGTGGTAAAGAAAGATTGACATTACATCTCAACTTGCCAGGCAAGAGTCCCATGATTTGATCATCTCCATGGCCTCAGGCAGTGGGGGAGTGTGGTAGCACAGGAGTGAAATTATACACTCAAGAAAAGGTAGGTGGCAATCATGTGATTGTGTGCTTCTGAATCACATGAGTGATGTGTATGTAGTAAAATAGAGGAGATACATATATATATATAAAGAGAGAGGAGTTTAAGTGAGAATCATCCCTAGTGGAATGGAATGCTCTACAGGGATTAGTGGAGCTAGAAGAATAGGTACTTTTGCGTGGCAGGGGGGTAGCGACCTGTGGTGAAGAAAATGATAATAGTGCAATATGCCAAATTAGGAATGCATAGGGACAGTTCCTTAACCAAAGGAGCTTGAAGCCAAGCTCATTTTGGAAGAGCCTGGAAGTAATTTGGAGAGGTAGCTAATACTTCTAGCTACCAATCAGTGAGCACTTACTCTGTGCCTAACTTTGCTCAGTGCTTTGCATGCCTTGCCTCTAATGGTCACCATGATCTCACAGGGAGACACCATTATTAATTCTGTTTTATAGACAAAAAGTGTAAGTCTCAGAGAGGTGAAATCGCTCACTGAAGTCACACAGCTGGTAAGTGGTAAAGTCAGATTTGAAGCATATCAGATAGTTCACCTTTCTCCAGGGTACTATTCCAAAATTTTTTAGTAAAATTATGTAACCATCACTGTTCTAAACCAGGTTTAGAACATGTTTTAGTATCCCCGTATGGTCACTTAATTTACTGTTAATTCCTCCTCTCTGCTCCCCCTCCCATCCCTAGGGACCACTAATCTACTTTCTGTTTTTATAGTTTTGTCTTTTCTGGACATTTCACATAAATGGAATCATATAATTTAATCATATCCTATAATATGTGGCCTTTTGTAGCAGATTTCTTTGATTGAGCATAATGTTTTTGAGGTTTGTCAGTGTTGTGACTTGTTTCCATGGTTCATTCCTTTCTATTGCTGAATCGTTTTCCATTGTAAGGATAAACCACATTTCGCTTATTTATTCACCAGTTGATGAACATTTAGGTTATTTCCAAGTTTTGCCTATTAGGAATAATGCTGCTGAGAACTTTCATGTATAAGCTTTTGTGTGGATATATGTTGTTGTCATTTCTCTTGGGTATATACTTAGGAGTGGAATTGCTGGGTTATCGGGTAACTCTATGTTGCCATATTGAGGAAGTTCTAAACTGTTTTCCAAAGTGACTGTCCCATTTTACATTTATGTCAGCAGTGTATGAGGGTTCCAGCTTCTCCACACTTATTGTCTATTTTTATTATGGCCATTCTAGTGAGTATCTAGAATTGTATCTCAGTATGGTTTCAATTTGTGCTTTTCTAATGACTAATAATGTTGAGCATTTTTTCATGTGCTTATTAGCCATCTGTATATCTTCTTTGATGAAATGTCTATTTAAATCTTTTGTCCACTTTTGATAGAATTGTTTGTCTTATTTTTGAGTTCAAGAGTTCTTTGTATAAGTATGTTCCGGATATAAGTCCTTGGTCAGATACATATTTTGCAGATATTTTATCCCAGTCTGTTTCTTGTCTTTTCATTTTCTTAATGAAATCTCATGAAATGCAAACATTTTGAATTTTGGTGAAGTCCAATGTATCATTTTTTTTCTTTTACAGATTATGCTTCTGATGTAGTATCTAAGAATTTTTGCCTAATTCAAGGTCTTGAAGATATTCTCTTTTCTTCTAAAAATTGTATTGTTTTAGCTCTTAAAGTTTCTGATACATTTGGACATTTAAAGTTAATTTTTGTATATGTCATGAAATAAAAGATCTGCGTTCTCTGCCCCCCCCTTTTTTTGTAGGTGGATAGTTTATTGTACTAGCACCATTTGTTTAAAAGGCTATTATTTCTCCAGTGCACTTCCTTGGTATGTTTGATGAGTATCCGTTATCCATAAATATAAAGATTCATTTCTGGATTCAACTGTGTTACTTTGATCTACGTGTCCATCCTTATGCCAATTCCACAGTATCTTGATAACTGTAGTTATCAAGTTATAGTAAACTTCCAAATTGTGAAGTGAAAGCCTTCCAACTTTGTTTTTCTATTTCAAAATTGCTTTGGCTATTCTAGATCTTCCCCATTTCCACATAGATTTTAGTATCAGCTTGTCGATTTTGGAAATCTGATGATAATTTGAGAGTGGTTGCATTGAATCTATAGATCACTTTGTGGATAATTACCATCTTAACAGTGTTGAGTATCATAGTCCATGAACATGGAATGTCCTTCCATTTATTTAGATTTTCTTCTATTTCTCTCAGCAGTATTTTTAATTTTTAGTGTACAACTGTGGAACTTATTTTTGTTAAATTTATTCCTAAGCATTTTATTCTTTTTCATGCTGCAAAAAGAATAAAATTTATTGTGAAAGGTATTCTTAATTTTATTTTTGGACTGTTCATTGTATATGGAAATATAATTAATTTTTGTATATTGATCTTATATCTTGTGACCTTGCTGTGTGTGTTTGTTAGCTCTAAAAATATTTTTTGTGTGTGTGGATTCCTTCAGATTTTCTGTATACAGGGCATATCATCTGCAAATACAGACATTTTACTTCTTCTTTCTAATCTGGAGGGTTTTAATTTCTTTTCCTTAACTGATTGCACTGGCTAGAACGTCTAGTAAAAGAAATGATGAGAAGGCATTTGAACCTTGTTCCCAGTCTTAGGGCACTTCCTTCATTTGTTCACAATCAGGTATGATATTCATTGTAAGTTTTTCATACATGTTAAGGAAGTTTCCTTCCATTCCAAACTTGTCAAAATCAGCTGTGGCAATTTAAGAAGTGGCAATTTTCTTTTTGAATCTTCAACACTGAATATTCACCTAGAGCAAAAATTTAGTAAATTCTAGATCATTGAGGTCCAAAGGTTGTACAATAAATGTCTTAACAGATTTTCTCTTCCTTTTCCTCCAGGGAAAGAGAATATTGGAAATACGTAAGGCTAGAAAATATTGTATTTTATGGATATTACTTGCTTTAGTTGACCTCTGAACTAGCCTTATCTTCTATATAAGCCCTGTCCAACAGAAATACAGGGTGAGCCTCAAATGTGAACTATATATGTAGTGTAAAATTTTCTAGTAGTTACGTTATAAAGGTGAAAAAAGTGCAGATAACATTATTTTTAATAATGTATTTTATTTAACCCAATATATCCAAAATATTATCAAATTTACATGTAAAAAAATTCTTTGTTTTTGTATTTAGCCTTTGAAATCTGGTGTATATTTTATACTTACAGCATATCTCAAGTTGGAACCGCCACATTTCAAGTGCTCTGTAGTTACATGCGGCTATTGGCTATGGTATTGGAGAGTGCAGTTCTATATACTTGCATATAAAACTGTAGTTAGGTAACAATATTAAATAAACATATTGGTGGAAACATAAATGGCTTGTTATTTGCTACAGAGTAATAGGTATGGAATATATAGTTGTTGATTTTTGCATTTAAATAACACATGAGCAGAATTTTAGCATCGTCTAATAGATAATCTTGTGACATGTTATACCTGAAAATAAAGACCATGCCTTAATACAGGATTTTCCAAAGTGCATTTGAGTCTATATTTTCACAGTGTTTGGACATGGTGAGCAATACACTGTCTTTTGAACAATATAAATCTAGTAAGATGCCTATAAGAACATGGTGACCGAGAGATTGACCTGAGAAAAATATGGCCAGTGTACTCCCTTCAACTTCCTCTTAGGAAACTCTGGATTTTCTCCTACTAGGAGATCTATATCTCTTGGATATTTGGTCAACGAAATGTGTCAGCTTTCTTGCCAGCATAAAGAGCATCAGAGGAACAAATGGGCATCACGAAACCAGATGAACATCAGCACTGACTGCATTATGACACTCTAGCTGCTAAATCTTTCATGGTAATGGGCCATGCTGGAGATGGCTGCAGTGATAGACTTCATTCTGGAAGAAGCCTGTGGTCATTGCAGGTGGTGCTAATGTCATCTTATCACTGAATTCAAAGGATCACTTGCACGGCCTGTAATGAGTATGGCTAAAGCTATTGATTTTGAACTCCATATGAATGTGAAAAAGACAATGGCTTTGAATCTTCGAGAGCCGCCCTCCTGGGGAACAGTACCACCTTCACAGAAGCAGTTTTAAGTAGTAAAAAATAAAGCTTTGTTTCTGTGCTCAACGCTATGTTCCATGAAAGACTCATATATTCTGAACTGAGGGCAAAGAGCATTCTCCTCATGCTTCCCTATTCCATCTTTGGGTATCTTGGTTAGAGCATTCGATAGCAGGCTTAGAAGGTTCAAGGTCACAGGTTCAATCATCATACAGACTAGTGAACTTCAATATTTTCCAGCCACAGATCACCTTCCTTCCTCTAGCTGCTGTCTTGAATGAGTGTGTACTTGGTCCCAAGGGAATTGGTCTAGTAATGGAAACTTTATAACAACAAGGTGGAGATATCAGGGCCCCATCCAGAAAGAGCTCAGCATCTAGCTGGGGAGAAAGATTCATTAAATAACTAAAATATAAAAGGAAAATTGCTATCACGAAAAGGGTTTTTGCACACATGTGTTTAATGTCACAGATCTGGGGGAGAAAAGAAAATTTGGATAAACTTTTGGTTTTGCTTATGTTGCTACCTATGAATAATCTTTCAAGGCAAAAATCCTTCTCACTTTTTAAGATGGAAAATATCATTTGAAGAAGCTTAAAATAAACATGAGTATCGGATACACTATGAAGTCATTGAGTGAAGGCTATTCAGCCACAGCTTACAGGATATCAAAAAAAAAACATATGATGTTTTATACAAGGAGAATTTGTGGCTTAGACTTCAAAACTTCGTGGATTTAGGAAAATGTTTGTATTCTTATTTGGTTTGATTTAGGGAAATATTTCTTTAACATCTCCTTTTCATATTGTGCAATTCACAGTAGAGACATGTCTGTGAAATATTTACACATGATTTTTATTTGAAAAGAAGTAGCTGCTTGCTGCATGAAAGCTTCATGGCGAAGATTCCTTGCTCTCAAAAGAAAATTGAAGCAACATAAAAAGATTTCAGGGAGAGTTTAGAGAGGTCTTTTCTTTCTTCCTTTTTTTTCTTTTCAAGAGGTAATTGATTTGCTCCCCAAAAGGGTCTTTCTAGAAGTCTAGGTAGACAATGCTCTAACCTTGTCAGAAGAGGATAATAAATTTAACGTTAGACTGGTTTGGAAGGAAAGACTTAGAATGAACTACGTTTTATAGGAACAGAGCGCTGAGGGCCTGTTGTTAGTTTATAGGGCCTTGATTAGATAGGTTATTGATTTTGGCTGCTGGTGATATGGTTCATGTTCAGAAGGTATCAAACTCATGCTGAATAAAATAGAAGCAAACGCTTAAAAAAAAAAACAACAGAAAGTAGTGAGACACTGGCTAGCAGTCTAGTTTTTCTTCAAATGGAATGGGCAGCTGTGCCTTATTGCCTTTAGCCCCTCTGGAAGCAGTTATGTGTATTAAATACTGGAATAACTTGATATTTTGAAAGCTTATATGCTCATCCAAGTAAAATGGTTTTAGAAGACTACCGGGAGTTTCATGAGTTTATAGTTAAATCAATACCCAGATTTATGCCTTTTGGACAGAGAAACTTGAATTTAATTGAAAAAATGGATCTAATGAGGATAGACATATTTTGTGCAGATGTAGGAGAGGTTTTTTCTCCCCCTTATTATCTGAAAAATGAAACAGGTACTTTTGGTATGATAGATGAATATAGCTTTATAGGAAAATGACAAATGTTCAGAAACTTTAAAAGAAGATTTGTGATATTATATACAGGTTCCTGAATGTATGGAATCTGGTGGAATAATTTTTTGCCTCTTTTAAATTCTTGAATTTAAGATTCATTAATTATACAGAAAAGCACATAATATTTTACTTTATACCGCACAGTTAATGGCCATATGGTATTAAATTGGCGGCCATACTGTGAAAAATAACAATTTTAAGCAGAATCACTTGCAGTCTAGATTTTCCTTTTTCTTGTTTTGCATTGACGATGCGTTACATAGAAATTTGTATTTTATTCACTAGCTAAATGGAGATAAAAACATTTTTAGAGAAAATTGTAAGGGACATTGTTAATTTTTTTTAGAGATACCTATAAATAAAAATTCTCTAGATATTCCTTTCTGTGTTTTCAGACGTCTTCCTGGCATTTTCCAAGTAAAAGGAGAAATCTTGTAAGAAAAGTTAGCCAGTTCAGAGATGTTTTGATGATCTGCAGTTTATTTTCTACTAACCCTAATTCTTCACAGTCTTTGCCCACATTTTGCTTCGGGAAATATTCAAATACACTGTTCTTACACAAACAAAAATTCAATTTCATGGAGATTCTGTCTGTGTAATAACAGCAAGGTTAGACCTTGAAATGCAATGAAGCAAATTCAGCTTTTAGAAACATATGGACTCAAGTAAGTTTAAGAAAAATCATTTGAGGGCAGAATTTGGCTCTGTGATATTTTAATGCAGTGAAAGAGTTCCAGAAATAACTGCTTGCTTGCCTGCTGTCCAGAAAACACATGTTAAAAAAAATTCCCTTGTTACCTTTTCTCTCTTCTCTACT
Source organism: Mesoplodon densirostris (assembly GCF_025265405.1). NCBI lineage: Eukaryota > Metazoa > Chordata > Mammalia > Artiodactyla > Ziphiidae > Mesoplodon > Mesoplodon densirostris. Next base: position 89,779,747 of record NC_082670.1, read on the forward strand.
TCTCAGAAATGAAAAAGTCTTTTCTTTCAGGCAGCTCTATGAACATCGTAATTTTAAAAGTGGAATTTGTATATCAAAGTGTCAAAGACTATCCTAGGTTTTTCACAAGTGTGCAGAATTGATCACTAGTAAATCTGGGAGTACCTAAGAGTTATGTCTAGAAGGTTAGCTGAAGTTTAACTTCATTGCCATATATTTCTCCTGGAAGATATTGTGAATATAAGTTAAAAAAAAAAAAACTTTCAGACATATCAAACCCATACTGTTCAGAGCATTTATAGGTTTTATGTATAATGCTATAAATAAAAATACGTTTTCAAAATGTGCACTGTGGAAAATGGAAAATCTGAGTATTATTTTTGGCTGAAATAATTTTGAAAAAGCACCAAAAAACCGGACATTGGTGTAGGTTAAAAGGCACAGTCTTTTGGAAGAGTTTTACTTCCAGGTTTTTACTCAAATATGAATGATCTTCATTTAAAAAAAAAAAAAAAAGCATGAGGGATGTTTATATTCTTCTACTGTAACCTCATGTAGTGTGTTTAGAAATTGTTCCGTAGTCCTTTAAACCTTCTCTACTTTTTTCAAAGTACATAATCATTATCCCAGAAAATCAAAATACTAATGAATGGATATTCAAAATGAACAAATCCTCTAATACCCACCATGGATTCAGGAAGACACCTGGCAGATTAGACAAAGAGAGATACAGAATTAAGTTGAAGAAGCTTCAAGTTGCAGGTTTCTGTATTTTAAGGCTGTGTTGGAAGTGATTTAGTTGTGCTCATAAGTGATTTGAAAAGAAAGCAGTGACTTAGTTATTTTGTCGCTGGAATGTCATCTGACAAGGAGATACTATCTAAATGACAATAATTTAATCTAGACAGCTGATCTAATCCATTAGACATACGCTTCCCATTACAGAAAACTTTCTATTAAGCTTTGTTCAGTTGTTTCATTTTTAAACATATTTTGCCTTTATCCAATAAGTAACCACAGGCCAGGTAAAATATTTTTAAATTCCCTACAGGCTGGTTAGTTATTGGAAACCAGACATATACCCCACCTCCCCAAGTTGTTAGTTTGCTTCATGAGTAGTCTTTTTTTCTTTCTTTCTTTTTTTTTTTTTTTTTTAGGTGATAGTCTTGTTTTGGCTAGGGGAGTTCTCTGCATCAGACTAGAAAGAGGTTATGGTCCCACCTGCATCCGTGAGAAAGAGAAAACAAAGCTTCATTTTTAAGTCCTTGGAAATTCTGTGTCATTAAGATACTGCTACTGCCAGTTTTTTCGTGTTATTTAAAGGGGTAAAAAGTTTATTGCACTAGTTTGCTTATACGTGCTGGTTTATTTTCATGTAATTTGAAGAGACATCCTATTTCATAATAATAAATTACTTTTAATATGTCAGACCACTGTTTGGGTTTGGGATGGCTTTTGGCTGCAGGTAAGAAAACTCAAAAAAGAGTGGCTTGAACACAGTGGAGGGCTCAGGGCAAAGGCAGTACCTGTAAGACCTGCTCCTTTTAAAGATAACCATATTTTCCCCAAAAGCTCATTGAACAGAACGATTTCTCATGGCCCATTACAGCCAAATGTGAGGCTGGGAAATTCAGGATTTTAGCTGGGCACAAAATCTGAGTTCTTGATTTAAAATGGGAACAATATTAGGGAGATATATTTTCCATAATAGTTATTTGTTTAATAAACATCAGTTCAGGTCACATCTGAGATTTACAACTAAATTATTTTTTCTTTATTAGAAATTTTATTCTCTACAAATGTTCTACCTTAGTTAAGTTTGTCTCATAGCATCTTTATAAATTAATCTCATATTGGTCCTTTCCTACGTAGGGTGTTGAAACCGTCCCCATAAGATGATCCAGTTCTTTGCGGGGATTAGGAATACGTATGAATTATTGCTTGCAAACTTAACCACCAACAGCCTACTGCACTTTTCTTCTCAGATAAATATAAGAGGCCTAAATTTGTACTGATAGACATGTTATTACCCTATCGTATTAATACATTTAATAGATTGTAATACAAGCTACTGTTTCTTCAACTGTTTATTTTTCAGCATGAATTACCTTTCAGAGAGCCTCTGTTCTCTTTGTTACCTGGCCTGTGTAGTGCTGCATTGATCAATTCAGTTTAATTCTTAAAAACATTTATTGAATGCCTACTCTTTGCTGTGGTTTTTCAAAATCCATTTTTTAAAATGGTTTTTGAATATTTTGAGAAATGGTGTAAAATTTGCCCCAATTTTTCACAGCAGTAAAAAGCAAAATCCACTTTAACTAAAAAAGCAAGTGTGTGTCATAACTTGTAAGTCACCTGTTTAGGCATTATATTATCCTGGACACTCCTCCCTCCACCACTACTGTTATATGTGCTTTTAATAAATACTAACATTTGTATATGCTCACACTGGATTATTCTTGCAAAAACTTTAAAAAGTACTTTTCTCTGCAATGATTACTTGCAGTGACCATCCATCAAGATGACAAAACTTGATACTTCTTAAAATTTTGCCTACTTTGTTTTCACTATCTTGTTAATCACATTAGCCAAGTTAAAAACTGTATCTCTGTTTAATTTTGTTCTCTGAGGATAATAAAAGGTGTGTTCCCCCCGCCCCAATACTCATAAAATTTTCTCCTGGAAGTGGTATTTTCTTTTCAGTATAAAAATAATTTTATACATTGAAATTTATAGGGGAATGATCCAGCTGTATCATAACAAGTTTCACATTTCTGTATCTGGGGAATGCAGAATGGCTGGCAATCAGAATGGCTGATTAAAAAAAAAAAAAGACAAAAAGTACGAAACAAAAACAAACTGCCCAGGAAAGTGACTCAGTGTAGGGACTCCTAAATTATACCCTCTCTTTAGTTATTTGGGTGTCTTTTTGAAGAGGCATCCTGTCCCATTTAATTTCTCACACCTTAACTAGGTGCTGAATGAGGTGCTCTTTTTTTGACTGATTTTCCTATTTTTTGGATGATTGTATTGGTTTGTATTTGTTCTCAGGCTTAAACCCAGGACCCCTACACCCAAGTGTTTAATAAGATGGTTTGGAGCACAGTGAGAATAGAAATTGTTTATGCTAGGAAACTACTGTTTCACCTTTTGGAAAAACTCTAAGTGGTACATGTAATCATGTTTTGATCTCTTTTTAAGTCTGTTTTAAAGAGCTTAAGTAGCTGAGTAGAGAAAGAAAGGTGTCAGTTGCTTTATGAAGTGGTTGTATCTGAAACTCAGGCTCGGAGTTGAGCCAAAATAGAATAAACATGAAGGCATGTAGAGGAGAGGCACTGAACAAGATATAATAGTGGAGATAGAGGATCCTGGAAGTGGCCAAAGATATTTATTAACTCTAGATTTAGGTAAATAGCCTAAATCTAAATAGCCATTAATTATAAGAACAATTATGTGAGTTAGAAGTATTCATGATATCTAAAAAGAATTTTCTTTTCAACTCTTCTCAGTAGTCTATTTTTCTTAAAGGATCTAGTTTTATTGTGTTCATATGTGTACAAATGAAAAATCTAGAAAAGGTTAATCTTCTGTCCTTTCAATTATCTACTCAATTAATATCAACACGGTCTAAGATCTTTTAGGCTGCTGTCTATGAAGGGGTCGCCACTGTCCTGGAACCACTTCTAATTATAGACCATAAAGTGGACATTCTAATTTCAGAATCATGAATCAAGCCAATTCCAACATATTTTTGTCTTATAGCTTGTCTCCAAAATTTTAATAAGTACTGCCCCTCACACTCCCATACATATTTTAATGTTTTCAAATTGAACTACATCTTAAAATCAATATGGACAGTTGATGCAGTAGTTTTCCTTTTATATCACAAAAGCGGGTATTTAATTGGCTTAAGTGTAAGGAAATTTATCACACTTAACAGAAGGTCTAGAGTTGAACAGGTTTGCTTTTTAATTGTCATAGTGGTTTAACAATATTAGGGAGCTTAGTTCTTTTCATCTCTTCTCTGCCAGTGATATGAATATAGATACAGCCTTGATTTAATCATGGCCATCAGTTGGCCATCAATAGCAACCAAGACACTTTAGTTCCTTATTTATGCCAAGTGAGAATGACAAAGGGCACCTCTCCCCTTAGCCTAATATTTAAGTCTTCCTTTCAATCAGATTGGGTCAGTTTAGGTCACCTGGCCATCCTTGGACCAGCCAGATTCGTTTATTCTCATCAGGCGCTACCCGTGAAGCTTCACCTGTGTCCCATGAATTACATGAGCTATATGAGAGACAGGAGGTGCATGACTAAAATTAGAGGGGTTTTTTTGGTGAGAGAAAGAATAGATCTGGGTAGACAATTCATAGTGTCCGTCTTAGGGAAGTGGATATGTATGAGCTGAGCCCAGTCCAGAAATCTGTGCTAAAAAAAGAAAAAAATAATGATGATGGTCTGTATTGAGACTTCATAGATATCATCCAAGGATTTGGATTTATCCTTCCCATTCCCTCTGCAGTCTCCTCCAGAAACTCTGCCAAATGACTGGATAATAAATTCCTGATGAGATGATAATGGCTTAGAATAACTTCATTTGGTCAGCTTCTCAGGAGTATTGCATTATAACAAGGAACTCTTAGATAAAACTCTCTTTTGATGATGGTAAAAAGTTGGGCTCTGTGACTCCCTAAGAGAAATCTAGCGGAAAGGTGGGGTATCCTGACCATTCATGGTTGCTCTTTTCACTGGGCCACCAAAACACTTTTCCACATAGTCATTACACTTAATTTTTTATTGTTTGCCATTCAAGAGCACATTTCATCCAGAGATATTTCTGTCCACGCTCCAAGACTTAAATTTACCACACACATAGTATCTCCATGCATTCGGGATTCACAGGTTAGATAAGAATTTGAATTCACCAAATTTACTAAGATACAAGATATAATGTCTGGAAGAGTTCTTCACACAGGTTTTTAAAGAGAGTCTATATGATCTTCGCTTTAAGATCTAAGGCTGAAATTTTAGGCTGTGCATTAAGGAGGTGGTATATGCAAGAAAAATGATGCAGGTCTTTATCAAACATCCACTTGTCCTTCGGCGTTATCCGAAAAGATGAGAGAAAATATGTACATTCATATATTCTCAGTGAAAGAAAATATCTGAAGAAAATAGTCTTTTTTTTTTTTAACACTCCTTTGCTTTATCTGGACTTCTTTGTTTAAGAGATCAGCTTTTACTGTGATAATTTACATTTGTACATCTCCCTGATGGGCCAAATCTGACACTTCCCAGTTGCAGATCTTTCGGCATAGGATGTGTCATCTATGAATAATAGTTTGTTCAATCAGTATTTATTGAGCACCTACCATGAACTGTCTCTGATCCACAGGCTGAGAAAACAAAGATGAAAAACACACGGTTCCTGATTTCAAGATGGCCATAGGCTAGTGAGGGGAGAGAGCTGCCATAGGGTAAGTACAATGACAGGCGCGTGCCTGGGATATAGTGAGAAACAGACAAGAGACGTCAAGTTGTTGAAGGCCCTAGATGGGCACTGTATAGTATCTTGCCATTTGTTTTGACTTCTCTTGATTCTGAAAGAAGTTTGGTGAGCACAACCTGGCTTGGTATCTAGAAGTAATACTGCCAACCTTTGTTGAGAATTTACCTGACACTGGATGATGCGCTAAGTGTTTTACATGCATCATCTCGACTAGTCTTTACAGTTATCCTATGGGGAAGATCCCAGTATTATTCCCACTTTATAGAAGAGGTCAGGTCACATACGTGGCGAAGGTCAGGCTGGAGTTCAAGTCCACTTTTTTCATCTCCAGAATACATGCTCCAAAGTGTTCACTGTGGTACCTTTTGCAACTTTTTGTGTAAAGAGATCTTTATTTGTTCATGATATAGCTTAAAAATTGTTTGAACATATGGACAATATATGTGCGTGTTTGTATATCTGCAAAATATACAGTTGGATGGTCTCTATATGTACTTGCTGTGAAAAATGTATGGTGTATGTATATATCTATAAACACTCCCGCCCCATATGCTGAGCGTTATAGTTAGCAAGATGAACCAGTTGGCCGTTACACATGCTGGCAGGGCCATCCTAGGAGCAGTTGCTGGGGATGGATAGCACCCCATTCTCCAGGCCGCTTGTCTTATTGTCTTACGAGGGCTCTTCAAAACGGTTCCAGCCTCTTCTCCAATGCCAGCATTTCTGTAGCCAGTGGATATTTTCTGCTCCTCTCTTATGCTGGAGACGTGTGGAGGGGAGGCAGGGGCATTAAAATAATTCTCTGCTCGAGGCTCTGATACACTTAAGACGGCCCTCTTCCTGGAATATATAAATGCCTGCAAATCAGCGTTTCTTAAGATGCAGGATCCTTCCTGGAAATCCTGTTAAAGGACATACCCTGGCTACTTGTCTCAGACTGAATGAGAATATAGTGAGGCTCATGATTTTCACTGCTGAGATATTAGCATAAATCTCCCACTAATGCCCCTCTGCCTGTTAGTGGACAAATTGCTGCAAGAAAATACGTTAAACTGAGAAGGGACGAATGTTTTGCAACTGGGGTGTGGTAGTGGGAAGCCAGCATGTGTGGGGCATTTGCAGCTCGGCAAATACCGCTGGGGAGGCACTGAGGGTCTTCCCGTGTGGGTTATGAGAAATGATTAGATGCTTCTTGAGGAAAAAGGGTTTTTTTTGTGGCTCATGGAGCAATCATAGGACCTTTATAATGGATAGAGCAGTTTTGTCTTATGTTTTTTTCTCTGACATCATACAGCAAAACTATCTCATGAAGCCTGAGGCAGGGTAACTGTCCCCGTTTTAAAGATGGGGAAATTGAGACCCAAGAGGTTAAGTGAGTGTGAAACTTAGAATGTCAAGGCTGGAAGGACTGCCGTGGTGCTCTGTCTTGTGGGTGCTGTCTGTCTTTTCTCCTTGTTCTTTCTCCTCCTCCCTTCTGAAGCCCCTGCTCCTCCTCTTTTTAGAAGTGAAATTTGTAGCCACTTAAACATTGACTAGAGCATAGTGCTCAATAAATGTATTTTTGGTGTGTGTTGAATGAATGTTCGATGGGTGTCAATGACATCATATATAGGACCAAAATACCTAAGAGTTACAGTGGCTGCAGGGCAAGAGCAGGCCAGCATCTTGTCCAGTCATCTTCTCTTGGCTGCCACCCTGTCTCCATTGACCCCCCAAAGCAACATATCAAATATACCCATAATGGTGTCCAATATCTCATTTTACTGGGAGTCTTACTTGCTGAAGGCCAGTATCACTAGGATCTTTATTGACAAGCCCCGAGCTTTGCTTCTAAGCAGGTCTTTACTTGTTGATGAGAATGACTGTGTCTAGGGGTTGGAAGAAAACTTAGAGTTTACTTAAGCACCTACTGCGTGTTAGGATACTTCCTGTTATAGCTGAATGGAGCCAGTAAACTTCTATGTGAGATCTTGGATTATAATGTCAGGCTTGCTATGTCCAGAAGTCTTTAGGGAAAAGTTCAACTCAAAAGGAAGATGTCCTTGTTGAGCAGGTGGCTGGATGTGGTAGCAGGTTGTTCATGCACAGTTTCAACTATCCTGTGGCCTTCATTTTCCTGCTCTGTTTTCTTTTTTTCTCTTATCATGCGATGGGTTTTTGTTGTTCACTTAAGCTTGGGATGTGTGTGTTTGTGTGTGTGTGAAAAAAGAGAAAAATGGATAAAGGGGAGGGAGTTCTGATTTTTTTACTTTGAGTTTTCGAGTGATGAAATTATGAATTGGAACTCGATTGTCCTCGAGGATAAATGGCTTTGAATAAACTTAGCTTTTAATCTTAGCTCTAAAAGAATCTTGGTCAGATGTCTTAACTGTTCTAAGCCGTAATTCTTCATATGTAAAATGAAGGTATTAATACCTTTGTATGGGTTTTTTTTATGAAGCTTGAACTAAATAATACATATAAATTGTTTAGGCCAGTATCTACCACATAGCAAGTTCTCGGGCCTGTGGGAGCTACTCTAATAATAACAATAATAACAAAATTATAATAATGACAAAATAGTAATCATGTTGATAGTTACTAATATACATGTATATTATATGTAATATACATACAGTATATATAACACCCATATACATACTAGCACATACGTGTATGGGTGTAATATATATTTATATATAACACCTAGGCATTAGAAAATAGATATCTAAGACCTGAAACCTTTTTACAAAGCCAGTGTCTCTTTTATATACCTACGTAGGCAAGAATCTCCTTTAATTGCGTCAGTGTCCAATCAAGCACATGTTCAAGTCCTTGGCTGAACTTTTAGCTGTGCTATTCCTCATAGAACAGTCAGGGAGTACCAAGGTAGATTGTGCTACCCTGTATCCATTCATTCTTCCACGAAATATTAAATCCGTGCCAACCATGTACCAGGGAATATACTAGTTATGGGGTGTACAGGGGTATATAAAAGACATACTCCTCCTGTTCTTACTGTGGAGTTACAAATTTAATTATGTAGCATGAAGGAAAAGAAAAGTGCTAAGGGATGATGAAACAGAGGCCTCCTAATTTAAATCTAGGTTTCAGAGGGAAACGGTAAAAACCTGTGACCTGGAGGGCTGACTGAAGCTAGTCAGATGAAGGAACAGCCCACGCAAATGGCCTGAGGTAGAAAAGAGCCCCTTAAGTTGGGGAACTGACTGTTTTTCTGCTAAGGCTGGAAGCTTTGTGCAAGGATCGTGGTGGGGAGCTTGGAATTAATCAGAGAACAATGGGAGCTCACTGGAGGAGCAAGGAAGTGACAAGTTTTAGTCCCCGTTCCATTTTTAAGAGACTTCTTTTCACCGTCTCCCTACCAGCAGCTGCCCTCTTCTTGCTCCTTTCCCATCTACAGCAGCCCAGTGATGTTTCTGCCCTCTCTATCTAGTAAAACATGCCCAGAGAAAAGGATCTAATTTTCTCACTCCTGATAAGTTAAAGTGGCTGATGAAGCTGTATATTTTGTCTTGAGAGAACACTTACATCTTAACAGAGATCCAAGTTTAAGCCAAAGGAATGAATCTCTGTGTGTGATTTTCTTTGCATCAACAACTCGATAAGCTGAAAGGGCTTCTTTTTCAGAGGAATGTGGCCTGCCTAACAGTGAGAGCTCAGAGATAAAGAGACCAGGGATCAAGTCCAAGCCCTGCTTCCTAGGAGTGTGACGGGTGACTTAATCTTCTTAACCCTCTGTTTCCTTAACTGTAAATGGGGAAAATAATTCATAGGGTTGTTGAATGAACTGAAAAAATGCATGGGAATCAGTACACCATTGTGGAACTTTTTATCTTTAACACTACTGTGCAGGGTCCGAGAAGCACCTCCCTTCCCCTGAATTCTCCTTCTTTTGAAAACATTATCACAACGTTTCAGGATAATTTCAAATTGACTTTCTCATGATCTGTATCATGTCATCTATGTTTAGACATTTTCACACTTTCATCCGAAAACATTTTGGGTGTTCTTCCTTTAAGAAACATATACTTTCTTCCACACACATTTTTGCATATTACAAACTGTCTCAACGTGTAAATTATTTCCTTGAAATAATTGGCAATTTGGTGTCGGTGATGGGCAGGGGTGATTCAACTGAGAGCTCAAGAGAGAGATTTCAGGGAGGGGGCTGGGGAGGAGGTGGTCTTCGGAGTCCATGGTGATATATGATAGGCTGAAATAAATGTCAAGTAGGCTCAAATGCTCAGAATTCCAGTACTAAGATTGGCTGGAGGTCCTCATTTTGCCTTCAGAGAAGGGACTGGGCAGGAAACAAGTGTCCAATGGTGGTAACAAGTTTTTCAATTCCCATGGCATATGCCCTCCGAAAGCTTGCTTATCTCCCCAACCCCGCCCCATTCCACCAGCCCCCCTTCCAAAGAAAGGGGTAGGGGAGCTGCAAAACACTTGGCACAGGTGCAAGAAAGCTGAAAACGCCTGGCAGAGCTCTCAGGCGTCTTTTTCCACTCCGCACCAAATGTTTTACAGTCTTCGTGAGCCCATATAGATCCTGGCTTCTGCCCAGTCGTTTGTTTGAAACTGTAGGCTCCGAGAAAAGGCTCCACACTGCAGCTGGCCTTTAAACTGTATTTTATGGGGGAGAGCGTTCAGGGTACAGTTGGAATGAGGAGAGCTCGCCTTTGACGTTGGACGTAAAACTAACAGATTGGAGTGGGGTGGAGCTAACGCCCAGGAATTGTTGGTCTGTTCATTTTCCCAGAGAAGACTAAGCTTTTGGAAATTTCACCTCAATCTCAGGGATTTCACGGGCTAATTTATAGGGAGGCCCCCCAAATGTGACTTGAGCCCAGTTTAGCTCAATTTTACCCAAACATGAATCTAATAGTTCCAAGTAATGGAGATGGCAGAATCATTCTTAGGGATGTAAATTTCTCGCTAATTTAGGGCAACTGTGGCTTCGCTCCCACCTACATACAAGTTCATTATGAATGAACAGTTACTAGTTAAGGATTCGTCTTTCTCCTTCTCTGTAGCCTTTTTTGCCTCCTTATCATGCTTATGGCTCATGATTTCAAAGGATTAATGACTAATTAGATTTTTTGGTCACTATATTTTAATGATGCAAAAGAAAAAGACTCTAACAGAAGGGTTAATCCAAAGTGAAATTTGAACATAAAAAGTCCCTCTTACTTAACAATTTAGGGAAAAGTAGGCATTTGCGTCCTCCTCAGACCTTTGGATTTACGTAACTATTCTTTGTTGAATACTTGCTGTGTCAACTATTCTCCTAAAGACAGGTAATGTACTTTTTCACTATATCTTCACTCTGAGGTCTGAGTTTGATCTCCCTGTTCTAGGTGAGGAAACTGAGGCATAGGAAATTTAAGTGACTTGCCCAAAGAAATGACTATGAATGTACATTATGGACTTATTTGTCTGGTCCTTTTGAAAAGTTTTCAGTAACTATGATGAACAAAATATTCCCAGAATAAATGTTGCACCCACTTCGCTATTGTCAGTGGCTTGTGTGAACTGACTTACCCTGGAATGGAGTTAAAGAAAAATCCAATACTACAGGAGCAGGGAGTTTCTCAGAGGTCATGACATTTCTTTCTCAAACAGAGGAATCATGGAGTATGCAGCTGAATCTCCGAGTTAACTAATTAGTTAATCCGGAAGTTACAGTTTCTTTATTATTTGGGGAGCAGCTTTCTCTGAAAGCCAGCAGATACCCCATGTCCCCTGGGGTGCCAGAATTGTGACAAAAAGGTAGACCCTTCTTGAAAGAAGCTAGTCATCACATGCATGGCGTAATGTGAGTCAGGGCCCCTGACGTTGTGATTCTATCCTGTTCTTAGGAACGACATCAATAAATAAAGGAGTGTTTTCCCAGTTCTCAAACTGAGAGCAGGTAAAGAAACAATAATAATAAGAGCATGGATATCTATTTAGAGGGATGGTTAGACAGGGAAGGAGAGAACACATCGCATAGCGTGAAACAAAGAGAAAGACGAGAAGAGAGAGTGCGTCACTGCTTCCCCGTGGCAGAATCAAACTCTTCTTTTGGATGTCATGTTGAAAAGAATCCCAAATCTCAGTTCTGTAAAGCAGATGGATATTCCATGTTGGTGCAGATTCCTGTTTGAAGCAGAGTGGTTACAAAGATGGGGTGGGTCATTTGATTTTCTCTGAAGAAGTCTTGTGCAGCTATCTAAAAGAATTATAATACCCCATGAAGTGCACCATCCATGATGCTTTTAAAAGTGTTAAATAAAGGCTTCAACCAATGTCTCAAATCTATTTGCCCTTATTAATAGACATGATTCTTTGGCTAATATATGTTTGGGAAACGCTGAGTTCAACACATATGTATAGGTGTTTTAACTGCAGGACTTCTCAGAGCCTTTCATCTGCCCTATGAGTCTCCAAGAAGGAGTAATATTATACCCCTTGATCTTAGAATGCTTATTCCACAAAGTATCTGCTTGAAACCACTGTGGTGCCCAACAGCCTTAGGGAAATGCTGGGATACTGTCACTTCGCTAAAGAACGGTCTGACTTTTTCATTTTTGGGGTAATTGAGGCTAAGCCTCCATCTACCTAGACATTCATTGTGAATGAGTTTTTCACAGTTAAGTCTTCTTTCTCCCTCTCTTTAGTCCTTTTTGGTTTCTTATCATGCTTGGAGCACATAATTCCTAAGGATTAATAACTAATTAGATTTTTGACAACCATAAATTGAAGATGTAAAAGAAATGAAAGCAGTAGGGTAAGTCAGAACTGAAATTTGGAGTCTTGGCTTTCACTGAATAATTTAGCTGTAAGCCCTTGCTGGAATAACTATGTGTGTTTATGTCAGCTTTGTGGGGAATCCTTGGGAAGAATCCTGAAATGGAGCCCGGGGTACCTCTTGGCACACTGTATTTTACTTCTCAAGTTGTCAGGTGAGACTAATGCATTGTGTACTGAGCTGAAGCATGATGGGCAGTTTGCTTTGCCCTTTTCCTGTAAGAAAGGACTGTCTACACCCAAAGAGAATGCTAGTGTATGCAAATCCCCTGCTGAGGCCCTTTCCCATTAGGTGTGAAGTTGCTTGCCCTGTTGATGTCTAGACCTCCATCGTAGATTGCAGAAACACTTATTCTATTGGATCCCAAACAGAAGCAAATTTTATCTTGAAGCTAATGAAACATACGCTTCCAGGGTCCTCTCTTGTGCGGAGCCCCTTTCAACACATGACTGTGTTTTTATAAAATTGCCCAAGCAAGATATGTTTGCAGTCTTGAGTCTTAAAATGATTCTCCCTAGTATTGAGCACCAAGCCACACAAAACGTGAATTTGCCTCCATTCCAAAGAAAGCCTTAATTGGATTTTCCCACACAAGGAAGGGCCGTATTAAAATTTCATCCATGGTCACATCTAACCTCAGGCATCATAATAAAAAGGCTCAAAACACCCCTTCCGTGTGCTGGAGTGTTCACCTGAAACTTCTGTGCAGGTGCTCAGCTGTAGCTGTGAGTGTCCATTCTGTCTTTTCTCCCCCCAGTTATGGGACTATAGCAGCTTCAGGGCCTAGAACTCTTCAGTGATCGAAGTTTCCCACCAACCTCTGGGCAGAGCGTTGAAAACCTTGCAGAGAATATCTGGACATTGTATAAACTTTACAGGACAGCAGAAAGCATGACTAACCCTTGAGTTGCCTCTGATACTTTTGGAAACTCGTTTTCATGATGAGTAAAAGAATCCAGTTTGCCAGATCCAGAACATACCACCTAAAGCCATCTAACTTCTATTTTAAACTCTTCTGTGGACATTCAAATAGGTCATGCTATAGTCCTGACCCAGCGCTGCCAGGAGCTTGCAGTGTGACCTGCAAGACCCCTTCACTCCATCAGCACCTCAATACTCCCACCTGAAACACAGAAAGATCATTTCCTCATCACGTTGTATATTACCCAGAGCATGATAGGCTCTAATAACCAGAGGATTTCTTAAAAGTAGTTTCCCCTACCTTGTGTGACCATACATTCATCCATTGGAAGAGAAAATCAAAGCCTGAAAATGTTCTCCTCATATCCAATGATGGAATTTTTATTTTGGAAAATAATAACAGTGTTATTTTGGAAAAAATTAACAGTTTTGTAATAATTGGAAGGGGTTTGATTGCAATAGCGAGTTGGAGGGTGGTTATGCAGAGGATCAGAAACCTAACCGTGTAGACCTTTCTTGGGTGAAATATGACATGATCAACACAGAAGAGCCCCCAAGAAGCTATCATGTTGTGACTCTATTCCATGGGGTGATGAGAAATAAATGTTAACAGTATGTGTTGACCAAGCAGTACTCATGGAGTGTAGTCATAAAGGCAACTTTATATTTGTCTCTTACCATCTTTATATTTATTCAGCAAACGGAGTCCTTCCCTGGCCCTTGGATGTGAACTTAGGGAGGCCCCATGACATTCTGTTTAGTCTTCAGCAATAGACAGTCTTTACATCATAAACACAACCTCAGTTCATAACTTAGCTTGAGCAATAATAGCCATAGTTCTGAATTTTATTCGGTCAGTGTTTTCTTCTGCTCTAGTTGGTGACTGCCATGAGGACTGGCTGCTGGAGGAGAGGGTGTGTGGGTCTTTTTCTCTTTCTCCAGCTGCCACTTTTCCTTCTCGACTCGCTTACTTGCTCTGGTTTCTGATTCTCCCAAGGTTGAGCAGGTTGAGGGGAGAGAAGAAGGGTTAGGAGGGTAGAAAACAACTAATTTGATTGATACCCTCATAAGATGGTGTCACCTTTTGTGAAACTGTCATACGTGTAAGATGCCAATTTCATTAATGCTGCCTTTTGTGGGTTCTTCAGAGAACCCATCATGGAGAACATTCTCCCACTTGCAGTTCCTTTGACCTGGGAAAGTGAACCCTGTTTCCCCAGGTCTTGGTGCTATACACCTAATTGCCTTTCTGCTGAAGTCTCATAGACACTTTGGGTGGCCCTGTGACACAGGATGTGAGGCAGTTCTTGAACCAACTCTCTCCCAGGTACCTCACCAATATGTAATCCATCAGAGGCACCCACACAACTCCTTGCCCACACTCGCTCATGTGGGGGGCTTTCTTGGGATGAAGGCCACTCTCTCTCACTCTGTTGACAAAGCAGCTCACCCTTCTGATTTCCTGGGTGGGAGTCGACACTGTTCACCTCTTCCCAATAAAACAAGGGGAACGCATCAAGCTCTCTGAGTGGTGACTTTGAAGTCCCTCTCACCAGATTAAGGAGGAGGACAGACCCTCCCACTGCCTACCTTCTGAAATTGGCCAATCTGGACTTCAACCATGGTCTTCTTACAGCTTAAGTGGCTAACAACATGAGCTTTGGATTCAAACAGACTCCTGAGTTCAAATCTCCACTCTGCCATCATGTTCCCTTGGCGTGAGACAGTTATTTAAATACTGCAAGCCTCACTTTCCTCTTCAGTAAAATTCCTCAGAGTTCGTTGAGGAGATTCAATGAGATAATACATGAAAGGCCCTTCATACAGTGCTTGGCACATAATAAGTGCTTATTAAAGTTATCTATTGTAATGAGTATTATCCTAATCTTGGGGAAAAAGGGCACTGTATCATAAGAGAAGGAAAAATAAAGAGATATGGGAATTAGATACTGTGCTCGTTTCCTGGATAAGTAACCAGGGAATAATGAAAAAGATGGCATATGGCTAAGCCTCAAAAGATTGGTGTGCTGAAATTGGTTGTGGTCCTCATAAAATTCATAATGGTGTCCAAATATGCTGTGTTATTCTACCAAAACAGAAATTGCAGTTGTAAAAGGTATAAATTTTTAAATGTATACACAAAGTAACTACAGAATTTTTTATAAATCCACCATCAGCTGGATTTTAGAAATACTTGAATCTTTGAAGAACTATGTTGTAAACCAACTCATGTCCAACAATAGTCTAAAACTTTTGTTCTTGTTTTGGAAAATGAATCCTTTACCTTTTGGTTGCATTATGTTCACTTTTGGGGGAAGTCCCTAATCAAAGCATATAAGGAAGAGACCTCCCCACAAACCTCAGCTTTTGGTGATTTTGGCTAACTGTAATTACTGAAAACAAAACTTGCTGACAGGAAGACATTTAAATTAATTCCTGAAAAAGAAAGGGGGAACTGAACAAGTTTAAGAACAAGAGGTGCTCAAATGTGTACAAGATTTAATTTTGAAATTCTGTAACTGCACTTGTGGAAAGTATCTTTTGATAGAACTTGTTTTTTTAAAAATTGGATACATTTATATTTCTTATCAAATAGAATAAAATGGAGGCTGTCAAAAAAAAAAAAAAAAAAAAAAAAAAAAAAAAAAAAAAGATTGGTGTGATGTGGGCTATTACAGAAATAGAGCATAAACATCTCTCATGTTATGGGAACAAGTGAGCTGCTAATAATAATTAGAGCTGAAAATTTTAATGAATGTACTCTACGTACTAAATCTACACTAAAGATTTTGCTGAATTATCTCTTTTTACCCCTTACAATGACCCATGGGGTAGGTGTTAATAGCCACATTTTACTGATGTGAGACTCAGAGAGGTTTAGTTACTGATTCAATACATTTAGCTAGTAAGCAGTGGAGACAGGGCTGGTACCCACGTCTATCTTTAGACCTCAACCTTCTTATCTACTGTTACGTGACTACTTGAAGTCATTTAATGGAAGATACTTGCATTATAATTGGGCATTCTGGAGCAGGGATGTCCGGACAGCCCAAACACTCCAAGACCAGAAGGGAGGGCCCTTGGGATGGTGAACCTTTGGGATGCTCCTCTAACTGAGTGCCTAGGTAATATTCTGACCCCACCTACAGAAAAGGATCTAAGATCGCTTTAAACCAAAGGATGTCCTCCATCCTCCCAACTCCCTCATCCCCTAGAAGGAAGCTTGAATTACTCATAGTTGCTATGTTGGCAACAGATAACACCAGACAAACTGACAGGGATTTTTTTTTCTGCATCAGTGGTATTAGTTATAAAATTTCTGCTCTCTCTGGGCTTTCACAGGGCCTCCTGATCATGGCATAGCTGTCTCCCTCATGCAGAAAGCCCCAGCAAGGGCAGAGAGAACTAAATTTCAAGCATGACTAATAATATATACCCTGGGTTCTAAGCCAATGCAAATGTGCTGAAAGATCATCAGATGAGTTTTCACTGATTATTCCTACAGGACCAATCCAGCTATTGAGAAGTCAGTTTCCATTATCCTTCCCCTTGCGGCAGAACTTGCCAGGGGCCTGGAATACAGTTTAGGCTCTAGTCAGATGGGATTTGCACTTCATCCAACCCTGAAAAGTCACTCCTTGGCTATTATTTTTCACTCTATTGTAAATAGCAAGAGGCAGATGAAAAAGTAAAAAATATGTTGGTTGGAAGATACTTATTCTCGCCTACCTAGGGCAATCAAAGAGGAGACATCAGCTCCAGATTTGGTAAGTAATAACTCACATTTGACTTTAATACACTGTGATAAACTTTGAGGAATATATCTTTTAAAACATAAAATGCTTTACCTCTGATTTAAAGTTTGGGGGATTGGTCCTGTGCCGTCAGCAGGTTAGATTTAGCATCTCTGGAAATTCCAGAGCAATTTTAAACTACTCTTTTTGATCACTTGCTGCAGCTCCAGCTTTCAAAGAGAATGAGATGTTTTGGGAATGAATTGTGATGGACTTATATGAAAATTTATATGACCAAGAATTGGATTTGTTCCCCTGGAATATTATAGATTATGTTTTATGTTGGAATTACATCAGTGTGCCGAGCAGCAGAAGGCTGGCTTAATGTAGCTAAAAATATACCTTGACTTTCCACTTGGAATAAAACTCTCCCCTCCCCAACCGGTTCCTTCCCTAATGAAAATAATGGCTTCATGACTCATAGACATGATAGACAGTAGGGAATATTTGAGTCTTAAACTGAGAAGAGTTTGAGAAAGGACTAATGGTCCTTTTCTAATTTCTTTCCCATCCATCTCTTCCATCTTGTTTTTCCTGTCACCATCCTATTTGAGGCCTTCAGCACCCCATGCCTCATTGCAATGGCTCCTTTGTCAGTCTCTAGTGTCTCCTTGCTTTAATTTGTCCCGTACATTGTGTCATGGTCCATCTTCCTCCTACACCACTTTAATCACGTAACTCCCTGCCATTCTTCAGTGGTTTTTCATTTGCCCCTAAGTACATCACAAAGTAACATCCAAGGCCCTTTCTAGATATGAACCTTGCCTCTCCCTCCTTTCCAAGCACTCACTTCCCAACCACCCACCTAGTCCAGGCCTCTACTAAGTCTTACCTGGAGCTGGGCAATAACCTCCCAACCGGTCACCAAATTTCTCTCATTCTTGCTTTCATTGAACCTACTGTTGCCCAGTATAAGTACCATTGGTGGCATGCAGGATGATTTTTGGTGCTACAGACACTTCTATTCTCAAAATTATTTCTAATACCTGGCTAGTACATTACTGTAAAAACGTTACTAGTAGATCAAGACCATGAATTGATGCATATTATTGCTTAGAATGAGAGTCATCAAAAAAGTGAGCTAGGAGGTAACTTCATGAGGTCTGTGGATCTGTTGAGGCCCTTCTTCAGCATTTAGAACCCTATCTCTGCCTCATCTCTCCAGGAGCAGTTCCCCAGACTTGTCCCCTGAGCTAGGTGGTTTACTGCCTTGGCCACATGAGCAGATACTTGATTGTAACAATGGCGGAGTGACAGCATTGGCACGATCCTACCTTCTTGCCTTCCTCCCCCATCGCAGGGGCCTGCACGTCGTATTACAAAGCTGTACAGCCGTGATTTGAAACATTCATGCAGCTTTCTGAAGAGCCTCAATTACAAATGATGAGTAGCTTATCTGCTGGGAGAATCTTGTTCGATATTCTTATTTTTTTTTAATATTTACGGGAACTTGATGTTCGGTGAAGACCCTTAGGCAGAAAGTGCTGAAAGAGGAACCAAAGAGGATGTTGGAGAGGGCTGAACCTAGTGAAAGCTCAGAATCCACAAAGTAAGTTGTGGCATTGTAAATTCACTGTAAGTACATTTGAGGGACTATACACCATAAAAGAGGTTACCGTGACCTTGGTTTCTGCATAGCTTTTGAGATAAAAGGTCTCAGAATCAGAATGCATTTGGTTGACATCGCGTTGTTGACTGATGAAAAACAATTCATGCTCTCAGGAATACTGATGAGGGCTGGCCTGGGTGTGTGTGCAGGATATGGACTCTGGAGGTAGAGATCAAAGTTGCTTTGCTAAAACGAAGCACTAAAATGTAAGCCTTCATAACCAGAGATGAATGGGGCACAGCTACTGGCATAAAGATTAAATTGCAATACATTCACTTTGCATTCACATAAAGATTAAACTGCAGTACATTCATTTATTACTTATTGGGTGCATATCTTAAAAGCATATTTAAAAAAAAGCATATTGAAGATGTTTCAGATTCTCATCATTGCACAGGATAACAACTTGGAAAACATTTACTATCCACGAATGGGTTTCTTTGAATAGTGTCATTTTTCTGATTGCTTTTGCTTTAGAAGTGAATACTTGAACTTCATTTTGATTTGGTCACTTTTCATATGGACAACTTTTAGGCTTAGTGATTAACAGCATAAACTTTGGAATGAACAGACCTGGGTTCAAGCCTTGTGACAATTGCTTATTTGGTATGGACCTTGGGCATGTTACTTCATTTCTTTAGGTCTCTGTTTTCCCTAGGAAAATAGGGATGCTAGTAGAACCTGTGTCAGAGGGCTGTTTAGAGAATTGCGATAATGTATATAAAGCACTTAATCAAATATTTTCTTTTCTTTATTTAAACATGTATTTCTTTATTTATTTTTAACAGCAGGTCCTTGTTGGTTATCTATTTTAAATATAGCAGTGTGTCAGTCCCAAACTCCCAGTCTATCCTTCTTCCATCTCCCCCCACCCAATATTTTCTATTTGATATTTTTCTCATCTGTAAAATAAATAAGAATAATGTAGTAACGGGAACACTTTCAGGCTCTCTGGTCTCCTCCTAACTATATATACTAAGAGTGCGTGGTGAAGTTCAGGTGTTAGTAGATGGTATTGCAGTCCAGGTTTAAGAAATGCCTCAATTTCACCCTCCCACTCACCCTTTTTCCCTTACTGAATTTTGGCAGAGGGAGCTATTGATTATATGGAAAGCAAAACAGCTAGACGGGGAACAGACTCCCTTCTAGCGATGCAAGCACTAATCAGGGCAGGTCTTTCTAGCCAAGACTGAATCAGAAAATATGGTTTAGATGTGAAGGTGTAAGTGAAGGCCTCTGCTTACTACTTCTTGAATCAAGATAGCTCTTGGCTAAGGTGTTTCCTCAGTTGCCAACAGAGATGTGACATGACCAGCTTAGTTCAAGACAGGAACCTTAGACAGGAGGGAAAATGAGAGTGTCCTGTTTTAGAGCTGATCTTTAAACCAGGTTCCCCGACCTAAATTACACCACCAGGTAAAATGTGGCCCAGTGAATGTCCTGGCTTCTGACCAAAGAGGTCAACAATCATTCCTCTCTTGGAGTCAGGGAGGGAGCTGAAGGATCACCATTTCCCTACATTCCTTCTCAAAATGGGGAGTCTGTTGAACTAGGGCTGCTAGACTTAGCAAATAGAAATACAGGACAACCACTTAAATTTGAATTTCAGATAAACGAGGAATCATTTCATAGTACAAGTGTGTCACATGCAATGTTTGGGACATGCTTATACTAAAATATTTTTGTTACTTATCTGAAATTTAAAGTTAACTGGGCATCCTCTCTTTTACCTGGCAAGTCTGTTTCCAACAGTTTTTTTAAGGTCAATTTGGTGATGGTTCATTGAGATGGATAGAAAGGCTCGCAGAGCTCTTTGGGAGGTTATCCTGTGTGTTGTAGGATGTATATTAGCATTCCTAGCTTCTAATCACTAAAGGCTAATCGCATCCTTCCTCTGTCCATTGTGACAACCAAATATGTCTCCAGACATTGCCAGATGATTGCCAAATCACCCCTAATTGAGAACCACTGCTTTAGAGATAGTGGCAAAAGCGAGGCTGTGAAGCATATCAAGATGGTAGACCTGGATAAAGGTGGTACTTTCATCCAGTCAAGATGGTAGACCAGAAGGTGGCACTTTTATCCAATCAAGATGGTAGGCCAGAAGGAGGCACTTTTATCCAATCAAGATGGTAGGCCAGAAGGAGGCACTTTTATCCAATCAAGATGGTAGGCCAGAAGGAGGCACTTTTATCCAGTGCTGATACAGGTCCTGTCCCTTCCTCCGTTTTCTTCCCTCCCCACATTCTGGACTTCTTCACAGTAATGTAAGGAGCTGTCTAGACATACATAGAGGATCTCACTAATACAGTTTTGGTCCAGTGTTGATTATGATCACTGGAAAATTATTCTTTATTCACTCTGCCTTTCTAAACAGCTCACGTGAGGCTCTATATGGCAACTCTTCAGATTTTAACTCAGGTATATTTTTCAAAGAACACCCAACAAACTATTAAACCAAAAACGTAAATTTTATAATTTTATCACAGGTCATCAGTTTGTGTACCCTTGGTGAACTTAGCATTTGATGGGCAAAATTCTTATAGTCAAAGTGCCTCTCTTAAGTGTATGTATTATTCTTTTGCTTCATTTTGTAGAGGGAGAAATTTGGAGGCATTGGATAATGATTTCTGTCCTTCAAACGTTTCCACCTTCACATTTATCCTTGAAAAAATGCTGATATGCCTTCATGTGATGTTTCCTATTTGTAAAGGTTCCCTGGCTATGTTGTCTTACTTCTTTGGAAAAAACTGAAGCGACTTTTGCTTTATTAACTTTGATTGTCCAGCATTGATAATTAATTTTGTAGGCCTATCAGCTTATGTAGTGGGAAAATTTCATTAGCAAGTTAAATGTAACTTCGTTTTTTCATGGCTTTCCATATTTTGTAGGCTTTTAGAGAAGCAATGGTTTTATAAAAATCCATTGAGCAAAGCAAAGACAACGTACTTATCTGGTTATATTGCTGTGGGGAAAAAAAATTCTCTTCTGGCATCCCTATAAAGTTTGTATGTTCTCAGATCTCTCTTATCTAGTGTGCTTCCTTAAATCAGAATATTCTTTTCCCTTAAAAGCCCACCTTAAAGAACAACATTATCTTTATTTGTGATCACCGGCCTTCATCATTGCAGAGAAAAAAGTCTGAGCCTTCTCAGATTCTGATATTTGTATTTAATCAATAACCACCTTCCTTTTTCATCTGTCTTACCTCTGCAATTTCATTTTCCCAGCTGTGTATATTTTATTGTGTAAGAATTCAATTGAAAGAGCCATTCATGTTTGCAAAAAGGATGATGTTTTATTATTGGTGATAAAGAAAAGAAATTGCACACTTCGTATAACTGATCCTTTCTGTTAGAGCATGGAGCATGGTGAATTCTGAAAGTGAGGAATAAGTTAACAAACCGTGGTAAGAGAGGCCACAGAAAGATCTTGTAGTATTCTGACCACAGTATAAAATAAGACCTGACAATTCTTTTTTTTTTTTGCGGTACATGGGAATCTCACTGTTGTGGTCTCTCCCGTTGCGGAGCACAGGCTCCGGACGCGCAGGCTCGGTGGCCATGGCACACGGGCCCAGCCGCTCCGCGGCACGTGGGATCTTCCCGGACCGGGGCACGAACCCGTGTCCCCTGCATCGGCAGGTGGACTCTTAACCACTGCGCCACCAGGGAAGCCCAAGACCTGACAATTCTTAACGTCTCTAATTGACAAGCGTTCAATTCACATTCGAAATGTACCATCTTTGCCCAATTTGAGGGAATGTAGACTAGAAAGAATAAGGGGATGATGGTCAAAATAAATAACACCGATATGACATGGCCTGATCAATGACACCAGGTACCATATTATTGGGACAGGATCCCAGAGACCCCGTGCAGGTCCAGGTGTTCTTCCTTGACTGGCTGGATCGGGGGGAGGTGGGTGGGTGCTTGGAGAGGGGCCAGGTGGCTGGGGGTACAGGGGGAAGCCCTAAGGAGGTTCACGGTAGCAGTTGTTGATGAGCCAGTCTAGTAGTAGTTTAATATTTGAACGGTTGGAGTAGCTGTACCACTGTGTAGAGCTGGACTAAGAAGTGGAGAATCCTGGGGTGGTACAGTGTCATGAGACAATTAGACCACAGGTTTGAGTTCCCGACACTGCCATTAAATCACTATATGGTCTTGGATAAGTCAGTTCTTGGGGTCCTCTATTTTCTCTTATGAAAAATGAAAATACTGGGTAAGAACAGCTCTAAGTACCCTTCTTAAGAGTTTACAGTTTTCCCTCATAAAGATCTACAAGTTCTATGCATAGAGAATAGAGTTGTCTCTGAGCTTCTGAAAACCACTGAGACCAGAGTGTTTCATTAGGGGTGGGCAATCACATGCTCTGTACTTTGTGGAAAACATGATAGTCAAACAGGGATGAAGCCTGCATTAACCATGGATGCTCTGTGCTATCAGGAACAAGACAAGAGCAGTTCAATGCCTTTGGATGGGAATTTCAGCATTTTGAGGAAATTACTGCAGAGTAGAAGAATGTGCTAGTTGACTACAGAAACAAAACAAGTGTAGCGGGCTTCCCTGATGGCGCAGTGGTTGGGAGTCCGCCTGCTGATGCAGGGGACACGGGTTCGTGCCCCGGTCCAGGAGGATCCCACATGCCGCGGAGCGGCTGGGCCCGTGAGCCATGGCCGCTGAACCTGCGCGTCCGGAGCCTGTGCTCCGCAACGGGAGAGGCCACAACAGTGAGAGGCCCGTGTACCACAAAAAAAAAAAAAAAAAAAACAAGTGTAGCTTTTGTCCAAAATTACTTAAGTCAGGCAAAGACAGGTATTCTGGAATTTGTTGTTGTTGTTTGCCTAAATCATAAAAAGTTCCCTCAACTCTTCATTTTATTTTTGTGTTCTTTGTCAGTTATTGATATAATGTGCTTTTTTATATTCAGTGAAGATGTCCATGGGAGTATTTAAGCACATGTTTGTGAGCAACACCATGCCTATAGAAAGTAAATTCCAAAGTAACTTCAACCTGCACAAATTATTTTAATTCGTTTGAGTTGGAAGTCACTTTCTACGTTTGTATCACATCTTTAAAAAAATTTTTGTAAGTATGAGGAAGTGCTCAACATAATTACGAATCTCTTGAATTATCAGAAAAAGAAAAAAAATACGGTTTCTGAAGCACATGCTGTATTAGGAAACTTAGTGCTGAATGAGTACCTGCACATGTATTTCTTTCAGGTGCCTACACAACTCATCGTTCAGTAAAATGAAATGGTTCTGTTTTAATATCCTGCTGCTTATTGTACCTGACAGACAGAAATGAGGAAAATGACAAATTGATGATCTGGGGTCATTTTCTTGAAACTTGCACATAATTCCCATTTCTGCTCATTAGAATAAAGAAAAGCCTTTCTGTAACAAATTAAGAACATGCATAACCTGTTATGACATAGTCATAGACATATAATAATACGGTCTAGAATTACAGTACTCTCTCGAAGTACATCATATTCAAAATTCACTGGATATGTCTTGGAAACATCTGTAGTAATTACAGGAACATGGTTTCTAATTCATTTAATTCCCTTTCCTACCTAAACTGAACATATAAGTGAATTTTAAGAGACTGTACAAATAAATTTTTAATTACAAAATGATGTTATGCAATGCATTATTAATAATAACCAACAATGCATAATGTTTATACATGAGTCCATTAGAAGGACAAGCTAATGTACGTCAGTTCTAAAAGAATGTGCTAATTTGTCCTGAATTTGTGAATGAAGTTGAATCCATGATGCAAGCCAATGAGTGCAATAACAGAATGGTTTCACATGCTGTTTTACAGTTAAGAAACATCTTGTACCTATGGCATTTAAGAGGTATTTAAGATTTGTTCATCACATGTGATCAAGATCTGATTTTTCAGTGAGCCATGCGGTTGGGAAATTTGGAATAAGGCCATTGAGTTGACAATACTAGCTTTTTCCCAGACAGGTGCAGAATAAAATGGTCTGGAGCATCCCAGAAATGTATACAGTCCTTGCATTTTAGCACATAGAAATCACAGTCTCACTGTAATGGAGTTTCCCCCGGGGGCCAAAGGGTCTGCCGGGATGTGGTTCCTTTGTCATGCTAGTGGTTACAGATTTCTGAAATCTCCATGGCCAGCTCCAGACACTCACTGGTCTCCTGGCAAGAGTCAAAAAGGCTGCAGTCTATGTCACAGTTGCAGTTGCAGTCATTCCGGGAGTGGCTTTCATCTGAGGTGTGGCGATACCTGTGAGAGGGGCAGCACAAATTGGTACACACCGTTTCACACGTATCCGGGAGCATCAGGAGACAATCCCAAAACTGGCAAAACAGACAGGTGAGGATGAGGGAGGCACAGTCCTCTGTTTAAAGAAGAAGAAAGACAATTACAGGTGGCCCCTCTGGGGGCGCCTATGAAGAGGAGGCATGTGCAGTGGTGTGCTTGATAACTTTATAGCCAGCTCTTAATTATTTATCCTTATGAGGGACGATGTACACCAGTTATCCTCTCAAGCTCCCCCTCCCCCATCCAGTACTCACTCTACTTAATTAATTGCTTCATTAACTTCCTGAGCATTTCCTATTGATTCCACATAATCTGGTTATTTAAAGTGCTGTCACTTTCCTAAACTCCTTTATTTACGTTGCCTGCAGAGGTGCTGGGAAGCCGCACAATTAGCTGCCTATCTGGAAGCCTTGCTGTGGTCTGAAAAACAGCAAGTCCTCCCCAAGTGCAGGGAGCTTGCAGCAGCAGTTAGACTTGGGGACAATGAGAGATCATACACATTTCTGGGTTCTCGTCACAAGGCTTTCTTATTTGTTTGATGTGGATTCCAGTAAATCTGCCACACCCATATTCAAATGTGAGTGAAAAGCACATTTCAAAACGTAACATAAATGATTTTTTAAATAATCATAGTTGTTTCGGGTTGTATTTTATTTTTAATCCCTGTCTTCTTTTTCCTCCGGTTATGTAAAGCCTTGATTTTATATCAATTTAAATGAAATATGTCATCGTGTACACCTAAAATGGTATAAATCTTATCAATCCTCTTTAAGAAAATTGGTTTAAAAATTTACTATGCAGACTTGTAAAAATGTGAAAAGTATCTCTAAGGCATTGAAGGTAATTGGTAATTCTAGCCAAACAGCTGTGATGGGTTATAGATTAGTGTATTTTTTGTTTCCATAAAGGGAATTAGTTAGAAGATGTAGCAGTTCTCTTGTTAAATTATAACTTCTTAACATCTTCCTTCCTTCCTTCCTCCCTCCCTCCCTCCCTCCCTCCCTCCGTTCCTTCCTTCATTTCTTTTTTTTAACATCTTGATTGGAGTGTCATTGCTTTACATTGTGGTCTTAGTTTCTGCTGTATAACAAAATGAATCAGCTATACGTATACATATATCCCCATATCCCCTCCCTCTTGCGTCTCCCTCCCACCCTCCCTATCCCACCCCTCTAGGTGGTCACAAAGCACCGAGCTGATCTCCCTGTGCTATGTGGCTACTTCTCACTAGCTATCTATTTTACGTTTGGTAGTGTATATATGTCCATGCCACTCTCTCACTTCGTCCCAGCTTACCCTTCCCCCTCCCTGTGTCCTCAAATCCATTCTCTACATCTGTGTCTTTATTCCTCTCCTGCCCCTAGGTTCTTCAGGACTTTTTTTTTTTCTTTTAGATTCCATATATATGTGTTAGCATACGGTATTTGTTTTTCTCCTTCTGACTTACTTCACTCTGTATGACAGATTCTAGGTCCATCCACCTCACTACAAATAACTCAGTTTGGTTTCCTTTTACGGCTGAGTAATATTCCATTCTGTATATGTGCCACATCTTCTTTATCCATTCATCTGATGGACACTTAGGTTGCTTCCACGTCCTGTCTATTGTAAATAGTGCTGCAGTGAACATTGTGGTACGTGACTCTTTTTGAATTATGGTTTCCTCAGGGTATATGCCCAGTAGTGAGATTGCTGGGTCATATAGTAGTTCTATTTTTAGTTTTTTAGGGAGCCTCCATACTGTTCTCCATAGTGGCTGTGTCAATTTACATTCCTGCCAACAGTGCAAGAGGGTTCCCTTTTCTCTGCACCCTCTACAGCATTTATCATTTGTAGACCTTTCGATGATGGCCATTCTGACTGGTGTGAGGTGATATCTCATTGTAGTTTAGATTTGCATTTCTCTAATGATTAGTGATGTTGAGCATCCTTTCATGTGTTTGTTGGCAATCTGTATATCTTCTTTGGAGAAATGTCTATTTAGGTCTTCTGCCCATTTTTGGATTGGGTTGTTTGTTTTTTTGATATTGAGCTGCATGAGCTGCTTGTATATTTTGGAGATTAATCCTTTGTCAGTTGCTTCATTTGCAAATATTTTCTCCCGTACTGAGGGTTGTCTTTTGGTCTTGTTTATAGTTTCCTTTGCTGTGCAAAAGCTTTTAAGTTTCATTAGGTCCCATTTGTTTATTTTTGTTTTTATTTCCATTTCTCTAGGAGGTGGGTCCAAAAGGATCTTGCTGTGATTTATGTCATAGAGTGTTCTGCCTATGTTTTCCTCTAAGAGATTGATAGTGTCTGGCCTTACATTTAGGTCTTTAATCCATTTTGAGTGTATTTTTGTGTATGGTGTTAAGGAGTGTTCTAATTTCATACTTTTACATGTACCTGTCCAGTTTTCCCAACACCACTTATTGAAGAGGCTGTCTTGTATACTCTTGCCTCCTTTATCAAAGATAAGGTGACCGTAGGTACGTAGGTTTATCTCTGGGCTTTCTATCCTGTTGCATTGATCTATACTTCTGTTTTTGTGCCAGTACCATGCTGTCTTGATTACTGTAGCTTTCTAGTATAGTCTGAAGTCAGGGAGCCTGATTCCTCCAGCTCCATTTTTCTTTCTCAAGATTGCTTTGGCTATTAGGGGCCTTTTGTGTTTCCATACAAATTGTGAAATTTTTTGTTCTAATTCTGTGAAAAATGCCATTGGTAGTTTGATAGGGATTGCGTTGAATCTGTAGATTGCTTTGGGTAGTATAGTCATTTTCACTCTGTTGATTCTTCCAGTCCAAGAACATGGTGTATCTCTCCATCTGTTTGTATCATCTTTAATTTCTTTCATTAGTGTCTTATAGTTTTCTGCATACAGGTCTTTTGTCTCCTTAGGTAGGTTTATTCCTAGGTATTTTATTCTTTTTGTTGCAGTGGTAAATAGGAGTGTTTCCTTAATTTCTCTTTCAGTTTTTCATCATAAGTGTACAAGACTGCCAGAGATTTCTGTGCATTCATTTTGTATCCTGCTACTTTACCAGATTCATTGATTAGCTCTAGTAGTTTTCTGGTAGCATCTTTAGGATTCTCTATGTATGGTATCACGTCATCTGCAAACAGAGACACTTTTACTACTTCTTTTCCAATTTGGATTCCTTTTATTTCTTTTTCTTCTCTGATTGCTGTGGCTAAAACTTCCAAAACTATGTTGAATAACAGTGGTGAGATTGGGCAACCTTGTCTTGTTCCTGATCTTAGTGGAAATGGTTTCAGTTTATCACCATTGAGAACGATGTTGGCTGTGGGTTTGTCATATATGGCCTTTATTATTATGTTGAGGTAAGTTCCCTCTATGCCTACTTTCTGGAGAGTTTTTGTCATAAATGGGTGTTGAAGTTTGTCAAAAGCTTTTTCTGCATCTGTTGAGATGATCCTATGGTTTTTCTCCTTCAGTTTGTTAATATGGTGTATCACGTTGATTGATTTGTGTATATTGAAGAATCCTTGCATTCTGGGGTAAACCCCACTTGACCATGGTGTTTGATACTTTTAATGTGCTGCTGGATTCTGTTTGCTAGTTTCTGTTTCCTTTCTTTCTTTTTCTTTCTTTTTCTTTCCTTCCCTCCTCCCTCCCTCCTTTCTTTCTTTCTCTCCCTCCCTCCCTCCCTTCCTTCCTTCCTTTCTTCCTTTTTTTAGTTAAGAAAGTCTCAGAAACTTGTGAGGGTTTTGGAAAAGGGTAGGTAAGTGTTCATGTGATATAGCATCTAATTAATTAAAATCAGCGTCCTGAAGACTTGATGGTTGAAAGTAACATTCTAGCATGAATTGGAGAAAAATTCTTTCCTCCTGATGGGCTTATCAATCAATTAACATTAAACTTTTTGTAATCTATTTTTCCCCCATTAAGAATGTCAGTAACCTTTGGTTTTCAGACTTCAGTTGACTGTAACTGTACAAGCCTGCAGGAGGGATTTCGCTTTTTGCCTCATCTGTCAGAGTGATCTAAGTGTTCTTAGAGCTCCCTTCATTGATTTCAAACAGTGTTTTCCAGAAAACTTTTTTCTTTTCTTATTCATATACTTCTTAGTGTTTAAGAGAAGGGAGAACGTGGCAACTTGCTCTGAAAGGGAACAAATATTTTAAAGAAAACCATTCTTATTTCTTTTAAAAACATCTATAAAGGTCTCAAGTGAGTTCTGTATATAGGTAAACAGAAATCTGCCTTCATCCCTGTGTTCCTCCCCCTCCCCCCGCCTCTCACCCTCCATTTCTTTCTTCCCCGTAAGACAGTGGTAAAGAACCACACCATGACTTTTATGACGACTTTAATTGCCATATATTGTTGCAGGTGCTGTGGTCATTACTCAGTATTTGTAGTTTAGGCGGACTATTCCATAGTATGTCTGTGGTGTGTATACTCATCTCTTTGCCAGACTGGGTGTATTTTTATTCACTCAGAGCCAGTTTCTAGCATGTGGCCAACTCACCCGTAACTCATAAGTCACTATAAATCTCCCGCAGAAATTCAGGAGTGAGTGAGCGCTGTACATAGACTCTATTCTGCGTATGCATTTCTGAAGAGGGCGTGTTGGTGGTCAAAGATTTCAGGCATAAAACCTCGTCACGTTTTTTGCAATTCCAAGACTGCTGCTATAGCAGCCCCTGGCAAAGAAGAAGTTCTCAGGAGAAAATATTCCAAGCAAATGCTCCCTGATCTTTTAGGCTAGAGACTCAGGTCCATGACCATATAAAAATGATTTTCCCACTAGGTCCTGTCCTTTGTAGGTGCGAGACTCAAAGTTTGGCTTGGAAGTAAGTCAGGTTGGGTATAGGGTGTTCTGTGGGGATGGGAGCTGGTGTTTCCCATCAGAGTGTGAAAACCTGTTTGTAAAATGGCCTTATAATTTCCTGTGGACGTATAACCGTTTGGTTCAAATCCTCTTGCCAACGTCTCCTCAAATTGGCAGACTCCGGAGGTCTCCGCTTCTGATGTATACTGTAGATTTTATTTATAAAAAAATATATGTTGGCCTAATCCTTTGGTCAAGTTGGCATTTGTTTCCTTCCATCTCTCTATTTTGCACTGGAGAATAGAGCCCATTTTTTTCTGTTTATAAGTCAGTCCTTTTTATTTGGTTGTAAAAGGCAGAGCCTCTTGCCTAGAGAAACACGGCAACATTAATGAATTGAAAACAGATTTTTCCCCATTTTCAAGTGTGTTCCACACTGTTCCTAAAAGACATATTAAATAATTCTACGCGAGCAGGCAAAACTGTTCTGCATATGGCCAGTTTATGTTTGCACAAAAGTAACGTAAGCAGTTCAGAGGAAAATTGACGCACTGTTTGAAAAGAGAGTTGGACTTTCCATTCTCCTGAATGGGTATATTTTCCTTTGCCTGCCATATTCCTTGGGACTTTAATGTTTAATAAACTTGATGTTCAGAGTCATAGCCTATGATTAGTACTCCTCTCGGCCCATCCAAAACATCATCCCTGCATCCAGCTGCCTGCTTCCCATCTCTTCGGCTCTGTGCTCAGAACATCTCACACTTACCAAGGCCGCATTACGTCATGGGTGTCCCTCTTTCCCGCATCCCACAAACCTGTCTCTTCCCTCGTTTTCTCCTGTGAATGGCTCCCGAACACGCAGATGAATTGGCACAAATCTGGGACTCATTCTTGTCATTTTCCTTTTCCTCATCATACCCTTCCCAGCCAGTTCTTTCCTGAGTTCTGCTGATTCTCTCTCAAATTCCTATTTGAAACCCATCAGCCTCTATCCACCATCCTATAGCCTGTAGCCACCATCAGCCATCACCAGGTCAACAGAAACAGTCTCCTGTCCTGACACTGCTTCCACATGAGCCCACCTCAAATTCATCAGCCCCTGTGATACTGTTAATCATTAATTAGAACATCTCACTCTCCCTTTAGAGTCAAGTCCTAAATCCTTGCCATAGCCTGCAAGCTCCTGTGTGATCAGGTTCCTGCCTATTTCTCTGCCTTCCAGTTCTAGTGTCCTCCTAACTCACTGCACTCCAGCCCCACTGGTTAAATTTCAGTTCCTGGGATGCACGTAGCTCAGGGCCTTTGTACATGCTCTGTCTCTGGCCTGTGTTGCACACTCTCCCCTCACAACTTTACTATCTCGTACTCAACCTTTGGCTCTTTAGCTTAAAACACCTTCCCTGTAAATCACATCCTTGCAGAAACTCTCATAACACCCTGCTTTGTTTTTTTCTTCATAGCACTGACCACAGGATAGTATACTAATTAGTTTATTGATTAGTCCCCCCCCCCACTAAAACCTAAGTTACAAGTTACAAGAATGGCTTATCTCTAGTTGAATGAATGAATAAATGAACAATAAGAGATAAACAGCATGGTCCCCACTTTTTAGATGTAAGGACTAAGGCTTAGGGATTGTCACTGACTGTCCTAAAACTTTCACCTGTATGGTGGTGGAGCAAGGAATTAATCTAACTCTGGATCCAAAATCTGTGCTCTCTTTCTCATTGTTAGATGTGTCAGCTGGTTCGTGTAAAGCAAATTTGCAGTCCTGTACACTTTACAAACATCTCACATGGGTCCTGAGATAACTCTCAATTGAGTACTACTACTGTTCTATAGATGAGGAAACTGTGGCTCAGAAAATTTAAGAAATACAGGAAGTGGTGGGGCTGTCATGTGAACCTAGATTGTCTCCTCCAGAGCCCTTAACTCTGAAGCTGACCTGCGCTTCATAACACACACGCTTTCTTTGGTCACATTCAAGCCTGGCATCAGATGCTCTAAGCCTCCTGGTGACCTGTTCTCCCTTCCATTCCCCTCTCACCCTACTCCCCTCTGTATTCCCAAGACTGGTAAGGTGTGTTTTGCAGGTTCTTCCAGGTGGCTTCTGGCTAGCTCCAGCCAATAGGAGGCAGCTATAGGAAATGGGAGGGTGGGAGAAAGGAAAGCCTGGGGTATATCTCCTTCCTTCTCTCTGCTTTGTATCTTCCCTTTGGTTTTATCTTTTTCTGGATGCCCTTCTCTTTGTGACTTCTGCTAATGCC
Organism: Mesoplodon densirostris; assembly: GCF_025265405.1. NCBI lineage: Eukaryota > Metazoa > Chordata > Mammalia > Artiodactyla > Ziphiidae > Mesoplodon > Mesoplodon densirostris. The sequence continues at coordinate 89,811,699 of NC_082670.1, forward strand.
ACTTACTAGTGGTCTGTCTACTAATAGTTAGTTGCTAGTGGCCAATGAGCTAATGCCAGTAGTAGTGATTTACTAGTGCCCTAGAGAGACCAAGGAAAGAGGCGGCAGAGCTTTCCTGTTGTCGGTAATTTCCTCACGTAGCTTTTCACTTCTCCCTATACCTTTGTAACACATTCCCAAGTATTAAATTTCTTTTATTGGACTACCTGGCATCATGGCATAGGCTCTAGTTGCTGCTGTCAGAGTACCCATCTCATTTCCTACTTCTTCCTTCCTTAAACCTGGATTAAAGGAGGTTTAAGATGTATCCAAGACCTGCAGGCCATTCACCTGGAAGTGGTGTTTGCCTTTGAGCAAGAAGCCATGATAAAAACCCTCTCTTAAGTTGGTTTCATTTCCTCTTTACACCCTTAGGGTACATTGAGGATGTGGAGGCTATAACATGCTAAGTGATATCCTTAGGACCCTGAAGGACTACTGCAGCTTCTAAAGGTGCTAAATGTTAACTGGATAGTGGCTACTTAAGAGGGAGAATCTTTCTGTTTTGTATATACATTCATTTGTATTACTTTTAGATTCCACATATGAATTCTATCATACAGTGTTTGTCTTTCTCTGTCTGATTTACTTCACTAAGCAGAATATTCTCTAGGATCATCCACGTTGCTGCAAGTGGCGGTATTTCATTCTTTTTTACGGCTGAGTAATATTCCCTTGTATATGTATACCACATTTTAATGTGGTTACCAAAGGGGAGATGGAAGGGGGCCACAAATTAGAGGTATGGGCTTCACAGATACAAACTACTATGTATAAAATAGATAAGCAGCAAGAATATACTGTACAGCATAGAGAATTATACCCATTAACTTGTAATAACCTATAATGGGATATAATCTGCAAAAATACTGAATCACTATGCTGTACACCTGAAACTAATACAGTATTGTAAATCAAGTATACTTCAATTTAAAAAAGAACAAAAAAGGGGACAATGGAGGAAGAATCTGCCTCATAAGAATGGATCATGTTTAATCATAGTGGAAAAGGTAACAGTGCGAAGGAGTTTCCACTCATATACCTGAGGTCGGCCCCACATTCACGGTCCTGTAATCCCTGAGTTTGTCTTTCCAGCTTTCAGTGTTCTTGCCACCATGATTCCCCGGGGACAGGAGGAGGGAGGAACAAGAGGTAGCTGTGGCTGCCCTCTGTGGTCCCTGGCACATTCCTCAACTCCAGAAACATGCTTCCTGCATCTTTGGGAATCATTTTCCAAAGTGGCAAGAACATGGTTCTTCTAGAGGTGACCCCAGATAAACAACAGTCTCCCTTCCTCTCCCCCCAAAACAACGTAAGAGAAAAAAAGACAAGATGAACCTGGTCCACCCCCAGTATTCTCATATGTTAATGGTTAATGTGCTGTCCCTGAGAGAATTTGGCATAATAACAAGATTCATGACACCCTGGCTCCAACTGATCACTAAAAGTTTTTGGTCAAAGAGTATCAAAATTGGGACTTCCCTGGTGGTGCAGTGATTAAGAATCCGCCTGCCAATGCAGGGGACACGGGTTCGAGCCCTGGTCTGGGAAGATCCCACATGCTGCGGAGCAACTAAGCCCGTGCACCACAACTACCGAGCCTGCGCTCTAGAGCCCGTGAGCCGCAACTACTGAGCCCACGTTCTGCAATTACTGAAGCCCGTACGCCTAGAGCCCGTGCTGCGCAACAAGAGAAGCTGCCACAATGAGAAGCCTGCGCATCGCAAGGAAGAGTAGCCCCGCTCTCTGCAACTAAAGAAAGTCCGCGTGCAACAACAGAGACCCAACGCAGCCAAATGAATGAATGAATGAATGAATAACTAAATAAATAAATAAACCAAAAAAGTATAAAAATTGGTTCCCACTCCCCCAACATTTATTTCTTTAAAAAAATGTCTGTAATACAGAATGGGAATAAATAAAGTGTGACTGCCTTTCTCTAGCTGGGGTATCATCCCTGATGTTATCAATTTTAATAGCTACTTAAATATGTCAAGATCTATTTAAGTTCAGACAAGCACAACTAACATTCAAGTCAGTTCTTTAGAACTAGAATGACTGGATTGGGGTGATACTTAGTAAATTTTTGCTTATGTTTTTTTCTGAGCAAATGAACTGAAATAATTATAAAATTGAAACATTTTATAAGATGACACTATTCCATTTAATTGTATGAAATTTACAGTGTAGAAAATGTAATCATTTTATTCAGTAGTCCATGGTGTAATTAAGACTGTTCTTTTGAGGTATCTTGTATTTATGATCTTCCCCTTCCACCTGGATGAGACATCTCAAATTCAAAATTACACATCAATTAGCTATAGTCTCAGGATTCTTTTTAAGGAGGCTGTTTTCTCATATCATGTGTATCCCTGGTTTTCTCATCCACGGGGATGCTTCTGCAATCCGAACATAGAAGCAGAAGCAGAGACACAGATAGCGCTCTGTACTTTTTCCATTTTCTTCAGGAAAGGGACCACACAGGATGAGGCACCATTTAATGTCGCAGCACATAGTGTGTGATGTGCAGTAAAGATCATTTTAAATTCCCATCAGAGCACACACCATGAACTGTGCTAATGGATGTAACACATTTTACAAAATCTGCATGTGTGAGGCTTCTGCATCCTGTTTTAAGTGGGGCAATGTATATAAATAATAGATATTAGCAATTAAGCATCCATTCCTATGCACTCATTTATATATTTGAAAATAAATTAACCACAAACTACATAAAAGTGGATGCAATCTTCTCTTTTCCCTTCTGTTTCCCCTGCTGTTCCTGAAAGATATTTCTGTATTTATCTCAGTATGAACAGTGACCCCAGCTCTCAATTTCTGCATCCTTAAATTAATTACTATCAAAAATTTCCTAAAATGCAATGAGTCTGACTTAACTCTTTATTTCCTTGATGTTTGCTATCTAGGATAATGAGAGGTTCTTAGCACTATTTGTGGGCCCTAGTCGAGGTGTTTTACTCTCTTTTTTAACCAGGTACCAAAAACTCTTACCTCAGTGGGGGGATTTTTTTTTTTTTTTTCGCAGTGTGGGAAATGAGGATGAGCTATTACCTGTGTTGTCAGCTTAATACTGGAATTTTCTGGGTCGTAGTAGCCTCTGTCCAGGCCCTAAGAAAACAGTCTAATTCAATGGTCTTCATGAATCTCCTTTGCTCTTTTGAAGAAAGAGTAGCTGGTTCTTTTCCTACATGAGGCTCCTCAGTATGTGTTGCCATTTTAATGGAGTAGTCATTTTGGTCTTCCCTGAGAATACAAGGGTTCAGATATCATGCTAGCTGTATTGGTCCTTCTCATTCTGCCAGGATACCTGATAAGACAGGTCAGAGTGGTTCCAGAGGGGCACTCTCCTGTATTGTGTGGATACATATTATGGTAATTCGTAATTCTGGGATCATTACAACCAAGATCTATTACAAGTAAAAATCCATGCATCCCTTACATGATCTGATAAAATAAAATTCTCTATTGTCAAAATGCAGAGAACTCACCTCTGTTGCCTGTTTTCTTTTCTTTTCTTTTTTTTTTTTTTTTTTTTTTTGTGGTACGTGGGCCTCTCACTGTTGTGGCCTCTCCCGTTGCGGAACACAGGCTCCGGACATGCAGGCTCAGCGGCCATGGCTCACGGGCCCAGCTGCTCCGCGGCATGTGGGACCCTCCCGGACCGGGGCATGAACCCGTGTCCCCTGCATCGGCGGACTCTCAAGCACCGCACCACCAGGGAAACCCTTGCCTGTTTTCTTGATTAGCGTCAAGCTCTAACAAAACCAGAAACTTGGACATCATCTTGGACTCAAGGTCATACCTGGCAGCCTATTGGCCAAAGTTAGCTGAAAGCTGTGTATTGTTGGGAGTGTCTGGGGCTTCATAAAAGAAATAGAACTATTGCCAACACTTAAAAATTGGGAGGTTTCCTGTAACACTCTAGTTCTGGCAGGTCTGAACCTCTTTTTCCTTCTGGCAACAATTAGCTGGAGCTGAGCAGAGGCAGTGTTCTTCTCCTTGCCACAGTCCTCACCCATCCCTGTCATACATCTGGAGGTCCTTCCTTATTCGCCTTGTCTCCTGGCAACTGCAGGCAATTGTGTCTTCTAGTCTAAAGCCTCCATGGCAATGTTTTCACGAGATCATATATAACGTGTGTTAGAAACCTCTCCCCTTACTTTTTAAAACCATAATCATAATAAAAGCAGAAGTCGAACATCTGTTCTGTGAGAGGTTCTGTACTGGTTGTTTCACCCATGTTATTTCATTTGATCTTCAAAACACCCTATTGCGTGTTACTAGCTCCATTATATAACTGAGTCTGAGATTTAGAGATGGTAAAAAACTTAATCCAGTCTTACACAGTGAATAAATTTCAGAGCCAGGAATTAAACTGATGTGATTTCAAAGTTCCTGTTATACAAAGTTTATTTCACTTTTTTATGTTATTTTGAAAAAGTAAATATGAATTTAAATATAGACCAGAAACTGTACCTTTTTATGTTTTCCTTTGAGAAACTTCAAGGTTTCTTTAAATGCAAATGTCAGTATGGAACATTACACAATTCCTGAATGGTTTATGTCTCCTATGAAGGTCAGTGCAAAGTTAACATGAGTAAAATTCCATATGTCTTGGTGTGGGGTCCATGACCTTGAACTTGACTGTGCTGATCATTTAGCATAAATTCAATTTGAAATTGGTTTTGCAAATGCAACATGCTTCTTATGTCATATATAGAGGTGGTTTGGTGTAGCTTTGCACTGATTCGAATGCCTAGAAGGTGATGTTACCTAGAGGAACCAACCCTTTTCTACAGGCTGCTGGTGTAAGCATCCTTGTATTTTATTGCAGTCTATATTTATACTTTTCCAGCTTTGCAATGCTATTCCACCCTGTCTTCTTCTCCTCTCAGCCTAGAGTCGCAGGTTGAATAGTCCCAGATGCAAGAAGAGAAGAAAATTGGCCATCTTTTAGTCTACTTCATAGCTCCATAGCAAGAATGATTTTACCTCACTCCGGCTATTTAAAACACTTTGCCTCAAACTCCCAGCTTTGAGAGCAAACAACCTGCCAAGCACCTCATAATTGCAAGGTGACCTTGACATGTGTCATTCCTCAGAGCTTTCAAATTGAAGCCTTCCTGTTTAATATTCATAAAGACTTTTTTTTTCTAACAGCATATATGATGGTTTTCCAGGGGCTGGGGTTTGGGGAGCTTTATTTAGAAATGGGTGGATTGTGAGAAACATACCATCAGTGTCTCTTGGATGAACTGAAGGATGAGTCTGGAGGTAGGAAAGTTTCGTTTGGCATTCTTCAAGGGAGGACAGTGATATGCTGGATTCTGACAGTTTTTTCTCACTGGGGGTTTCCTTGGCTGGTCCATCTGTGATTTTGAATTCAGATACTGAATTTATAACGATGGTATTAATGGCTTTCTCGTCCGCCTGCTTTTCGTTTGTGAGTTGCGTATCTAGATGAAAAAAGAAAACACACATACACAGACCTGCTTATAGTTGACGTGACCTCACGATCCAAGAAGGGACATTTGCAGAAAAATTCACGTTCTAGACTTTTATAAGATTAAAATCTTATTTAGAAGCATGAAGCGTTATTGGACAGGATTATCTTGAATGAAAATATATGTAAGAATAAAAGTTCAATAATTATAAAATCTTACCCATATTACAAGTTTCACCTCTCCCAGTAATTTGTACCACTTATTTCAAAAACACAGATGGTTTTTATAGTGATGGGTGGGGAGAATCAAGGCATTCATTCACTAGGATTAACAAAATCTCATAGAATGTTGTCAGCTTATTGTCATAATGTTTTATGGATCTCAGAAGTAGTAGAAGCGTCTTAAATGCTGTTCAGTAATGTATATGATCTCAATCAAGTTGTTTTATTTCTTTGTGTCTACAAACCTCAGTTTCCTCCCCTGTATAAGAAAAGTGGTCACACATAACCATCCTATAAGCTCATTTCTACATCTGCCCTTAAACACTCTTACTTTGCCAGTCTTTTCTCTGCCTTGCCATTTGTTAGATGTCTATGAGGTGATAGTCTTTGTGGCTTTGGGGGTGCACTTCTTGGGAACAGGCTTTTATTTCCATGTAACCACCTAGCAGGGAACCTAGAGCAAAGTTCTTGACTGAGATTCTGGTTTGGAGAGGCACAGAGAAGGCTGAAAAGACCTAGGTGCTTCGTGTATTTCAGAACTCCCATACTCATTTACTGGTTCCCGCAGAATAATTGAGGGTCTGTTATATAACAAGCACTGGTCTCGAAACTGGGGATTAAGTGCTGACTAAGACAGGCACGGTCCCTGGCTTTCAGAAACATCCAGACGGGGTAGTGATGCAGGCAGTGTATAGCTCACCTACACCAATTAAATCATCCTAAGATGGAGAGAAGAGTTAACAGAAGGTATTCTCAAACCTGCATCCAGGATGACGCCCAGGGACTTCTTCAGACCTAAACAAGCATCAGTCCTGGTGATCTGGCAGCACTGTTGGGAGATAGTGAAGATGCCTTCTAGAGAAGTGCCTTTTCCGTCACTAGCCCAGTGCCTGATTCAGTGATGCCCACAGAGTGACTGAAACCAATAAAGCAGTTGGCAAACGGGTTTAATTTGACTGCACTTAGGCAGCTCCGTGCAGGAACTACATTCTTGCCAAGTCCGTTTTCATTGTCCTTCCAGAAATTGCTTCTTAGTTTGAGGTAGATGGAAATCTCTGCTTGATCCAGCCTCCCAGGACAGTGGTAGACGTGTCTACAGAGTAGAATCATCTAGGAAACCTTCTAAAAGTTTGGAATTTTTTTAAAGCTCAGGCAATCCCTCCTCCCCCTCAAGAGATTAGATCCCATTCCCTGAGGGATTTTGGAAGCTCCCTGAGTGATTCCAACATGCAGAAAACTTTGGGAACCACTGCCACAGGGGCCTTCTGCTTTTGAGAGTGGAGAAAGGAGAGGACAGCCCACTGATACCTACATCAGTGATTTTCAGAAGCTAATCATGAGACAGTTGCTCTCCAGAGGCTCCTAACTGGCACGGGAGCTGACGGTATTGCACGCACAATTGTCTTAGGCCATTTTGGTTGCTTTCTGAGCCTCCAAACAGCTTTGGCTTTCAACAGTGTTTCTTTTTTTTTGCGGTATGCGGGCCTCTCACTGTTGTGGCCTCCCCCGTTGCGGAGCACAGGCTCCGACGCGCAGGCTCCGGACGCGCAGGCTCAGCGGCCACGGCTCACGGGCCCAGCCGCTCCGCGGCATATGGGATCCTCCCAGACCGGGGCACGAACCCGTATCCCCTGCATCGGCAGGCGGACTCTCAACCACTTGCGCCACCAGGGAGGCCCAACAGTGTTTCATTTTTATTCCCTACCTCTTAGGCTGCTAGCTTTAAATCTCTTGGTTGCAGTTTGATTCACCTTAAAAGGGATTGGCAGAAATAGGGGTTCAGAAGAACATCTATTGTTGATAGCAATTAATGTAATATTGAATAGATAGAATTAGTTCAAGAGATTGGGAAAGTCTTGGGTTCCTTTAACCCAAGAGAGATTCACCAAATTAATGGTGTAGTGATGATAACGATGATGATGACGATGATGACAAAAATAATAGTTTACTTTTCTTGCTTGTGTATCAAAGTGTCAAGTAACCGGCTTTAATCACAAATAGTCATTCAAATTATGCCTTCAGTACTTAGAGAAGAACTGATATTTGGGGCCAGATAATTCTTTGTCACAGGGGGATCATAGGATGTTTAGCAGCATCCCTGTCCTCTACCTACTTGATGCCAGTCACACCAGTTGCCCTAGGACATGACAAACAAAAGGTCTTGGATATTGCCACATTTCCTCCATGGGGCAAAATCACCAATTGTGACTGTCAACCCACTGCTTTATACACGCGCACACACACACACACACACACACACACCACAGAGTTGTATACCTTGTATGTCAAGTTCTCTGTTACCACTATGTACCTTATTTAATTTAAGCATCACAAAGACTCTAGGAGGTAGATATTATCAGCCTCCCAGGACAGATGGGAAATGTATAAATTGGTACCCCAAGTTAACAGATGAATGATTGTAACCAAGGCTTAGTTTATTTAGATAAGTTCCCTAAGGCTTCCTTGTTAGTAAATGGTAGAGCTGGGATTTGAACCCAGGCTGTTTGGATTCCAAAAGCTTTGCTCTTGTCCCTGTCTCTTTATATTATTCAACATTTTCTCCAATTTGTTCTTAGCTTTTATCTCTGCTTCCTCACTATTGGGACTGCACATCAGCAAAACCCTCTTCACTCTAAATCCCGTGATGTGTCACCTACCTGAAATCAAGCCTTGCAAGTAACGTTGCTTTACAGACATACCTAAGCAGTCTTTGCAAAGCAAGACTACTTTCTTGCACACTTAGGGAATCCTGCCTCTTTAGTTACAGCTGCTGTATCCCGTACATTAAAGAGCATTTCAGGAAGAGCTGATAGATAACAAAACTTTGATGAGTATAGAGATTACAGCAGCTATTTACTACAGAATTAATTGACAGTCAGTTCAAATTATCACACGTAGTCAGGCTGCATGCAATGTAAATTGCTTTTGCACAAAGTAATTCAGTAACAAAAAAAAAGTTGGATAGAGGTTACTGGAATATAAGAACATGCGGAGAATACAGTATACAGCCAAGTGGTATATGATTCTCTTTTTAATTTCTCGACACTTTTAAGTATAGCATTTTGAATCTAAGTGGTGTGCTACATTAAGCAACCATTTGGAGACACTGGGCTTGTACTGAGAGAATTTTATGGAGAAGTTAAACTGCCATTCATAAAGTTATTTTAATTCTATAATCTCTGTTTATATTTTTATTTTTTTTCATTCCCCACTGGGAGCTATCTGTTACTCATTAGAAAATCATCTGACAAACACACATTTCAGAACCCAGTCTGTTCAACCCAGAATTCTGACATCTGAAATGAGTCACAATTTTTGGGTGAATGTTACTGACATCGTCCATCTTTTATAGATGGAATACTAACAGTAATTTCCCCAGATTCCTTCTTTTGTGGTGTTTTTTGACTTTGTACCCAAAGTATTATAAAGTAGCATAAGCTAAAAGGAGAAACACATAAAAAGTGGTATCACATCTTCTGCAGAGAAAACTATTTTGGAATTAAATAAGGAACTCGTGAAACTAAATTTGGGATGTTATACATAGTTCTTGACATTAACTTAGAGAAAATAATTTTTTTCAACAGGAAAAAATCACCAAAATTAGGACAAAAATTAGAAGTTCAACTGTACTTCATGGGAAAGAAATTAAAGTGTGTACTGAAAGTCAGGGAAATAGAAAATTTCTGTTTGGGCTAGAAGTAATTGCAGAAGCAATGGGCATAAACTTAAGTAACAGAGACGACAGACAGTAAATTAAATTTTTTATTACCATTGAGCAAATGCTATTAATTTAATTCAATTAACATTGAGTACCCACATGCAATGGATGAATCAGTGTGACAGGAGCTATTAATTTATTTACTTTAAGTCATTAATGAAACATTTTACTGATTTTCATTTTTGCTCACTAAGTGTGACTTTAGAATTTTTGCATTGGTGCATCTTCTGAGTCTGTCTATGTATGAATTCAAATCATGAATAAGTAGCATCTCTTCTCCCCACCGCTCCTCCCATCCTATTCTTGTTTTCCCCCTCCCTTCCCTTCCCATTTCTCTGTCTGGGTTTACTTCTTTGACCTTTCCTATCTTGATTATTGGTTTCTTTTTTCCCTCCCATTCCTTCAATGTAGTTTTTCCTCACACTTTGTTCTCTTGGCTCCTTTCTTTGTTCCTTGGTCTTAAAGTCTGTATTCGTTCACACTCACAACTTATTTTCTTTGTGCACTTGGGCCCCAAATCTCTATGCAGTTAGCCAGCTAGCCACAAAAACTATGTGCCTAGCTGTACTAGGTGCTTGGGAATTCAAAGACTAAGAGCAAATAGTCCTCAAGAGACCCAGAGTCATCACAAATTGCAGTCTCAAACTTGCAACTGACTATTGGATGTTTTATTTGAATTACTGGCTAAATCCTTACAATTACTGTGTCTCTTTCTATTGGCCCCTCATTCTCCTCCTCAAACTTGGTAATCCTGGATATCCCTGGAGAATTCACAGTTCAATTTCTTTTCATAGTATTGTCATTTTGCCAGTTTCATGAGCTTAAAAATATTTGATTTGCCCCATCTCTCCGTTCAATGACCTTCCAGTTTTTCTTTATTATTCCTTCTAAATATCTCACAAGTCCATCTCTGTTTTTTCATTTAAAACACTACCACTCAGGTTTAATCTTCTGTGCCCTCAAACCTGGACTCCAAGGCATACCTCGGAGATATTGTTGGTTCTGTTGCAGACGGCCACAATAAAGGAAATACTGCGATAAAGCAAGTCACACAATTTTTTTGCTCTCCCAGTGCATATAAAAGTTCTGTTTACACTATAGTGTAGTCTATTAAGTGTGCAACAGCATTATGTCTAAAAACACAAGGTACATACGTTACTTAAAAATGCTTCACTGCTGAAAAATGCCAACCGTCAGTGAGATGTCTTCTTTTTGCCATAGTCATAGCAAAGATCATTGATCCCAGATCACCATGACAAATACAGTAATAATGAAAAAGTTGGAAATATTGTGAGAATTATCAAAATGTGGCACAGAGACACGAAGTGAGAAAATGCTGTTGGAAGAAATGACTCTGATAGACTTGTTTGATGCAGGGTTGCCACAAGCCATCAATTTATAAAAAACACAATATCTGTGAAGCACTATACAGCAAAGCACAATGAAACAAGGTCAGCCTGTGTTTCAGTAATCATTGATCTCAACTATAATAACAGCTCTCCTAAGACATCTTACTCAATGTAATCAAAATGATGTCGTGAGCAGTACTCTTATCATATTACTCATGAAAAAGCAAAACAAAACAAAGCAGACGCACATCATGCATACACACAAAATGTCAGTAGCTCTTTCTTTCCCATTCTCTTATTCTCAATTAACTTATCCATTCTACTGACAAATTGCCTTGACAAAAGTTGCTTGTTGTTAAGTTTTTCTTGTGAACACTAAACTCCACAAGCCTCTGTGAAAATTATTAGATAAGATGTTAAGGCAGCGTGATTTTAGTTTTAATTCTAGACCAAAACGTTTAAGGTGAGTGTGTTTTTCAAATGTTTGGACCATTTTTAAAGCTGTAATGGTGAATTATATTTTCCTTTGGATTTAAACTATACTCTAGCTTAGAATTTAGTACTGTGATTATCTGTGGTTGAAATCAGATCGAAACAGACAAGTGACATTTCAAAGTGTAAGCTACTAAACCATTAATAAATAATTATGGTTAGTAAGCTGACACTGTAGAGGTAAAAAAAAGTTATTTCCTTTGTATGTAAAGTTTGTAAAGTTCACACAAATGTCAGAAATTATATTTTGTTATTGTTGGACTCTATGGACTTCCTTCTCCACAGCTTGGTAGGTAATGACACAATACACAAAGTAGCGAAAAGCATACAACATGATCACACATGATGAAAATTATTAGAATGAGCTAGAATCATTTTCTTTATGTATAGAGCATTATTTTTCTTACATTGAGTTAAATTTGAGATTTGATACTATGGCTAAAGACAGAACAAAATGAGGACGATAAGGATTCCCTAGTAGTCACAAAAGCATAATAAAAGGTAACTGATACTCAAAGAAGGTGTTTTTTTAAAAAAAAACAAAAAACCCACATTTTCTTTTTTGGAAGCTGAGTGGGGTAATTTTCTCAAGGTGAGGGTTGAAGGCTTCCTAAAATGTTCTCACCTTTTGAAATGAGTGGCAGTAAGTAACTCATGGAGCATTCCAGTGTTACATCCTATTAGTTAGATTGGACAAAAAATCTTGGGTTCGTTACATCTATTTTTTTTTTTTGCGGTACGCAGGCCTCTCACTGTTGTGGCCTCTCCCGTTGCGGAGCACAGGCTCCGGACGTGCAGGCTCAGCAGCCATGGCTCACGGGCCCAGCCGCTCTGCGGCATGTGGGATCCTCCCGGACCGGGGCTCGAACCCATGTCCCCTGCATCGGCAGGCAGACTCTCAACCACTATGCCACCAGGGAAGCCCTACATCTATTTTTTCATGGGGGAGGGGTAAATGAACTAAGAATATTATACTGGACCTTCTTTTTCTTTAATTTTTCAAATGCCAGCTCTAGTTAGATGTCCTTTAAAGACATTCAGGTTTTTTGTTTGTTTGTTTTGTTTTTTAAGACATTCAGGTTAAAGCAGCAGTTTTACATATCATTGTTTGGCTTTGTCTTCTGCAGCAATTCAACTGAAACTCTGCTTCAAAAAACATAAGATAAAATGTTTATCAAGGGCCGTGACAAGAGGACATTTTAAGTCTTTTCAGTCAGCCTTAGTAAATCTTTTTTTTTAGAGAGAGAAAAAGCAAAAGAATAATATTCCTCCAGATGCCATAGCAATGAGTGTTCAAGGTAAAAAGGATTCATGGGGAAGAAAGTTCTAAGAGAAAGTTGAACGTGGCCCCCTCCTCAGGCTTCCCTGATACCTGCAAAGCAACTTCAGTCTTTTGGGGCCGAAGTGGGATTTTTGGCCTAATGTTTCTAGATAATTACCTGCGTTTTCTGCTTGCCACTATACTTCGCACTGGTAGGCAGACATAGGCTAAGTGATATACTTTTATAGCTTGATCCTAAACTTTAACAAGAAGCAATTCAGTCCTAGGAAGTGGTTGAATCTTCTTTAGACATGAAAACAGTTTGCAGTTATGAGTCTCCATTTCATTTTCATGCAGTTAGCTTCAGTTTAACGTTAGTATAAAGTGTCTCAAGAAATAGAGATTATGTTATCTTAGGGAAAAAAATAATTGGTTAGCAGTTTTTATAGCTTGATGCACTTGGATTAGTAATAGGTTAAGAGCTCTGAAAAAAATAAATGAAGCCAATCAGGCTATAAACTCATGTATAATTGCTGTTGTGTATACATTTGATTTCTTTTTTTTTTTTTTTTTTTTTTTTTTTTTGCGGTACACGGGCCTCTCACTGTTGTGGCCTCTCCCGTTGCGGAGCACAGGCTCCGGACGCGCAGGCTCAGCGGCCATGGCTCACGGGCCCAGCCGCTCCACGGCATATGGGATCCCCCCAGACCGGGGCACGAACCCGTATCCCCTGCATCGGCAGGCGGACTCTCAACCACTGCGCCACCAGGGAGGCCCTGATTTCTTTTTTTACTGTTATGTTTGAATATAAATGTTAAAAATTAAATTATAATTATTCACGATCATCTCTATTATGTTAAAACCATCACAATTTATCATCCCAACTATTTGAATGTCACTGAAAGTCTCTTACTTGCATTATCTCATTTGACGCTCACAACAGTATTGCAAAGTATTATTATCACCATTATATGAATGAGGAAGTAGATGGAGTGTCAGAGATTTTAATGGTTTGCCCAAGATTACCCGGCTGGTAAGGGGCAGGGCTAGTACTTGAACTTATGCCTTCTAATTCCTATGACAGTCAAACTTTCACAAATTGCTTTATGGAACCAGGCACTCTGATATGAGATCAAGACACTTTTCTTAAATATAACTCCTTTGTCCTTTCTGATTTTCCTTTCTCTAGGCTAAGCGATTTTGCTGGTGTTTGATTAGGAAGCACGTTCTGTGTTTGCTCAAAACCAGAATTCTTACAAATGATTGCATTTTCCAAACTTATCCCTCAAAGACCATTGCAAGTGTCATCTCCTAGGTGAAGCTTCCTACACTGCCCCCCACTCCAACTGAAATTGTTACCTTTGGGAGCCCCCAGAGACCTGGGTTGGTCCTCATTATAGCCTATACTTCCATTTATTGTACTGTGGCTAATTGTGGATGTATTTCTCTTCCCTTTTCTGTTGTGAGCTCCTTAAAGAAATGTGACCTCCATTCATCTTTGATTTTCCAGCACCTAACACAGTGTCTGGCAGAAAGCAACCGTTAAGTAAATTTCAGATGACTGATGAACTGACTGACAGATTGAACATGGGGTGTCTCAGCTTTCAGTTGACAATTGACTCATTTTCCCTGGGACAGGTGTTTCTGAGCACATCTTCCATTGGTCTTCCTCTCCCACTATCGCTATGCCAGTTGATCCTGGTGAAAGTCTAAAAATTCTCTCTTTTGAGCTAAAATACATGTTAATTTTTATTTTGATGTGAAAGCAACATTTGCATTTGTATCTATAAAACTGTGAAGAATACAAAAAGACACAAAGAAAATAAAATCCCCTGTAATTCTACCATTATTAGCACATTATTTCATTTGTTTCACAAAAAGACAATGGAAAAAACTGGTGTATATATAGCATATATATCTACATATATGTCAGATTTATAATATATAAAATATTAAAATTAGAATATTTATCTAATTTTAATATATTATTATATATGCAATATATATGTATATATTATATATAGTGTTTCCAAGATGTGCCACTCACTCTTCTAGGAACTTTGCATGTATTAACTCATTTAATACTCCCAGAAACCTTATGTGTCAAGTACTACTAGTATCATCCCCATTTTTTGGATGAGGACCCAAGAGCACCGGGATATAAAGTAACTTACCCAAGGTCACCCAACTAAAAAGTGATGGAGTTGGGATTATAATTAAGGCAGCCTGGCTACAGGTCTGTGCTTCTAACCATCATGCTATATTGTCTGTCTAGATAGAGGTTTTAAAAGAAAATCAATATTGCAATTTTATTGAATATATTATATTATGTATGTTACAATTATTTCATGAATATTTCCCTGTATCCTAAAGATTATTTAAAAACATACATCTCAGCTCAAAAGTTACCTCCTCAAAGAAGCCTTCCCTACACTAAATCTAAAGCAATGGTTCTCAATTGGGGCAGATTTTGCTACCGGGGGCACTTGGCAATGGTTGGAGACGTGTTTTACTGTCATGATTGGGATGAGTGTTTTTAGTGATTAATTGCCAGGGATGCTGCTAAACATCCTGCAATGCACAGGAATCCTCCCTGCCTCTCCCCCTGACAAAAAAAAAAAAAAAAAGAAGCCTACACAAAGAATATGGTTTCCTCTGAATTTGAGAAATCCTTGTATAAACTAATCTCAAGCCCTTACCACCAGCCATTTCTACTACATCACAATTTC
The DNA here is from genome assembly GCF_025265405.1 of Mesoplodon densirostris. Lineage (NCBI taxonomy): Eukaryota > Metazoa > Chordata > Mammalia > Artiodactyla > Ziphiidae > Mesoplodon > Mesoplodon densirostris. The sequence continues at coordinate 89,826,973 of NC_082670.1, forward strand.
ATTGTCTTCATAGTGCTTTCCATTATTCTGAAAATGTTTTGTTTATGTATTTGTTTACTTGATTACGGAGTATATGTCTCTTCTACCCTTGACTAAAATATCACCTTTATGAAAGCTTTGTCTATATTAATTAATTGCAATCTCCTAGAAGGGTGCCTGGAACATAATAGGTACTTAATAAATAAGAAGTCAAATAATGCATAACATTTCTTGCATGACATATCATAAATTATTTAACATTCCACCATTCAATAAAACTGTAAATTGTTGCCAATTTTTGCTATTATAAATATTCTTAAACACTATTTTCATGAATCTTTTCATATATCTATTCATTTATGCAGGTTTAATTCATAAGTAAGGACTTAATTGGATTAATGGCCAAATTTCTAAAGCTTTTCGTATAATTTACTAATTGCCTTCCAAAAGGATCATGTCAATTTATACCCACACCAGTAGTGATTGGGGGAAGTTTGCATACTCTTTTCTGGCTGACTCTAGGTTTTACCAATAAAATAATTTATTTTTATCAATTCAAACAGAACTTTGAGCCAAGTCTTCGGTTTTCTATATCTGAAAAGACAGTCTTTCACTATCATGAGAAGTGCGAGGTTTTTTTTTCATATCCACTGCCTTTATGAAGAATTTTTGCTCCACAACTAGACTCATGGGTAATTCTGAGCTCTGCTGCATTATATGGAATTAGACAGTGAAAGACATTCATTTTGGGTTTATAGATCTATACATTTTTGTTCAAAAATATTTATTGGATGATTGACGTTTGGTTTTTGTTTATTTAGCTGGTTCTTGCTTTTGTGTCCTGAGGGCTCTGAGGTGACATGTCTGTTGACAGACTGTGCAAGATCCCTGTTGGCTTGTAGGTCTTGACAGGTTCATACCCATTCATAACATGCCTATATAAATGTAGGATAGGGATGAGATCTATACAGAGAGCCTGGAGGCTAGAAGTCAAGCCACACTAGGAGGAAGGGCAAGAGGTAACAAGATGGAGTAAGTAGAGAAGCAAAGCACATGCTCATTTACAACTCCTTTGGCCCATTGTATGTGCCCAGTGTATTATGGCGTCTATCAGAAGCCTAACTGGGCTTTATGGTCTATTTTCCTGGTCGCCCATCTGGTGGAAGTTTAGTCCAATGTCTCCCTCCTAGGGAATGTACAAGTCTATCCAATGTGGGTTAGAGCAGCTACTGACATTTTTTTTTTAAGAAAGTTATCATATAATAGTTATTTGGGTATATTTTATAACATACATAGCAGTTAATGTGGCAGCTTATATATCCCTTGCATGCGCACGTGTGTGTGTGTGAGTGTGTATATGTGTACGCATACCTACCTAAAGTGGGCCTTGCTCTTTTCCCCCCTTTTTTACTAGTAAAGATTTACAAGAAAAACTCTGGAGACCGCTGGTCGAAGTAATAGACTGAGGTCAGCCCTATACATCCCTCTCCACCTGAAGGAAAACCCGTTTTCTTAGGCTTCCTTTTGGTACCGAGGGTGTGGCACACTGGAAGACTGACAGCCACAGCAGCTGCAGTAGTGGCCTGAGTAGACTTTTCCTCTGAGTTTCTATAGTGGTAACAGGATTAACAGACTCTATTCTGGAAGTACTTGGGTGGCATAACACCTCCCAGCAGAACTATTCCTGACAAGGACGTGCAGATGGAAATGCATATTTATGTCACTTAAAGCCTACCAGAGACACAAGGATTTCAGCTATAACAATAAATAGAAAAAAAAATTCTCCAGAGTTTTTGGTAACCCATACTCAAGTGCACTGACGGTGCTTGGCGAAAGACCTACGGTTTGCTCCTTGTCCAAGCGTAAAATATTCAGTATTCCAGCATGTGAAGGTAGACTATTCTGAATATATTTTAGAATACTTAAAGCAGGCTAGCACAAAGTTAGGTTACATTTTCAGGTCTTAAAAATAACAGAACAATTCTATGAAGTGTTTGGACCATTTCAAGGAAAAAACAAAAGTCTCCTTTAAAAAAATATCCACTTATTCCATGTATTAATCATGATAGGTTTTAAAAAATTATTCCCACAGGCCAAATAGTCCCTGTAGCCACAGCTTCCAAGTTTAAAATATTGTCTTTATAGCAATCCTTGATAGAATTTCTCCTAGCTTCCTTCTTAAACACCTCTGACAATATAGAAAAAGAAAAATGCTCACGTCCACAAAATATGGGCTTGCTTGTTCTGGGAAGAATTAACACAACAAATCTACTCCTTAGAATTAAACTAAAGAATCCAATCAGTCTGGCGCTTCGGCTAGCTCAGCTGAGAGGGCAGTGAACACCCTCTGTCTCCCCACCGTGCCCCAACACCTTGCCTGGTCCAGTAATGAATATTCTGTATCATTTGGAAAATTGAGCTGCCCTCTCCTTTGAAGAGCTGTGCTTTTTGATCTGACCAGCGAGCTGTAGTTCTTTGTCACTCTAACCAATCCAGGTATGATTTTTTACAATAAACAGAAAATTTTCAAAGATTGAGATTCTGATTAGATTGCCTGAAGAAATCTGTGAAGAAAAGAGAAGAAAATATTAAGGAGCAAACAAATGGAGGTGAAAAGCCTGCAGGATAGATCCAGAGGGACACAGTGAATTAAGAGATTCTGGGGCTTCCCTGGAGATTCTGGGGCTTCCCTGGTGGCGCAGTGGTTGAGAGTCTGCCTGCTGATGCAGGGGACATGGGTTCCTGCCCCGGTCTGGGGGGGATCCCACATGCCGCGGAGCGGCTGGGCCCGTGAGCCATGGCTGCTGAGCCTGTGCGTCCAGAGCCTGTGCTCCTCAACGGGAGAGGCCACAACAGTGAGAGGTCTGCGTACCACAAAAAAAAAAAAAAAAAAAAAAAAAGAGATTCTGAAGAAGTCAAAATTATAATGACAGAATTAAAATCTGCATTCTGGGCAGTAAGAGAATTGACCCTACAGAAAATATAAATAGTCATGTAGAGAGTAAATATGAACAACTTTCCCATAGTTTAAAAGTAAAGGATAAAGGACTGAACTTATTATGACAAAAATGGTGTTAGATACAGAGGTCAGAGCACATAGATCTCACCCAAGAGTTAATAGTTTCCTAAAGAAGAAACCAAAACAATTTAAATATAAGCTTTGTTTAAAGATAATCTTGATGTGTATGTCTTCAGTAGAAACAATTTATGAGTGTGTACCTCACTGTCTAAAATTTAGTAAAAAAGAGACCAATAATCCTACAAAGTATTTTAAATTATAAAAATAAAGATATTTTTCAAGCACCCAGACAAGAAAACTAGCTCATATAAGAAAGAATTGTTCTGAGGTTGTCCCCAAATCATTTTTGCCAAAGCTCAGTGCCAAAAAACAGTGGTGCAACATTTCTTAAATTTTGAGGAAAGATTAGGCCTTGACAATTTTATCCTCAGTCAATTTGTCTTTTCTGTGGGAAGGTCTACTAAGGTATTCTCATAATACATTATCAGAAGAAAATAGTCTACTCTAAAGAAAACTAACAAAACCTTTTTTGAAAACATTATTTAAAGTTATATTTTCACTTCCAGAGAAAGCAAAAGCAAAAGTAGGAAGTCAGGTTTTGAGATGCTGAGGCAAGGAAAGAATGACAGTTGTCTTGAGGAGCGATCCATGGTTATTACAAAATTAAAATTACAATGAAAACATTGAGGTGCATGTCCTTATTCACAACTAACACTGGAGGTGACGGAGCCAGAAACCAGGAAGTGTGTAGAACTCTTTGGTCTCCTTATCAGATGGTACCTGGGTGTAATTATAAAGCAACCTTTTCAGGATTCATTTTTATTCTTCATTATAGCAGTTACCTGGAAATTATACGTAAGAAAGATTCTCAGATAAAACCTCCACTCACAAAAGTGTTTTCTGAATTTTCCAAATGCCTGTAACGAGCATGAGTTTTCCAAATTTTCAGAATCTTTCACGTTTTCTTAAATGAGCATTTTGACACAAAAGGCCTTTGTAAAAGCTAAGAAAAATATACTTCTTCATTGAAAAAAAAATTCCTTTTCAAAATGACCAATTAAAAATGGGGAACTTTAAAATGAATGCTATAAAATACTGATGCAACAATATGGATTACAAACCAAGATAGTCAAATAGAAACGTTAGTGTCTGGAGTGGTCAGTGTGTACACGTCAATAATTTTATTCTTTGGAAAGTATTAGTATAAGTATTTCCTTTGTTTAATGAAAGGAATGATGAAGGCAAGTATTGTATGTCTTTATTCTTTAGTGATTCTCTAAAATATTTTTATAAAGAAAGGCGGAAGAGAGAATTCAGGCATTTTGGAGAAGATCCTGGCGCTAGTGAATGTTTAGATGAGGAACCCATCTCAGAACCCTATGGGATGCCAAAAAGGTCAGAATCAGGGCAACGAGCAGCACAGTAGTAATACAGCTATCCGGGACTTTCAGTTCACACAGTGTGTTCAGAGCCCCTGTCTCTTTTTTTTTATTTTTATTTTTTTCACTGTCTCTTTTGATCTGCAAATCCTTTCCTCCCAACAGCATCCTCTCCACACATAGACATTTGTGACTCCCAATTTTGTGAATGCCCTTTACAAGTGCCATTCTCTCTGCTTAGAGTTCCCTTCCCTCCTTCCCCACCTTACTCAACTCCTCATCCCTCAGACCTGCAGGACATGGTACTTTATTTATTTAACAGCTATCTGTCATCTGCTCCTGTACTCAGAAACCCTGCCAGATACAGGGAATATGGGGATTAATGAAACCCATTTCCCATCCTCATGGGCATCTCACCTTCTCTGAAGCCTTCCTTGACTTGTGACAAAGGTTCTTTCTGTGCTTCCAAGACATTCTGTTATGTGTGTGTCTTCCTTTTCTGTGAGGAAGGGGGTCCATGCCTTGGTATTCCTGACCTTAGCAGAGCATTTGGCATAAAGATTGAATGAATGTAGATAGGTGTCTGTTTACTAACTGGTAGGCAGTGAAATGTTTAAATTCTGGTTCCCCTGGCCTCTAGTCTCTTTCTCTTTCTGCTATATTATACTGCATCCAAAAGAGGTACAATAATAGCCAGGACAGGTGACATATTTTCAGGTAAGTTTTCAGATATGAAATTCTTTGGAAACTGAGTCAAATTATAGAATTTTAGATGTTGGATAAATCATAGATGTCAGTTTCATCTTCCAGACACCAATTCATCCATCCATTCATTCACTTAGCACCTGCTGTAATAATGAAAAGAAGGACACCTAACAGTCGCTCCACATCGTGAGAAGCTTTGGCTAAGTGCTTTAAATGAATTCTCCTTTAACCCTCACAATAACCCAAATGAGGAGGTTTTTTTTTTTTTTTTTTTTTTTTTGCTGTACGCGGGCCTCTCACTGCTGTGGCCTCTCCCGTTGCGGAGCACAGGCTCCGGACACACAGGCTCCGCGGCCATGGCTCGCGGGCCCAGCTGCTCCGCGGCATGTGGGATCTTCCGGGATTGGGGCACGAACCCGTGTCCCCTGCATCGGCAGGCGGACTCTCAACCACTGCGCCACCAGGGAAGCCCTAGGAGGTTATTATAAGTACAGTTTTCCTAGCGAGGAAAATGCAGTTTAGAGGGGAAGGGGGCTGTGCTTTATTCATTGGTGTGTTCCTAAGCTAGTAAAGATTGGAGTAGGAATTTGAATTTGGGCATTTGGAAGCTACGGTCCTTCCTCTTAACAAAGATGCAGGAGGTACAAAGATGAATGTGGCGTGGTTGTGCCTTTGGGGTCTTTATGGTCTATTTATAGGTGGCAAACTTGTCAACAGATAGATTGCCCACAGGTATCCCTTCTCTGCCATCTGTAACCTGATTTTTGTACCAATGAAATTCCCCTTAATGAGTAATAGCTGGTCAGACATCCCCAGTGAGGCCAAGGTTCAAATGAAGGGGCAGAAAGGACAATGTATGATGGAAGATAAGGCAGTTTGGCTCTTGTCCCACTCCCTGGGACTCTGATGCATATGATGATGTTAGGCTGTCATTGTTAAGGAGATCTCCCATATTTACAGCGCATCACGAAATTAGATGATGAGTGTTGGTTCTCATCCTATCAGTTGGGTAGATTAATCTCCTGATTCTCTTTAAGAGCCTCTATCAATTAGGTTGTCATAGAAAAAGAACCCCTGAGCCTGGCTGAAATCCTCTGTGTCTAGCAGGTGAGTGCTCTGACTCTCACTTAGAAAATAACAATAGTATTAACCATGATGTCATCCACGCTTTATGCTTTAGATTGCTGTAGGTGCTTTTATGGTCCACACACTCTCCCCCAAGTTTACAGGACAAAGAAGCACTGCCGGTCTCTTTCTTGAAATCTAAGAACTCAAGTAGGAGAACAGTCATAGCCGTGGAGAGTTGGAGGTTTGGGTAAAACTTGAGTTGTTCTTGGTAATTGGAGATGAAGACTCTTTGAGATTCTAGGTCCTCAGCATCTGAAATGCTTTTGTGTTTCCATAAAGATAAAACTAGGCATTTTAGCTCTTTGTTAAGAGCGCATTGGCATTTGTATTTTTGTCAAATGAGTTATATGAAACTATGCATTTTAAATCACTTTAAAGAATTGATATTTGTGGATTTGTTTGTGTCTATGTGCTTATAATTTAGTACTTTGGATGGGTAGGCTTTCAACAAAGCAATTCATTACTACCACTACTACCACTACCACTACCACTACTACTACTACCACTACTACCACTACTACTACTACTACCACTACTACCACTACTACTACTACCACCACTACTACTACTACCACCACCACCACCACCACTACTACTACTACCACTACCACTACTACTATTACTACCACTACTACCACCACCACTACTACCACTACCACTACCACCACTACTATTACTACTACTACTACTACCACTACTACTACTACCACCACCACCACTACCACTACTACCACTACTACCACTACTACCACCACCACTACTACCACTACCACTACTACTACTACTACTATTACTACTACTACTACTACTACTACCACTACCACTACTACCACTACTACCACTACCACCACTACCACCACTACCACCACTACTACTACCACTACTACTACTACTACTACTACTACTACTACCACTACTACTACTAGTACTACATCTATTTTGGATTAATCTCACTTTAATTGAATGCCAAATACATTTGCAAGAGCTCAAAAGGTTGAAAACAGTAACAGAAACTCTAAAGGAATAATACTTACGGTGGAACCACAGGGCCTCCTGGGTTACGTGAACTTCCTTACAACTTAGCTAATGGGATATTTAAACCTGAAATGAGCCAGCCATACTTTGAGGTTGTCCCTTGGTGATACACAAACAGGTATAAATATACAAGGTGTTTCCAATTCAATAATTGTGGCAGACTGGAAGGAGGATTTTTTGTTTCTCTAGGAGAGCTCTGTAAGTCATCAGAGATACTGCTGATGTTTTAAAGGAAGTACCTTTGCTCTTGTCAAGGTTGCTCTGAAAGGAATACCTTTATAGGTGATCAGCTTGTTGAGTCCAGCTGGTAACTGTGCAATAGTTTATACATCATTTTAGCATGAGTCCACCTAGATCTTGTTTTCTAATACCTAGGAGAGTGGTCCCCAAAATTTTTGTGTAGCTATTATGAGCCCCAAAGTAACTGAAATTCAGAGAGATGAAGCAAATTGTCTAAGGTCACACAGCCAAGACTCAAACCCAGTTTGTTCTGATTCCAAAGTCCTCTCTCTTTTTTTTTTTTTTTTATCTTTTTGCGGTATGCGGGCCTCTCACTGTCGTGGCCTCTCCCGTTGCGGAGCACAGGCTCCGGACGCGCAGGCCCAGCGGCCATGGCTCACGGGCCCAGCCGCTCCGCGGCATATGGGATCCTCCCAGATCGGGGCACGAACCCGTATCCCCTGCATCGGCAGGCGGACTCTCAACCACTGCGCCACCAGGGAGGCCCCAAAGTCCTCTCTCTTGTTACCATCTATCTCTGCACAGATTCCTTCAGCTCAGCTGAGATGAGTGCAGAGTGCCGATAATAAACACTCGCATCCAATACTTCGGGCACACATATGTTTAAGAAGATGTTTGAGTTAGAATTAGAAATGATTCTCTCTTTTCCTTTCCGAGCAAAAGTTACTCTTCTAGATTACAAAGAGACTAGTTGCCATGCATCAATTAGGAAAGATTGAAATGCTCTTCTAGAAAATGAGTCATCTATTAAATTCTCGTACTGTAGAATGAGACTTAAAGGCCAGTGCCCTGTCCTAGGTTCATCACCAGAACTTAACTCTGAGATATTTCTTTTCCCAACCTACTACCCAATTCTAAGAGCATCCTAGGATAGAACCAGGTCAACATGGTTACAGGCAGTCGATTTAATTCACATACAAGTGAGCAAATGACGACGCTGGGCTTCTTTGGTTTCTTTTGGTGTTTTTTTTTTTTTTTTTCTTCTCAGAGGTGAATTTACTTTTATCACTTTTTGGGACCCAATCTTTGACCCTCTTTGACTGTGCTCTTTCTGTGGTACCCGTTAGTCAATCTGACTTTTGTAACTTCTCCCCCCGGCCCCCCTCCCCAGTCCTTGTGGTTTTCTTTCTTTCTTGACTTAGCTGATATGCTCTCTGCGTTGGATATGTACAAGAGTGCAATATCTCTAGTCATTATATATTTCCTCATGTATCTCACTCTTTATTCTTTATCACAACAGACGTTGTAGAAAACACCAGGTTCATGTAAAAGTCAAATCCTCATCTGTATCCTTATCACTAACAAGCAGAGGGAAAATATTGAGTGTGGATGAAATGGGATTAGTAAACTGCAAGAAATAGCCAAAATATGTTTTCTTCTAAGTTTGTAAGTGGACTTTTTGCTTACTGGTTCAATGTCCCTTGAGTTGAATTCTACACGGACCAGATACCCTGCGTTCTTCCTTGGTCTCACGAGTATTTATGATGGTGGATGAATAACCCTGGTACATGTGCAGAAATGACTCTAGCCCTCAATGGCTGAGGTGTTTTGCTTTATTACGTTCTTCCATCTATTCTGGAGGCCTTTGGATGGGCTCCAGATGTTTCATAAAAGGTGGCACTTTTTCTAAAGACCAACGCGCAGTTTTCTCATTGGCAGCATTTCATGAGTGTTCTCTGAAGATAGGAAAGCACCCTGCAGAGGACGCATGTAACACAATGCTATGACTTCCACGATGCTCACTCAGGGCCTGACTTTACAACTGCCCCTTTGCCTTCCCAGTGCCCAAGGCATTAATGGGGTCAGTTAGAGAGCTTCCTTCAACACTTGGGGGTCTTCCCTCTGAGACTTCAGTGGAGATAAACACCAGGAGAAAATTCTTCCCTGTGTTTTTTTTTTTTTCCCATTCATTTAGAGGTTCACTCAGCAAAATGCCATTTCCAATTCTGTTCTCTATTAAAACACTGCGGTTGATAACATCACTGTAATTTTTGTAGTATGTTTTTCCCCTCTTAACCATCCAACAAAGAAAGGAGATGTACGAAAATGTATGTTAAGTGAAAACATAATATTGTATCTTCTTTGACTTTCGCAAAGGGTGTTAAAACAGGTTCATTAGTGTTGCCTAAATGTAAGGTTTCCATGAGGATTTTGGATAAGTGACATGACAGAGTTGATACGTGCGCTCAAGACAATGGAGGTTAAAACTGCTTTGAAAATATATTTCTCTAATATATCTCGCATGTTGAGCAAGTTACAGAATAAATACGTGGTAGATAGTTTTCAATGTAAGAAGAGAATTTTCAAGGCAGGTCTGTCTTTTCATGAGATGCCTTTTGTGCCATGATGAGCTAGCCAACAAAAGAATTTGGGGGGGGAGGTCAATAAGAGAAAGTAATTTATAATACTGATATGTCAATATGTGTTTCAATAAATTTTTCCCCAGATTTTCTTGAATTCTCGTCATTGTAAGAATTATAATTATATGTCTTCCTCCCACTTTCAAAGTGGCACAAGGCGCCCGTATGCAGTTCTGCTGTCGTCCTCACTAGAATAGAAATGTCAGGACTCAGTTAACAATGCTTTATTATTCACATGGATTTTTTTTTTTTACAGTGTTCTTTATCTCAGAAACATTGTAAATCAGATATCTACCTCCCACTCTTTTGTTCACTTGCAAATTTGTATTATTCTAGTTGAAGAAAGCAATGGTGTGTCAGGAGTCAATGTGTACTGTTTATGTTCTTCCTGCTTCAAAATCCTGCTCTCCATAAAAAGGGAAGATGCCAGAAGCATGCCTAATTCTAACTTCTTTATACATGTTTGTAAGAAAACTTTCTCTTGTGGATCAAAAGAAGTTTGGTGTTTCTGTAATCCATGAAGATGAAACAATGGAAGGAAAATATATTTATCATAGAAAGAAAAAAGTACTTTAGATGTATGTCTTTTAAAAATATGTCATTTGCTTCTATCTCAGTGTCTCCCTTTGGAGCTATGTATGTGGCTTTTACTGCAGCACTGCTGTGTTCAGTTCAAGATGTATGGTGGTGCTTTTATTGAAATAACTTCAAACTGTCCCTTTTAGACAAAAGTTACTAGTGGAAAGAGTGTTGGCCTCCTAGGACTTAAAAATCACGCTATCAAATCTTTGTTTCATCACCAACTATCAAGGTTTTTTTTTTTGATATGATACTTAACACGATTTAAAACAATTTAAGACGTGTGAAACATAGCACCTTATTCCTGAATTCAGAAGTATGATATTCATGTGGATTAACCACACTGATAAAAAAAAAAAGATCCCTCAGAAAATATCATGCAATATCCACCTAACAGATGAATTTGAAGCAAGACAACAATCAGTAATTCACTCATTCATCTGTGAAACATTTATGGATTCTTTACGTAGTACTTAGCAGTATGCTTACTGCTGGTAGATACACGAAGGTGAATAAGACCTGGTCCCTGTCTTCTGAGTTTACCCTTCAGTGTGGTGAGAGGCACTCAGATGACTTCAATAGCATATGATAAATGGATAATAAGGTTAGGTGGTACATAGTTCTCTGGGTGTGAAATTCAGGAATTTCTAATAATGCTTGGTGTATTGCAGCAGATAGATGTCTAAAAAGAGATGACGTTTTCACTGGATCTCAAAAAATTAGTATTCAGCTGCCAGGTGGCCACTGATATTCAAGAAAGAAGAAAAAGTTTGTAAAACATGGGAAGTGTGAAAAACAGTACTTAGTAGAGCATGGGGGGAAAAGGGAAAAGAGAGAAGAAGGACTGTGAGAGTTAAGGTGGAGCTTTTTTATGTATATCTGTGGATTTTAGACGTTAGCCATTGGGGCAGTGGTTCTTGATTTAGGGGGAATGGACCCCAAGGAAGTATATGAACTCTTTCCTTGGAAAAATGCACCATACACAAACATATAATGCAGATTCCTGACCCCTCGCCCCCCAAACACTCAAACTATATCGAAGTTCCCTTGACTCCTGTTTAAGAGCATGAAAGAAATGTTTTAAGCAGAAATAAAACAAGATCATATATTTGTCTTAGAAAGTCCAATATGGAGGATGAACTATAGAGAAAGTAAACTGGAATCCAGGATTCTAGCTATTCTTATTTTATTCCATCACATTACCTGTAAACCAATTACAACCTTTTCCTTACACTATTTTTTCCGGGGCCAAAACTATAATATCAGTCTCTCTGAATTTTTCTGTGCCTCTTCTTGCCCAAGAGATGAGAACATTTCCAAAAAATGTGTGATTAAAAGGCCAAATGTTGTAAAGAAGGCAAGGATACTTCAGGATGGAAAACAAACCACTGAGTTTGGTAATTTGGTGACAATTTGCTAGAGAAATTTCAATAGGTGGGTGAAGCCAGAAGACAGATTAAAGTAGGATGAATGGGGGAAAACAGAAATAAGAAATTTAGAACAATGGAACATATAGTACTCTCTCAATAAGTAATAATAGCTAAATATTTCTAGAGGCTTTTGTTGTGCCAGAAGATGTTCCAAGACTTTTCATGTGTAAGCTTATATGATCCTCACCACAACCCTATGGGCTAAGGACTATTACTATCCAGTTTATATATGAGGGGGCTGAGGCACAGATAGGTAATATAAGTTATGAATTGTAATTGCAGGTGAATGGCAGAGCTGGGATTTATACTCAGGAAGTCTGGTTCCAGAAAAGAAGATGAGCTTTTAATTATCATGGTGCCCTGCCTATGATAAAGTAGACTTAGTAGGCAAGAAATAACATTCTTAGTATGTATAATATACTAAGAATAATATAATAAGTAATATTGTAAGTTATAATAAGTAATATTGATAATATAATAAGTAATATTATAAGTTATAATAAGTAATATAATAAGTAATATTGATAATATAGTGGTATTATAATGGTAAGAGAATATGCAGTATACATTAAATGCAAAGGAGAAACTTTAATGATATCAGTTTGAATAGGTCACCACAATTATTAGGATTTAGTGTGAAATATTTTAATATTTGGAACTGAATAAGGTGCTAACAGTAGTCTTTACTACCCTTAAGTTTAAGAAGTTTTGTTATAAGGAAAGACATTTTTTAGAGGTGAATATTTATAATAAGATGTAAAATAGACAATAATGCAAAAATCCTGAAGAAAATGTAACACTGTATATTTTCACAGTGAATGAATGGAAAAACCTTGATAAAAAATCTTGTAATCAAAGTTTAATTTGAAAAGTCACCCACCTTCAGCATAAATATTTTTCTTGTATCTTAGAAGGAACTATTTGTCTTGTAATTTTATTAGGCTGCCAAAAGAAAAGTTTCACTAAGAGAGATTCAGAGATGGCCTTTTTTTTTTTTTTTTTTTTTTTTTTTTTACCATAGCATGCAAGTTTTGGGAGAAGGATCTTTGATAGGCTTGTTCTAAGTTGTCTTTCCTCTTCAAGTGATAGTATATGAATACATGAAGGAAAGAAAAATATTTCCAAAGTCAATTTACTGGAAACTGGTGCAACGTTCAAGATTGTTTACTTTTTAAAAAGTATGGTGTTAAATGTTGAAAATTGAAAAAAAAGGATTTTTATACTTTTATAAAGGTAAATGTATATTCCTCCCGTTTATTTTTTTATGACTCATTTATTCTTTGATAGCACTGAAGTTCCATTTGTATTTTGGTTTTCTTTATTGACTAAGATGTATAGCTGGATTTACCTTGAAATTCCTTAATTCATTCAGTGAATGGTATTGCCTGCTATGTGGTAGATATTATTATACTAGGGGAGGAGAAACTCAGATAAAAGACATAAGTCAGTTTTCAAATCACTTCCAAAGAGCAGATTCTGCTAAGGAGACACTGAGAATTCCATGTAACAAATGCTCTGACAGAGGTTACAGGGATACTGGTGAGGGGCACCCAGCTCAGTCTCCATCATAGAAGAGGTCTTCCCAGAGAAGATGAGTCAAGAGCGGAATCTGAGGAAGAGTAGGAAGAATGCACATTTTCTTTTGTTAAAAAAAGAAAAAGAGGGCTTCCTTGGTGGCGCAGTGGTTGAGAGTCCGCCTGCCGATGCAGGGGACACGGGTTCGTGCCCCGGTCCGGGAGGATCCCACACGCCGCGGAGTGGCTAGGCCCGTGAGCCATGGCCGCTGTGCCTGCGTGTCCGGAGCCTATGCTCCGCAATGGGAGAGGCCACAACAGTGAGAGGCCTGTGTACCGCAAAAAAAAAAAAAAAAGAAAAAGAAAAAAAAAAGTAAAACTTTTTATGAAAAATGAGTTCAGTTATCAGCATTCTGGTACATATGTTAGACAGGGAATCAGCAAAGAAGAGTGAGGAGGAATAGTCAGAGGGTAGAAGAAAAACCCAGACACAGCCAAGGAAGGTGAGTGTATAAAAGAATTTAGTGGTCAACAGCGCCAGTGCGTCTAAGAAGGACATTATATATTCAGAAAGCTCCTAATTTGCATAAATTGGCATACACAGTGCTTCAAATATGGCTAAGGAAACTACTCTCAATTGTACTGACTTTAGCTAATAAAGATTTATGTTGGTGACAGAGACTGGCTGTCTACTGAGCCGAATCTTCTTCTTTCTGGATGCACAGTAAAAGTATGTTTTTTGGCCCCCTTGCATCTAGGTGGGATCATGTACATAGTTCTGTGCAAAGGGATGCGGCCAGAAATAATGTGCCTCACTTCCAGTTTATCCCCTAAAATACGCCCTGTGATTCTCCACATTTTGTTCTTTACTTCTTGGACGGATATAAGCAAAGAATACAGTAGAAAACTCTGAGGGGGCTTCAAGGGATGGCAGAGGCACAAGAGAAAAAATGCTTGGATCCCTGAGTCACCGTGTGGTAGGAGACAACTGAGAAGTGTTTATCTGCATTGAACTTTGGGTGGCCACAAGTGAACGTTTATTAAGTTAGGCCATGGAAACTTGGGGGTTGTTTACAGCAGCTACTGTTAATCAATCTGGTTAATAACATGTTAATTTGGAATACAACTCATAAGTAATCAATAAATATGTGTCAGTAATTATTATAGAATAATAATGATTTACTATTTATAGGGTTGCAGGATTGATACAAAATACAATATATTTATTACTTAATTTTCTCCTATAAGAAATGTACTTAGGGGCCTCCCTGGAGGCGCAGTGGTTAAGAGTCCGCCTGCCAATGCAGGGGATACGGGTTCGTGCCCCGGTCTGGGAGGATCCCATATGCCGCGGAGTGGCTGGGCCCGTGAGCCATGGCCGCTGGGCCTGCGCATCCGGAGCCTGTGCTCCGCAACGGGAGAGGCCACAACAGTGAGAGGCCCACATACCGCAAAAAAAAAAAAAAAAAAAAAAAAGAAATGTACTTAGTAGATACTGTAACAGTGGTACTATGTAGTTGTATAATAGTAGGTACTATTACTGCCATCACACAATAATGGTTAAGAAACTGAGGCTCAGAGAGTTGGAGACATTTTACTTAAGATCATAGAATTAACAATATCGTGGCCAGGATTTGAATCCATGCTGTCAGATATGGGAGCTGTCCTCTTCACTGTATATTGTCTCCCATTGGTAGATACCGTAATACAAATTGAGCAACTAATATCACGTATTATTTCTTTCCTGAAGGGGAACATAGTTTAATGACACCCAGTTCCCTTTATCCTGCAGAATAATGCAGAAGATCCATTTCACCCTTAGGATGACAACAGAAATTCTTTTCACCAGTATGTCCCTTCATAAAAATATGTATTTATTTGTGTGATAGTATCAAAATCTTTATTTTTGACCACTAGAACTATTATTTGGTTCTCAAAATCTCTGTCAACTTGTTACCGTTATGCAAATAATAGATGACTCATATATATATATATTTTAAACTCTAGCCAAATGGATGTTTGAATGACAACAGAAATCTCTCTAGAAATTGGCTGATAGACGTTCTCTATTGATTATTTATTATTTAATATCTGGTTTCATTTAACGAAACAAACCTGAGCTGTGATCACAGCAAACTATAGTTTATAACTCGAGGATTCTAGTTTTTGGGTGGAAATCTCTTTTAAGTGGAGGTTTATCTATGGAACAATTCATCTTGCTTGAGTTTTAAAGACAGTGCTCCATGGTGAATCCAAGGGCCAAATGTATATTCAAATATAAGGATGCTGCATGCCCACCACCTGCCTGGCTTGTGTTATCATCCAAGAGGATCTGAACAAACAAAGGTCTTTATTAAAAAGGTGAACTTCACTATGGAGAACAGTATGGAAGTTCCTTAAAAAACTAAAAATAGAACTACCATACATTCCAGCAATCCCACTCAGGCATATACCCTGAGAAAACCATAATTCAAACAGTCATGTACCTCAATGTTCATTGCAGCACTGTTCACAATAGCCAGGACATGGAAGTAACCTAAGTGTCCATCGACAGATGAATGGATAAAGAAGATGTGACACATATATAGAATGGAATATTACTCAGCCATAAAAAGAAATGAAATTGAGTTATTTGTAGTGAGGTGGATGGACCTAGAGTCTGTCATACAGAGTGAAGTAAGTCAGAAAGAGAAAAACAAATACCGTATGCTAACACATATATATGGAATCTAAAAAAAAAAAAAAAAAAAAAACGGCCTGAAGAACCTAGGGGCAGGATAGGAATAAAGACACAGACTTAGAGAATAGACTTGAGGACACGGGGAGGGGGAAGGGTAAGCTGGGACGAAGTGAGAGAGTGGCATGGACATATATATACACTACCAAATGTAAAATAGCTAGCTAGTGGGAAGCAGCCGCATAGCACAGGGAGATCAGCTCGGTGCTTTGTGACCACCTAAAGGGGTGGGATAGGGACGGTGGGAGGGAGACACAAGAGGGAGAAGATATGGGGATATGTGTATATGTATAGCTGATTCACTTTGTTGTAAAGCAGAAACTAACACACCATTGTAAAGCAATTATACTCCAATAAAGATGTTAAAAAGAATTGAGCATTGAGGATGAAATGTAAGATCTTTTTATTTCTTCACATTTCTGCTCTTATAAGAGTCATCTAAAGTGAGCATTTCTACAAGTCTCCATTCTGACCAGGGCATGTATTCTGGATAATGTCTCTATACATATATCTACTATATAGTTGTATAACTTACTATTGATTTAGCATTTATTTAAATGTAAGCAATAAAGTACTTTAAATTGTTATAGACAAAAGAAAATCAATAAGTAATCACCAAAGAAGAATATCTGTTCTACTCCCTGAAACAATATATTGTCTATAAAATGTATTTATGTTAGGAAAAAAAAGGTGAATTTCAATTTGAATAAAAAGACCACACCCTGATCACATTTTGCTCCTTTTCCCTGCTCTCCGGCAGCTGGATTGACACTTAGGAGGGACCAGCAGCCACGAAGCACAGCAACACTGGTCCATCCTGTCTTGCCATTGCTCTGCATTTGTAACAAATACTTTTCTTTTACCTTTCCTGACAAAACAGCCCTATTGTTATCAACTGTAAATGTATTAAAAGCTCACAAGGGCATTGTAGTAAGTGTATCATGCCTGAAAAATACTATTGCCTGACAGGTTCCCATTGGCAAGTGAAAAGAGGTTTTATTGAAGGAAACAGCAGTAGCAAACAGCGAGCAGTGCACAGGAAGGTAATTGTTCTTTTAATATGGGAGGCGCACGTTCACTTAAGACGAGGGATCCTACCCGTGCCTCATCCACACCCAGAGGACCCGCCAGACAAGCAGCCCCTCAGCCTCTCTCTGGGATCAAGCTGTCAATGCAAACTTGCATTCTTTCCCTTTTTCTGAGCTAAGTAAGCTCTACCCCCAGAGCTCCCGATGTATTCCTGAGTGAAAGCTCTGAAAGAGCTCCCTTCTAAATTGCATCACTCGCCCAGCGCTCTTCAAACTGACAGAACAAAAGAGCCAAATTCCAAAAGTCTGGTCTGAGTGACTTGTTAGTTGCGTTGGTTGATTACCTCTTAATGGGCTCTGAGAATGGGCTGTGGTCGTTTTGACGCTGCTTAAGGAAACCTTGCAGAGTTCTTTTCTACTTAGTTCCTAATTAAGGTCGATTTGCGTAATCAGCAAAACACACACTAAGCAGGGAGAGAGAGAGAGAGAGACTCCAGAAGGAAGTTCTTACTACCATCCCCCTCCCCTTCCAATCAGTGACAATAAAATTACTTGGACCAGGAGTTACAAAAATAAATTCTCATTGGAAAGGACTAAACAGGACTGTGATGTGTGATGTGTGTATGTGTGTGTGTGTGTGTGTGTGTGTGTGTGTGTGTATCTTTTTCCCTTCCAGAGCTGATGCAACACCAAATAGTAGTGTTTCCTTGCCCGCTCTTTAGCGCTGTGAGTTCCCAAAGCCTTATTGTCTGCTCCTTCCGCCTGCTTCCCCCCCACCCCAGCCATTAATGAATACATTCAGCCAGCCAGGGTCACTTTATTATTCTGACATAATGAACTGGGGATGTGATTTCCAAGTTCTGAGGCTCACACTGGCAGGGTGACACTCTCACCTCGAGGTGCCACAACTGTATACTCGACACACTTGGAAGAATAAATATTGATCTGCTTTCCGAGGATGTGTGGCCATGTGAAATGTTAATGCTTTTAAACGGCTTTGGACATACAAAGCAGCTATTATTACCACTATTATTATAAGGTATAAAATCTCAGAGAGTATCTCATCTTTACCCTTTATCCTCATGATTAGTGCGTCTGTGTTGAGTGCCCGCTGTATTCACATCACTACTCATGTGACTGGATACGATGATGACATTCACAGACAAAGACACTAATTTTGAGACGCCCCAATAAGGAAGGTAAGGATGATTCTCAACAGTAATGTGTATACGTATTCCGTGGACTTCCAATGATGAATGTTTATTCCCTCATGGGGCCTCATTTATTATTGGGTTGGAGATTTTCCATTTGTCTTCCCAGGATGATTCATTCTTTTGTATGGAAGGAAGGAAAAGATCATTTAAAACCATAACTGGCTATGAAAGTTTGGGGCCCTAAAAAGGTTGGGGTTAATATCTAACCTTTGGTTTGGCAAAAGCACTTCTGGGAAAGTTTAGGTACTAAAAGTGAGATTCCCCCCAAGCCTCCGTTTAGGAGATAGTCATAATGAAACTGCTCTGCATAAGAAAAGGTGAAATTTGTGGTTTGGGTGGTACTGGTGAAGCTTGACAGAAATAAGAGTGCAGCAAGATGGCAGGAGGCAAGGACTCAGCATGGAATAAGGGCCACTGAGAATGGCCAAGTGACGTAGTTAACACTGTGGCTGTCTAATAGCTAATTTTAAATTGCTTGCTGGCTGGTGTTTTGCTGATAAAGCCCTCCTCCCCATTGTTTTCTCACTTTTGTAAAACTTTAGTAAAAATCGATTACCCACATGACCTATTGTTGATGGAATAAAGAGGTTGAAATCATATCCCCTGAAACCAGCTGAGGCCCCATGTAGATCTGAGATGGGAGAAGTATTTGCAGTGAGTGACTTGGGATTGCGTATGAGACGATTCCACCTTTCTCAAGGATTCTAGATACTTGAAGAGAGGGCTGGGCTGCCACCTGAGTTATACATTTGTTTTTTAATTAAGTTATTCATTCAACTAATGTTTGTTGAGTATCCACTGTATGCTAGGGACTCTGATGCAGATTGATTGGGAATACAAAAGAGAGTAGTACTGTTAAGACCCGTGCTTAGTACAGTTTATGGTCGTAAGTAATGGGATGCACATGTATCTACTTTGCAGCAATTTGGAAATTTATAAGGATCCTTTGTCATCTGCCCACATACTAGTGTTTCTATTCTCTTGCCCACTTCTTCCTTCCTTCCTTTATTTTAGGCACATTCATTTCTTTATTGGATCCTAGTTTTTCAGATCTTACTCAAGTTGTTATCACATGTAACCTCCCCCCTAGTCACACCTTGCCAAGTCCTCTTTACAGCCTTGGATATCCTCAGCCTGAAGAAACCTCACATTTTTCTGATTTAATTGGTCTGGAGTTCAGTCGAAGCATCACAGTTTGTAACAACTGCCAAGATGATTCTAGTGTGTAGCCAGGGTCGAGAACCAATGTCTACAAGTGTGCACATAAAATCTTACTGGTACAGTTTCCTATGATTGCATTTTACAGCAGCATTTCTCAGTTCCTTTATATTTTCTTCTGTCCCCTATCAGAGGAAAAGGGACCCTCCTCCTTTTAAAGATAACCTTCTGCCTCAGGAGTTTGCGTCTCCTTCTCTTTCTCCATCCATAGGAAGCATCTGTATTCACCATCATCCTCTTTCCCTGTATTTTCACTCTCTCTACTGACTCCATCCTGCCTCTGCGTGCTTGCTTAGGTACACCATAGCCTGAAAATCCTTCTTAAGCTAATTTTTCCATCACCCAATTCCTCAGAGGAGTCCTTAACGCAAGTGATTTTACCATCTACTTGTTCCTTAATCCTTCACAATTGGCTTCCATCCCCACACAAGTAAAACTGATCTTTCAAAGCCCATGCGGTAATACACGCTGGCTGCTTAATACATATTGGTTGAGTGACTAAATGAATGAATATATGACTTTCTAATCATCAAATCAGTGATCTTGCATCAGTTTCCCTCCTCCTTGATGACATGGCTTAGCAGGCCCATGACTCTGTCCCTGTCTTCTTTAGCATAGAATGCTGTTTTTTGTTTTTTGTTTTCCTATTCTCATGTTTCTTCTATGACCCCTTGGTTGGCCACTTTGCAGCATTACACAGGCTTATGGGTTGTGGTGGTAGATAAACTTGGCGTTCAAATCAAGTCCCTGCCACTTCATAGCTGTATGACTTGGGACATATTGCCCACCTCACTAAGCCTCATGTCTTCATCCATAGAGAGGAGATGATAATGACATTGTTTTAAGGTTGACGTGATGCTTCAATGCCATTGCAAAGTCACGAAGCGTTCAGTTCATGTTAGTGGGCGTGCTCATTCCAGTGGTTATAAGTCCCTGTGGGCAGTCACCATGCCATTTTTTCCACCACTCTATTCTGTCCTCAAAACCTACAGTGTTTGGCTCAGGGTCCTTGAAAAAAATTAGTTGTGAATGAATGAGCCAGTGCATTGCTTCTCTTCTCTTAATGGATGATCCTTCTCAAAGCTTTGCCTTAGGCCCTCTTCACTCTTTCCCTTGCTGACCTCATTTATTCCCTGATGACCTTTTGACCTCATTCATTACTTCACTTCTCGTCTTCATGTAGATGACTGCCACATCTAACCTGAAATCCGACTCTGCTTGTTGTGATCTCCATATCCAGATGTGGTGTCTTTAAGACACTTTGCAAGCAAACATCCCTAAAGGCATTTCTGTGATATCTTAAAATCCCTCATACTCAGAAAAGAACTTGTCTTTCTTCTCTCTCCCTAACTCTTAATATTCATTTATATATATTCATTATTATATATGTTCATTATATGTATTTGGAATAACCTCCTATATAAAATATATTTATTTAGGCTATATATTTGTTTAATTTATATATACATATACACCTACAAAATATATGTATTTATCTATGTAATGACCTCCAAAGAGTTCTACCTGCCTATTTGTTTATTGGCTTGAAGATAATCCCACCTGCCAAATGTTACTCTTCCTAATGTCTTGCTCAGGGTATTGGCTATCTACCCCACTGACAACCAAAAATAACAAGAACATTAATTTTTAAAAGTTCACACTCCTTATCCTGCCAGTGTTATTTTGGTCCTTATTTTGATCAAAAACTTCCTTCTATGTAAACAATATTTATTTATTAGGCAAGCAACATGTAGATAAAATTTTATTGTGGAAAAAAAAAGAGCTTAAGTGTTACGGAAGTGTAAAAGCAAAGGAAAATTCCCACCTTGTGCTGCTTGCTTCATTCTTACTACTCTTTATGGAGGTTGTTCCTATTTTCAGTTTGGGATAACTCATTTCTAGACCTTTTATCTACATTAACGAACATATGCATGTCTGATTTTTACTTAATGTAAATGGGCCGTACTGTATTTGTCAACGTGACATTGGATTTTTTTTTCCCCTCAGTAGTGCGTCGTGCTCCTTTAGCCCTGAAGAACTGGAGCACAGTACTGCCTCCTACTGGAGAACCATGACATATTTAGGCAGACTTTCACTGCTGAATGCTTAAAAGCTACCTTGCTATTTATTCCCCATTCTTCTGTGTCATCTTTTCACTAAGCGAGAAAGCACATTTCAACTTTTCTGTCTTGGCCTCTTTGTACATGCCTAACAGTGAAACTTCTACTTATGCCCCCAAACCCAGCTCAGATGTTAATTATACATGGAGTCCTCTTTGCAAATTCCAGCTTCAAGTGATATCTTTGAGAGATTCCTCAGTCCTTAGAGGACAGAGACTGAGGTTTTTGTCATCCCTCAACGCTGAACATAGGGTCCTAAACATAGACTCTGAATCCATGTATTGTATAAATGAGTACATGATTTTTAAACTTTTGTGACCTAACATGTTTGCAGAGATAGGGTATAAGCACCTTCAAGGTAAGAACTGATTGCAGTATGCCTTGAATAATGCAAATGTGTGATGATGTGTGTGCCAGTACTGTGGCCACTATACTGTGGGTGTGGACAAAGATGGAGTCCTTCCCTTATCATATTGCACCAAAAGTACCCATTAGCCAGTATAGGAAGCTATTACAAAGAAATAAAATGAACCTACCAGGGTCTTCCAGAGGATTTTGAATTGAGCTGGATGATCCTAAAAGAAGGGAAATTAAAAATAATTATTTGAGTGGATATCCATTTTTTTGCCTTTCCAGGATCCCTTTACTCCCTTTATCAGGAAAGAGAAACCCACTTTCCAACGGAGGACCTATTCCATGTAGCTTGAGTGGAATGGTCTTGTCCATCAGTGCTCCGTGTACAGAGACATGGTAACCCATGTCCTCTGTTTCCCAGCCATAGAGGTTTGTTGTGGGATGGCTCTAAGAACCAGGCAGTACCAATCAGGTTGCTCCCTGAGACTTGAGATTAGCCTGATGGAAGTGAGGGTTCTCTCCTCCTTTGTGAGGTAGAAAGATAATGTAGGCTTGTGACTGACAGAAGCCATCTTTCCTGCCTTGTGTAAAAAGCCTGAGAATAAAGCCAAATCAGGGAGCCAAAGAGCCAAGAAAAAGTAAAGACAAAGTACTGAATTCATCATTTGGGTCCCTGGATTCACTTACATCTGAAGCTTATCTACTCCTGGACATCCTAGATATGTGAATCTACAAATTCCCTTTACCTATGCTAGTTGGCTTTCTGTGTTCTGTAATGGAAAGAGGCCCACGACATTATATAGGAGGCTTTATTCATTTTAAATATTTTCTTCTGACTTTTGTTTTCCTTCCCATCTCTCTTTAGAGGATGTATGCTGATGAAATTCTCTAAATTCAATTGTTTAATCTCTGCTTTCTAACTCCCAAAACACTCACAGAGTAGAAATGTTAAATTATGTGGAGGTATGCCAAAAATGACCTACAAAAATGGATTAAAATTGGAGGCTGGATCTTATGCTAAAATAACTGGTAAGAAATAAAGAAACTGAGGTGTGGTTTCTGCTAACCTGGTCTTTCAGTCAGTTCTGTTCAATTTATATGAGTGAGAAGAGGGGACAAAAATTTATGTATATTTAGTTTCTACTCAATTTCTTTCATGAAATTTACCCATTTCATGTAGATATTGTGATCCTGACTTGGAAGATTTTTTTTAAATCCAGATGATTTTCAGAGTTTCATTCTTCTCCAAGGTCACTAGTTAGTTAGGTATGGTCGAGTTAAGGTTAGGATCCAGTTGGGTCTGACCTCTGAGCCCTCCCTCTCCACCATCTGGAATGCCATACAATTAGGAAGAATGTTGACCCTTTGATCTCAAAGCATATTTCCAACAAGTCAACTGCTTTGACATTCATGGCTTGGCATTATTGTTTTCAGGAAAATTATGTTCTGGGGAGAAGTGTATTGCTATATAGGGAGTTTGAGATTTGAATTTGGAGACATGAATTCTAGTCCTGTGATTTTTTTCCACTAAAGAGCTCTGGGATTATGCAACTCAATCTTTTTAGATCTTAGTTTCCTCCTCTGTCAAATAAAAGATGTGAGGGCTGATCATCTCTCAAGTCTATCCTAGTCCTCTTCTACTGGTAAGCACTTCCCAGAACCCTATACCTCCAATATTAGAGATGGTAACACCTTGTGTTATGATTATATGCTATATGCAGTGATGTCTTGTTTAGTTCAGTATTTCCCAGCAACGAGCCCAGCGTATGGCAAATAATAGATGATGAATAAATACCTGTTGAATAAATAGATGAGGGAAAGACGTCTATTCACTTTTGTGTACAGAATACTACGTTTTATATATTTTTTTCAACTGACCAAAAGAGTGATCTTTGAAATTGCAGAAAATACCTCTAATTTTGCTGGTGAGAAGTAAAAATAAGCTAATGGTAGATTTGAGTACTACAATATTCGATCCATCACTGTGGATTTTAAAGAGGACTTTCCTTTAATTCAAAGCTCAAGATAAGCAAAGAGTTAACTGAAATTTTTCAGATGGAGATGTACTTTAAAGTATAGAATGGTCATTCTAGGTGGCCATTGTAATTCAGCTTTTAAGGCTTGGTAACTGAGCCATCTTGGTGAACCTTCTGTGTGAGTGAAGTTTTCCTTAATCGGCTTTTCCTATATTATTTCATCCTGGGAAAGAAAAGCAGTAGCTAAGCCAGAAACAAGCAGGATAACAAAGAAAGGAGTCTGTGGCCAAAGCAACAGAATTACTTTTCTTTTCTTTTCTTTTCTCTCTCTCTCTTTTTTTTTTCCTTTCACTTGCGTTTATAAAGGAGAAGTAAGAAACATAATTTTTTGTCTTTGTTTAGACATTGGAGAATACAAATCACAAGAACGTTTATTTTTGACATCCTATTTTTTAGGTGTTCTTTGGGATTTGGACCCTAATTAAAAAATATGTGTTTCCTAGCCCTTCTTACTGTGAAAATCCTTGGCAATGTAAACAGATGCACTGGTTGGCTTTTAATTCTGACACCAGACTGTCTGAAATAATAGCTCTAAGAAAGTGTGAATTCTTTCATTCCTCAATCTTTAATTATAAGTACTTAATTTGTTTCTCTTTCTACTGCTGACTGTCATACCAATCTGGTTTATTTTTTATCTGGCTAAACATGGTACACCTTAGAAGCCCCTCATTTTGAAAAGTTTATTCTGCATGGAGAGACAAAAACAAGCCAAAAGTTTGAGTTATTTTCATATTCCAGGTCACATCACTGTGACAACTAAGATGTTAAGTGGTGTTCTAAAATTTTGAGTAATATAGGCCTTTAAGATGACAGAATTAGAATCTTGATAAGCAGTTTGAAAACACTGAATGTTTCTCATAAAAGTTGACTCATCATTTGAAAACTGAGCCAAGTTAATAGCTTACTAACTCATCTTGACCTTTCACAGTCAAAGATACTCTTCATTTTTGTGTCCACCATTTTGTACATCTTATAGCCAATTTGCTGTCACATCAGTTTTAGCCATGGGACTGACTGTGGTGATGCTGACTTCTGTAACTAGGTGAGGTACCATGTATGGCACATTAGCCAAAAAAGTCATCAGTTGCTGGAAGTGGGAGCATTTTTGAAGACTTGCTAGGTCTGAGCTTTCTGAATATTGTCATATTTCCACTTTTAAAACTTCACTGTGTTGAGATGTGTTTTTATTTTTCTAAGGGCAAAAATAAGATCAAAGAAAGACAGATCCTTGCTGGAACTCATGATAAACATAATGAAGAAAGTCTTGTGTTGTTCCTCCAGTTGGTTTCTTTCCAAGTTTATCTCTATATATGCATTTACATTTTGAGATACTTTCATCAATTATTTTGGAGCCTAATACTAAAGATGTTAAATCCCCTTTGTAAATATGATGGAAAGAATGATTATGGTTAAAATGTAATGTGCTTTAGGTTAGGAATTGTTAAGCCGTTTTTATTATGATGTCACTTTCATTCTCGTAACAGTCCTATAAGGTATTATTATTACTATCCTCATTATAGAGGTGAGGAAATGGAGATTTTATCCAAGTTCTCAGAGCCAGGAAGCTGTGGAAGCAGGGATTTGAACCCAGGAAGGGTTCCTGCTGCTGCTAGACTTTACTACTATTAATTTACCTAATGTTTTACACACATGGCCCCATTGAATCCTTTCCCAAAACCATTAATATAAGTACTGTTATACACCCATTTTATGGATGGAGAAAGTGAAACTCTGATAACAGAATTTGCTCAAAGTCACTCAGTTTGCCCATCTCACTAAGTAGGAGAGATCAGCTTGGAAGTGAGGTCTGCCTGATTGCAATAAGCCTGTGCTCAAAACCTTTATTCTAAATTGCATAATAATGTTTATCTAGGGCTTCAGAGTTTACTATCTAAATCTAGTAGAAAGCACCAAAAAATTCTTTGGTGTGCAATGATTGAAGTAAACTATTTTAGGTGCCAGAAAGACTTTAAGATAAAGGTAAGGGCCAGTGAAGTAATTGCTGGTTTTGATTTTTTTTTTTTTTTTAACAGTGATGAAAAGGAGTCTTGGGGGATACGTATTTCTGGTGGTAAAAGCAGAGGCTGGGGATTTGGGCTCCTGGGTTATCTTCCTAATTCCCTTTCACATGACACATCATTTAATTCATTTGCCTCCAATTTATCTCCCCTAAAATCAAGTTAGTCATGATAACATCTCTTCAGGAACTGTGGGAAAAAAAGATGGTGACGTTCTCTTGACCTTTTTGCGAAAAATGCAGCCACTCTTTTGTCCATGTTTTACTTTTTTTCCCATGAGTCAAAAATTTGTTTATGTGGAATTAGAGTTTTGAGAATATGAAGTCTCAGTGGCCCTTGGGTTCATGACCATGCTTTAGGGCAATAGCTTGCACAGCCATGATAGCTTCTAAGTTGTTTCCTGTTTTTCTTGGTCTTACTGCAATCCTTGCCAAAGCTTCCCTTCTCCTCTGCTGCATTAGTAATGCAAAATGAAATTCATTGTGCCCATTATATCTGTTAAATGGTTTCCATTTTAACTTGAGAAAAATGTATTGACGTTCATGTGTTTGGCATGGAAAGTGTGTATATCTATCGAAGATAGCAACTTGTCTGTTGGAATTACAGTGCATTATGTATAATGCTGCTTTTAGCTGTGCATGTACATTTCCTGGAATCTTATTGTGTCAGAGCTTGGAAAGTTTACACAAGCATTGGTAATCTAATTTTTGTCTGGTGGGTGGCTGTGGAAATATGGAGTATTTAAAAAAGCAAATGTCTTGGCCATCTGTGCCAGGCAGGGGTGTCTAGTCAGGTGGGGTAAAAGCACTCATCAAAAAAAAGGTTTTAAAAATATTGCCCCAGGTCTAACCTAAATATTAATTTCCCAAGAGCAGAGAGATATAACAGTTACTGTAACACGGTTTTGAGCATATTTCTGGTTATTCTTTTTAGGCGTTCTAATTGTAAGGTGGAGGAATCTGTTTTATCTTTCTCCTGCCTCTTAACAATAATCCTTCTCTAGACTATATTGTTTCCTATGTCTTTTGTCTTCTGCAGACATGAGTCTTTGGCTCATGAACATCTTGTTAAGGTCTGTTGAGGATTAGGGGCTGTGATGCAATTTTCTTGCGGAGTCTTTTGATTGGAGATTTTTCAGTTGGTTTGTCTTGGAGGTCTTTGAAATGTCTCCTCTCAAGCCATGATTTTCATTTTTCTTTGTTCTCCTCAAAATTGGGGTTGTATTTTGCTCCACTGTTCCTGGGGTCTAGGTAAATGAATTGTATTATTTAATAGGCGAGTGTGAAATCCCATGTGCAGTCCCTGGACTGCTCTCTGCCTCTCAGAGTTGCTAAAATCCTGCGCACTGCACTGCTGCTGTACTGTGATGTAGGTTTTGTTTTTTAGCTTTACGTGTATTTCAGTCAGCCATCTAAAGCCGGGTTTCTTAACTTCGGCACTATTGTCATTTGGGGTGGGTAGCTCTTTGTCGTGGAGGTTGTCTTGTGCACAGTGGGGTGAGTAGCAGCGTAGCTGGCCTCTGCTCACCAGGTGTTAGTAACACCTTCCCCCAATGTCTGCAGGTATTCCTGATGTCCCCTGGGGGGCGTGAAATCACCCCATTTGAGAATCACTGATCTAAAGCAAGGTTGAAAGACAAGGCTGGCGTGATGTAAAGGAATTTCCATAAAAAGCACTGAACTCAGGCAATGCAATGACAATGCTGAGAGAGCTTTGTGTCTTGGAGGATATGTGGAGAAACTGTATCACACATCCCTGGAGAAAATACTGTAATAATTGTCTATAGTTTCTTAGACTGAGTAACAGAGGAGGTAAGGGTCACCTTTTAAACTGCTTTGCTTCTGATCTGCTAATTATCTCCTCACCCTGTGATGCCTTTTATCTCCTCTCTAAGCAACTTGACTCACACAAGGAAGATTCTAATTCTTTGCAGATTTTCACCTTAACTACTTTTCTACCCTAACCTCCCTGCTCTTCTGTTTCCCCCACTGGTTTTCTTTGGCTCCAGTGGGAACATGGTGCCCATTTATTTCTTCAATCCACTTCACCATCTAATAGTACATTCTCTTCTGAGGATGAATTTTAACAAGATGCTTTTTACTCCATAATACACTCCAGTAAAGAACTAATGTTTACCGCGATGAGTATCCTCTATTCCAACTGAAAAGCGGAGATGCCGCTGACCACTGCCGCTGTTCACTTTCTCCCATTTAACTTTTTCTCAATGCCGCTTTGAGTGAGTTACATCTGTTATATTTAATGGCAATCTTATGGGCTTGTCCAAAGGGCATCTATTTGCTACTGAAATAACACTGAAGATAACACGCAAACGAATGAAGTCATCAGATGTATCTGATGATAATATCGAGGTTATTTTTTATTTTTTTAAATGCTGTGAAAGCTGTGGAGGGATGCTAACAAATCTATTTGATCAATATATGGGATGTAAAAAAGAAGAGGAGACAAGATTGACTGATGAATAAAACGAAACTGACACAAACAGGCTGACAGCCAGCTGTAAGTCTCTTTAGGGCAAATGCAATTAACTTAGAATAATAGACTCAAATTTGATGGTTAGAAATGCATTTTTATTAACAATCACAGGCTGAATCATTATGCTCTTATGAATAAAATGGTACTTATATTTCATGCATGTGTGTGCATGCATATATAAATATATATACATATGTCTCTCTATGTATATATCCATGCCTCTCACATTCCTGTGTGCTCTGCTTACAATTTGGGTGGAAAAGTTGATTTTCAGAATAATGTATTTTAAAAAGGAAATTCATTCATAAATTGTCTCCGGGACTATAAATTCTGAATATTCTCCCAAATTACATATATAAAAATCATGCTACTTATCTGGTGCTATTAGACATAAAGCCAGTGAGCCCTGGTCCCAGAACTGCTGGTCCTTTGGGGATTTGGAATTGCAATCAGGGATTTACAGATTTCATTTTGAAGAGGAGAAGTCATTACTAGAAACCTAAGCTCATTTCCTCTCCTTTAATAGCTATTTTAAATCATTCATTTAGAAAATACATTAACTATTTAGGGTACTTGCAATGCGTTTCTCTTGGCATTGTCTGCATTTTTTAAAGAGTTTTTTTTTTTTTCTAAAATTATTTCAAAAAAAGATGAGAATTAGAAGAAAAAGACCAAATGACTTTTGGGTGATATAAAATTACTTTTACATAATATTTCCCTCTCTCATTTCGTAAGAGGAAACAACTTAAAACTTTAACAAAATATTAGAATATTATAAGCAAACTTTTTAATGCCATAGAGATAAAATAGGTGTGTGATCCTTGGAAACTTACAGACTGGACTTTAAATTTGGTTAAGGAATGGCATATGGTTGATGGCCTCTTTAAATGAATTTGTTCATTTAAATCAAAAACAGTTTTAATTCTGTACTACTTGCTTAATATTGATTCCCACCTTAACTAGGAAGTGGATAAAAAAAGGATATGAGATTACAGGAAAAAATAAGGGACTTTAATTTCTACAAAGAATTCAGAATGTGGAGTCTTGCATAACCCTGCAAACTCCTTTAGATACATATTTTTTCAAATGCAAAATAAAGCTCCCTGAGTTATGTAATTGCTATTCTTCAAAAGGACATCATGAAGGTTGACAATTTAAAATGTACTCTTCCTGTCACCATCCAATTTTGTAAAATGTCTACTGATGGTGTAAAAAACAATCTCTGCAGAAGAGGGCTGCCACTGCCAGTTTAGGACACTGGCTTTGTTATTAGCGTAGGCATATTAGATCATCCTCTTGCTCTTCCTGCCTGCTTTGTTCTTTTGATATGGCAGGGAACTGAAATTGACAACAGCCTACATTTATATAACAATAACTTGCATTGTTAAATATATATGTGTAGATAGACAGATAGAGAGTTCTTTTATTCCTCAAAGATATCAAAGTTCACTACACACCACGAAGAAAACCACAGAAATATGCAGATGCTTCTGGGGTGAACCATGGCAACTATTTAAAAGCATAAAGTATTGACAGCCTCAAGATTCTGGAATAGTTCATAGTCTTTTTTAATTTCGGCTATTTTTACCCCTTTAGAAAATTTCTGTTTTCTTCAGGAGAAGAGAAGGATAAAGGTCACATTTTGTTACTTGTGTGATAAACCAGAAATAGTTTAGGAAAGTGAGCTGGGAACTCAGCTGTCCAAGCCTGCAGGCTTGAGAAGCAATGTTGTGGTAAACACAAGGCCGAGGAGACTGCTTTGTATCTCAGTCACTGTGTGATCCACTGTGTTCGTTAAGACCACATACAGTGCACTCAAAGTGGGGTGTCTGAGGATTGGATGGGCACCCCTATAAATAGGGTTACCATGTTAAATTTAAAAATACCAAATAAAAATACAGGATGGCCAGTGAAATTTGCATTTCTGGTAGATGAAGCAAAAGTTTTAGGAGAAGGAGGTCCCACGCAATATGTGGGACATACTTAATACTAAAAACTTACGCATCATTTAGCTGAAATTTAAACTTAACTAGGCATCCTGCATTTAATCTGGCTATCTTCACCATAAAAGCAAGGCTTCGTGTATTGTTTAGAAAGTAGATTATAATTGGGGAAAGAAGGTTTTAGAGAAAAACCAGTAGAACTTTAACTTTTTCTTATCCTTACAACAACCTTACCATCGTAAAGATTGTAAATCTCTTTCCTCCTCACAGAATAGTAATGCACAATATTATGTTGAGACATGACTCTCTGCTCAAAAATTTATAATTATAGGTCCTGGACAGAATATTCTTGAACAATGTAAGGCTTAGGTCCTATCATAATAATTGGTGTCTGTCTGTTTCCCTAACTGCCATAAAGGATAGATAATTGTTTTTAAATGTGTTTTCCTGGGTACTGAATATGGAGTCAAGCAAATGGTAGGAGTTTAATCCACACTGCTTGAATGAATTTATTCCCTCACCATTGAATTGATTTTCTCTTTCCTTCTAACTTTTTGTCATTTCCCTCCTTTTTCAGACATAATGATAATATTTCCTCTATAGTTGAATTTCCATTTTGAGATATCCTTTAGCCTGCATAGGGTGAAATGTCATACCATCTTAGCAGTAGGGTATAGGCAATATTTCTTACAAGGATGGAACTAGATTAGATCTGGAAGGTTGAGGGTGACTTTCATGGTGATGGGGAGACTTAGTGAAGTAATTTTTTAAGGCCACCAGGAAAGTTGTATTATAGAAACATTTAAGTTCAGATATTGAACTATACTCTTGAGCACTTCATACGTATTCTTTTTTTTTTTTTTTTTTTTTGCGGTACATGGGCCTCTCACTGTTGTGGCCTCTCCCGGACGCTCAGGCTCAGCGGCCATGGCTCACGGGCCCAGCCGATCCACGGCATGTGGGATCTTCCCGGACCAGGGCACGAACCCGTGTCCCCTGCATCGGCAGGTGGACTGTCAACCACTGCGCCACCAGGGAAGCCCCATATGTATTCTTTATTACGTAAAGTATATTATCTATTGTATGAATGAATGAAGAATTTTCTTAGAGGACTTTTTAAAAAATTTTTTTTTTGACGTGGACCACTTTTAAAGTCTTTATTGAATTTGTTACAATATCGCTTCTGTTTTATGTGTTTTGTTTTTTTGGCCACAAGGCATCTTAGCTCTTCGACCAGGGATGGAACCCACACCCCCTGCATTGGAAAGCGAAGGCTTAACCACTGGACCTCCAGGGAAGTCCCTCTTAGGGGACTTTAAATATATAGAAGTTTTATCTTAGGCACTGTACCAAGTTCTGAACCACAGACCCAAGCAGCAACTCCATTGTATTAGAATTTTGATATATAACATTATGTCTCTTTTAAAACTCAGAATTTTGTGACTCTTTAATAGCAAAAGGTGAATCTTTTTATCCCCATCATCATTATCATTGGTTTTGTTCCTATTATATACACGCTATGGGCTCTTGCCAAGGAAGTATAAAGTGAGGGAAGTGTGGGGTGAGGGAAGCAAGAAGTAGAATGAGGTAGAGCCTTAAGAAAGACTCAAGGTTACAAGCGTGCAGAATGGAATTATGGTCATCAAGAAAACAGAAATGGAAGTTCAGCAGGAACAAAAATAACACCCGCGTTTCTTTTTTCTTAAATGTAAGTTTCCAAATATTTTCTGTGATAAAGAGATGCTTACTCGTCTTTTAGATTAGGTTAGACATTACATTAACAAAGTAGAATTTTCAGTTAACTTCATCAAAATAAAAGTCCCAACAAGCCAGTTTAATCCATCTTTATACTATTTGAAGGGTAGGGAGGAGAGTGCTAGAGGACATAGGCTAACATTTACTAACATCTCCTGCATGCAGGCACTGTGCCAGGCAGTGGGCATGCTAAACCATAATCTCTGACCTCAGGACTCTTTGACTCACGATCTAGCGGGAGAGATACACAAGGAAGTGAATGATTGCAATGCACTGTAATTAAGTGCTATAAAGACAGAGTATATTGTACAGACGTGGTCCCGTGTAGAATCTTATCAACCTTCTAAAGCAATTGCAGGAATGTCTTCACTGGGGAGATAATGCTTGAGATGGGTTCTGAAGAATTACCAACTGGCCAAAAAAAGTGAAAAGACATTTTATGTAGAGGACTCAACAGTTGCCAAAGTGTTGAGTCTGAAGCAGCATTAGAAGCAGTCTGGTTTCACTGGAGTATAGAAGTAATTCCAGGAAATGAGACTTAAGAAATAGGCATAACTCAGTACTTGGAGGCCCCATAAAGTTTAATATGGTCAAATTTAGAAAGAGAATGCTGGCCGCAGATTGGAAGAGACAAGGCTAGATTAGAAGAGCAGTGTTTGAGCTCTTGCAGTCAGTAGTTCAGGTGAGAGGTAATGAAGGCTTAAACAAGATGTCAGTTTCTAACTGGAGATGCACAAGATGTAACAAGCCAAAGAACTAAACAGCTGCACATTCTGAGAAGTGGAGATAACCCTGGTCAGCATCAAACAGGATTACATTGAATAAGGCTGCCATAGGTGATAAGTGTGCTGATGGTGGCCTATATGACTCAGAGGAAATGATACCAAGAGAAGGAAAGTGAGTCTACTTTGTTGATGGTAAAATCAGTCACCTTTAAAGGAAACGGGATAGGTAGCTTTACATGCATTGTTCTAAGTGACAACTTCACAGCCATCTTCCCCCCCCGCCCCATGGAGTTTTATCCCATGTGGCTGAAGAAGAACCTGAAGCTCAGAGATGTTAGATGTAATATTGTAAATTCACAGCTAGGAAATGATGGTGTGGAGCTCCCTGCTCAAGTCCACCCAATCACAAAGTCCCTGATCTCTCCTTTAAATTGCAGAGCCTCGGGTTGACTTCAGAGTGATGCATGTGTTTGGACCACGTTGTCTCTACATCAGAGACACTTTAAGTAATCTCTGCAGGAGTTTGAAGTGGTTTCAAGAGGTTTGTGTCTTTACTATTTCCTAACCAGTTTGAGAGGCCAGAAATGGATTCATTCATTCTTTCACTCAATATTTATTGAGTGCCTACTTGCTTATTTTTAGTCATAATTTGGAGCTACCTCAGGCTTTAGTGTCTAAGGGAAGGAACTGCTCATACTGTGCAAATATGAGCATTGGTTTGGATACAGTTGAGGAGATGCCACCATTGTTGTGACCCCCAAGTTCCAGGAGAAAAGGGAACAGAAAATCATTACATTTCAAATTTTCCCTTCGTATCTTTCTTTTTGGATGAATCGTCCTTTTCCCCTCCCTCTTTCATGACTGCCCCTTTAGGTCTTAGTGAATTTTTCCCTAAAATCTAGTATTGTAGGTGCCCCTGCTGTGAAAATGTAAAGAAATGTAGTGTTTTGGGCCATGGGAGAGTTGCCAAGTCCAGAGCACCAGCCCGGTGAGAGTCATCCTCTGTTGATTTCCCCCTTTGCCTTTTTTGGATGGTGATGAGACACTCGTGTGGCATGAAGCCTGTTTGCTCCTTGCTGTATTTATTTTGTTAAGATTAGAGTTGCTAAGCTACGGTAGTCATTTCAAATTGTAACTGCTGATGCCAGTGGTCATAAGATAAAGAACTAAAATTCCTTTATTTGCTAAGCCTAATAAAAAACATTCTTGAGGGGGTGAAGGAGTTTTCTGGCAAAAAAGTGAGCAGTATGCCAAGTGGCCTAAGTTTTAGCACATAAAATTAGATCTGCTAGTCCAGCTGATGTTGAGCTATTTCAGTCAGAAATCAAGAGCGAACTTCTGCCTTCGAGTTGTTTATGAAATTATTGTTTTTAAACAAAGGAATGGTCAGGTTGTGCACATTTTGTGTCCCCTCTTCTATTTAGTGGTTTAAGCCAAGGGATTTCTTTTTCAGTCTGTTGCTAGTTATTCCTCTCTGTTCAATAAATATTTTGAGGAATTTGAAGTTTCAACATTTTCTCGCAACTTCTTGAGTTGGGCCCCTTAATTCTTCTCATTTTGTGTAGCTAACGCCCTGAATCTCTCTTATTGTATTTATTAATTCTACTCTCGTAGTACATAAGTTATAAGTCACTTGTAGCTTTATTGTTGTCAATGACATTATTTAAGTAACTGAGAAGTTACCACACCCTATGTTTCAGATTTAATCATTATTGACAAGAAAGCATTCTGTGTTTTTCTTCATAATGAATAATTTTTTTAAAAACTCAGAATGTTTTCCAACCAAATCCAGTCAATTCTGGGACATTCCTCTGAGCTTCTAGGTAAATATTTTCAACTAATACTTAAAAGAAAAACCATTAAACTATCTGGGTGGAAAAATAGTCTCAGAGAAGCCAGTTTGGCAAGGTTTATTCTATGAATGTGTGTAATTTCAAATTACTGTGTGTTTTTATTTCACAAAAATGTCCAGCTTCCCCAGAACACTTCAAATGCTAATATCCAGAGTTTCCACTGGCAATCCTTTGTTTGTCCTGGAAGCATCTTGCAATTTGGGACCAAGAAAATACTGTGTTCCCTTTGGATTTATAGACATAAACATATGTATTTCCTCTTCAGCACACAGTTCTTTGCAGGGGAAGCCAGGTTTAATGGGCAGGTTGTCAAATAATAAGGATTCACCAAAACTACAGAGCACGTTTGGCTGAAAAAGTGAACTTTGATAAAATTTAATCTATTTAGAGAAAGATAAACTATAAAATAGTGACTCATCCTGATGTGATTTGATTAAAAGTAGTATTTTGTGAAATCACCATTTAAATGCCTTTCCAGAGAGACCTAGAAACTGTGTTGTATACTGTGGAATTGTATTCATTAAGCCGAACTTCTAATAGCCAGTGGAGCCTTATTCCACAACAAGCCTGTGGTTAATTGTAATTCCATCAGAGAAATTGCAGAAAGGTGGTTTCTGCCCACATCTTTGGAGACGGACTGACTCTTCAGGTTCTGTGGTTATTGCTGTCTCAGGATTTTGAGATGCCAGCCCTTTGTAGTTTCAGTTCTAACATCTGAGTTCTTAGAACTTAATGTCCTGAAGGTAAAGTCGTTTACCACAGTCTTCAGCCTTCATATTCTACGTTGGTAGCTCATCTTTGCCATAATAAGGGCACCATCTGAAATTTTATTTTACCTATGTATACTGAGGTCTCAGATTATAGATATACCGTGTCTCTACTTTCATATAATAGTGGGTGTATTTAGATTGATTTACTGGTCTAAAATTTTCACTCCCCTAAAAAAGTATTTTACCTGCAGAACATTGCTCTGGCTCATGATGGGTGGTGGAGTGTACATCGAAAGTTTAGTACTGTGACTTGACTGGGCAAAGATAAGGAATGAGATGTGAGCAGCGTGCTTGCAAATGCGGGCTCCTGCCGTTTGCATTGAGAATAACATGCCTAAAAGTTGCCAGTCCACGAATGATGAGAGACGTGGGGCAAAACGGGACCCAGCCTACAGCTTTGAGCTAAGCCCTACTGTACCCAGCCTACATTAGCCAAACTGTAGCTGACTCATAGATACACAAGCAAGACATAAATGCTCATTGACATTCGTCACTGATATGTGGGGTAGTTTGTTACATATTATTATCATGGCAGTGTCTGACTGAGACACTATGTCGGATTATAGTTCCTTAACCTGTGTCTTCAAAACAACATTCTGCATAGGTGAGCAGGTGAAGGAAGACATCTACTCTTTTCTTAAGTCTTTTGGTTCTGTGCTACCTTTAAAGCTATTTGACTTCAGCTCCATACAGATTTGAAACATTTCAATAAATTTATGAGTTGTGTGTAAGTGATCAATGCCCAAACCTCTTTCTTGGTGAAATAGAACAAAATAGGAGATTTTTTACAAGCTCGAAATAATTTTTGAAATGGAGCTACACACAGTCTGGGTGTAATTCTTACCCAGTATATCACGTAGGTTTAAAGTATATGCTGTAATTGTCCACTGGATTACGGTGGCACATACCAGTGGTCCATAAGCCTTTCACAGATGCTGCTACTTCATTTGCATCAATGTATGACCTTTTTTTTTAATGGGTAGTAGAGGAGGGGACAAGTCTTAACTGAGGGTATAAGCTATTATAGTAATAGCTGGCAAATGGATTATTGAACTGAGTAGTTCACTTAAGGTAGATTAGAGAGTAATAGGTTAGAAGTATAATTCAAGTGTTTCAATCTCAAAACTTAAGCAAAGACAGGCAGAGAACATAAATCAATAAAGTGGGCCAGGTGATAGGAATGGGACATGACTGGTAAACTGGAGAACATGTACCCCATTTATAGGAGGTGGGTATTTGGCTCTAACTAGTTTTGTCATGCAGGCACTGCATTGTCTTTGAACACCGACTATGTGTCAAAACTATTCTAGATTCTACAGATACAACAGTAAACAAAACAAACAAATCTTCGTGGGATTAATATTCTGGTTCATGAAACAGACCATAAAAAATTAAATAAGTAAAATGAAAAATATTTTAGATGGGTATAAGTGCTAAGGGGGAAAAAAAAAACCAGCAGAAAAGTGAGGTTCCGTAAAACATCCAACAACACTATGCCATAACCCATTTTAGAGAAATTTGAAATTCTCGCATCAAATAAACCTAAAAGGAAACATTCTGTTCCATGAGATGAAAATATTTAAATATATTAAAATGCACAATCACATCTAAAAACAAAACAAAATCCAGAAGCTTTTCTGTTTTGCTCATTGGTAAAATTGAGCTAGTTCAGTAGAATTAAAGAAGAGGGTTAACAAATACAGAGGTAAGATTAATTATGAATCTGTATAGTTTTATTCAAATAGCAAGAATTTAGTAGGCATGTTTATATTTTTAATATTCTTTTCAGAACATTAAAATTTTTGGTAATTGTACATAACAAAACCTAGTTCCAATTACACACAAAAAATTGTATGCTAAATAGTAATGATAAAACATTAGTGTCAGTTGCATGATTTTAACAGCTGTAATGCCTGCTTTTGAATTCTCTTGGATTTAATGGATAAATTAAAGTCATATTTTAAGACTACTTAAAAGAATCTTTTTTAAAAAAGCTCAACCCCAAACATTCAAAAATTGCTTATTTTTATTCAGTCTGTGCAATTATTCTCAATTATTATTTTGTTTTATACAAGTTTTATATTATTATAAACAGATGTGAGTATGATCTGAAATAATATAATCCATCTTAGATACAAAGGATATAGAACAAAAATAAACTCTTTTGGGGCTTTCCTTCTGTTAAACATTGGAGAAAATGAATTTTCACGTAGAAGTCTTGGAACAATAAATACAAGTCTATTTTCCCCAATGGTGAAGTGGCAAAGGTAGTTGCACTTAAAAACCAAAATGTGGGGCTACCCTGGTGGCGCAGTGGTTGAGAGTCCGCCTGCCGATGCAGGGGACGCGGGTTTGTGCCCCGGTCCGGGAAGATCCCACATGCCGCGGAGCGGCTGGGCCCGTGAGCCGTGACCGCTGAGCCTGCACGTCCGGAGCCTGTGCTCCGCAGCGGGAGAGGTCACGGCAGTGAGAGGCCCGCGTACCGCAAAAAAAAAAAAAAAAAAAAAAAAAAAAAACCCAAAATGTGGAAAGCAATTTTCTTCTATGAAATCAGTTAATTACGAAGAAGTTCATTACTTAAGTTTATCACAGTGATAGAAAAAGATATTCTTTTTCTTGAGATTACAAAGTGAAAATTAGAAGTCCTATCATCACTCAATCACTCTACCCCAATGGAGATGTTCAGTCACTTCCCACCCCATAGTAGTTAAATTGTGGGCAATTTCTTGTGTTTTTCTTTACATGATTTCCGCATATATAGCACTTCCCATTTTTATTTTATTTTATTATTTATTTATTTTTAAATTTTAAAAAATAAATAAATTTATTTATTTATTTTGGGCTGTGTTGGGTCTTTGTTGCTGTGCGCGGGCTTTTCTCTAGTTGCGGTGAGCAGGGGCTACTCTTCGTTTCAGTACATGGACTTCTTGTTGCGGTGGCTTCTCTTGTTGCGGAGCACAGGCTCTAGGTACACGCGGGCTCCAGTAGTTGTGGCTCGCGGGCTCTAGAGTACAGGCTTAGTAGTTGTGGCACACAAGCTTAGTTGCTTCGCGGCATGTGGGATCTTCCTGGAACAGGGCTCGAACCCGTGTGCCCTGCATAGGCAGGCGGATTCTCAACCACTGCGCCACCAGGGAAGCCCTCATTTTTATTTTAAAAGTGAGAGCTTATTATATACAGTGGTCTTTATTTTACCCTTTTTCTACTTTAACATTTTCTTTAATGATTTTATAGTATTCCTCTGCATTTGACCAGTAATATGGCATTTAGCTTGTTTCCTATAGTTTTATAATACAGTCAGCCCTCTGTATTTATGAGTTTCGCATCTTTGGACTCAAACAGCCGTGAGTTGGAAATATGTGGAAAAAGAAATTCCAGAACTTTCAAAAAGCAAAACTTGAATTATGTAGAGTTTACACTGTATTTACAACTATTTACACAACATTTACATTGTGTTAGGTATTATAAGTAATCTAGATATGATTTAAAGTATATGGGAGGATGTACATAGGTTATATGCAAATACTATGCCATTTTATATAAGGACATTAGCATTGGCAGATTTTGGTGTCTGCCGGGTCCGTGAAACCAATCCCCTATTAATACTGAGGGAGGACTGTAGTAATTTTTGGAATGATTGGGGAACCAGCTTGAAGAAGAAAGAAGTGCAGATGAAAGTAGTGGGCCAATTAAAGGTAAATAGTTCAATTAAAAAAATAGTAAACTGGTTCTTAAACCATGCTGCGTCTTTGGTATCAAGGAAGTTATTTTGAGATATGTCATTACAAGAAAAGTAAAAGAAATTTTAAAATTTTAGTAAACTACAGGATAAAGAGTAGATTATACTGATGACTGATACATTTTTTTTATAAAACAAAACTATGAAAAATACTTTGTGATTTTATGGGTGTCACCAGGCACACAAATAGAAGGGCCATAGATGAGTCTAAGCTGTTCTTGACATTTGGTTCATAATAAGCAGATATGGAACAAGTGTGTTGGTTCTGTGATTTAGGAGTAAACAAGCAGTCCTATTCCTCAACTTGCCTTAGGTACCCTCTGAACACTGGGAACTGGGACAAACACACACCAATTGACGGAAGCCTCTGTCGCTTTGGGAATTGCTTTAACTCCTTGGTTATGTGTAAATTGTGGATCCTGAACATGTTGTGGAAAAAAAATCTTAATTACATGGAGAATTAGAAAAAATTGTAAATATGTGATTTAAAATCAGGATCTAACCCCTTCTCTCCCCATTAGAATTGAACCAATTTACAGGTAATAATACCACCTGGAATTCATTTTTAGTGCAAATAGTAATGAGAATTCAGGGTTCTAGGTGATGGGGCAAGAACCAACAAGGTCAAAGAATTTTATTCGTTTCCCCTAGTGCAAGGAACAGCTTTTTGAGGCGGGTCCTTGTAATTCAGATGGCAATGTTAAAGCAATTATAAACTGTTTGCTGCTGGTAAAAATAAAGCCACTTTCTGGGAATCAAGATAACATGTGTCAAGGAGGCAAGAATATACAATGGAGAAAAGACAGTTTCTTCCATAAGTGGTGCTGGGAAAACTGGACAGTTACGTGTAAAGGAATGAAATTACAACAGTCCCTAACACCGTACACGAAAATAAACTCAAAATGGATTCAAGACCTAAATGTAAGACCGGGCACTATCAAACTCTTAGAGCAAAACACAGGAAGAATGCTCTTTGACATAAATCACAGCAAGATCTTTTTTGACCCACCTCCTAGAGTCATGGAAATAAAAACAAAAATAAACAAATGGGACCTAATGAAACTTAAAAGCTTTTGCACAGCAAAGGAAACCATAAACAAGATGAAAAGACAACCCTCAGAATGGGAGAAAATATTTGCAAACAAATCAATGGACAAAGGATTAATCTCCAAAATACATAAACAGCTCATGCAGCTCAATATTAAAAAAACAAACAACCCAGTCCAAAAATGGACAGAAGACCTAAATAGACATTTCACCAAGGAAGACATACAGATGGCCAAGAAGCATATGAAAAGCTGCTCAACATCACTAATTATTAGAGAAACGCAAATCAAAACTACAATGAGGTATCGCCTCACACCAGTTAGAATGGGCATCATCAGAAAGTCTACAAACAACAAATGCTGGAGAGGGTATGGAGAAAAGGGAACCCTCTTGCACTCCTGGTGAGAATGTAAGTTGATACAGCCACTGTGGAGAACAGTATGGAGATTCCTTAAAAAACTAAAAATAGCATTACTATATGACCCAGCAATCCCACTATTGGGCATATACCCAGAGAAAACAATAATTCAAAAGACACATGCACCCCAATGTTCATTGCAGCACTATTTACAATAGCCAGGTCATGGAAGCAACCTAAATGCCCATCAACAGACAAATGGGTAAAGATGTGGTACATACATACAATGGAATATTACTCAGCCATAAAATGGAACGAAATTGGGTCCTTTGTAGAGACATGGATGGACATACAGACTGTCATACAGAGTGAAGTCAGAAAGAGAAAAACAAATATCATATATTAACGCATATATGTGGAATCTAGAAAAGTGGTACAGAGGAACCAGTTTGCAAGGCAGAAATAGAGACACAGATGCAGAGAGCAAATGTATGGACACCAAGGGGGGAAAGCAGCCGGAGGGGGATGGGAGTGGTGGTGGGATGAATTGGGAGATTAGGATTGACA
The DNA here is from genome assembly GCF_025265405.1 of Mesoplodon densirostris. NCBI lineage: Eukaryota > Metazoa > Chordata > Mammalia > Artiodactyla > Ziphiidae > Mesoplodon > Mesoplodon densirostris. Next base: position 89,868,316 of record NC_082670.1, read on the forward strand.
TATATACACTAATATGTATAAAATAGATAACTAATAAGAACCTGCTGTATAAAAAAATAAATGAAATTCAAAAAGAAAAAAGGATAACATGTATCTCTGTTACAGATTCTCTGAGTCATATAGAAATGTGCTCATCATTTGAGAGATGTGGTCTGGCCTTCTTATTAACCCTCCCTATAATGATCCAGTGTATAAACTAACCTCTAAGGTTTTTTTAAGATAGGGTACTGGACTTCCCTGGTGGCGCAGTGGTGAAGAATCTGCTTGCCAATGCAGGGGAAACGGGTTCAAGCCCTGGTCCGGGAAGATCCCACATGCCTCAGAGCAGCTAAGCCCATGCACCACAACTACTGAGCCTGTGCTCTAGAGCCCACGAGCCACAACTACTGAGCCTGCGTGCCACAACTACTGAAGCCCGTGAACCTAGAGCCCGTGCTCCACAACAAGAGAAGCCACTGCAATGAGAAGCCCACGCACCGCAACGAAGAGTAGTTCCTGCTCGCCGCAACTAGAGAAAGCCTGTGTGCAGCAACGAAGACCCAACGCAGCCAAAAAAAAGGAATAAATTTATTTTTTTAAAAAAAGATAGGATGCTGACGGTAAACTGTAACTATTAAAAGCTTGTAATCCCAATTCTAATTTAGGGCAGTATACTCACTCTTTGAGGGTCTCAGGACCCCATTGTTCAATTCTTCTAAATGTTGGAATCCTAGTGACTAATGAAATTAATATAACATTGGAAAATTGCTGCCATTTCCTGTTCCATCAGTAAAATAAATAATGCATTATTCAGTAGGGCCTAAAGTTGTGAAATATGTCCCTCCTTTTCCAGGAGTAGGGGGAAGCAATGGAAAGGGTGGAATGATATTACTGGTTTTGGTCCTCTAGTTTATTCTGACTGTGAGAAATTCCCCTATTAATCACTTACTTTCAAGTTGAGAGCTTCTAAACATGTTTTATCACACTGACACTGCAATTCAGAGTAGATAGGCTATTTCCCCTATGTTGGCAACTAGAAACTTAAATGAACTTCTGTAGATGGATACTTGGAATTTAGCAGATGCTTTCAGTTCCTTGGGAAATGGATTAAAGTTTGTCCCCACTGTGAAGCCCAAGGAAAAGCCAGACTTTGTGACTAAGCAAATGAGAGAAGGACACGGCCAGTGGTGGGGAGAATATCTGGTCAGTATTATAAAATTCACAGATATGATGGTAAAAAATCAACATTAGAGCATAGAATGAAAAAGGAAAGAGAATATTTGTAGTGTTTATGGAAGGGTAAACCAGCACAACTTTCTTAGAAGGTAATTTGATAACATACGTTATGATTATTGTTAGGAATTGGTTAACTCTGCTTTTTGTCTTCTGAATACCCCTCCCCCTGTGCCCCCACCCACTCAGTATTGGAAAGGGGTTTCCTTGGCAAACTCTTCCTAATCTCTTAAAACCTATTGCGTTTTTTTACTCAGGGCAGTTCAAGAATAGACTTCCTGGGGAATTTCTTGATGGAATCAACAGGGAAGAATCTTTTCCTTTGGGACCATGAGCTTTAAGGAATTAGGTTTAGGAATGCCAGTGGCCATTTTCCCTCCTAGAGAGAACCTGTTTGTGGCAGGAGAGAGTATCGCTAAGAGGAAAAAGGAATCGTAGACAAGCTGTAAAATGGAGGTAGGGAGGTAGAGGCAGAGGGAGAGGGAGAGAGAAGGAAGGAGTGGAGAGAGAGAAAGAATTGGAAAATGAATTTGAAGAAAATACCACTTACAGTAGCATCAAAAACCATAAAATACTGAGGAATGAATTTAAGGACATATGTGTGCATGACCTGTACACTAAAATCTACAAAACAATAGATTTTTGTTAATAATTTTAGACTATCAAAACAATCTGTTGTTCTGATAATCTAAACAATAGATTTTAGTTCAACTTCTGAGAAGTAGACTTAGGAATTTGAGCTTTGGTTCTCATTTCTAAGCATTCTTTTTCAAACGATTAAATTCTCAGTGTCTGTCCCGGCTCCTTTGCAGCCAATTGAAAAAAAAAGTTATTGATTCTAGTAACTCCTTTAGAGAAGTATCTCAATGTAGTATCCACTTTACATGTGATAATTTGCTTCAGAAATGTTTTTCTCTCATTTACCAAAGAAATTAAGGTATTATTACCAAATTTTTGGTATCAGTGGATTTATAAACTCTCAATATATGAGAATTATGAATTATTTTTTTCTGAAGCACATATCATATATGCCTACTATTAATAATTTACAATGGAAGTGATTAAAACATGGTGCTCTCTTTTGAACCAGAAGACTTCAGCTTCCTATATATTACAAAGCTCAAAGATAAAGAGAAATTGAGAAACTTTTTTTGCGGTACGCGGGCCTCTCACTGTTGTGGCCTCTCCCGTTGCAGAGCAGAGGCTCCAGATGCGCAGGCTCAGCGGCCATGGCTCACGGGCCCAGCTGCTCTGCGGCATGTGGGATCTTCCCGGACCGGGGCACGAACCTGCGTCCCCTGCATCGGCAGGCGGACTCTCAACCACTGCGCCACCAGGGAAGCCCAAAAAATACTTTTATAGTGGGAGATCTTAATATCCTTTTATCAGTCTGTCAGAGGTTAAAAAATACATATATTTTTGCATAAAAAGGAAATAAACAGTGGAGTAATAAAACTTTCGTATTCTTTTTAAACATTTGTGGAATATTTGTTTGAAATATCCACATTCAGTATTTCAAAAAATTAAAAGGTGGTCCCCTATCACATGGTAGGTCATAAGAAAATACCAATAAATTCCTCAAGTAGAAAATGTACAGGTCATATTTTACTATAGTGAAATAAAATTAGAAATTAATGACAATTTTAAAAAGATATGCCTAGCCAACTGGAAGTTTAAATACTATTCTCCAAATTGTTATTAGGACAAAGAAGAAATCAAAACACAATTATACTGTGTTTAGAAACAAAGGCAGTGATACTAAATAACCAAGTTTAAAGCATGAGTCAAATATAAACTTAAGGAAAATTACTACTCTTAAGTGACAGTTACTTATGTAAGTATTCAACTCAAGAAAATTTAAAAAGAAAATGATCCTAAGGGAAGGAGAAGAAAGGGGAAACAGGTTGAATGAGAAATAAGAATTGGACAAGAATGCAAGGATAAATGAATCAGAGAGTTTATTTTTCCTCCAGGGAAGGAAAGCCACCGAGAACACAAAGTTCTGAGAAATATAGTAATGCAAACCACACAGTTATACAAATAAATAAGAAATTTTAGATTATTTTAAAATTTGGAAAACGTAGACAAACAGAATAGACTAAGAGCTTTGGAAAAAGTGGTTGAAGTCTCAACTGTTAGTTGATTTTAAGGATGATTCCTTTCACATTTCTAAGGTACAACTATTAATTCCAGCGCTTTATAAAATATTTAAAGCAGGGAAAATAAATAAGAACAGCTTATAATAATTTTATAAAGAATATATAGTCCTGAACCCCAAATGATAAATTAAACAAGCAAACAAACCAAAAAAAGAAAAACGCAGAGCAGTCCCATATAAATGCAGGATCTGTTTCAGGGCTAAATGTTTGTTTCAGTCACTAGTAGATCTGTGGCTGATTATCATAGTGTAGGTCTTGGGCTATTTTAATTATTGAAACTTTCTCTGGTACATGTAGGCTGCTACCTTAGTCCTACTCCAGTGTTTGCAAAAGGTTGCCTGGAATTGCACAGCTTGTGAATGTTTTCTCTTTGTGTATACCTGAGTGAGTGGCTTTGCAGGGCTAATTTTTAATACATTGCAATTTAATTCCTGCAATTAGATCATAGGTCATTTCTCAGAGCTGGGAAGTTGTTCACACCTTGAGGGCACCAGTTATTCATCATTAATCTAGCTTAGGATTTCCAAACTCAACATGACCAGGGGACATGAAAAGGGCCTGGGAGAAAGCAAGGCGAACTGGAGAGTATTATGCATGGCTAAATGGAGTTGTGGTTAATCCTTTCCAGCTAACTGGTGCCATTTGGGGTGCAGATTAAGTGCCATCAGATATTTGCTTTTCAAAGAAGCCAGAAGTCTGAAATTTCTATGAAAAGTTTCTGATGTTTAAATATTAGTAATTAATTCAAATATTTAACAAGAATTACACTGCAAAAATTACATTGCACTGGACTTGCAGATTTGATCAAATGTGGCCCATAGCCCATCATTTTGCAAATTCTGGCCTAGTCCATTACCTTCATTTTACAGCTGAGAAAACTGAGACCCGTGTAAGTAACTGACCTATCTAAGGAGGCCTCACAGAGAGTTGGGGGCAGGGGTGACCCTTGAATCTCAGCCTCTTGACTCACACTCGCCAAAGCTGTGTTGTAGTGAAAATCCTATCAAAAGGCACAAAAGAGTGCCATGCTACCTCTGCATGGCATTGGTTAAAATTGTGATTGTTCCATCACTTTTTAAAAGGAATAATGACAATCCCCATCACAAGCCAGGGGTTGTTCAGCACATTTATTTTGGTCAAGTTTGTTTAAGTATAATTTACATATAATACAAGGTACCTCTTCTATGTGTGTGGTGGGATCTTGGCAAATGAAAACACCGACATGATCAAGATGCAGAACATTTCCATCTCCCCCAAAGCTCTCCCATTCCCCTTTGTAGTTACCATGCCCCCCACCAGCCAGCCCCAGGGAACCACTAATCTGTTTTCTGTCCCTCTAGATTAAATCTGCCTTTTCCTGAACTTAATGTAAGTGGAGCCATACAGTGTGTACTCTTTTGTGTCTGTTTTCTTTTGCTCACCATAATGTTTCTGAGATTGATGCATTTTGCTGAGTTCATTCATTTGTAATGCTGAGGTGTGTAGTCCGTTGTATGAATAAACCACAATTCATTTATCTATTCTACTCTGATGGTCACTTGAATGTTTCCTCTTTGGAGCTAAAATGAAGAAAGTTACTGTGAACACTCATGTGCAGGCCTTTCTGTGGGCATATATCTTCATTTCTTCTCTTGGGTAAATACCTAGGGGTGGAATTGCTGGGTTGTATGGTAAGTTTATGTTCAACTTTGTTAAAAAACTTCTCAGCACATTGTGAGTCTAGGTAGACTATGTAGCAATGCTGAAATACCAAAACCCTCTTCTCCTTCCTCTAAATTCTTCCACGCTTTCCTCCAGGTTTTCATTGAAAAGCACAAATGAATGTTTCCTGGGTCACTGGGTTAGAATTTTCTTTCAGCAAGATTTTGGGAAGGAAAGGAAATGGAAAAGAGATCAGAGGAGATCACTCAAATAACTAAGAGAGACAGCCAGCAGGTAACATCCTGCTATAGCTCTCCAAAGAGCCCTTCCTGGTCACGTGCCTTCTAGTTGGTTCCATTAAGGCCTCCGTCCAGGTCACATAATAACCTCCCTCCTCATTTAACTTCATAGATTCTTTGTCACACTCCTGACTACCTTTTGCCAAAGGGAGTCCAGCCTGAGTTTTTCCTGAGAAAGGTTATGTGTAAAAGGAAGATGAATAAGATCCTAAGAGGACTGCCAGATCTAGGATTTACCCCAGTGATCAGGGAGACATGAAAGGTATGCATGAGGTTTCACGCAGATGTGAATGCTTGTCCCAGAGGTAGAATAACAAGTGTGCTAAACCCAGCGAGTTCATTAAAACTTACTCGACTCCACAATTTCTCTGAAGATTACTCTCAAGAAAATATGTGTTTATATAGTACTCATCACCTCGCTTTTCTTCTTAAAGATGAGATGCTAAGACCTATAATCCGAAGGGAAGTCTTAAAAGCCTCAGGATGAGATCACAGAATTGTTTCTCTCCAGGAGTATTTTAGGATGATTGCCATCACCCGGGAGATGCTCCAGAAAAATCCTCCCTAAAACAGTAAACTCCAGATAATACAATAGTATCATCTAATTGGGAAAAAGTCAATCCTTGTGTAAAGTCTGTGTTATGAGGATCTTCTTTTTAAAAAAAGAAGTGAGGTGTCTTGTTTTTGGTTATAAGAGCATTTTGCTAGTGTCAGAGGAGGAGAAAGGCAAGCCTTAGAAATACTTGGCACACGTATGTTGCCATTCTCCATCTATTGTGCCAATGGCAGGCATTACGAATTGATCATAGTTTTTTTTTTTTGATCATAGTTTTTTAAAGGGTAGCTTTTTCAGAGTTGGTTAGTAGTCACATTTACAGAGAGGTCCAGAATTTGCTTTTTGATACCAAAATTTATTGGCCTTTTCAGAGCAAGAGGTTGGTATAAATATTATAATTAAAATGAAGAAATAGCTGCATGTGGGGTGTGTCTATGTGTGTAGTGAGAGAGAGAGAGAGCTGATTATTTGAATCTCAGGGAGTTCAATTAGGCAATTCAGGTTATAATATTTTGGTGCTTTTGATTGCAGATAAATTATGATCGATGAAAATGAAACAAGGTTTAGAGTCATCATATTCAACAAAATAAACTTAACTCTTGGAAAACAGAGTGAATATCTGACAGAAATGAGCATTGATATATGATTTTTCAATGACATTATTCATCAGCTTGGTGTTATAAGATACATTTGCAAAGTATTTTCTGGAAATAATGTTAAACTGAGTAAAGAACTTAGGAACTTCCAAATTGAATATGCATTAAGGAATGTTATAAAAATTATTAGATGTTGCTAGTGATTTAACTTTAAAACCCAATTATTTTTTAGTATTCCTCCTGTAAGCTCTGGGTTAGTTTTGTTCAAGATTTTTGCCTGTTTTGCAATATAAGTTATATAAAAAGGGAGAATAAAATCTATTACCATTTGTCTGTAAGGAGGAAGATTCTCAGTACTTTGTCTTCCAAAGCAAACTGCAAAAATAAGCTGCCTCTTCAGGGTGATATAAGTCTGCAGCTATCACTCATAACTTCTAAACAAAAATTCCCATAGTTAACAGAAATGCCTCCTCATCATTCTAACTGATCTTATAATTATATCAATGTTAGAAATTTTAACTTACAAAGAAAGTGGATATTAAAAAAATTATTACCTATTTTATATATTGCGCTTCCAAATAGTATTCATGATGATGAAAACTACACGCCTTGGAATGGTACAGCCTGCTTTTAAACCCTGGCCTTGCCATTGGTTAGCTTTGTGACCTTGGGTAAGTCGCTTACCCCACCTCCCATACCTCAGTATCCTCATCTGTCAATTAGGGATAATAATAATACTTACCTCATAGGGTTGTCACAAGGATTAAATAAGTTTATATTTGTGAAGTACTTAGAGCAGTGTCTAGCATAAGATATGTATGTATAGGGCCTCCCTGGTGGCGCAGTGGTTGAGAGTCCGCCTGCCGATGCAGGGGATACGGGTTCGTGCCCCGGTCTGGGAGGGTCCCATATGCCGTGGAGCGGCTGGGCCCGTGAGCCATGGCCGCTGGGCCTGCACATCCGGAGCCTGTGCTCCGCAACGGGAGAGGCCACAACAGTGAGAGGCCCGCATACCGCAAAAAGAAAAAAAAAAAAAAAAAAAAAAAAAAAGATATGTATGTATATATGTGTGTGTATATATACATATATGTACACGCTATATGAGGGCTTGGTGAATAAAATAAATATCATTCAAAATAGGTAGTTTTTTGCTAAAAAATTCTAAGAGTCATGTCTTACCCCATCAGTGTTTAATTAGGCAATAATTACTTAAAATCAGGTTATTTATTATTGATACCATTCATGTTAAGTAATCAACTTTGTTTAGTATTCTTAATCAAAATGTCGTAGATAAAATTACTCAGGAGTTTATTCCCCGACAATTAATTTTTAAAAATATTTTGATGAAGAACATTTAAAACTTAAAAATATTATATGTACTTTTTTTTGATAGTACAACCATACTTATTTAAGATAATATGTCCTCTATGTGGACAGGATTTTTGCTGGTCTTGTTCCTCCTGTATTTCAGTGTCTAGAATAGTATTTGGTATATAGTAGGTGTTCAATAAATATTTATTTAATGAAAAATACGTTTTCCTAATAATGAATTAGAAAAGTGGCTGGTGAATGAATTATATGGAATTTTAAGGCTTATGATTAATTCAATATTTATTTAGTAAATATTTACCAAATATCTAATTTGTGCTCTTCTCAACACCCACTTGGAGATACTGTGGTGAATAAAGCAGGTTTAACCCTATGACAGGGATCTTACAGTCTAGTGCAGAGGTTGGTAAACTATGGACCAGGGGTCAAATGCAGCCTCTCTCTTTTTTTTAATAAAGTTTTATTGGAACATGGTGACACTATATATTGTCTATGCTGTCACACTATAATGGCAGTTGAATAGCTGTGACATAGACCATATGGTCTGCAAATTTGAAAATATTGACTGTCTGGCCCATTACAGAAAAATTTCACCAACCCCTGATCCTGTAGATGGTAATTTTGTCAAATTATCCTCCAGAAAGTTTATGTCCTCAACTGTAATCCAGAAGTTCTCACATTAACAAGCTAAACATAGCTTGGTTTTTACTGGACTTATTTATTCTTTCTTAAGAAACTCCTTAGAAGCAAGTCATTTTGAGCATAGCATGCATGAATAATCACCAAATCTGAAATTTAGTGGAATCAGAAATAGTGAAATTTACTTTAAGTGAGATGTGAGAAATATTGGCTGAGCCAGTGTGACTGACTGAGCCCTCAGCAGTTTTATTGAACTTCCCTTCTGTCCTCATAAGGCCTGAGAAGGCTTCAACAACTTAAGTAGCCCATATCTTCAGCTGCCTGGAAATAAGATTTTTAAAAATACTGGAATTGTTGAAAGCAGTAGTATATGACTTTACATATGAAATCCATTTTGTTTATTCCGAAACTAACCAAAATTACCTTAATGACTTATGTAAACGAGAATATCAGTTATTTGACTTTTTTCCCTCAGTCCTGGCCTCACACAAGCACGCTGATGATTATTTGTCAGATTGCTTACATGGTATGAAGGCTTTTTAGACACTGTAATGGCGGCTCTTGATTCACTTGATAATATTTAGAATGAGCCGTAAGAGCTGATCTCGGAACGAACAGACCGCTTTTATCAGCTTTTAGTGCTATTACTGCTGTCATAAGTGGAAAATTGGCCTCATGCAAGCAATACTGCTGTGTCATACTGCAAAACTGCTGCTTGGTTTTATGGTTTATTTCTTCTAATGAAGGTATAGCCGGGTTTGGGGATTGGTCCCACCACCTCCTGAGCTGCAGAGCCTGATGCCACCACAGTCTGTGGTTTACCTGAGGAACGGAGAGGGATGTACTTAATGGTGGGTGGGAACTTACCTATTGCCCTAGGCATGTGCCCATTTGTTACATAAATGCTTGTTGAGTTCTACTACTGTGTGCCAGGTGTAGGGCATGAAAGGGTGAGACAGATCTGATTAATGTAGAACTGGTTTTGATCAGAGGTTGATGATTGAGGGCCTGCTGGCTAGTTTCATTGGCCTCCTTAATGTTTTAAATTAAATTTTCATTGAGATATAACTTATATAGAATAAAGTACACAAATCTTTTTTTTTTTTTTTTTGCGGTACGCGGGCCTCTCACTGCTGTGGCCTCTCCCGTTGAGGAGCACAGGCTCTGGACACGCAGGCCCAGTGGCCATGGCTCACAGGCCCAGCCGCTCCGCGGCACGTGGGATCCCCCCGGAGTGGGGCACGAACCCATGTCCCCTGCATCAGCAGGCGGACTCACAACCACTGCGCCACCAGGGAAGCCCAAGTACACAAATCTTAAGTGTACAGATTGTTTTAAGTGTTCATGTACACCCATGTAACCACTGTCCATCAAGATAAAGAACACTTTCAGCACCCTAGACAGTTCCCATGTGACCCACTCCCTGTTGGCACCTTTGCCCCCAAGAGTAACTGTTATCCTGACTTCTGTCACCATAGATTACTTTTGCCTGTTCTACCTATAAATGGGATTATGTGATGTATATTCTTCTATACCTAACTTTATTTGCTCACCATCCTGTTTGACAAGATTCATTCATGTTTTTATGTGTACAAGTGGTTCATTCTTTTTGCTGATGTGTAGTGTTCCATTGCAGGACTACACCAGAATTTATTTACCCATGTTATTGTTGGGGGACTTGGAGGCTCTTCCAAGTGATAGGTTGTTTTGAATAAAACTGCTTTGAACGCTCTTGTATATTATTTTGGTGGACGTAAACACTCAGTTCTCCTGGTTATAAATCTAGGAGTAGAGTTGCTACGTTGTAGAATGAGCATATTTTTAGCTTTAGGTAAATAAAGCTTAGCAGTTTGCCTAAAATAGTTCCAGTTTGTACATCCGTCAGCGGCATATGAGAATGCTAGTTGCTCTGTGTTGTTGTCAGTACTTGATATTGTCAGTTGCAACATTTTAATAGATGTGAATGCCTTTATGTGCTGCATGTGTAGAAAATTCAAGAAAAAATATACTTGGCTTGGGAATATGTTTTCTAAGTATACTTGAGCATGTGTGCGGAATATCATGGGGCATGGGGGAGGTGGTAAGAACACCAGTTTTGGGATCAGAGGAATTTAGGTTGACATCTTTGTCTCTACCTATTTATAAATGAGTGGCTGGGGTAAAATAACTTATGTTCCCTATGCCTCGGATTTCTTTTTTTGTAAAGCATAGCAAAACACCCTAAATCAAAGGGTTGTCATGAAGACAAGTGAAATAACACATGTAAAGTAGTGAGACAGTGCCCGACACATAGCCAGGACTCAATGAATAGTTCCCTTTCCCCTCTTCTTAGTGGTCTGGGTGGTCAAGCAAAACAGTGAAGCTGCTCCAGAAAGATCCATCTATATATAGCTGCCTGTCAGCTTCTCATTTTCTACCTTGTCAAGCTTTCTCTCCTCCCTAATATCCTCAGTTGCCCAAGCCAGACTCCTGAATGTCTCCTCCTCTATTCATTCCTCTGCCTCACCCACTCCATGCACTAATGACAACGAGCATCCTTCCACTTTTTAATTTACCAAGTGCTTTGTGCCAAACCCTGTGATAAATGCTTTACACATATTGCTTCATTAGAACCTTGCATAGTGCATATTATTCTTTCCATTTCACAGATGGGAAGAGACTGAGAGTTTGAAAGATCAAAATATCCTTAATAATTTGAGTAGGTGGTAGATAATTTGAGTAGGTGGTAGAACTAGGATTTGAAACCATATCTCCTTGACTCAGCTGCTCATTTGATTAACTACAATTCAACATAGCAAACGAGTTAGGAAGTCCTCTTGACCGTATCTACAATACATCCCCGAATATGTAATTTCATCTTTATACCCCTTATCACGTGCAGATTTTGTACACATTCTCAGCCTCCCTTGACAATGTTCTTCTTGCCAAATGAGTCACCCTGCCGTCACCTTTACTGGCACCGCCTGCTGAGCTCCCAGTTCAGACAGAACCAGAGTTGAAGGCTGAGATTTGCATGGGTCTCTTGCACCGCATGCTGAGTCCTGTTTACATTAAGCAACTCTTCTGTTTCTGCATTTACACGAAATGCACACCATGAGGTGTGGAATGGGGTTTTCCAAATAGTTGTCAACGGGCTGGATTATACATACAGGCAGATAAATTCCTCACCCTTTGTCCTTTAGCGGACTGCTCTGGAGTATCGTTTCTCCTTGTATACCTTCTCCAGAAGTCCCGTGGGCTGCATGGCAACCCACCTGTTACGACATGATGTGGTTGTTTGTGAAGTGGTGACCAGCATGGTAAGGCATCGTAATACATCACATTGCCTTGCATCCTTTCTTCCCTTGCTTACCGGATTAGTTTCTTGGGGCTGCTATAACAAATTACAACCTTGGTGGCTTAAAACCACAGAAATTTATTCCCTCCTAGTTCTTGAGGCCAGAAGTCTGAAATCAGTTTCACTGCAACAGAGTTGGGTCAGCATGGTTTTACTCCCTCTGGAGGCTCTAGGGGAGCATCAGTTTATTGCCTCTTTCAGCTTGTGGTGGCTGACTGTAGCCCTTAACTTGTGGCTGCTTCACTCCCATCTCTGTCTCTGTGGTTGCATCCCCTCCTTCTCTTCTGCATGTATCACATCTCCCTCTGCCTGTCTCTTATAAAGACACTTATGATTGAGTTTAGGGCCCACTCAGGTAATCCAAGATAATCTCTACTGGTTACTATCCTTAACTTAATCACATCTGAAAATATCCTTTTTTCCTTACAAGGTAACATTTAAAAGGTTTCAGGGATTAGGATCTGATATCTTTGGGTGGTCATTATTCAGTCTCCTACACTTACCTTATTTCTTCACCTTCACCACCATAGGTATGCACCTCTCAAGTAAGCCATCAGCACTTTACCCTTACCTCAAGCTCTGATTTCTAGAGCAGTTGAGTGAAGGCATTATCTTTGCCATTAACTTGATTCCAGCCATCACTACTTCTTGCCTGTATTCTTGCTGCCAAAACTCACATCTGATTACATCATTCCCTTGCATAAATTTCTTCAAGGCAACCCCCCATGGACTTTGTGTCAACGTTCAAACACTTTGGCTTATTATACAAAGGCATTCAAGGACCTCCTGATCTGTTCTATTATCTCTCATCCTTTGTTATTTGACTCTCCCCAGTGTAATGGCTAAGATCACAGGCTTCAGTTAAACATCATTTGCCTCAATTCTGCCTTTACCATTTACTAACTGAGTAATCTTGAATAGGTCCGTTCGTTTCTCTGGTTCTCACTTTCCTTAAAGTTCTTTTCATGGTGATTGGGGTCATAAAATGAGATCACATATGGGCTTGGCACAGGATAAATGTTGAAAAAAAGTTGCTTTGGTTATGTCATATTGCATGTGGGAATCTAAAAGTCAGATAATATTTTATGTATCTAGGTATATATTCATAATGGTTTCTCTCCCTGAGGGATCCTCACCGCCATTGCTCTCTGCCCCTCCCCGATAAGTTAACTCTTTCTTGTTTTTGGAACTCAGTTCAAGAATCATCTTCTCTGCCAAGCTTTCTCTGACCCCATTAGCTTTCCAAAATTCTCGTATATGTAAGCCACTAGGGTACCTTGTTTGAAATGCAGATTCTTTAGCCCTGGCCACAGAAATTCTGGTTCATCATATCTGAGCTAGCCTCATGGAATCTTCAATTTTATAATGCACTTTGGTTGATTTCACCGTGTGTGGCTCCTTGACCTACTTTAACACCCTGTGTACCACACATGGTGAGTCCCAGCTTGCGTGGAAGCCCTCTTAGACAGACATACCATTCAAAAAGATGTGTCCAACCCCATGGAATCTGTTATGTTCTCCCACCAAATTCTGAAATGCGTCCTATCTTGACAACCGAAGTTTTATATGTCAGATCATGATACTTATACATACTAATGATTACTCATTCCTTTTGAGCTAAAATTTAAAGGCTGCTATGATCTGACCTCTGATCCTCTCTGACCTTAGCTCTTAACACTCAGCCTGGCTCATCCTACTTCACTGGCCTTGAACACGTTGAGAATTCTCTTGACTCAGAGATTTTGCACTTGTTACTTACCATGATGGAAATTCTTTTCCTCCAGATACAAATGTGGCTCTTGCCCTCATTTCATTCTGGTCCCTGCTGGGGTGTTACCTAATCAGAGAGTCCTTCCTTGACTACTCTATTTATACCCTACCTGCTTCTACTCCTTAACCATTTTATCACCAGAAATACCGTATACCTGTTTGCTTATTGTCTGCCATTCTCCACTAAGATACAAACATCATGACTATTTTGTTCTCTCCTACCACAGTGCCTAGCATAGTGTCAGGTAAATGGAGGTGTTCAGTAAATATTTGTAAAATAAATGAACCTGCCAACATTTTCTCACCAGTACAAAATAGGGAAAGGGAGAATTAGAAGATGAGTCTTATAACAATTGTGTGTTCAGGACAGGCCTGTTGACAAGACTAATTCTGGTAACAAGACAGAATGGAGCGAGAGATGGAAGAAACAGTTGAATATATCCTGATCATCAAAGCTTTTGAGGTTCATGGCTTGGGAACCTCGGTAGAATTCTCTCCACCAGTGGCTTTTGGGGTGATTAATAATCAAGCAATAGAATCCATTTCTCTTGGCACAGAGAGTAGCACTAGATGGCTGGGAGCATAAGTGATCCTGTGGCAGGAGGTGCCCGTGAATCCCAGCTTTATTAAGGAAGGAAGACACTGGAATAGATTTGCAGAAGCCTTGTAAAATCAGCAGTGCTCTGACTGATTCGCTTTTGGTTGGCCTGCATTTTTAATCCACTGTGCCTGGAGCATAGTAAATGCTCAATAACGACAGTATAAATAGGCCTAGATTTGGCAGAAGCTGGGACGGAATGGTTACTGTTGAGACTGATGGATATCATTATTATTTCTGGGAACTGTAGACACATGCAAAGAATAGGGACCTTGAAGACAGTCAGAGCTCAGTTCACATCCCACATGTGTCACTTACTAGCTAGCAGATCTCAGTCTCTCCTATTGCTGGTTACCTCTTCTGTATGACAGACATGATTGTGTCACCCAACTCCATGGTGTTTGCACGGGATTGATGCTTGGGTTAGACCTTTTGTAGCTATGATCATAATAAAAGTTAGGGTTTGAATGTCTGAATCTCCAGGGGGATTCAAGTTAGAATCCTGATTTCATACAGAGTAAGAGAGATTAAAGAGTATGTGGTACTTAGTTTTTAAAAGAAAAAAAGAAAAAGATCTGAGGCAAAGATGGCCATATGTTAACATCTGTTCAATCTGGGTGGTGAGTAAATAATATCTTTTTAAAAGAATGTGTAAAATGTCAAAAATCAAGTAGTTAATATACGTCTGTTAATAATCTTACATGATGATTCCAGGATTAACAACTCTGCTTCTGATCCCTGATCTGTAGTCTTCATACCCTCATACAAAAGGCCTTTACAGGGCCTCCCTGGTGGCGCAAGTGGTTGAGAGTCCGCCTGCCGATGCAGGGGATACGGGTTCGTGCCCCGGTCTGGGAGGATCCCATATGCCGCGGAGCGGCTGGGCCCGTGAGCCATGGCCGCTGAGCCTGCGCGTCCGGAGCCTGTGCTCTGCAACGGGGGAGGCCACAACAGTGAGAGGCCCGCATACCGCAAAAAAAAAAAAAAAAAAAAAAAGGCCTTTACATGTTTTTGGGTGGCAGTGATACTGGCTAGTGGCTTTTTAAAATCCTGAATAAAACTTGGATTTAAAGCCCAATTAGACTGGTTTTCATGAGTCTGACTCTTAAAACTGTTACCTTGTTCTTGTTAAAGTTCCATGAAAGCTAGAGTCATGTTGTGCTTCATTTATAGTTTTTATTTCATTAGACAGGCTTAATGAACATTAAGCAGCAGGAAAAGTGACAAGGCCAGGATATCTGTACTTGTTAATCCCTGTGATTTATTTCTGTAATCCTGCCCTACAATTTTATAGAATTGTATTTGGAATTTGCAATTCCAGTTGGTAAACTATCAGAATCGGTATTTGACTCTTCGTATGTTTCCTTGCAAAACTCTGTTAACCTATGTGAAAACAAAGCAAAAACAAACAAAAAAAGAATTCCTTGAAGAGTGACAAACATCAAGAGTTAATGAATTGGTATAGCTGATCCATGTTTTTGAAGTTTCATTGACAATGTTATGTGGGTTAAACTTAAATCACTGTGGTTCCAAATTACTTGCTTCTTACTAAGGAAAAGAATATTCTTAAAGTAATTTTACTTATCTCTGGAGGAAACACACCCAGTGCAAAAAAAAAAAAGTATTTTTCATATATTTTAATGGGTAGCATCTTGGGCTCTTGACCATGTGAGGTTTGCACTCCAGTTCCCCACCTACCATGTATTGATCTTGGGCAAGTTAATTATATTATCTAGATTTCAGTTTTCTCAACTGTTTCTCAGTTTTTTGCGGATAATAATAGCAGCCATCTCACATGAATTTTGAGAGAATTTCGTGACTTAAGACATGTAAGTAATTAGTACAGTGCTGGACAGATTGTTAGCTTGCAATATATTACACTGTTATTGTTATTATAACTAATAAATCAAGTTACTAATAACTGCAGGCAGAACTCCTATCTCCCTTCTCTGGACTGACCTAGAATCTTGAACATAGATCTGTTCCTGCACTTGTCACAGTGTCCTGTGCTTTTTCTCTTTCTTCAAGCTTATCTCCTGCTACACTCTGAGATTCTCCTGAGACAGGACAGTTCCCTTAGCACAGTATCACAACATCAAGAGCCAGGAATGGCAAATCGTTGGCAAGCATCCTGTCATTCTCCCCTCCGGTACTCAGTACAGCGTTGCTACCCTTACCCCACTCAGAATGCTCTTCAGCACAGCCCTCCTAGGAGTTACTGACAGCCGATTAGAACCAAAGAGTTCAAGATCAATGTATTTGTTACTCGTATAGTAGATGCTCATCAGATAGTAAATAATACGTAATATTTCCCTTGTCTATTTATTTATTCATTGTTTATTGTGGAAAAAAATGTAAAGAGGATTTTTTAGAGCAGTTTTAGGTTTACAACAAAATTGAGAGGGCGCACAGAGATTTCCCGCCTACGCCTGTCCCTCCGCAGGCATAGCTTGCTCCGTTACAAACCTCACTCACTAGAATAGTACCTTTTTTCTGTTTTTTAACGGAAGGTGAACGTAACCTTCTTCCAAAATGTACAGTCGGCAGATCTTGTCTTTGGCTTCCTAGCAGAACGTAGGAGTGTAATACTTTGTGTTCTCCCATTCTTTACCTCTTAAATTTTGCCCAGTGATTTATCTTTATTGTCATTCACTTAAGTTTTACCTATCACATACAAGACATGATGGTTTCAAAGCTGAATAAATAATCAGTCTTCCCTCAGAAAGCTAAACACCACTGTAATATAAAGCTATTACTCTACAATTAAATTTGTATGTTTCAACCTCTCCTGTTACACTTGTATCCCTGTGGCCCCCTTTTGACATGGGGAAAGTTACTCCACGTCTCTGAATTTAAGCTTCTTTTCATGAAACGAAGATAATAATAACCTACCTTACAGAGTTGTTTTAAGAATTAAGTGAGATAATACACAATATGATTTTCCTTCATAATATTAACAATTGTATTTAACCAATTATTTACATTATATAATATCTGCCTTACTAAACCAGTGTCTCTCAGTGTAGTTACTGTGCCTGCCTTGTTTCCTTTTATAGCTACAGTTTCAACTAGTGTGCCTGACACCTTGTAAATGCAATTACTCTTACTTTACTGTTCATCACTATTAACCATAATAAGGGTGAATCTGGAAGCAATTGCAGAGTTGGAGTTCAAGCTGTGTTTGTCTGGCTCCTTTAATTTGAGAGATATTGAGAAAAGAAAGTTCACAAACTTGTGATTTCTTTTTTATGTAGGAGTCTTTCATATCTATTATGTATTTTTATGTATTTTTTATGTAGGAATATCTTGTATTGGGATGAATTTTCTTCTCTTTGAGCAATAGCACTTTTAAACCACCTTAAAATTTGACAAAATCAAAATTCATTTCCAGTATTTTCGCCTATGAAATGTCCTCTTTAATGATGTGCAAACGTTTAAAAGTACATATTTGATGATGTATATACTACATATATATCTACATATAGATATATGTGTTATTTATCTATAATTTGCAGGTAAAAAACAATTACTTTCCTTTCCGTGGTTACACATTGGAATTGTAATTTAAAAATAGAAGTTTTGGGCTTCCCTGGTGGCGCAGTGGTTGGGAGTCCGCCTGCCGATGCAGGGGACACAGGTGCGTGCCCCGGTCCGGGAAGATCCCACATGCCGCGGAGCGGCTGGGCCCGTGAGCCATGGCCTCTGAGCCTGCGCATCCGGAGCCTGTGCTCCGCAACGGGAGAGGCCACAACAGTGAGAGGCCCGCGTACCGCAATAAATAAATAGATAGATAGATAGAAGTTTTGTTCAAAAATTTTCTTTTGAAGGTAGAATTACCCTGGTGGGTATAAGTCTGATATAATTAACTTTTCCAAAATAAGCTTAGAATATTTTTGATTCAAAATTATCAAACATATGCAGGAGAAACATGCACAATTGATTTCTGAAAATTTAAGAATTTATCTTTTTGAAAGAAGTGAAAGCTGTTTGTGGAAAGTGTAATCGACTTTGATTTTTGTTGTTTGAGAAGAAATAAGTAGCATATTGTATGATGGGAGGGGCAGAGGTTCAGTCTTAGCTGATTCTGCTTCCACCCCCTTTACTTTTTAGATTTCTGGAAGTGTTCTGCTCATTTGCATTTCCTTAGTTCAGGGGTCCTTAACATTTTTTTTTTTGAGCCATGGAAGTCTGGTGAAGGCTATAAACCACTTCTCAGAGTCATGTTTTAAATGCATAAAAATAAAATCCATAGGATTATAAGGAAACCAATTACATATAGTTATCAAAATATTTAAAAATTGTTGATATAGTAATAGATGTGCATCTTTATCACATAAATTCAATAAGTACAGAAATTGAACAACTAATGATGGGATAAAAATAAACAACATTTTGAGATATCAGTTACAATTGTAAGGTGATGTGAGAATATCCATGATTTCTGTTGTTCACATAATCACAGTTGTTGCCAATTATTGTGATGTTGCCTTTATGATTGAAGGGAATTGAAAGTTTAGTTAGAGGTCAGTGAAAACAAAACACTTCTGCTTTAGTTGGATGTTACAGTGATATAAAACTGTGTTAGCTTGGGATTTGTCCCCAGATAAGATTTTTTTGGTACAACACTAGACTTCACTAGAAGTTAACAGGATTTCTTTTTTTATGACATTAATATTCATCCAGAAAGTCTTAAGGAAGAAAAAAAGGTGAATGAATATCTGACTCTTACTGAAAAGAGAGGGAAAAAAGGCCTCCTTATGAGCTTGCTTATATTTGCTAATTGGTAAAATTAACTGTGCTGTTTTCTATTTCGTCACTTTATTTACTTTTGTGTTACACATTGAGGCCTAAAGAGACTCTTGGAGCCAGAAAGAAAGAGTGGAGTTATCTGATGAAAGAGGGAGCATAAAAATATAAAAAGCACAAGCTATCACTCAGGAATATGAATATAAGATCAAGCGTGGTACTTTGGGCAACAGTTGAATGAATTTTTAATATTTATCAATTTTTATTAAGAGTACGGCTTGGTTTTATAAAGACATTGTCATGTTTTAAGTTTTCTCATCTGAGTTTCTTTTTCTCAGTGCTTTAGAAATGTCACTTGTTCAAAATAGTATTGCTCTAGCATTTGAAACTTGGTTCATGGAAATTTATATTTCTCTTTAGAATGAAAAATATATCATTCTTTAGAATAAAAAGTACATTGATTTTTCTCATACTATTCTTTATAAAATACACCCTCTTTTGCTAATGAAATCTGTCTACTCTAGTTCATTAATAGACTTTACAGTACAATGTGTGAAAATGCTTTGATTCAATTCTGTTTCATTTTGACAATATTTGTAAGCACTTACTGTTGATAAACACTGTTGTAGGTATGTAGGGGAATATAGAAAGGAATAAGAAACCACACATTCCCTGATGGTTTCCATAGAGTCAAGAAAAGGGAGAAAAAGACCTAAAAAGTGACTATGAGAAAAAAAGGTTAAAGTAATAATGACAGTAGTTATTATTGGGTGCTCAGTACTTTTCATTCATTATTATTCATTCTGCAAAGTAGCCTTCAGCCACAAATAACAGAAAATTCCAACTAAAACTTGCCTAAAAAAAAAGGTCATTTATTTCTCACATGTCAATTTCAGAGGTAGGTTGGCTCAAGGGCTGATTACATTAACTGCTTGACAACACTCGTAAGATTTTTCCTTTTTTTCCCCTGTGTTAATTTATTAGGTCAGACGCATGACTTTATTATTAGGCTGACTTCCCTTTAGGACCATAAGGTGGCTTCCCACTTTCAGGCGTCACATAAAGACTCGACAGCATCCAATGGAAAGAACCTTTCTTGTAAACTTCCTTCGGGTCCCCCAAAACCTAAAACCTGAACAAAACTGAATAAATAAACAAACAAACAAACAAAGCAATCAACTCACCTTTCCTTATACAAAATAAAACAAAACAAAAACCTCTACCAAAAGTCTCCAGCAGATTCACGTCTCATTGTCCTGAATTATTTCACAAACTTGTCTAAAACGATTACTGGTAAGGGCGTTGGGACCACCATGATTGGGTTAAACCAATCAGAATTCATTTCACTCCTGGGACTGTTGATGGAGCCAGCCTCCCTGGAAATGCATGGCTGTGATGAAATAGGTGGGTTTCTGAACAAAATTGAGGTTCCTTAGAACAAGGGGAAAACGGATGTTGGGTAGGCAATCCACTGTGTATGCAGCCTTTATTATTTTTGATTTATAGCTTTGGAAACTGAAGCTCAAGGATGTTAAGTGATTTGACTAAGATTACTGTTTAATTAGGAGTAGAACCAGATTTTAAATACAGGTCAGTGTGGTTCCAAAGACTCGGCTCTTGACAGCATCATTCCCAATGGTATAAATACTGCAATGGAAATATTTCAAAGTGCTGTATTTTTGATCCATGATACCTCTTGATTCATGTTGAATATCTCAGTTGCTGCATTTTTGTTGTTGATACGGGCCTTACTTAATGAAACTAAGTATGGTTTGATAAAAAAAACACATGCCCCCTATTTATTTTCTCTTTGCTTCTCATACCTGCTCCTTATATTCTTTCACCTTAATGGAAACAACAAAGGTAAATTATGTGTAAAAATAGAAACAAGCTTGATTTGCAAACCTCACAGCCTCTGTGTACCCCATTTAAGACTGTGTTTAATGTGTGAATCACCTTGTTAAAGACATCAACAGAATTCTACATCTGTTTTACATCTTAGATTTCATTCCAAGCAGCAGTATTTTTACTGATGGGGAAAGGGTGAAAGCCTTGTTTATCAAAACATTTTCTTTACTTTGTAATAAGGTGAAGAGAAAATGAATGAGTAGTTTATACCTACTACAACCTTAGATTTCCTTTTGCCATAAGCCCCCGAACAACTTGAAATTTAAAACATAAAAGGCCATGAAGCTTCACTTAAACCCTATGCTTGTTTTCCCTCTCCAGATCTTCAGCTTATTGTCTCCCTAAGAGACTGAAAAAACTCTAAACATGCTGCTTCCTCCCTATTAACTTCTGCACCCAGAGCCCACCAGAAAATATGATGGAATTCATGTTAGTTAACTGAAGTCCAAGAAATAGTCAACTCCAATTTCTAGATCCCAACACTTCTAACACCTGGACATTGGTTGACATACTTCTTCAATTAAGCTAATTAACAAAAAACCAAACCCATTTAGTTATGTAACTCACAGCAAGTGAAGGATACACTACAGTTCCTGTGTTTCCAACTGAGCAAAGAGCTTGGTAATTGACCCAGCAACTTGCATTCTGTCTTTGACGTCTGTCTCCTTCATCCCCAGAACCAAGTTACCAGGAAGTCCTGACAATTGTCATTTTCAACGAATCCTCATATTTTCTCTTCTCATTCATATTGTCGTTTAAAAAATTTCTACTTCGGCTACAGCAGAACCCTTCTATCTGCTTTCCGCCTCTCCCGACCACACTGCTGCCAGAGTGGTCTTTAAAAAAGGCAAATCTAATAATGGTCTCTCTGTGTTTAAGGCTGTTTAATATTTTCTATTGCCCTTCAAGTAACTTCTTTCACATAGTTAATAAGTACACTGTGATCTGCCTCTCTGGTCTAGCCTATTGCCAGGCTTTGGTCCAATACCCTCCTCTCCAGCCCCTACCCCCAGTATATTATGGTTTTGCCAATGGTTTTTGATTGACTAATTAGTGTATATATTATTCCTTATGGAAATCTGAAATGACACAAACCTATTTCTCTCTGATCTCTGCTTATTTTTAAAAAGAGGACAAATAAAATTTACATTTAAGCACAATTCTCTCCTTGTTGAATTTAATATTGGACAATTTTAATAATTGTGCAAATTATTTTGTCTGACTGAGTAATTGGTTATTGTAAAATGAGTCCTTACAGAAACAAAGCAAAAGAACCAAAGATCCAACCTGTTTACTTGAATATGCTAGGCAAAGTTTAGATAAAGGTTGTAAGAAAATTGCTTCAGACCACAGAGACTAGATGTCTTGGTGAAAATGAACAGTTTAGATATTTGAGCCACTAGAGGGCTGTAATTAGACTCTACTTCTGTTTAACCCTCAAGTTATTCATTTAGCTTCTCTTATTACTAATGCCAATTTCATATAATCACTGTAGTTTCAATTGGTTAGACAGAAATAAGAATGCTTTTCATTGCGTATGTCTGGGTGCCTTGTGGAGCAGTAAGTGTATTTGTGTAATCAGAATTCTTTGAGTTGCATTAAACTTCTTAGAGGGTGGGAAAATATTTGACTCACTTTCCTCCATTATGTGAAATGAGAAATTAAAATTCTCCCCTAAGCATTTTGTTATTGTTGTTGTTTTACGTTGGTGGGGTAGATGGTAAGAATTCAGGTAATTTGTTAAGTGTCATTGGATTACCTAAAAAAATAGCTTTATTTATAATTTTAACTAAAAATATTATTATTGTAAACTAGCAGGCTTCTGATCACCAAAGTACAATGGAATTTAATTTATGGTTGAAAAATACAATGGATGAAGTATCCATCATGTCTGCAGTACATTGTGTTTGTTTCTGGCTTCAAGCTTTTACAGAATGGTGTCTTTTATTCTTTGCTAAATCCTACTATTTAAAGATTTAAGGGGAGAAATTTTTAAAAATTCTGAATATAACAAGGAAAATTAAGGTCACATCTAAGGTTGACTGTGGGATGCTACTTGCTGAATATGAGAAAGCAGGGCTATGTGTAATGTAATTTTCTTGCTGGAGAGATGGTAAGACCAGATAAGGATATTTGAAAATTAAAGTTAGATTTGGCATCCAAATATCCTTAGGTCTGCAGGTTTTTGATCTGTTTATTAGCCATGCAAAAATATATTGCTGTTTCTTAATCTGATCATGGTTGATTCTGCCGCTGGAGTTATTTTTCCCCCACACTTTGATGTGATATGTTTTATTTTCAAGTACTCGTTTCAGAAAGATCAGCAAACAAAATAAGATTTCCACTTCCCTCCTCCATCAGCCATATTTTTTCTTTAGTTAGCCAACATCAGTGGGAAGATATTAACATGATTAACTCTCTTGTGTCTTAAATGACTGGATATTATGGGAACTGAACTCCAACTTTTATCTCTTAAATATGAATGCAGCAATATTACAGTGTTGTAATTCATTCTGAACTATTTAATCACTACAGTCTGTAGATAAGTTGGCTTCTGAATCTTTGCCTAATGTCATAACTAAGTCCTCTTTCCCATTTAAATCACCATGTCTTTGCTAAAGACAGGTGTTTAGAGAATCCAACTAAATGAATTAGAGGTTTAAAGATGCATTATTGGGCTTCCCTGGTGGCACAGTGGTTAAGAATCTGCCTGCCAACTCAGGAGACACGGGTTTGATCCCTGACCCAGGAAGATCCCACATGCCGTGGAACAACTAAGCCCATGTGCCACAACTACTGAGCCTGCGCTCTAGAGCCCGTGAGCCACAATTACTGAGCCTGTATGCCACAACTACTGAAGCCCACGCGCCTAGAGCCTGTGCTCCACAGCAAGAGAAGCCACGGCAGTGAGAAGCCCATGCCCCACAACAAAGAGTAGCCCCCGCTCACCGTAACTAGAGAAAGCCCGCGCACAGCGAAGACCCAACGCAGCCAAAAATAATCTACCTTCAAGTATATTTCAGAGCAGAGTCTATGGTGAACAGACACTGGATTTAGGATCAGCATGCCTGGCTTGAGATCTGGTTCTGTGATCTGTTACTTGTGTGACTTTAGACCTCATTTTTAAAATTTCTCTGACCTTTACTTTCTTCCTGAGCATGGCTGTTATGAACATAAAGTGAAGCACTGATGTGCAGTACGTTGCATACGGTTCCCTGACAACCAAAGATAAGGTGTGAGGATGCGCAAGGTGCTTCTGGTTAATCCGTTTAAAAGGAAATCGCAATAGATGCTATAGTGAATTCTTTTGAGATTTCAAAGCAAGAAATTGGAAACAACCTAAATATCCGAAAGTAAGGAAATGTTGACATATATTTTTTGACTTCAGTAATGGAGTACTATGTGTATAGCCATTGACATGGTGCTATAAATCTGTATTTGTTAACCTGAAAAGGTATTGACATTCATTTATGAGTAAGAAAAGCACAGTATTAATTATATTGCATAATCAAATTTCATTAAATTTACTAGTGTGTGTATATACACTTTGGTACACATATAAAACATATAAGGAAAGATGTACAGTGGCTACCCCTAGGTGTTAAGATTTGGAGTAATCTTTTGCCATTTGCGTTTTCTAATTTTTCTGAAACAGATTACTTACATAAGGGGACGGACACACACACACACACACACACACACGCAATCCAGTTTCAACCCTGAGGTTTTCTAGAATCTCTGACAACTCCTCCTTCTCTTACCCTCTAACATCTAGTCCATGGCCAAGGCATTGGGGCCAGCACTCTCTTGGGTGCCAGTCCCTTTGTTCCCATTGTCCTGGCAACCAGTAGCCCAGTGCAGAAGTCATTCTTTCTCATCTGTGGATGCAACACTCTGTTTCTACCCTTCCCCTCAATTTATATGCTTCTAATCCATTTAAATAAAGATGCTCAAATCACAAATGTTTTCTAAAGCACAGAGTTTTCTGCCATCTTTAGGTCCTGTCCGCCTTCCCAACCCCCAGCCCAGATACATTTGATAGCTTCTCTTTGTCCTAGAACTTTCCAAATATGCTCTTCAGCCTAGTATTAAAAGTCCTTCATGATAGAGCCAATGTTTATTTCCTACTGTGACACACATACCCTTTACCCAGGAAAACATAACTACTGTTCTCTGAACACCCCAGACTTTCCTGTCTCCACTTTAGACCATAGTATTCCATCAGTTTGTAATGCTACTGCCTACTCTACTTATGATTTATAGCCCAGCCACATCCCCGATTTTTCTGAATTGTAGATGTGTTCTTTCTTATATCATATATCACTTCTGAGTATCATATCGTCTTTGGAATTTACTTATGTATTCTTTCATTTATTCATATCACTTTTGAGCATCTGCTCTGTTCCAGGGGCTATCTGGATGCTCAAATATAGAAGTAAATAAGCTGGATACACCCACGCCCTTGAGCAATTAGCAATCTAATACTTAACATTTCTGCTTTATTAAATCTGTTGGCTTATGGTGCAGTTTCCTTAACTACTACCGGCCTCTGCAATATCACATATACACTGATTGCGGGCACCTAGAGTGTTATTTATGTCTGATTCTCTCCTAAGAAGCTACTATGTTGTCTTACAAAGAGAAGATAGTCAATAAATATATTGTTAGAAGGCCAGAGAGAAGGATGGAATAAAATATTTTGTTCCATATACATATGTATTATATATAGCTATGTATATTATATGTATGTAATATATAGTTATATATATAATTCTTAACCATGTAACTTTTCCCTGTTCAGTGTTTTTACAAATTAAATTTGATTTCCAGTTAGCACTGTTAACCTGTGAAGTGATGAGAACAAGTTATTTCTCCTAGCTGCTAGGGGACTACAAGACAAGACTGATGTCCTTAAGTAAAACTGAAGCAACGAGTACATTCTTCTATTAGAGAGGAAGTGATGAATTGAGTTTAGAACTCAGACTTCGTAATTTGTCCTAGAATCCAGAGGCCTGAGGGTAGCTTCTTAATTAATGGTTGTTGGCCTACAGAATTTAGAGGTTTAACAGTGTATTGGACACCCCAGTGCATTCATGACCTATGAATATATTTTGCCTCCAAGTTGCGTTGTTATTTTTTTTTTTAAGTCCTTAATGCAGTTTTCCCTCTTCACTAAATAAGTCATTCACATTAGAATTTCCCTTGGATAAGTGAACTCCCTTACTATTTATTAAGTATCTTTATCTCTTCATGTTATAGTTTTTCCTCATTTTAAAATGTGGACATCAGTTGTTTTTCTTTTCTTTTTTCTTTTAAGAAAAAAGGCTGGGTAATAAATTGAAGAATATTTACAAAAAGTTCTTTTCTTTTAAGAGACTATGTAAGAAATCTAAGTTAATATTTTTAAATGAATCCTGTTTTCAAGGGAATCTTTAGTGCAGTTGTTTTAGCCGAAATCTGCTAAATCCATTAAATATATAGCAAACCAACAAGCTCTGTTTTAATCTTAAGAGAAATCTTTATCTGAGGAATTAGGTATACCCGTATGGTTTGGTGTGTGAGAGAATGATACTGAAAAGTTCCATCCAAATTGGTTGTGCACATTGTACTATATTTCATATAAAGTTGAAAAGCTTGCTCTTGTCTGAATCTTGGCACACAGGATATGTTGTTGATATTTTGTTTCTCCAACTGAATTATAAGTTCCTTGGGCCCAAGAATCATGACATATTATTTGTGTTAAGTCATTGCGTTGCAGGAAATCAAAACATTCATTGATTTGGTCTACTTAACTGTATATTATCTTGCAAAACAAATGCCTCTTTTATGGTATGAATACTTTGTCTTATCAATCTGAGTTTTCATATAGTGGTCTAAGAAATTAGTTTTAAGACACGTGTATAGAGTGGAATCTTTCTTTTTTTTATTGAACGTAGATGGAATATAATTTTTGATGAATTTTTTCTTCAGAAGAGTTTATTTATAGAAACTTTACATATTTTAATGAAATTTACATTCAGGATGTTTTAGTGTTGACATATATCTTTTGTCAACTCTGGGAGAAATTTGGTTTCCAGTCTATAATGCTGAATATTCTAAATATAATAAAGAAAATAAAATCAGCAAATGAAGGAGCTAAAATGCAGATTTTCCTCTCCTATTGTCAGTTGTTTGAGATTAGACATCATGAAGCACCTTTCTTACCTTCTGCAAGGTAGCTGTGTCTTTTCAAATCCATACTAGTGTGGAAATTCAGCTCAAGAGGAGAAATTGCCTGATGTCTTATTTAATACTACGCCTCTAGGAGTTATCCCTTCTCTTTTTTCTTAAAGTTATACGCTGGCAAAACTATGTCATTGCCCTTGCTTTTTGTCTTTGCTGCGCATTTACATTTCGACAGGCTTAAATAATGGCTAAAATGGTTGAAGTGATTTATGTCTGTAGACTGATGTCTTCATTTGCTCTCTTCACATTCCTTTTTGTACTAATGGTCTGGTGCACACCTAGCGCAGGTACGTTTTATTAGAGAGTATATTCCCTCTACATGCTGTTCCTAAGCTGAAAGAAATGGGCCATAATCATATAAAAATAAAGTATCTCTTTGTGGAATTTACAAGAAATGGAATGTCCTTATTCCTGAGCCATAGAACATAGGGGACTGTTTCTCTCCCTATAAGATTGCTCTTTATACTAATGTTGATTAAGTGAATCACACCAACAGCTGTTGTGACATAGAGGAAAATGAGTCTCCTGAAAAATCTCAGTTGAAACGAGTAAATCTCTTGAAGTTTCTAGTTAGCTACAACTTTCATTTTCCTGTTGAGACAGGAAAGATTGGTTCCCAGTTTCTACAGATGGCTTCACTCCGAGTTCATAAAATTGCAGTTAATAATGGTGAGCTAAGATCATTCTGGATTTGATGTACTGCCCTATCATCATTGAAAGAGAGTGTTTAAATCTGCTGTTTAACAACTTATAGGGACTTTGCACTGATTAATTCATCTGGTCATAGTCTCAAGGCTGACATGGCATCTTCTAGGCCTTCCATTCCTTTGGGATCAACATCATCATTTTATAAGAAATGAACTTACCACTTTATAGGCTTAGTTGGAAAGAAATTTCAACCATCAGCTGTAGGATGTGCCATGTGAATTTAATTTGTTGACCTATGAGAACACAGATCTCATCTTTTACTGGACTTTCTCAACATAAAATAAGGTTATCAGAGAAACAAAATGATTCTGACATTTGAACTTCGGTAGAAGACCAATACATTTAAAGTAAATACGCTACTTCCTGAAATGTTCAGCGTTCCATCAGCAGCACATGTCAGGTTCTTAAGAAAATATTATCCCTTGTGGAGCAAAGCACTGAAAATCGTGGGTACTGTCTCTTAGAGTAGACATTATTTGGAAGCCACACAGCATCTGTTCTCCTTTCATTCTGGTGCTAGCATACTGAATTTCTTCTGAAGAAACATCTCTCCCCCATTATGCGTAGCCTTGTGGTGCTGTCAGTCACAGTTTCCTGCCCTGCCTAGCCAGGATGGGGACTCATGGACAAATCTGTTGAGCTTTCTTCCTTGAGATTTGGAGTCTTGAGTACAGGGGGATGAGAGGACAGAAAAAGTGTGTGGAGCTAATGTTTTAGGAATGGTGACCTGAATATATTGTTAAATCTTGCTATCTGGATCACCAGAGCTAGATTACTTCCTGTCCATCCTGGACCTGAATTTTCCGTGTAGACTGCAAACTGACTCCCAGCCTTCCAATAAATACTGCTCTTCATTAATTTAACTAGAAAAAGTATCTGTTAACTTTCCTCTCAAAAACGATGTGATGATTAATTTTATGTGTCAAGTTGGCTGGGCTAAGGGATACCCAGGGAGCTGGTAAAACATTATTTCTGGGTGTGTACATGAAGTTATTTCAGGGAATAGATTGGCACTTGAATTGATAGTCTGATTAGAGAAAATCGCTTTCCAGAGTAGGTTAAGGGATAAATAGAACAGAAAGAAAGAGGAAGGGCATACTTTCTGTCTCCACTGGAGCTAGGACGTCCATCTCCTGCCCGTGGACATCAGAACCCCTACTTCTCAGAACTCCTTACTTGGACCAGGATTTACACCACTGGCTCTCAGAACTTGGGGCTTGGCCTGGAGCTACTCCACCTGCTTTCCTGAGCCTCCAGCTTCCAGACAGCAGATCGTGGGACTGCTCAGCCTCCATAATTGTATAAACAAGTACCTCATAATAAATCCTTTATTATCTATCTATCCATCCATTCATCTATCTTCTATCTATCTATCTGTCTATCTACCTACCTATCCTATTGGTTCTGATCTCTGGAGAACTAATACAAACTATTAAAGCTTCTTTTTATCATTGTTAGATCTTGAAAGTAGTATGTTATCCTTTCATAGTCCTTTACCTAATTTTCTTTTGAGAATAAAATGCAGTGGGTTATATTTTACTACAAGATAAAATATATCTCTAGTAGGCATTTCCAGGGTAGAGAGTTCATTGGAATCCAAGATGCTGACTGACCAAGGTCTCTGAAAGGCTTGAGGCTTGATTCCTAGGCAAACTCCCCGCACTCATCAAATGCCAACCTTCCTTTGGGTCAAGATGCTCCAGCCCTTCTTGTTTTTGTTCACTTCATGGAACATGCCATGTTCTTTCCTGCCTTGAAAGAAATTGTATTTCTACTTGAAATTGTATTTCATTTCCTGTGCTCTCCCATCAGTAGATGCTTTCTCAATCTTCGGGTCTAAAGCAAAATCTCTAGCCAGCTTTCCCTGTCAGCGTTACTTAAGCTGGGCACTGATCTCATATATCCTGTTGCCCAGTTGATAATCTTCACGGGGATTATCTTCAGCATTTCACACTTAACCTGACCCAGTCAGATCTTCTGATTCTCCCATCTCCTGCCAGTTTTTCTCTTATTCTTTTTTTTTTTAATTTTCGGTAGGTGGGCCTCTCACTGCTGTGGCCTCTCCCGTTGCGGAGCACAGGCTCCGGACGCGCAGGCTCAGCGGCCATGGCTCACGGGCCCAGCCGCTCCACGGCATGTGGGATCTTCCCGGACCGGGGCACAAACCCGTGTCCCCTGCATCGGCAGGCGGACTCTCAACCACTGCGCCACCAGGGAAGCCCTCTCTTATTCTTCATGCAGCATTACCATCATGCAGTGTCTCAAGCCAGGAGTCAGCCTTGCCTCCTTTCTTTCTGTTGGCCCACACCAGGGCACCAGCCAATTAAGTTGGCTCTACCTCCAAAATAGGTCCTGAATCCTATTCTACCTCTTTCACCTTCACAGTTTTATCCTATCCCACTTACTATCTTTTGCTTGGTTAACTGCAGTGTCTTCTGTTTTATTTCCGAGTACGCTCTTTACCACATCCAGTATAAATGAGTCCTTTTATTCCCCTGCTTAGAATCTGCAGTGCCTTCTAATTCAAATTAAAGAAAAACACCTAAATTCCTGACTGTGACCAGCAAGGTTCTACATTATTTGCAACTTGAGCCCTTTTCTTCCCCTTTCCCTTCCTTACTCCCTCATTTCCTTTTTTTTCTTCCTTCCCTTTCTTCCTCCTTCCTTCCTTCTCATCCAGCCATTCTGAGCCATACTATCTTTAAACAGGATCTTTCTCCTGTTGGAATGCTCTTCCCAGATTTTTGCACAGCTGGCTTCTTCTTGTCATTTAAGTCTCCACTCAAATCTCTCTCCTTCAGAACTTCTCTGACCACTGATTCTCAAGGACAGTTCCCCACACCAATTTCTATCACATCATCTTGTTTTAAAGCTTCAAAACAATTACCCTGTGAAATTATCTTGTGCTTATTTTACTTCTTTATGTGACTTGCAAGGACATATTTTCACACATAATTTCTCCTTTCAGCTCTGGTTAAAAACAGCACAACATTCTATTTGACTATTACCTTCTTCTTACCTGTATTTTGGTTATTAGGTAACACATTTTCACAAGTTCATGGAGACCTCAGAAACAAGAGCTAATGATTCTGTTTCCTGTGTGTACATAGTAAAAGGAAACTAAGATATGCTATTGGTGGAAATTAACAATTTAAAATAGGCGTTAGTGTGGCTTAATTTTTAAGCTAGACACACAAAAGTAGCCCTTTTAAAAATGAAAATTATCTGAATAAGCGAATTAGCATGGATTAATATTTAGTCATTATAATAAAGCACTGAAATACATGAGTTCCTTGAGGGCCAAACCTGTGGTGTTTTCATTTTTTTGACATCTTTGTTTCTTCGCCTAATATGTTATCTGTGAATTCAAGAGGAGCTTCATCAAATGCTTGTGGAATTGTATAAAGTATGCATTTTGGAATTGTCTTAATGCTCAAGATCTGAAATTATTTTTCTGAGCAAACAAAGTGAACTGTCTTCACTTAGAATCAAGGGAAGCTGAGTGAATTTATGAATGTCAATAAATGTAAGATTTATACTTTCTCTATCTCATTTGCAAACAAACCTTAATCAAGAATGAGCTGGGGGGACTTCCCTGGTGGTCCAGTGGCTAAGACTCCGAGCTCCCAATGCGGGGGACCTGGGTTCAATCCCTGGTCAAGGGAGCTAAACCCCACATGCCGCAACTAAAGATCCCACATGCCGCAACTAGGACCTGGCACAGCCAAATAAGTAAATATTTAAAAAAACACTGAACAACTATTTCTAGAATTGAAAAAAAAAAAACTAAAAAAAAAGAATGAGCTGGGATTTTTGTGTTATGGATTTGAGGTTTTGCATTATATTGAGAAGGAAATTTGTGTAACATGGCTTTTTGGACCTCTTGGATGTTTTCCAGTATCTTGGAATATTAGTCTCTAATACTCCTGAATTTTGATTAAATAATAACCACTGTATTCAAGATGCCAACTCATTGGTGACTTGACTCCTCTACATCAATACTAAATAAGTTTAGGGAAGTCTCCTTTAAAATGTCTCTAAAATTTGAAATCACCAAAGACAGTAGTCACCATGTGACTGCTTACAGAAAAGGATCTGTAGTTTGTTCTGAGTTACTACAGAATTCTCAACTCCCAGGCTCTTTTCTTCCTGACCTTTTTGGAAAGTGAGAGAAAGCTTATTCATTGCCCTCTCCCTGTCCCCACCCCCTGGCCATTTTTTTAAAATCAAGTATTTTCTCTAATATGAATTTTCCCTCTGGGGCCCACCCAATGTAGCAGGTATGGGACCGAGTCAGCATCAGGTTAGAAGATTATAAAACTATGCTTCGTACATTGAGGGCACACTTGTAACTTGGGATAATTTTATTCTTCCCTCTACTTATTACACTCATAAAGAGACTGCTCCACTAAAACCGTTACAGAGAGCTAGTCTTCTGAAGGACAAACGGTTTTATTTCGATCTGCTTAACTTCACACTTTTTAGGTCACACCATTGTTTTGACTTTGTGTGTATATATGTATATATTTATGGAAAACCAGTTTTTAGGAAATTGTACTAGATTTTGTTAAGAGATACAAGCTCTTAGAACAGAAGTTACACACTGGTAGCCCATGGGCTGAAATAGACTCACAGAACCTGGTTTCATTTGTTCTGCATGGCCCTTTCTTGTAATTGTTGTTTGTTGTTGTTAATTGTTATTATTTAACCTTTAGAAATCAGGAGATTTCATATAGAAATCCACTTTCTCCTGAAAAATCAGGAGACACTCTAAGAAATCGTGTGCAGTTCAAACACTGGTGATGCTGTGATTTTAAACTGCAGATGGCAACAATTTAAAGGTTTCCATCCCTTCATTCTGATGTTTCTCTTCCCTATCAAATAGTGTAAGGAACGAGCACTGAAATGCTTACCCAGAATGCTCCCTGGTTTAATGGGGTGTTACATGCCATCTTATTCCACCTGTAATTCCCCCCCCCCAATTTCTATGTTATATCAATTTTTCCTTTGTAACCTTTTTCACGTTTGGGCCTATTTTCTTCTCCTTGTTATGACTTTCATGCTGGTCGTGTTGTCCTCACTTCAGGGCTACTGAATGCATTGCTGTCTTAGCCATCAACATCCCCCTTGCCTTAAAGTTTCCTCTGCCTGCCTAATCCCACTTTGCACTCCAGTTACAGATTTAAATGACGCTTCAGTATATTAGTCCCTGACCTCAGACCTGCAGTGACAACTTAGAACCCATGTCCAACTAATGACTTAACCTATAGTTGGAACTCAGTCTTTCTGGCCTCCTTGTTTTGTGTTAATCCATACGCAGGTAACTAGTCCAAATGCCCATTTCCCTAGTGCCAAAGCAGGCATCATGCAGCCTGTGATTTGCACCCAGCATTACTCCTCTTCACCTGTGCCAATAGAGGATGACCACCTTCAAGACTGGCCTTTCTAGACCACTTTGGTCCACAGTTACACAGTACAGTTCATCTTGCCTGGTGCATATTTCACAATCATATTTTGTTTCTCTGATTTTCTTAAAACAGGGTTTCCCCAGGTATGGTCCCTGAACATGTTACTTCATGTTACTTGCTCTTAAGCATTTATCTGGGCTCCACCTATATCCTCCTGAATTCCTTAAGTTGGGACCCAGGAATTTGATCAATCTAAAATTTGAGAAGGAATTTAAAGGCAAGATGATGAATAATGGTACAAGATTGCCAGGTAGTTTGATAGAAGGTAAAATAGGATTCAGTTGACTTGACTCCGGGTGCATTTTCAGGTTTATTGGTGTGTTTCTTAAACACTATTTACCCTAATTGTTAATAAAAGCTCTGGATGTTGCTTTAAGCAGCTCTTTGACACCATTGCCGAGGCCATCAGGCCCATGGTCCATAGGAGAGAAAGTAGAAGGCAAATAAGAACCTCTTCACCTTTCAGGGGAAAACAGAACAATTAGATAAAATTCTTGAGTGCAGGGCTGTGTTTCTTTCCTTCTTTCATATTTTAAAATTGTTCTCTGTTATGCTCATGCCTTGTCTCCAGTGATACCGCTGTTAATAAATGTTGACTCGAATTGGATAAATTGACTGAATGTTTGAAGGTGAGAAGTTAGAGTATCAGTACTCAGGTTGACAGTGGTGGTGCTAACTCCTGTTGGTCCCATGCTCACTCTGAGGTCAGGTACTGTGCTCAGTGGTTTATGTAGATTATGCCAGCGAGTGCTTGCTGCAACCCTAATAGGGCAGAGCTGTGATTCCCTATGTTTTAAACGTGGCCAGTATTCAGCTGGAATTGCAGAGGGAGGCAAGAGGCACTGTGACGGGAGAAGCAATTACTTTTGCTCGTCATGCAAAAAACTTTTGAACCACTTTCCAGTCTCTTCAGTCAGTCCTTCCTGTCTGTGGGTTCTGCAACTGTGGATACAGAGGGCTGACTGTACCATGCCATTTTGTGTAAGAGACTTGAGCATCCTTGGATTTTGGTATCTGCAAAAGGTCCTGGAACCAATTCTCCTGCAGATACCGAGGGATGACTGTATTTCTTTTTCTTTTTTAAGGGGGAGGGGGTTTGATAAATTTCAAATACTGATAACTGTTGGAGAAGGCATTGTGACAAAGTGGTTTAAGGCAAAGAACAGAATTTGGAAGATTTGGGTTCAAGATTCAGTTTGCCACTTAACAGCTCTGTGAGTTTGAGCAAGATCTAGTTTCTCTGAGCCTCGGTCTTTTAATCTGTAAAATGGGACAATACTACTGCACACCAAATGGTTGTAGGGACCACGGGAAGGAATTTATATAAAATGCTGTGAGAGAAACAATGGCAGGAATGACTGAAGCGTCAAGAAGGACCTCTGTGTTTGCTGTCCATGCTGAACTTTGGCTGAACACTCAAAAATAAAGCTGCTGAATAGTTGCTGAATTGCCAAAAGGAAACAATAATGCTGAGAACTGGACTTTCTTTGGACTAGGAAACCCTACCTTTCCCTAGTAAGGGATGAGACGTGCTTGATAACCCAGTTGTATATATGGAACAAATTTACCCTCCAATCCAAATCACTGTTAAACAACTTGTCTAAGCCTGCATGAACTTCCTCCTTTTTTCCATAAAACCCCCTGCCCGTTTTCCTCTGTTGAGACACTATTCTGGATTCCTCCGGGATCTGTGATTCCCCAAATTGCAATTCTAAGATCCCAAATAAACTGCCTCTTTGCATCTTTATAGAGGTCCTTTCTGTTGACAAAGCTATTAAAATATACAGTGCTGGTACTAGTGCAGATTGTTCGAAGTGTGAACCAGGATCTCAAAAAAACATTATATTATTTTGAATCATGCTTTAAAGAGGAAAGAAAGACACAAAAGTAATAAGATCTCTCCCCCATAATTTCACAAAGTAGGTGTTCTAGTCCTTGGCTAAGGAATCTGAAGCTCAGAGAGGTTAAGCAACATGGCACAGCCAAACAGCTAGTAAACAGCCGAGCTGAAAATTTAAACCTTCACCTGCCTGACTTTAAATCCTCTGCTCTTCCCATTGCACCAGCTTGCTTTAAAAAGAAAAGAAAAAGAAAAAAAAAGCCAACATAGATCCTTTTTCTTAACATTAAAAAAAAAAAAAAGACATTTATGTTCAAAAACTAACTCATCCTGGTAATTCCCAATTAAGATGTTGTCATCTTGCATCTGGCTCGAATCCCTTTTATGATACAGTAAAAATAATTTGAGTGTAGCTTAAGTGAAGTGTCCAAATGGGCTAAAACAGGTCACCTAGGAAGTTAGATTTTGTAGATTATAAGAATTTAATCCTAAATTGTACTTAATGGAGACAATTTTTTAAAATGGAAATTCTTCAGGAAACAAATGACTGGTATATCAATTTTTGTCATTATTTCTCTATGAGACATCTATAGCATGGGCAATTGAAGCAAAAGAAATAAGATAAACTACACTATAAGTCACAGTGAAGAACTTCTCTGTCTTTGCGGGCTTGGTCTTCTCAAGAAAAACACAGAGGGATCTTTAGCCTGAGTTCAGTTTTTTTACTTCTATATTGTTCTTTTTAAGATTCTATTTAAAAGATTGTTTAATAAAAAGAAGTGAGAGAATTTCTTAGCTCTGTGGCTTTTTGAAGGGAATGATTCTGAGAATACATATCTGTACCCACTTTTATCCTGAAATAAAGTCTTCACTGGAGATGAGTTCCAGCTATTAAATTTGATTATGGGGCCCTGGGGCAAAAGGATAATCTTTTTTTAAAAAAGTAAACAGTTAAAAAATGAGGATGGGGTAAAGCAGGATTAAGAATAAGAGTGGATGGAAGAGTACGTGTGAAGGTGGAGGTGTTGATTTAAACACTGTAGGAAAACTTTCTGAGCACAGATCATGTCCTGACAAGTAACTTAAACATCTTTTCTATGAAACACTGTGTAAGGTGGTAGTTCAACTTATATGCTATGGAGTCACACAGTCTGGGATCAAATCCCCGCTCTGTTACTTCCTAATTTTGTAATTTTAGGCAGTTGACTTAAACTCTTTGAGACTCCATTTTCTTACCTGAATAACAGGAGCGATTAATGCTTCCTAGAGTTGTTGTGATGATTCAGCATAATCATTAATACACATTGTCATCATGTTTGATGTCATGATGATGATTATTATTGGTGTTGTAGAACTTACTTGACATATATATTAAAGTCTCCTGTTACCTTAGAAAACAATTTGGAGGCATGGCAACAACTTAAGAGCTGTCTTTTAACAACAGAATAGATTCGGGAAATGAGGTAAAAGACGCAACTTATCTATTTAGATAGAATATCAAGTTGGTTTCCTTTTAAAGATGTTCATAAAAAGAAAAGATTATGAAACCAGACCTTCTAGTAAATAATCATGAGTTTATATGTATTTTCGAAGTGCACATATCTGTACTTCTCCTAGGAGGACATATCGATTTGTGTGTGTATTTCAAGCAAGCATCTTACGCACGTCGTGCTTGTGGCTGACAGTGCTCTCCCGGGGGAAGGTGGCTTCTGTAATTGCAGTGAATGGCAATTCTATTTGTAGACATGACTTCCTACAGCCTGCACTCCTTTCTGTGATTGTTATTTAAAAAATACTTGTCCTCAAATTATTTCATCTTCCTGGCTACAAGGGAGAAAATTCTCCAGCACAACAAGAACCTCACAGGTAACATGTATTTGAATTGAAAATGTATATCCTCTTACCCATAAAATCATCTGAGTGACCTCTGCAGTCTAAGGAATACAAAAAGCATTTCAATACTAAACACCCTCAAACTACCACTTGGGCCAAAAAAAAAAGAAAGAAAGAAAATCAGAAGTATTAATGTCATTTGAAATGCTGGGACATTTTTCTTCCTTCTTCCACACTCTTTTTTGCTTATAAACAAAAGCACAATTCTCACATTGATAGAAAATCAACAGCAAGAGGACTTACCTTCCTTCAACCAAGAAATGTTATTTTTGTCATTTTCAAAATGCTCAGCTGTTCTGACTTTTATCTTTTCCAGCTCAGTTTCTGACATCTAAGTGGAAACAGAATTGGTTATATAAAAAATTCATTAAGAACCCAAATTTATAACACGGAGCCTTATATTTAGAGACGACTATCATAATATAGGAACATTTTATCTCTGTAGTTTTTCAGCTCCCTGTCTAGCGTTAAGTCTTACATTTTATCCATGTATAGTATTTTACAACACTGACATTGAAAACGAAACTTTAGATGATATTTCACTTTTCAGCAGTCAAGATTGCTGTAAGCTCTGATTTCTGAACACAAAAGAAAAACAGATGAACAAGTAGCCCCAGGTTTGTCAAAACCCAAACATTCAGTGACTGTTCTAATGCATTTCTTAATAGCCTAGAGAAAAGCATGCTGCAAAGTGACGTGCAAAGCTAGAAAGACTAATAAACACCAAAGGACTTTTCAGCAATGTGCTGGGTAGGAGAACCTTATGACCTCAGCCAGGCCAAGCTGAGCTTCCTGAAGGTGTTGAGACCTATTAGGCATTCTCAGTACATTGCACTTGACTTCCTCCATGGCTTGATCGCAGTGAGCTAGGATGCCCCACTTGCATCAGCAGCTCGGTGTACTTACCTGTTTGTTCCTAAGGGAGGAGGCCCAAGGCGTGGGACGGGGGAGCAGCGTGCCGATGCTCTGGGCAGCCTCCCTTCTTGTCTCTCAATGTCCAGCATTCCTCTGCCCTGCTAGAAGTGAGCGAAGAAGCAAATACGCTCCCTCCCTGGGTGGTGCTAGATTTGTATTGCTGCCAGAAGCATCCAACTTGCGGCTGAGAGGTTTTTTTTTTTTTAAGGTAATGTAAAGCCTGTGGTTCAAAACAATAAAAACCTTCTCCAGGCCAGCACTTATTTAAAATGACACTCTGCAAAACAGGGTGAAAAGAAGGAACTCTTTTCAAATGGACGGAGTTTCTCCAGTCTCCTTTCCACACCCGCCATTCATCACTTACAGTTAATATTAAGGATGTAGAAAGAAGAGATTGAAAAATATACGTAGGCTATTTGGGTTAAGAGAAAAGGAAGAGAAACCTCTCAGGGTTTATTTTCTAGAAGTTCACCCTGCAGCTGCTGTTTCAAAAGGCAAGTTTTTCTAACATTTTATAGACAACAGGAAAACATTTCACATTCTTTTGAGAGTCTGCAGGTATTCCCAAAAGAATTTGGAATCACATTCCAAAGAGGATTTGTCATTAGATTCTTAGGCAAAGATAGTACTGTTTTCAACAGAAGGTTAACAGCAGACAGCATAACCCATAACCCTTAGGAATGCATGATAATAAATAGTCCAACATTCCTAAATGTTGTTGTTGGTTTTATTTTATTTTTATTGGAGTACAGTTGCTTTACAATGTTGTGTTAGTTTCTACTGTCCAGCCAAGTGAATCAGCTATACCTATATACATATCCCCTCTTTTTTTTTTTTTTTTTTTTTTTTGCGGTACGCGGGCCTCCCACTGCTGTGGCCTCTCCCCCTGCGGAGCACAGGCTCCGGACGTGCAGGCCCAGCGGCCATGGCTCACGGGCCCAGCCGCTCCGCGGCATGTGGGATCTTCCCAGACCGGGGCACAAACCCGCGTCCCCTGCATCGGCAGGTGGACTCTCAACCATCGCGCCACCAGGGAAGCCCCATATCCCCTCTTTTCATCATAAAAAATAATCTTTATTTTTTAACCCAAAGTGGTTTGCCTCCTCCAGTGTCTTTACCTGGAAACTGTCTGTTATCTGATGGACTTGTATCCATTTCACCTCTTTTCCCAACTTCATTCCTTCTACTTTGCTTCCAGTTTTGCGTGAAAATTGACTGATCAACATAGTTTTTAAAAACAATAAAACTGGGAGCAAAAGATAAATTTCAGATTCCTTACATAGCCAAGGAAGACCTTGACCGGTCAGAATCTATAACACCATTTTCAAACTGTGGCTTAAAGTTTTAAGATTTCTCTGAGGTGCCTATCCTTTCCCTTTAACCTAATTGCAATGCTGCTGTTCTTGAACTCACCTGCTTTTGTTATGAACATTTCAGAATGTTGCCTCAAAAGCCCACCTCCACCCCCATCTTGAAGCCTTCTTGATGTCTAGAAACAGTCATTCCCTTCTCTGATCCCCCTTGGGACTCCTGGCATCATCATCTCCATTGTGGTCTTCTGTAAACCTGTCTTATCTTCCTGACAAGGTTAGAAACACCTCCACCCCAACCCCCCAGGGCTCAACCTCTGTCTCTGCATTTTATGCATCTTGCTCAGCATAGGACATGATCACCTACAGATTAACAATGGTTGGATAAACAAAACCAGCATATCAAAAACACCAGTGGTGTTTTCCTTGTCCCAAAGTCATAGGAAACACCTGATTACGATGTTTCTCTAGGTTGTCTCTTTTCTCTAGTTATAGCACTTTATGTCCCTTCATCATAAATTGGAGACTTAATCTAATGCCCTTAATAGTTCAGGCATTGTCCTTTGGAAAAGCAAGTTATCTAAATTTTATGTATTCTTAGGGTCAGAAAGATGTTTGGTAAATGACAATCACAGTGATCTTAAAACAATAGAGACATCATTGGAGCTAAAGAAACCTAAGATGCAAACACTGCCCAGATGAGAAGAAATAGTCAAGTGTTCAGGCGAGAATGAGTGAGCTGAAACACTGCTGATCACGTTATTCCTCCTAGTTTATTTTCAGTTGTATTTTAATCATAGACCATATGAGTATCCATGTTATTCCTCAACAGAAACTATTTTTTTTAAGATTCAAAATGGTTTTAGATCTCTGTAAGTTTACAAATTGTATAACCTCTTCTTCCGTGCAATTTCTAAGGCAGAGAATCCATTCCTACCTTGAGTGTGTGATGATGAAGCCTCTCCTTGGATTCTGTGATTATGTTTACATATTTTATTTATGTTCAACTAAACTAGTTTCTAATTATCTGTCCCCAGAGCAACATATAACTCAAATCCTGTCCACATTTCTTACTTTGAAGGTTATGGTTTACTCTTGATTTTTCTTTTGATTTTTCTTGATTTATGCTTTGATTTTTCTTGATTTATACATATTTTTCAATTTGTTTTATACATATCTTTCCACTTGTTTTACTTTTGAAATTACTGTGATACAATTATTTGTATTTGTTAAGTAAATTGCAAATTTTAAAATCCTTTGGAAGAA
This sequence comes from Mesoplodon densirostris, assembly GCF_025265405.1. NCBI lineage: Eukaryota > Metazoa > Chordata > Mammalia > Artiodactyla > Ziphiidae > Mesoplodon > Mesoplodon densirostris. The sequence continues at coordinate 89,908,731 of NC_082670.1, forward strand.
TAGTTCTGAGGAGGGAATTTTTATGAAGATAACATTCATTTCTAATTTGGAAATATTATCCAGTTTTGACTGATATATTTTATTTTATTTTATTTATATATATATATATTTGTTTATTTATTTTACATCTTTATTGGAGTATAATTGCTTTACAATGGTGTGTTAGTTTCTGCTTTATAACAAAGTGAATCAGTTATACATATACATACGTTCCCATATCTCTTCCCTCTTGCATCTCCCTCCCTCCCACCCTCCCTATCCCACCCCTCTAGGCGGTCACAAAGCACCGAGCTGATCTCCCTGTGCTATGCGGCTGCTTCCCACTAGCTATCTATTTTACGTTTGGTAGTGTATATATGTCCATGCCACTCTCTCACTTTGTCACAGCTTACCCTTCCCCCTCCCCATATCCTCAAGTCCATTCTCTAGTAGGTCTGTGTCTTTATTCCCGTCTTACCCCTAGGTTCTTCATGACCTTTTTTTTTTTCTTAGATTCCATATATATGTGTTAGCATATGGTATTTGTCTTTCTCCTTCTGACTTACTTCACTCTGTATGACAGACTCTAGGTCCATCCACCTCACTACAAATAACTCAGTTTCGTTTCTTTTTATGGCTGAGTAATATTCCATTGTATATATGTGCCACATCTTCTTTATCCATTCATCTGATGATGGACAATTAGGTTGCTTCCATCTCCGGGCTATTGTAAATAGAGCTGCAATGAACATTTTGGTGCATGACTCTTTTTGAATTATGGTTTTCTCAGGGTATATGTCCAGTAGTGGGATTGCTGGGTCATATGGTACTTCTATTTGTAGTTTTTTAAGGAACCTCCATACTGTTCTCCATAGTGGCTGTACCAATTCACATTCCCACCAACAGTGCAAGAGTGTTCCCTTTTCTCCACACCCTCCCAGCATTTATTGTTTGTAGATTTTTTTTTTTTTTTTTTTTTTTTTGTGGTACATGGGCCTCTCACTGTTGTGGCCTCTCCCGCTGCAGACCACAGGCTCCGGACGCACAGGCTCAGCGGCCATGGCTCACGGGCCCAGCCGCTCTGTGGCATGTGGGATCTTCCCGGACCGGGGCACAAACTCGCATCCCCTGCATCGGCAGGCAGACTCTCAACCACTGCGCCACCAGGGAAGCCCTGTTTGTAGATTTTTTGATGATGGCCATTCTGACCGGTGTGAGATGATATCTCATTGTAGTTTCTTTTTTTTTTTTTTTGCGGTACACGGGCCTCTCACTTTTGTGGCCTCTTCCGTTGTGGAGAACAGGCTCCAGACGCGCAGGCTCAGCAGCCATGGCTCACAGGCCCAGCCACTCGGCGGCATGTGGGATCTTCCTGGACTGGGGCACGAACCCGTGTCCCCTGCATCGGCAGGCGGACTCTCAACCACTGCGCCACCAGGGAAGCCCCTCATTGTAGTTTTGATTTGCATTTCTCTAATGATTAATGATGTTGAGCATTCTTTCATGTGTTTGTTGGCAATCTGTATATCTTCTTTGGAGACTGACTGATATATTTTAAACATGTCCTAACAGTTAAAAATTTTCTGTTCTATTTTATCATTTTTCTCTGCTTAGACTTTCACTGCCCTTTGATTTCATTTTGCTCTTTGAATTGGCTTTTGTCTTGAAGAGTGGGTGACGTTATTTGAATTTTCTCTGTGGAATTTTTATTTTCATTTTGAAGATGCCATTTTTTGAAGTTAGCTCATTTTAAATTCCTTTCCTGTCTTTGTTTTAGCAATCATTTAAAATGAGAACTGTAGACATTAATAAGCATGGTATTTAATTTTTTGCATCTACTTCATCAGGAAAGATGATAAAAGTAAGCATCAAGTACTCTATCCTGAACCAGTTGTATATCACTAGTGTCCCTGTTGGTTGGACATTGCATTAGGGTATTCCATACTGATGCCAACCTTTAAATCATTCATTCACCCACCTAGAGCTGTACTTGGGTCACAGAATTCTCCATATGGGTGATGGAGTGTGATTTGGACTGGGTTTTAGTCTCTTGAGCTAGACTGGGCCTTGGGATGAATAAGATAAACCACAGTGGATGATAGAAAGTAAAAAGGAGTTAAGTCCAGTGGGTCCCAGGCAGAGCAGACTTGGAAATAGATGGTCCAACATGAAACCCAGAAGTGACTGGCCAGCCTCAGAGGTCAGACTGGTTTGACTAAGCTCCAAGGAGAATAAACATGTTATTGAAAGGATCCCCTGTCCAAATTATGTTTGTTGTGCTCATTTCAAATAATGAGCTAAATAATTCAGACCCAGGAATGTGGTCTCCAGGCTCAAGTTTTCTTGTTAAATTCTTTTTTTTTTTGTTTTCTCTTCTGAAAGGAGATAATTTGAATTATCCATTTCCCTTTATTTTGACTCATGCAGCAGTAATAATTCCATTCCCTTTATTTTGACTCATGCAGCAGTATTTCTAGTTCCTAATCAAAATCCGATCCAGAAATAGAATCTTTAAGGGCACACTATCCAGCATAAAGCTATCTTTGCCAAAAAAAAAAAAAAAAAATCCCTGCAAGATCGTCATATGTTTCATCTTCTTGTTTCTTTTAAAATAAAATTGAATGTGTGAAGCTAGAGCCTTCTTTAACAAATAATTATGTGCTATCATATTAGTCTTTTGTGATTGTCTTCAAAACCATTGCATTGTCCCTTGCCATTGTTTGTATAACAGTGACATTATATGTATAATGCACAAAATGATATTAATCAGTGTGTAGAGAAGTCAGCAACTTAGATTATTGAATTTGAGGACTCTTGTAGAGTCTTTCTGAAGGATTGGTGGATTGGGTCCAGATGGAAACAGTATAGGATGGGTGCTTACCCTTCGAAAGTATGTTTTCTGCTACAGAATGGAATCTCTATATTACTTAGTATAGTTAAGGAAAAGTTTTCAGTAGCCATTCTAATGACCAATGTATGCCATCACGTTTTACATTTCAAAATTCTCTTTGAGATTATGTGGCCTTGATACAAAAATACACATGGAGTAAATAAACATTGGTTTAAAGTATCAGTGGTAAAGACAAATAAAACAAGAAGAAAATTCCTTATTTGTAACACACGCTCTCCCAGCAGAAAGTTACGGTTAACACCACAAGGCATACCAATTCAAGGATTTATTAGATGTTAGATCTCATCAAAAGTTTAGGTTTAAGAAATAACACTCAGGGATATAAAATGCATTAAGTTTTATCCGTGTTTCATGCCAAACCATTAAAAAAGCTGTTTACCTTGACCAAATTATTTTTATGCCTTACAGAGTTTCTGTTACTGACATAGACCTTGGTTGGCACTGAGAAAAGATATAAGAGTAAACATGTGAATGACACTTGCTAGTGGGTTATGAAGATTTTTGTTTCCTCAGGATTACAGTATAAATCTTTTAATTTACTACTGTCCTGTTAGTGTAAATATTGTTCCACTTCATGTTAAAAGTAGTAACTATATAATGTAATTAACACACTCTCACCTTTGTACTATTACTTCTATATGCTGTACATTTACAAATGTTATAATCTGATGGGCAGTGTTCCTGTGTGTATGTGTGTGCATGTGTGTGTGTGTGTGTGTGTATTTAAATAGTCAACTGTCTTTTAAATAAATTAGGAAAAGAAAAAATAGATATTTTAAAAAACGTTTACCCACACAGTTGCCATTTCTGGTTTTCTTCAATTCCTTCTAGTAGACCTGAATTTTCATTTGATTTCATTCCTCTTCAGCGTAAAGAACTTTCTTTACCATTTCTTGAAGTTCGGGTCTGCTGGTGACATACTCTTTCGGCTTTTGTTTATCTAAAAATGTCTTGAGTTCATTCTCCTTAGTAAAGGATATTTACCCTGAGTGTAGAATTCTTGTTTGCTAGTTTCCTTCCCTCCTTCCCTCCTCCTTTCCTCCCTTCCTCCCTCCCTCCCACTGTCCCTCCCTCCATCTCTCCCTCCCTTCCTTCCTTCATTTTAATTTTGACATCCTTCCTGTTATTGTACCCCTATATCTAACATGCCTTTTTCCCTCTCTGATTACTTGAATTTTTTTTTTAATCTTTGATTTTCAGCAGCTTGTCTGTGATGTGTTTAGATGTAGTTTTTTTAAAAAGTTTTTTCTGCTTCAATTTAGCTGAGATTCTAGATTCTACAAGTTGATGTTTTTCTCCAAGTTCAAGACATTTGGAGCCATCATTTCTTCAAATATCTTTTCTCTTCCCTTCTCTGTCTTCTCTTCCAACAGCATTCCAATTACACATGTGTTAGACCACTTAATATTTTCACAAAGGTCACAGAGGCTGTACTTATTTTTTCCCCAGCCTCTTGTCTCTCTTCTTCAGATGGAATACTCTTTGTAGAATTGCTTTTGATGTCACTGGCCTTTTCTTCTATACTCCCCAATCTACTACTACTAAAGCAATCTTGTATATTTTTCATTTTAAACATACTTTAAGTTCTAGAATTTACATTACATTTGGTTCTTTCTAATAGTTCCTATATTTTTGCTGATAATACTCATTTATTACCACCAGTTTTTCCTTTAATTTCTTGATCATATTATTATAGCTAGCTTAAAGTCAGCATTTGGTAACCCCAACATTTGGATCTTCTCTTGACTGCTTGCTTTCTTAGTTATTCAAATGGCTAATAATCTTTTATTGTATATTAAATATTTTGGATGATACGTTTTGGAGATTCTGGACAACACTGCATTGTTTTAAACGTAATGAATTTTGTTCTAGCAAACAGTTAAACTACTGGTATATCCTTTGGATCCTGTCAGGCTTGGTTTTATGTTTCGTTAGGGTTGACTCAATTTCAGTTTTTTTCTTAGACTTACGATGTAGCTCCGGCTAAAATATCTGGTTATTAATGGCTGAGACATGTCATTTTTCAGGGCTCAGTTAAATGCCCAGGTGCTCAGTGAGATATCTCTAGTCTAGTTGGGCCAGAGTGTGCTCTAACACTGTATTAGCCCTCATACATGCATTCATTGCTCAGTCCCGCAGAAGCTAATTTTTGCAAGGTACTTCAAGTCTCATCCTATGCATGCACAACCCAGCCCCTAGCCAGGAATGCTAGGGTGAACTCTGCCCCTTACCTACTTCATGCAGCTCCCTCTTCTCCAGAGCCCTGCACCGAACATTATAGTCACTTCAATAGGCCGAACTCCAGTTTCTGCCTCTTCACTTCAACAACTTTGCTACTCTACTTTGGCCCCATCTATTCAGTACTTGCACTTTGGTAGGGAAAGGCTTGCCAAGTCAAGAGCTGGAGCAAATATGTAGCTCGTCTTTTGTTTTTACTTACTCTCAAGAATTATACTACTGTTCTGCTTGTTGTCTGATGCTTAAAAATAGCTTCTTCATTTATTTTGTCAGGTTTTTTAACTATAAATGAAGACATGCAAGTCCAGTATCATTTATTCCATTGAGACCAAAAGTTAAAGAAATTTTGCACATTCCTTTATCCCTATCCTTCCAGTCGATCAGACATCAGAGACAGGTTTCAACATCCCCTGGTGTGGGGCAGATGAGTCTAGAACAAAGGATGACTCCTTTTTGAGATTCAAATTTCATTTTATTTTAAGTTCATAGAAGCATCAGTAGTTTTGAAAGCAAGTCCTTTTTATGATACGTACCAAAGGACTGAGATCACATTGAAACCATAAATCATATGTTAGGTAAGACTACAAAATTGCTTCAAAGTAGTGTTTGAGCTAATCACCCCACCAAATTAAATTTTGACAAGTGAGTAGGAAGGGAATTTGAAGGGGATGTGTGACTGTGGTTTAGATGATGGATGTTCGTTAAATAGGAATTTGGTGCATTATTGTTTTAGTTAATTCTTGAAAGATTGGGACAGTAGGATCCCTGGATAATCTGGGGATTACTAGGGCAGAATAGTTCTTTGCCCAGTTTCCTAGAAGTACCTTAGTAGTTTTCAAGACTTAGAGAAAAATGTTTGCATCCAGCATGACATCTAAATATCAATAGCAGATGGAAAGACTAGGTGAAGAGATTTGAGTATTTCCATAATACAGTGTATTCTGAGAACACCTGGGGAGAATTCCAAACTTCGTCCAAGTTTGAGAGAAGTGCTGAGGGCCAGTAAACAGAAACAAGGCTCTTGGTCCCAATAAGAGATGCCATTCATGGGTGCTGCATAGTAGACAATCCAAACTAGCAGCAGTGGAAGGATTATGGATTTGGGGAGAAGAAATCGTGGGGAAAGAGATGATCCCCAAAGACTATCAGGAAGTGTTCTCTCTAAATGAAGACCAGCAATGACAGAGGATTATCATGTACTAGATTTGCTATCCAAGGGGAAGTTAAGGGGGGATTGTATATAGCCTGAAAGCCTCTCTTTGAAGCTGGAAGAGATTGAATTAGCTTGACTTTGTAAGTTTGTTTTCAACCATCAGTAGGAATGTTGGCACAAATGCTAAGTTAATATCAGTTAAAGAGAAATAAAAACACCAT